>NC_140344.1:18052170-18801679 GCF_963514085.1 Chelon labrosus
CATTTATCAGGCCTGGCAGCCCAGACCCACCATAATCACTCTTCTCTTACCCCTCCTCCTTTTCTTCTGCTGATCCCCCTCTATCCCTCTAGATCTCCCCTGTATCCACCCCTACAACAATGCTCTCCATCCCCCAACACCAAAGTCTATATGGTGGTGCATGTACATGTACATTCAACCTCTACCTGCCTCAACCCAAGCTGTATCCACTCACTCCTCTGTCTGATCGCGACTAGACGTCTTTCCCTGTCCTCCGTAAATCCGATCCAATTTGCCTCCTTTTCTGAGTGTGCCGTGCTTGAGCTAAAGAGCCAAAGAGCTACAGAGCTAAAGCTAAAGACAAATCTTTGAATTTTGGGAGTTGCAGCTGTTTGACACCGAGGGCTACGTGATGAGAGGGAGATGGGAGGGCAAGTGTCTTCCAGAGCGACGGGAGGACCTCCCTATCAACCAGTGCCACACTTCCTCGTCCTGCCATGTCAACAGAGAGGGATTAGGGTACCAGACGCATTGAGGAGGCCAAAATGAGTTAATGCAGTTAACCAGCGGCGTCTTCGCAACCTGTCTTCCCTCGGCTCGGGAGAAATTGGAAAAGCTGTCTAGCCAAAGAGAGGGAATGTAATCTGGACTATGCAGACCGAAGGATACGGCCACATGAAAGACCTGCCCTCCTGCTTCCCGTGCCTCTTTTCTCTTGACTTCTACCCTTCCCACCCAACATTCCTGCTTTTCCTATATCTCTAAGAAATTGAGGGAAAGAGGGAAATGTAAAAAAAAAAAAATAATAATAATAAAATGTACAGAGAAAGCGAAGGCAATGAGGTTAAACCAAAGCTAAAAAAAAAAACATAAAACCGAGCGTATGGGGACAGGAAACAAAGCTAGGAAGTGTACAGTATATGTGTGTTGTTACAGTGCGTGACAGCTGTTCGATCCCCCAGGGAGACAACAGCTGGGGCTCCACCACAAACACACTTCTTAACATATCCCTCACTTCATTTCTCCTTAACCATCTCCATATCCCTCCA
Organism: Chelon labrosus; assembly: GCF_963514085.1. NCBI lineage: Eukaryota > Metazoa > Chordata > Actinopteri > Mugiliformes > Mugilidae > Chelon > Chelon labrosus. The sequence goes on from NC_140344.1 coordinate 18,053,199, forward strand.
TCCCTGGTCTCATCTTTTCCTCCAGCTTCAATCTCCATTCATTTAATTTTGAATCCCCTCTTCAAACTCCTCCACAGCGTTTTGCCGCCTATTCATATGTTCTTTTTTTTTTCCATTTCCTTTTTCATTTTCTCTTTGTATGTTTTTGTCCGCCCTCCTAATCTGTTGTGTTTTACAAGTCTCCTTTCTCTTTATGTCACACGGATAATGGCAAAGTCAGTGAAATGCAACAGAATGGTGTTAATGGATTTTTTTTTTTCTTATATTAAGACTCTTATTCTTGAATCATACTTCTACGATCTATATAAAGATATATCTTTAATGCATCTTTATGTAAATAAAGCCATCTTTGGATTAGAGTTTAAACAGAGGGTGTCACACTCCGATTACAAACCGGGCCTTTAACCACACATCTCCCCCGCCGACTCCGTCCCTTTATAGAGCAGTCTGCGTAATAGCGGCTCTCTTATAAAACACAGTGCCGTGTCACACACACATTACTCAGCCCACCGCCCCTTTAAATGATCCAAAGATGTATGAGGCCATCTGTGGGCCGCAATTAAATACCAGCCCCTTTAATTCAGCTGCATGCTACATTACCACCTTCAGTCCAAAGCCCGGCAGACCAGTTACAGGATTGGGTGAAGTCGCACAATAAAGCGCAGAGATCGCTACGCTGCGCACAATGTCAATATTAATGTGTCATTGTGAGTCTTATTTTCCGTACAGGAAGTGACACAAAATTGTTGAAATGTGAGAATTTTGTCTTTTGTCCCATATTTTTTAAGTCATTCAAAGGTGCCCACTGCAACTCTTCCACTCATTTTATGTTTAACCACAGCTGATGTTTCCACTACCCACTCTTAGCATCACTTTTCTGCCACAAATCCCTCTCCTTTGCTGCATCCTTTCACAAGCAATCAGCTCTTGAAATTGATCTGCTGCTGAACACATACATTTCTCTTATTTCACATCACTCTCTACCTGATTGCCTTTCATTGTCAAACTCATAACATCTCTCTGTTCCTCTTGCATCTCCTCTTACTTGTTACAAAATCTAAAAAGACCATTCCCCGTCTGTGTGTCTGTCTCTCCTTCATTTTTTATCTCTTTCTTCCTCGGTCGCAGTGTATTCCTCTGCTTAATTGTCTCCCACCACATTGCCATTCCTTGTCCATTGACTGCACCGGCCTTGTCTCTGAGCGCTAATTGTCTCATTCTGAGGACTTAAGGATGCTAGATGAGCGCTAGATGTGTTAAAGAGACAGACTGTTAAACCAGTGTGTGAATGGCAAATTACATCCTTGGCCTTTCTATGGTTGGCAAAGACACTTAATAAGCTCTCAATGTGTTCAACAGCTAGGTGAATAGTTCACTGGATCCACTGTTGAATCTGAATAGCTCGGAAAGATGCTGCAGACGGCGTGCGCTCACGGATGCATGTTTGCGCGCGTGTATGTGTGCGACTGCACGTTCAATAAGGCGCTGTTTGTATTCTCAGTGCAGTCGACCTGGCGTTCTTCTCAGTGACAGGATCGGGGCAGATCAGCGCTCACTTACAGAACAACTCACCTGAGGAAAAACTCTCCTCTCAGCACGTCGCCCTTTTCTCTTTCTGCCTTTTTACCCCTTCGCGCTCGCTCCCTCTCTCTTTTTCTCTCTCTGACTCTTCTGTCTCTGACCCAGACAGAGATCCCCCCCAAGCTACTGTACTCAGCTCTCCCTCACCCCTTTCTTTTTTGGTTTTCGTTCTCTAACCCTATCTGTCTCTTTTTATATCATGCTCTCTGTAAAGATACCCTGTGGGAGGGCAGTATGTAGCAAACACAGCCGCACACACACACACACACACAGACTGTACACACTTACACTGACATTGACGCGCACATGTGTGCATGCACGCACACACGCGCGGACGCATATATACATCACTAGCAACACTGCCTTCCACTATACTTTACACTAAGACCAGCGACGGGAATGAAAGATCCACTCGTTCCCTCTTTCTCTCTCTCGCACAAACACACACAGACAAGAACTCCACCAAATGCTCTATTTTCTGCCGCTGTGTGGTGATTTATGAAAGGTGTTTCTCACAGCAGGCAGATAGTGGTGTTTGGAATGCTTCATTTCATAAATCTATTCTCCATTCTCTGCATCCCCTCCTTCGCCTCCTCTCCCGTATTTCCTCTTTTCTCCCCTGTGCAGGACTCCCTCAGCCTCTGTTGACACATACAGTACACAGTACACTGCATGTGTGTGTGCGTGTGTGAGTGAGTGTATGGATAGGGAGGGTAAAGAGAGAGACATAAGTAGGCTTTGTCTGCAGTCGGGGTAATGATGCAGGAACAACCAAAGCCCCTGCAAAAACCCTGTTCTCCTGGGGTCTCTCTCTCTCTCTCTTTCTTTCTTTCTGGCTCTGACCTCACGCTTCCTGACTCCCCCCTCCACATACACACACACACTCAAGCGTGCACACACATATGGGCACGCCTGACACAGAGTCAAGCAGCGTTAAGTTGTGTAAACAAAAGTGAGACATCAACCGAGATCCAACTCCCCGATGAAGCTGCGCATCCAACTAATAAACACGCACATTAATAACTCGACTTGATATAGCACCTTTATCAACACACACACACACACACGCATGCACAGAAACACAGAGGGGAAAATAACATCACTGGGTTGGGAAGCAGTAAAGGAGGTACATGTGTGGGGACTAAGAAACATCCAAACACACACATGTAATATGTTTTAATGGAACGTATGTGATTTTTTTGTTGATGGAAACAGACAAGAAGTAATGAAAGTGTGGATGAAAATGTGATGTGTGTTTCTCTTGGCTATTTTATCAAACGTTGAAAGGAGTTTTGATGTCATGTCACAGTTAACCTTCGTTCCACCGCTTTATTTAAGCTCGTGAATCAACTCGAATTGCCTCAGACTTGAAGGGAAATGATCACATTACAAGGCAGACGAATTCTTACGAGGTTCGTGAGTTCACACAACAGTCCACTTTGCCAGGCTAGTGGACCAAATCAACTGTAAGCAGATTTGGGTGTGTTTTAGGTGTGACGACGAGATTCTACGGGCACGCTAACTACGTAGCGAGCTACACTGGTTTCTTGTTAGCTTTTAGAGCTCCTCAGTCTGCGGCTTGTTGTGCTTCTTTTTCACATTCCTGCTGCTTTTATATTTAACTGCCGGCTCTAGACAGTGTTTCCAAGGATGGCTTCTCACGTGGCTCTGCGAAATCTATGTTGTAGGGTTTTCCTGCTTTCTAAGAGAAATTGTAAAAAAAAGAAAGAACACAGTAAAAACTCTGCAAAGGGCTATGAATCAGACAAATGTTGATTATTATTTATATATAAAATTCCACAAATCTTTCCACACACCATTCTCACATTATTCACATAATAATAATAAATAATCTAACCATCTACTTTGCTGGGATTGTGACGTGACGGCTAAATATGTCCCAAACAGCAATGGACAAGTTGTTTGTAGTGATGAAGTTGAGATGGGCAGCCATCACCACCATATGTGTGTGTGTGTGCGTTCAAGAAAGAGAGAGCCTGGGCTTCAGCTTGCCCGTGGGTCATCAGATAATGGCAATGGTAAACATGGCGGGAAAACACCTCTTAAAACCACAACTCTACATCTGCTGCAGCACGAGTGTGTGTGAGAAGAAGAAAAGGAGGAAAGAGGGAGAAAGAGATGAGGGCCACAGAGTAGATAAGGCAGTCTTGTTCCTTATTTATGTCTTATTATAGCTACAGCGGGGCCAGGCCACAGACACAGTCACCGGGGACACAATGATGAACTACTCGACAAGACAGCCTGCTCACTCCTGGGAAGACACACTCCCTCTATTCCCCACTCCTCCACTCCTTCGCCTTCTTCTTTAACACTTCACTCTCCCTCCAGTCTCCGGCTTGTTTTTAACCCTTAGTGTAGCGAATCCTTTTGAAACAACCTCATTCTGTCTCTGTCCCTCCTCCGCCTCCAGAAATCCTTCTACTGTATCCCGATTCATCTCATCCCCTGCCTTCCCTTACCTAAAGCACAGAGGATGGTGCAGCAGTGCAAACAGGGAGTAACCCAAAGGTGCTGCAGTCGAGTGGAACAGCAGGCAGGTGACATAATTAAGACATCCCCTTTCTCCCTCCTGCACACACAGAGCGCCTCTCTCCTGCTACACTCCCTCTGTTGTTTCTAATCCTCTCTCCCTCTCTTTCTCTCTCCCTCTCGTGGGGTGACCTGCAGAGGTGGATGTGACTGAGCTCATTACCTGCCTTAATGAGAAGACAGCACCGCAGAGACAGCAGCTGCAACTTACCTGAACACTGCAGACACATGCTCACAGGAGAACGCATGTAAATACCTGCTACTAAATACTGAGACAAGCAAATACGCTTGATAATACCTCAGAGAGACAAACACTCAACGAGAGAGCTCGAGTGAAACGGAGATGAAGTGTGTAAATAAAGTCTCCCAGGCTTGCTGCTGATAATGCCCGACTCTCTGTTGTATCTTAGCTGTTGTTTTATAGAATTACCCTTGTACTAACATGCTCTTCCTGTGAGTAAAGCTTTTTTTTGCCCAGTTCAGGAAAATTAATGTCTATGAGCGCAATACAATCCATCATAGGCTGAAAGCAGAGGTCATTCAGGAAATGATAGCAGGCAAGATAGGCTTCTCCTCCATACACACACACAGAGATGAAGAAAGAGCATGTGTGGAAGGAGGATAAAGAAGCATGGGGGGCATGGGATCCTTGAATGGCTACACCTTTCTCCCATTTACTCTTTGACTTTGGTAAGTTAGAGAAAGTAAGGTGAAGCTGAAGATGTGTTCTGGGTATCGTGTGTAAATCTTCGCATCTACACACTGCTAGTACCAACACCAAGATAACAAGATAATACCTTATTTGATGTGTCAGCTATAATTCAACACATCAGCGCTGGTGGTCTTCGCATCTCTACCGGAAACCAAACATTTTATCCCATTCCTGAATCAAAACATCTCTTGCACATCGCTACCTTTTCTGACAGCGTGGCATGTGGTGTGAGCACTACAGGTGTCAATTTACACTCATCAAATGATGAAATCTTCTGCAATGTTTTACTTTATTTAAAAGTAGCCTGTAGGATTTTCTGACCACCAGCAGCACGAGTGCCAACTTGGTAAAATATTGTTTTGTTTTAGTTTTTTTTTTTACGTTCAGTGGCAGACAAATCCCTCATCTTTTACTTTGCTTTCTGAAAGCTCTCTGTTTAGTTCATCATCTTTGAATCCCTCTCTGACAATGCAGGCATCCGGCATGAACGTAAAACACTACAATAAAAAATGACTGTTGCAAAAATACAATATTGGAATAATCATGTATTTGCAGAGGAACAATACACCTCCTGGACTATTTAGCAATCTAAAATAATGAAGTAAGCCTCAAGTCTGTTTTGTTTCTTTACTCCTCTGAGGGGAATAATGAAGAGAAATCTTAATTCTCTGCCAAACAAAAGAAATTAAAAACATCTGATGATGGATTGAAGTGTTCGTCAAATCTGTGTTAAATAAAATACTATCAAACCCGGATCTTGAGCACTGCGGGGTAATGTTTTGTCTGTTAGATTCACATGTGAACACTGTAATATTTAATTAATGAGCAAATTTCATGTGGAAGGAATTTCTTACAGCATATTTATTCAGAAAAAGGTTTCGGTGAGTAACACTTAACTTTGTTTCCTAGAAGAAGAGGGCACATTTAGTTGACGGGAACACTTTTTTGCAAGGCCAACTTTGGCAAAATTTAGAATTAAATTAAATCAGTAGAAATCAGTACATTGACACCTTTCCCTATGCGTGACATAGTTTGTAATTTATTTCCAGTTTATTGACTGTTTCATCAACTTGGTGTGTACAGCATGTGTCCATCGTTGTGATTATTGATGAATTACTCAAATGCAAACCCTCAAATATATTTAAATACATAAATATATTTAATGATAGTGAGTTCACAGTACAACTATCATAAGGCCTCACAGCTGTAGTCTCTCATAGACAACCAAGGGGGTCAAACACACACATAGAAAACACTCAGACACAGCACTACGCCCTCCTCATCCGTCCTCACATGTGAAAATGTTGACGGATTAATCACATGCATTAATTATTGACAGTAACTTCAATGTGAAAAGCAAACATCACTCACCCTCACCCTGTTTTAAATCATTTATACCTTCCCTACATGGATAATCATATGGCTATTGATTACGATACTTAAAGCACAAGGGCGTATTGATGACACATACATGGACACAGCCTTACATCCCAGATGAGCTCGAGGATCGAGAAAGAAAGAATCTATCTGAAGAGGGGGCACACGTCTGAGCATCTATAAAACACACAAAAATCGCATGTATGTGACAACCTGAAACTGAAGCGAGGACATGTTGACAAGAGAAACATCAAGACAGCAAGGCCCTGTCCCAAAAATGGACAGACGAGGTCCTCTCTGTGAATGTGTGAGTCTCTCTCTAGCTCTCAGAGATGGAGAGAGGGGGTTTCATCAGTCTGACAGAGTGAAGGATGTGTGGTCAGGTTCTACTCTGATGCTCCTGTCCTTTTAGTAAATCAGCCTTCACTGTTGTCACCTGGCCGACCCACGGTCACACATGACAGGTGTCACCCTTACACGATGTAAAAACCACATCCCCCTTCGCCCCACCACACACACACACACACACCGACGCCAGCTTCGCATCGGATCCCTCACTTTGGCCGACGAAATGAAGGTAAATGAACCAAAGTGACCAACTGAAGAAACCACAGAGCAGGGGAATGACAGCTGATCTTGAAACATGAAGGCACGGCGCTGAAAAGGGTCCTCAGGCTTTCATAAATGATTTCCACTTGACCTTAACAGAAGGTGTATTCAGAGGCATAAGCCATGAATGAAAACATCAGGCGGATGATCTACTGTACTCAGGACATTCCTCATATCAGTGTGAAAAAAACAGCAGCAACAGTAACTGTACAAAGAGTTTTTTATTAAAAATTTTAAACCCAAATGAAAAAAGATTCTGCTTTCAAATGGATCTTATGTAGGTGGCACCAGGTGTAAGATGCAAGAACACGTGTTGCCAGGATACTGCTCCCATCTAGAAGCCAACAAGGCTACTGATGATCAGGTAAATTACACCTATCAGCCACAACATTATGACCAGTGACAGGAGAAGTAAATATCATTGACCATCTTGTGACAATTCAATATGCTACTGGGAAACTTTTGGACCTGGCATTCATGTGGATGTTACTTAGACATGTACCACCCACCTAGACCAGACCAGGCACCCCCACGCCATAGCAATGACACTCCTTGATGGCAGCAGCCATCCCCAGCAGGATGCAGCCTGACACAGGCACACACACAAGAATGGCTTAAGAACAACTAAAAAAAAAAAAAAAAACATGTAGAACAGCACAGGTGTTGACCTGGCCTCCAAATTCTCTAGATCCCAAACTGATCAAGTATCTGTGGGATGCACTGGAACAAGCCTGATCTACAAAGGACCCTCCCCTCAACCTATAGGACCCAAAGGCTCCCACCAACAACATTCTGTTGCCAGACACCACAGGACACCCTCAGAAGGCCCATGTCCTTTCTCTGATGAGTCAATCTCTGTTCTGGAGGCACAAGGGAGACCTACACAATATTAGGAAAGTGGTCATAATGTTATGCCTGATCGGTGTAAGCCCAGTGTTTCATGACAAGGCAAGAAAACGACTAAAATCACAAGTACTTTTAGAGTTTTTAAATATCTGAGGCGCAATTATTGAAGAGGTACCGATGCCTCTGTAAGTGTCCCCTAGACGTCAGTAATCTATCCATGCTGCAGATAATCACAAAGATGGGAGGAGGCAGAGGGATCAATACAATACCTCCCACAAGATCTACAGCTTTCTGATCGATTTCTCACTCTGATCAGCCTCTCTAAGATCAACCTCACTTCCTGTTTGATGGGTAGCGCAGTCTAAAGGGAGGTGAGGAAGGAGTAATAACGGTTCCAGGCTCCTCTCGCTGCTTTATGTTATCACCTGTCATCATATCACCACATGGAGCAGCAGGAGAGTCTTGGTCTTTGTTTTTAGCATGGAGAAATGTAGATGAACTCAATTAAGAATATTTTCAAGAACAATATATATGTGCATGCAAAACTGGTTCTATTTATCTGAACAAAGCAAAGATCGGCACAGATTACGTTGCCCGTGCCTGGACTAAAAAGTTTCCCTTAAACACATGGCCATTCTGCAGTCTGCACTAATTATTAATTCCATTCTGGTCGTTTTGAATGGAAACAAATGAATAAAGGGTCATTAATGTGCCCATTTTAAATAATAGCAACCGGTACGCTGCCCATTACAACAGGGCAGAACCAGCCACCTATATTACTCTTCTTATATGCATCATGTAGGAACACCGTCATGTACACCCCCACCTCCTCCCCTGGGCTCTCTTCTGTGATTGGAATGAAAGGTAATGGTCCTGAAAGAGGAAAAAAAAAAAAGAGACTTTCCTCCACTCTTATCTCTTAACACCGACAGCCAGTGAAGCAAACTCTTGTGCGCACAGTCAGAGGAACAATATGTATGCACACACACATGCCCAAACTCTGTATCTGCTGCAGGATGATGGTAGAAACAACATTGGTTTATTCGCGAAACATCAAAGGGAAAACACATCTCGCATGAGGCATCTCCGAGGATGAAAGAGTGTAGTAATAGTAACAGTTTTGTCTCTTTGAGAGAATATACAGAAAGAATCCGGAAAGATGTAATGCTAAACAGATACAAAGTAATTTAATAGGGACTTTAAAATATTCATAAATATTGAATTAATCATTTATAATAGATCTTAAATTAACTGCCGTCCTTGAAGTATTAGATGTGGGGAGAGAAGCAAGAGGGAGAGAGAGAGAGAGAGTCTGTGATACAGAAAGAGAACGATAAAGAATGAGCCCTCTAGACATTTTTCCTTCCCTGTGCTAACATCTCCTCAGTCTGATGAATGAATATTCATGTTTGATCCAGACACTGCTGCTCAACAAAGGCAGGGGAAAACCTTAAAACAGATATCGCTCCACTTTTGATGTAACGCCACACTCAAAGTGCCCCTCCTGCTGTCGAGTGGAGATCAGATTAATATTTACCTTACACCACTGTGTGCTCTGGTGATGGTGGATAAAATTATATCAGCGATGAGTATCTGGATGGCATATTTAGTTGCGTGAATCAGCAGACGGTTTGTGGCGTTAAGGACAGCAAAGGCTGCCCTGATCACATCCTCGCTGCTGTTCCCGCTGACGCAGCATCCTGATACGTGAAATCTAACTGGTGACCTGAAACTATTCACTCACTTCCACTGAAATCCCCCTGCATTAGTGGAACGTATGCGCGACTGTGTGTTTGTGTGTGTGAGAATAAGGGCTGAGTTGGCGTTCTGCGAGCCTCTCAGAGATAGCAGTGTCTTACAGTAGATTATAGTGGATCCAATCCACACGCCAACCAGGCTCAACTAGACCGGCGCTCTATTCCTGTCTATCCCGCAGACTAAGATGGATAATAAAGTAGAAAACACACGCCGTTAATATAGACACACACACACATATAAAAAAAATAATAAAATAAGGATGACAACATGAGGAGAACTCATAAACAACAAGAGTTGGAGTAATGCAGCATAAAGAGAGATGAATATTAGATCAGCCGTCAGTGTTGCGCCTGTCAGTCTGAATGTGTACTGCATTCATCATGGTTCACACACTGACACACGGAGGTGTAACCCTTCATCTCACACATAAAGATGCCCCCAACCTCCTCCTCATCACACTACGAGAACATGAATGACATTGATATCAACGGGTTGCTCCGTCTCGAGCAAAAGATTAATTTAAAAATCGACTTTATTGGGCGAGGAACCATATTTGGTAACTCCGGCTTCCTCCCACCATCCAAAGATATGCTCCTTAGGTTAATTGGTGATTCTAAATTGGCCATAGGTGTGCATGTGTGTGCTTGTCTCTCTGTGTCAGCCCTGTGTTAGACTGGCGACCTGTCCAGGGTGTACCCCAGGGTGTACCCCACCTCTCGCCCAATGACAGCCGGGACAGGCACCAGCCTTCCCATGACAGCAGGGGATAAGTTCAAGGAACCATACATTAACTTCATTGACATTGATTGTCTACATGAAAACGAAACATTTTGAAAAATGGCACAAAAGTAAAAAAATCTTCTTATGCCCTACAATAATTTCCAAGTATTTCAATGAGTGCCCTATAAAGGGTTAAATATCAACTGGTGTCACTTGTTAACAGGTGGGAATGTTCCATAAATATTATTTTCTGCAAGAGAGCAAATAACAAAGAGGTGGTAAGAGGAGAAACTTCCTTGACTAACATTAGGCATGTGCTGTTTGGCCGCGACGGAAAACCAAGAGGGCGGTGAAGAAGAGCTCAGGTTAGTTTAGATGTACAACCGGCTCATCTGAGAGAGCAGAAAAGAAAGTGAGGGGAGAGGGGTGAGGGCAGAGGGGTTAATAAGGCAGTGGGAATAATACAAGCATTGGCAGCTCGGGGTGTCACTGCCTCCTAGGCCTGAGAAAGAGCAAGACACACACACACACACACACACACACACACACACACACACACAGCAGGAGAGAAGGACACAGACTGCTCAGTATGCAGCCCTGACATTGTCCACATCTGATACGGGACATTAGCCCCTAACTCCCTCCATACACTACTGCCCTTCACTTTATATTACTTTATGTTAATAGAAAAATATTACATACAACATCATTTGTCTTTGTTACCACGGCACCCCACAACTGATTTAAATGCATGTGTTTACCTCTACAGACAGGTGAAGACAGGGGGAAGGGTGGGTGACGGACTGTGTGTGTGTCGCTGTGTGTATGTGTGAGGTAGTGTGCGTGTTTGTAATAGGGGAGGGTACGAATGCACGCATCTCATTCAGATTTATCGATCTTACCCACCTCTCACCAGGACCTAGCTGTAACCTATATATAGGCGTAGGCAAGCGTGTGTTGCCGTGTAGATGGGTGCTGAGTGGGGGGGCCATGACATCAACCTGCCATCACCCGCAACTCGAGCTCTACACTGAACACTGGTTCTTCTCTGAGGCAAACACTCAGAGGGTACACCTTTACTTTTCGAGTTTAACAGACACTATGTCTTTCTGATTTAACTGGTTATCATTAGGTGCTTATTGTTGTATGTGTACGTTGTCGTCTTATGTTCAGAAAGTGCAATAATAAACAAGAGGGAAAAAAATCTATTAAAACTAGAGTCCAAATTTTGGACACATCTATTCAGCAAAAGTTACTTTCTGAAGACATCAAATTACATAGCAAGAAAAAATGCGTAAACAAAAACAAAATTTGTCTAATATGTTTGAATCTTAAAGTAGCCACAGCTTCCCTTGCTCAAATCTTTGCAAACTATTGCCGACATAATAAAGTGGCCTCATCATGAAGACATCAGGAGAAGATGTCTTCTTGTATTTGAGACCATCAATTATATAGGGCCATGGCAGCTTTGGTACACAAGAAATGGTCCTATTTAAATGGATGATGGGACAGTTTCAGGAATGAGTGCTTTAGACGGACAGCTCATCTGAGATGTTTCGGAGATAAGAGAAGTTAGAGAGGCTAGGTTGAGATGGTTTGGACATGTTGAGAGGAGTGATGGTGAATATACTGGTCAAAGGAAGCTGAGGTTAGAGCTGCCAGGCAGGAGGTCTAGAGGAAGACCAAAGAGGAAGTTTATGGATGTAGTGAAGAGGGACATGAAGGTAGTTGGTGTGAGAGAAGAGTATAGAAAGGACAGGGCGAGATGGAAGCAGATGAACCGCTGTGGCGACCCCTGAAGGGAACAGCCGAAAAGGAAAAGAAGAAGAATCCGTTTAATGGCAAGAAAACTAAGCTGTCTAGAATCAACAGGTTGGAGTGTGGACACAAAAACGCTATCATAAAACTGTCCCTCTAGGGAACTAAACTAGGAAAGGAAGACCAACAGTTTCCCCTGTAGCAGAGGATAAGTTCACCTGAGTTTCTGTAAAGCCTCAGACTAGTGCTCAGAGCTCAAGGATCAGAAACATCTCAGTATTAACCGCACAGAGGAAGGCTGTGTGAATCTTGTGAAATCACGGACAGACGGCCGCAGTTAAACTACGCCTGAGGGAGACCAGTAAGAGGAAGGAAACATCTTTGGATAAGAAGCACAAGGAGTGGATATCAGAGCAGTGGAAACTTTAGTCTGATGTGTCCAAATGTGAAATTGCCAGTGCCAGATGCTGTGTCTTTGTGGGACACACAGAAGAGGTTCCCACGGTGAAGCATGGAGGAGGAGAGAGAGCGCTGATGCTTGGGGGTTTCGCTGCTGACACTGTAGATGACTTATACGTAATTCAAGGCAACGTTTAGCCATCGCGGCAAGTAAAATAATAATTCTGCAGCAAAACACCGTCACATCTGGTCGGAGCTTAGTGGGATCTTCATTGACCATCATTTACGTGTTGGCGGGACAATGACCCAGTACACATCTCCAGGCAATGTGAGGGCTATCTGATCTAAAAGAAGAATGATCCATTAGTTGACCGGGCCTCTAGGTCATCAAGGAGCCAACGAGTTCTCGGCATATGTGGGAACTCTATGGAGACTGTCAGTAAATTTCCAGGTGACGCTCTTCATGAAGATGGTCAAGAGAAAGCCAAGAATGTGCTTGTTTTAAAACAAAAAGGAGGTTACTTTAGGAATCTAAAACTTAAAACATGTTTTACTGTTTAACTAGATCATTTTATATGTGTTATTTCATAATTTTGGATGCAAACATGACATAGTGTTCTCATATGTCATGATAAGAATACAGGAACTACACACAACAAAATACAACTATGGCTATGGCGTTCAAAGTAAATAAATAAAAAAAAAAGCTTCCTGTCAACTTTCATCATCAGCCGCCACATGATCACGTGATGAGGATAAGACATCTGACAGACAAGGTCGATGCCAGACTGTCTCACACCACGCCTCACCCCTGACGTCCTCTCCGACTGGATGGGCTCCCCTTAGAAGCTTAGAGGTCACCTAAACCTGTCTGTCTGGGATTGTGTGTGTGTGTGTTTGGACCGCGTGTCATCACCACCGTTCTCTGTGGGCTATCATCAGTGTTCCCATGAATCCATAAGTCAATGGATCAATTTTGGGCTGCAACTGAGGCTGAAAGCTCTCAGCCGTATCGACCTGTCATTTAAAACCCCAATGATCGCTGGACTTTAATGTAAATGCCACCTTAACCTTAGCCAAACTAACAATATACATGCATGGCGTCTATCCGCATACGTTAAAGGAGGAGGGACCGTCGGCTACGGCTGGAGATGAAAATCATAATAGATTATTATTTTGACCCGTGTTTGAGTGGTTGCCGGGTTTACAGGTGCAAGGACTTTACATCAGAGCTATATGCATAACGTATAGTACTGGGAAGCTATTGATCTTGTAAGTGAGTAAATGTGGGTACATTGTCATGCATGTAAATGGCGTGGTATTAACAGAGTGCAAGGGCCTTCTACTATAAACCATCCTGCACTTTGTCATCTCTGGCATGTCAAAGCTCATTCGTTACACTGTTAAAACACCCCCATAACTCTACCACCCAATGCTGATGCCGGTGCACGCTAATACGTCCACCAGTGTGTGTGCATGTGTGTGCCGTGCGCGTGTGTGTGTTTATGCTATATATTGCTCAATCTCTTTAGTGCTGATTATGAAGGTGCAGATTGATAGCTGGCCTCGACACGGCGTTTAATCATATTGGCGTTCCAAAGCAAAGAAAAATGTCAGTTGTTATGAATTAGCACAGTGACATCATGTAGGGTCATTCATTAGCGGCGGCTCAGAAACCGAAAAGAGGTTCAAGGAATTGGAAAGTGGGACGGATAACGCATTCCTAATTCTACCATTGGATTCAAACCAGGGTTAAAGACTAACTGGTGGAAAAACAACCAAACAGACTTTTTTTTATGAGATTTGCCAAAAGTGGCACAGCATTAATCGTGTAACACTTGAGCCTTTCATAGGCTGGTGGGCATGTCCTGACTGATACAGGTTTTCACAGCTACTCAATACTCATACAGACACAGAAGGAATTCATGTCTGCCACACTTCTACACACGTGCGCACAATAAACGAAACAGGAAGAAGACAGAGTGGATGGGATACTGGGAGAAAGGTATAAGAGCTTGTACTCATTACAATCAATTAGGGTCAAGTTGAGAGCACAGCCGGGTGGTGAAAAGAGGGGGAGGAGGGAAAATGGGAGGCAGCAGAGAGGGAGGACAGAGGTTGGGGGTGGCATCCTGGCAAAAATGGAAAGCGGGCCAATTAAAGTGAAAGCAAAGGGGAATATGAATGATTTAAACACACATAGGAAGACATGTACGGTATATGTAAAGCACACATGCATCGAATATAGCTCAGTGTAAGTCTATGTGATCGTAATAGTGTGTGTTCTGTTAGTTTGGAAGCAAATAATTAAGAATAATGAATAAGTTGCCCACATAAAAGGACATCTGAGCCTCCCCCCATCAACACTTTCAACCCTGCAGCCTCCGCACCACACATTTCTAGGAGTCTGGCCATTAAGGAAATTTCACAATAAAGATTGGAATAATTTTCTTAGAGAGTGAATTCGAGCTCAAATGATATTCCTAGAAGTCATATCGCCGCTTTCAGCAACTGAGCTGGATTTCCAATTACCTAGACTAAATGGGCCGAACAAGATGCAGCCTCCACAGTGTGTTTAGGGTAGAGCTCCTCTAATGGCTGCGAAGATTCACAACTTCAATTAGAAAAACTCTTAACCTCCTCTGTGGTAGCGCAAAGTCAGATATCCTCCACTGAAGGTGAGCACGGTTTCCTATAGGAGACTGATTAGTTCACTTTTTTTTTTTTTCCCCCCAAAGTTGCTAAAGTTTCCTGACGTTGTGAATAATTATCGCAAAACAGAGAATACAGCGTGATCGATCAATCAAACAGCTGCTCTGAAGTGCCACACATCCTGATGCATTATATCAGTTACTTGAGTTACTCGATAAATATGAGGTCCGTACTTTATGATGCAGCACCACTGCTCGTTTTCCCTTACAACTTTAACTTTTATTTGATTAAAAATATGTATATATCTTCTCATAACTCTTTTATAAAACACTGTGAGGAAACTCTGGTAAGTCTCTGTAGGTCCTCTCACTTCATCTACAGTATGTTTTTCCCTCCCAGGCACACTAACATCACAAGGAGTGCACCAATTTCCACTGGGAATGGAAATTTTACTTTTTAAAAACAAGAAAAAATAAATAATGAGTTGACGTACAGTGTAACAGGTTATCATATCCAGCTGTCGTGTTTGCCGTGAGCCAGCTGTTGAGAATTTATTTGGCCATTCAAGTGATTCTTCCCCTCTGCCTCTAAAAAACAATGGCCTCCTCTTTTAAACCCTCCCTCAACGCAGGCTTTTTGTTTAAGACTTCTAAAGGACAAGGGTTATTTTTTGAATTCGGAGACATCCCTGAAGAGCCACAGAAGACATAAAACAACTGTTTTCACAAACTTAAGTGTCTCAGCTGAGGCTCTTTAAGTCAAACAACCAGTGGAACATCAGTAGGGTGATCCTTTGTGACTTCTTTCAGGCCAGAGACGAGATTTCTACCATCTTAATTTCAAACCAAACGAGGACCCGAGCTTCCAGCACCACATTTCCCTGAATAATTGTTTAAAGCTTGGATTGTTAAAGACACAATGTAGAGTCAAATCTACGTGCAGCAACCTAAAACCTGCAACACCTTCATACACCTCTTTTCCTTTCCCACTCCTGCTAACACACACTGACAAACAGCCTCACAGAGAGCGGGACTATGTGTGTTTGACTCATCTAAGTGAGATAATCCAGTTTTCCGGATGAATTCGCCTTTGTGTCCCGAGGGCAGAGATTAAGATAAAGATATTAAACAAACAAGAAACCCTGCTCTCCCCTTCCCCCAGCTGCCCGTTTCTCCCTCAATATCAGCCTCTGCCCTCCTCCATCACATCCTCCCCTTCCCGTGGCCGTGTCAGGCTTGTTGCTTCCCCTTTTTCCACAACACTCGCACTCACTGAGGACAGTAGGGTTGTCATGGTTTGCTTGTCCTGGACAACTCCCGAGCAGTGAGTCATATAGTGAGTCCTTATACGTGGGGTAATGCACGGAGACAGAGGTGATTGTGTTGATCCGTTTCAAGCTCCCTCCCCCGTCTGCTCTGCTCTGCTCTTGGGGCAGGGTTGACTGGCTTCAGATCCGAAGAATAAGAAAACATGTCAAAGGCATTATCAACAGCCATGATTGTGATGCCTTTAGAAGAGAAAGGGAAGATGAAAGAGAGACAGACCAGCTCTGCTAACTTCAATCCCATGCAGCCTTTCACGGAGAGGCAGATTATCTTGACGCTGTGAGCAACAAGAAACTCAGAACGACATTAACTAAGAAAGAGTGACTGCTGGTTGTCACTGGCAAAATGAGGCAAGGAGCGGAAGACACACGTTAAAATAGAAGCGGTAAAAATGTCTGTGCATGTTATCCTAAGAGTTTTCTTTTAAATGCGTTGCAGTAAACATGTACAACATAGTTACAGTACAAAGAACTGCACATCTACAAATGAAAAACTGCCAAGTTTTGACAACAACTAAGTTAAAGAACACAAGACGTTACCAGAGAATCTGACCACCAATGGCGTCTCCACACAGGAGGCCTTTTCAGACATATTTATGAGACACGCATGTCGCTTGAGCCTTCAGCAACTTCTGCAGCTACATTTTGGAGAACATCTTGGCCAGCTGCATCACTGCATGCCGAGAAGATCACCAGGACTGCACTGCCCCTCTCTGCAGAGCATCTACCTGCGTAGAGTCCACAGGATAGCTGCCTCCATCATCACGGTCCCCACCCACCCCAAACATGGACTATGGACTATTTCATGTACATATACTGCACTGTTCACTTTTCAGTTTCCGTTTACACCTTCAGTTACATTTTCAACTGTATATTTGCACTACTTACTTTATATTTTGTATTATTCATCCTTTTTTTTGTCAGGCATTCGTGTGGATGGCAAAGAAGAATTTCATTGTACGGGAAAACATGTTTCCATACTGTGCACATGACAACAAACTCTTTGAATCTTAAATGTCTCTTTGTCTATAAAGGTTAATGTTTCATTGCAGAACATCCTAAATATCTATTGTAAACTATCTACAAGATGCTTTGTCAACAGTGCACTTAATTAGGGAGGAGACAGTAAAGTAAATGTGAACTGAAATTTGAGAGGTTTGACTTCTTGAATGATTTGCGAGGCGGGGGGGGGGCAAAAGGTGTTCTCGCTTATTGCTTTGGTGTGTAGGAGGTGAAAGAGAGAGAGAAAGAGATGGAGTTTGAGGGAAGAAAGTCTTTGCTGAAAATCTCTCTCCCACCCTCCCTCTCCCCTCTCTGCAAGAAGACATCAAACAAACACAC
The DNA here is from genome assembly GCF_963514085.1 of Chelon labrosus. Classification (NCBI taxonomy): domain Eukaryota; kingdom Metazoa; phylum Chordata; class Actinopteri; order Mugiliformes; family Mugilidae; genus Chelon; species Chelon labrosus. The sequence continues at coordinate 18,070,826 of NC_140344.1, forward strand.
CTGCTCCCCAGACCAATCCCCTCAGCACTGCCCCAACTTTCCCTGCCTCCGCCACAGACTCACATACTCCCATTCCTCATTACACACACACAAGCGCATGCACACACACACACACACACACATGCGCACACACGCACACACGCGCAGTCCCATTCCTCATTACACACAGCGAGAGCAGAGCAGTGAGAGATCGCGGAGAATGAACAGGAGCGGTGCTTTGGTGTAATGGGAGGAAATGTTGGTGTTTCATCTGGAATTGATGAAGTCTTGTTTCAGCGGCTCTCCCCGGAGCAGGGCCGCTGTGCGCTGGCTGTGTAAATGAAAGGAGCAGCCGAGGCTGGACCGGAGGAGCCGAGAGTCAGTCGATAGAGCTACTGGAGAGTCATACAGAGACTCACAGCTTTAGCAATAGGTGAGGGCTGTTTCACAAAAAAAAAAAAAAAAAAATGCCGGTATTTGTTCCTGGCTGGCAGCACAGATAGAGCAGTTTATACGTTTTTAGAAAAGATATTAAACTGGAAAAAAGTCATAGTTAATGTTCTCACTTCAGTTTCCTAGAAATGCAGGTTATTAGTGAGGGGCTCGCTTTGTAACAGAATCTGATTTTATAATCCCAGGAAACATTATCTGGAAAACATGAACCCTGAGGCTACAATACCAGAAAACAGAGTGAGAGGGCAGTGGTAATGAAGCACTAAAGAAGTCATCTAAACCAAACGTATAGACCAGAGAGGGAGAGGCATTTTGTACATTTCCCTTTCTGAAGATTTTTTATATCTTTAAAAATATTGTTTGAATAACAACACTCATTTTATCAACTTATTAATATATGTTTGCGTATTTTTCACATATTTCCCCATCTACTCGTTTCTACAGTCCTCCCTGGAAAATGGCTCTTCAAACAAAAAAGACAAGCACTAATAAACCCTGACCCGGTAAGTAAAGACGAGCAAAAGAAGACTTGCCGGAGCTCGAGCACGTATCCTGAATGATGTAAGAGGTCTTAGATCCAATAAAGCCGGCGTAGAGGCTGATGTAAATGCTTGTTCTAATAAAACCCTAGCGTTAGGGGGTGTGCAGAAGTAGATTTAAGTGCTTGTTATAATCAGGCTCAACTTGGTGTGTCTGTACTCTCCAGTCAGAGAGTGTTGTCTTAGGTTAAGCAGACAGAGATGAAAGGAGGAGGAGGAGGAGGAGGAGGTCACCTCTACAGACAGACTGTAATATAGAATATTAAGTACTGAAAAGACGGAGGGATTACACAGACATAGGCTAAACTTTTTAATGTAGCAGCACATGTGTGATCCAGATTTATTTGTATCTTAAAATTAATTAACGTATATTTTGAGTTACTTGTATTAATCCGACGCTTACAGATCAGGAAGTCCACAGAGGACTTCACAATAAAAGACAAAACAAACACAATAAAATACAGATACAATATAAAAGTCACTGATAAAATACTGATAACCTAATCTGCTCTCACACACGTAATCTCAAATTATATCCTCAGTGTTTGTATGATCCCTGTGGAAAACTTTTTACCTAAATTGACGCTGTATGTTCATATGTGGGACAGCTGTTATGAGCTGACTGACACAGACAAAGAGAGGAGGATGAACCCGACTCCTCATTCATAACTGACCAAAAAAAGATAAAGACTACCGACGCCACACACACAGATCACAAACATCCAGTGCGCCAGGCAATCTCAGCCTGACTGGGCTAAGAGAGAAGAGATTAATTAACATTTTTATGTAAATGAGGCGTTTGTGTCTAATTATTTCTGTTATTCCAGCAGCAGCAGGCTTTGATGTGCCGGCGGTGGATTTAAATAGGAGGGAGATTTCCATCACATCCTCCCTCTGCGTCATCACAGCCAGGCAGGAGACAGACAACAGCAGAGATTACACGCTCCGCCGGGACGCGCGCCCGTCCGCACGCAGTTATTTTACCTCAGAGGGAAAGTCCTTGTTCACGCTCACACTGGAGCGTTTTCGCGTGTTTACAAACTCGCGCTCACCCCTCCCCGTTCCTCCCGGTCGAGGCAGTCAAGTGTCGGAGGCGAGGAAGCCTTAATTGGCGCGGCGTTCATCAGCGTGGTATCTATCCGAGGGAGAGAGGGCCTCCATGGCCTGTTTGGTGCTAGTTTATGGGCTGATATTAAAGGATGTTAAAGGACATAAAGGGGATAAACTTTTACAACCCTGAACTTATAGCCAGAAACACAGGCTGTGTCATAAAGGGCCGATGTACACTCACAGAGCTCACAGTGCACCGCCAGGTCAAAGAATCTACAGTAACTCCGGCATATCTGGAGTCTTAGAAAGGAAAAAGGCCCACGTCACGTGAACAAGAGGAAATCTCCAAGTGGTGCAAAGGAATATTTACTCATGTGCAGTACACGTGTATTTAAATTATTTCATAATCAAATAATAAACTGGTAATTCTACAACAAAAATTATTTCACAGCTCTAGTTACTTGTTGCTTTGCAGAATATCTCTGCACGGTAGCATTTAAGATCTGAGAATCTGACCTCCATTACCTTCAGTGCTTACTTTTCAGTCAGGGTCAAAGCCAAGTGTTTGTAGTAATTTCCGATCAGTTCTATAGAAGCTATCATTTACGTTACACAAAATAAAAAATAAAAAAACAAAGCTGCGAAACTTTCTCACCACTTATTTAATTTTTTACGAAACCACGGCGCATTTTGTTGCTCAGCTAATTCATTCTAGCTGTAGGAGGCATCCAGTTGTTTTTCTTTTTATTTGTTTCTTATACCATAGTCTCTTTCATTCAAAATTGGCTCTTAGCCGGCGGGGCGGTGCTTTAGGAGAGCAGTGGAAACTTAAAAGTGGAGACACCCAACAATGCTGTACAGCCTGATTTATGAGGAGGGATGGGGGGGCGCAGGAGAGTGATGTAGGACTGCTGACAAAAAGGAAGCCTGAAAAAAAAGAAAGGCAGACATAAAGCGGGAGAAAAAGTGTCTGTGACTGTGGGAGAAAACACATCTAAGAGCTGTGTACCAACATCAGAGAGGCAGGAAAAAAAAATGGGGTTATTCCTGACGGGGCTTTTAATCCTACAAGTGTTTCCCACATGCCTGCTACAATAATGTGAAGGCTTGAAACAAACATTGTGATAACACCGTGACAGTGTATTCTGTCACTCTCAGCCAGGAATACCTTGCGTCCCTCTCATTCACATCTCCTGACACCTGACATGGCTGTGTCTCCACCTGAGTTCTCGCAGTTTACATCCTTACGACCTTGTGTCACTATCGGGTAATGCACACTTAAACACACACGCACCGTATGCCCTAACACTGCACACTCACACACACACACACATTTCCATGTACCATTGTGCGAGTTTCCGTGCATTTGAACCACATTTTGAAGATATTCATCCTTTTCATAACCGCAATCTCGGGGAAGTTGTGTTCGCCATTGAGTTCGCAGATAAGTGCCTCACTTCAATTACATGTAGTGAACGAGCGGGGCTCTAATCTGCATGTTAGCATGAGGATAACTGGCTCTCTCTCTTTCTCTGACCAAACCCCCCCACCCCTCGTTTTCTTTTCTGCCTAACACTTCATGTACTGCTGATAGGGATCACTGAGCGTGTTATCACAGAGAGTATGGGCTGCGCAATCAAAGTGTTAAGTATTACTGGCTGTCTGTGCATGTGTGCACACTTGCCATTTGCGTTTGTGGCGTTAGTAATAAGACCATCCCACTCGTTAAAACAGCCTAAAAAGCCTTGATCTGGTGACCATCAGTACTCCACTGGCTTTGTAGGCGCACAACAAGGGTTTATGGTGAGTTTCATTTTTTTTTTTTCCCCAGCCCCCTTCAGTGCTTTATAGCACTTTGTTGTCATATGTTATTTTGGGGAGAATCTGTCTTGTTAAAGGTCTTTGCCGTGAAATATCTAGAGAGATTATGTGGGCTTTTTTATCTGATACAGAGAGATTACAGGCGGGCTAAAGCAACACAAATCGCGTCTCGTGAGAATACATATAATGCAAATCCAGAGGTGTCACGTTTTCTCCACGGTGCTCTCTCTGGAGTGACAGGCTAACTGCTCATTATGTTATATGTTCAGCTTTTCTGAATGGTCCATTTTCCATTTCCAGTGTTGAAGCCTGCTCATAGAGGCCATTGATCCAAAGACAAGCTGCCTTGACTGATTGCTGGGAGGAAACGCTGGCATTATGGGCATCTGTGTGTGTGTGTGAGAGTGAGTGAGTGTGCGAGTGTAGAAGGAGGCAAAGCGGGTATTAGTCTGATGAAGTCATACAGGAAATCAATGTCGTATTGAAAGAAGAAAAATGCCCTGCCCAGGGGTGATTGCACACGGGCCCACACAAAAACACACACACACACATACACACACACACTTAACAATGAGACAAACTGCGATGTGCTATGAGGGAAAAAAGACAAAAGGCTTGATACTGAAAAATGAAGAGGTGATATGTCAAGCTCAAGTACAACGCTAAGGAGAAGGAACACAGGTTCCCACAAGTGTCCAGCTTCACTTCTACATTTTTCTACATCATAAGTTGCTTATTAGGATTGTTGCCGTAGTAACTGTGTACACATACTTCAGACTGTGGGGTTCCATAAGAATATTTTAGTGCATTCTGTATTTCAAAAGGAGCAGAGTGCAGGGCAGGCTCCAGGAGTGCAAGTGTTTAATAATTTATGGGACCCTGAGACAGGACCCTATAGATGGAGACGGACTGGGTGACTGAATCGTCGAGACACACACAGATCTGTACGTGCACGGAAAAACCACACACACACGCAAACACACATGTACCATACTACATCTTGTTCACACTAACACTCACTCACATAAACATACGCAGCCGCGTTTCTCTTGATCTCCACTCCGGTCACATCAATTGTTAATAAAGCCGGGGCCCTGCCTGATTACTAAAGATTATTCCACTGTTTATTCTGATCAATAGAGCATTTCTATTCCTGCAGGCTCTCATGGAGATGTTTGAAGGAGCGAGCGAGGGAGGGAAGGGAGGAAAGAAGGGAAGACAGTGAGAGAAAGAGGTGGGTCTATATCTTAGTGACTTTAGTCGCAGCAGTGTCTCCGGCGCCCGCTGGAGCGCGGTGCTCAGAGGGGAAGTTAGGTAGATCTTAACCGCAGGCTACATCTCACAGTTCCTACCAGCAACTTCAGACTCAGAGCCCGGCTTAGACTGGAGTGGATATTAATTTCACTGACCAAGTGGCAGACAGAGGTGCTCCATAAGACCATCAGTCACCAGCACTAAGCTACTCAGCAGCTATTACTATGGTAATCTATACCCCAGGCCTGTGTGTGTGTGTGTGTGTGTGTGCCGGTGTTTTGTGCGTATATACTTGAGAATACACACGTTTTGTGTTATACGTATGCAAGGGAGAGGGCAAAAGACAACAGAGAGGGATTGAGCAACTACTGTAAGCGCGTATCAACACTCATTAACAGAGACACACAATTACGTCGTCCCACACTTATGTTTCTGTTCAACCGGCATATGATGTTCACAGAGTAATTAATCATAAAAGGCGGAGAGGGGGAGGAGATGAGGAAAGAGGGAGGGGAGGAGGAGGGAGGGAGTGAGGGGGGTGGGGAGTCGGAGGGTGGAACAACATTATGAGTCTGGGTAATTGTCTAATTTTCCTTCAGAGAGCCCAACGAGGAATTAGAAAACAAACTGCTAGTGCTCCACTCCAAGGTTGAAAGATGAGGAAGGCTATCAAGCATCCAGCATTCAGGAGAAATGAGAAAATTATATGTTTGCTGAAAAGTGACTGTTTTTTTTTCTATGTAGCTGCTCGCGACAGAACGTTTAAACGCAGGCACAGACTGTGCACTGGAATGACGAAATGCAAAAGAATGGGACGTCCCGTAGTTCTAGTGCTTTCTGCAAATAGAGGTATACCTGAGAGAGACGCGCAGAGAGAGAGCATCATTGTTTTTCTGGCGGTATAAAAAAACCCTGAGTTTTCTCGTATACTTGCGCAGGCAAAGCACATGGGGATAGGAATACACCCCCTGGAAGAGACCCAAGTAGGACACACACCTACACACGTGTGTACACCAGGGGACATCTGTGCACATGTGTATCCGAGTACACACCAGCTGTCAAGATGAAAGCACACAAGGACTCTCAGACAGTACTCCAAAACGGTGAATCTCTCGTAGCTTCACGGGACAAAAGGAAAAATATTATCATGACGGATCAGAGGCATTACCGCTAATCCACTACCGCTGGAAGGATAGACAAAACTAAGCAGGGCAGGCCTAAAAATGACAAATTCCAACAGACACACACACAGAGACAGGCTTGGCGCTAACTTGTTAGCCTTCCGGTCACCCATACCCACTTCTGCTAACGGTAGCACTTTACTTTAAAGCTCTCTTTTCAGCAGGATAAAATAACAAGGTAAAAGTGTGAAAACAACTTAAAGTTACCTGCACTTCAGTAAAAGCTGTTTCTCCCCGCAAAATTAATTGCTTCTTACTGGGGACATTGAGTGCACATGACAGTGAAAGTCAAAGAGGTAGGAAGGCATCGCCTCAGTCCTCCTTTGTTCGGTAAATGACTAAATATTTAATGTTCCAGGGCTCTTAAGATTAAAGGTAACATGTTGTCAGTAATAGTGCAGCCACTTCAAAGGATGTAAATTATGCATTTCTTCCTTTAGCGGAGAAATCAAAGCAGGTAATGAAGATTAAAGTTTGTGGACCTCCACTCTCTCTCTCTTTCTCTCTCTCTCTCTGGTTAAGGAGAAAGGAGGAGAGGAGACGAAGAAGACCTGCGTTGAGGAAGGTTAATCTATTCGGAGCATGGGTTATCTGATTAAAGAATCATTGTGTTCATTTAATCTGTTTCAGTGAAGCTGGCGAGATAGCGGTGAGACGCGGGCCTAAGCACCACTGTCAAGAGGCGCTGAAGCCAAGTGAAGTGGCAATCAAAGAACTGCATGACTTTAGGGAGATTGGGATGTGCTCACACACCACCGGCATTACAGTCGTTCTCGCATTTTTGAAGTAGACAGGTGGGACTCTGTGAGTGTAAAAATAAGAGGCAGGAAAAGAAATTAAAGTTAATGTTTTTTGGCAGGTATTAGGCCAAAAGAAAACATTTGATTGGCTTGATTGACCTGTTCCCTTGAACCTTTTCCAACTTCTGCTATACACAGATAAATCAGAATTACAGTTTTCATCAGCCCAGAATATTTTTTTCTGTGAATAGCGATGCTTACAAGTCCTCCCCTTGGGGCTGCATTTTACTTTTTCCGCCTGTCTGAGACACCAGTTAGAGCCGGCCACCAGAAAGAGTTGACATTTAGAAACGCGTGATTTTTTTGTCTGCGCTCTTCCGTGAGAAATGAGGGGAAAACGGCAGGAGACGGTAAAATGAGACGAGAGGCGCTTAGCCCCGTCTTCACACCCATTCACCGCGTGGAAGCCATCATTTAGGCTACGCCGGCATGCACCTCCCACAGGCCCCAACAGAGGAGTCAGCCCATTAGCCCAGTGACGAGAGAGCTAATCGTCACATTCCATTACAGTCAATGGCGACGTGGCGATTTTAAATGCCCATTTGGAAGAAGTCACACAAGGGCCGCAATTGCGTCACCAGATCAAAAGGGGGACACAAACCGAAGAGTGACTTTGAGTTGAGGAAGACTTGGCAAGAAACCCACAGAAGTTATCATTTGAATGCTCAATCCTGTAAATTGCACTGCTCGTGATATGGGATGGGGACACTTTGGGATCAATCCAAACGGCGCAACTACAACTCTCTGCAGTGTATTGCTGTACAAACAGCACTCTTGTGAAGCTGAGACAGTGTCGAGAGAGGCACAAATGCAAAGTGAACAAAGCTCTGTGTTATTCTATTGGAATCAGATTCCTCTTTAACTGAACATAGACTTATTGATCACTGTGAAACTACACAAGAGCTGCTTCCAAATGAAGGGAGGTGAGTGTGTGAGTGAGAGAGAGGGAGAGAGAGACAGAGAGAGAGAGAGAGAAAGGGGTAAATAACATCTTCATCTCCACTCGCGTCTGCAGCAGCCAGTCAGTCAGGCATCATTAATCCAGTGAGGAGCCTCATCCGTTGTGTATTGGTTCATTTTACAACACTATAGTACTGTCTAAATATTGACAAAGCTCTGCTGTCTGGGCTATTGACTGTCATCAGAATGCTCCCCTTCAGAGAGGACTATAAAAAGGGAACTGAGATCTAGTGGTGGGGTGGGGTGGGGGGAGAGCAGGGCACCAGTTTGGGCCGTGCTGTCTTCACATGGGCAGCTCACGTAACAGTTCAGGGTAAAAGACCACGCAAAAACAAACCTGAGACACAAATGAATGCAATCCCACAAACGTACACAAGTATTCCCCCAGTGCACAAAGAAGGACTGTGGCTTCGTTCAAACTTGTCTGTCCTCTAAAATTCACTCACCTCAAATGATTTCTATGCAAATATATCGCAGCGGAGAAAAATACAGCAGCTGAATTAAATCCAAAGCACATTTGGTCAAAAATCAATTCCCCCTGGTCCTCCCCTCATCCGCACAGACAGCCTACTTTCCACTCTCCCTATCCCACAGTCCTGCGCTGCCGATAAATATTCATTTTTTTATTTATGTTACAGGGAAAAAAAAAAAAAAAAAAGCTGTGAAGGGCAAAACGGAAAAAGCCTTCCCAACAAAGCCCTCTGCAAGCAAACACGGGAAGACGCCAAAAGACAGACTGGCAGATATCAGATAACTGGGATTCCACATGTGGATCGCTTAATGGGGAATAGATAACACTAGATTTGCATTATGATTCAAATGTCTTGTACTTTAAACAGATCGGATGTGCTGCGTAAAAAGCAGCTTTCTGACCCCTGCACTCGCTCAGGGCTTTTAAAGTCCTCCTGCAGCTTTCCACCCAGCGTGCCAGAGCAACCACAGATCCTCCTAACAGCACTTGAACATTCTCTCTTTCCTAAAAAGAGATGGTAATTACTTGACAAATCACTGCCTCTTTTAAGTGCCAGATGAAACAGTGTAAATGGGGGGAAATACACAGGAAATGAAATAAAATCTTTTATTTTTTTCTGTTCCCAGTTAAGTGGCCAGCGAGGGAAAACGAGAGATATTTAATGTTGCTTAAATATGCAGTGTGATTCCACCCGCTGATTAAATTATAGCAGATGAGATCTTCCGTTGGCTGGAAACTTGAAAAAGTCCAGAGCTGTTTAAAAATGCATCAAACATGGTGTTGGATTAACTCTCTGTCTCCGTCTTTCACTGTCTCGCTGAGGGGAAGAGAAGGGAGGGCCAGGCCATGCCGAAGGGGGAAGACAGGGTGGGGGGAGGAGACGGGAGGGGGGGTAAAGGGGTGGAGACAGAATCAACTATTTCACAAATGAGGCTAATACTGGTGTGTTTGACGGAGAACAAATATAATAATTAAGTCAAAGCACACTTAATGAAATGAATGGAAAAGGAATTATTTGAATTAAGTAAACACGCTAAAATGTGACAGTGTTACAGTGTGAGGTTGTGTGCGTATGTGTGTATGTGTGTGAGTGTATTAATTAGCGTGTACGCCAAATGGTCCAAGTGAGAGCCCACTGGGTCCTGTGCTCTGCACTTTTTGCCCTCTTCCTCCACTTTGCCTCCTCTCTCTTTCTCTTCCTCTCCAGAGCCAAGATGTGCATATGTTTTGGGCTGCTTTAATTTCTCTGCTCATAATTGGGCTGAACCACAGGGAGCCCCCATCCTCTGGGACAACACTGTAAACATGAGTTTACTCTCCCCAACCCCGTGCACTCCCTCTCCATCTCACAAACACACGCTTGCGCGCGCGTGCACGCACACATTGAAAACACAATATAGCGCTCTGGTCAAACAAATAAACTAAGAACCAAGACATCTAGAAAAGAAGCTTTACTCTGACCCTCTACTTCCAGTGATGAACAAAGAAACACAAACCGCTCGGAGCGCTGCTCCCGCTCAGTCAATGACAGAAAAAATAAATAAATAATTGAGCGCAAGAGAAACTGTTTGAAGAGTCAGAGGCTTCTAGCGCACCACATTGCATCAGAGGGCCAGTAGACATAGAGTACTTTCCTGCAGAGATGGGTAATGAAGGCGGGTTGGAAGTTATTCATAAGAATCTGACCATGTAAGCACTTGTGTAGAGACATGATGTTTAATTTGTAGTTTGAGCAAAAGAAGTTTTCAAGTCCAGCTGCCAATACGGCACAATAATGTCACACTTGACTGGGCAAACAGGTCAAACCACCTCTATTGTGCGCCTTCGGGAGCAGCCAAAATGCAGCGTGGGACTCCGGCACGCGGAGGGTTAACAGAATGAATGAGCTTTGGAGCAGTAATAGGTTGTCCAAAAATGTACTGCTTATCTTATACAGCATACTTCCATAATTTAGATGCTGTTTGCATGTCTGTGCGTGCATGTTTCCATTTGTTTGTGTGTATGTGTAGTGGCGCAGTCTGCTCCTGCCTCCGTGTGTGTGTGTGTGTCTGTGTGTGTGTTCTACTGTATGTGTGCAGGCATGCTCCTGAGTTCAGAGGTAGTGACAGCTTTGACAGCTATACCTGCCAATGGCCAGATCCCAGCGATAACCCTTGCTGTCGCCACAAAGCCGTCAGAAAGGCTCCAATTCCTCCCCCAGACACTGGGCCAGTCTATGTAGGCAGCCCGGGTGGGGGGGAGTGGGGGGGTGTAGGGAGACAACCTCCAGCCATTCTCCACAATACACTCTCCTCATTCCACCCCACTAGCACATGAATGGGGATCCAATTGATTCTTTTTCACCGGAGTCCATTTTCCCACCCGGCCTGACACAGAGAGAGGATTTTGTGCTCATCTGCCCTTCCTTGTGTACTTCATATCGGGGAGAAGACTTATAGAAAGGGAAGGTAAAAAGGGGGGATCTTTATCAGAAAGCGAATTAACGCTCAAAGTGCTCCATTTGGAAGGTATATCAGGCCAATCCATTAAAAGGGCCTTCAGAAAAGAGCCGGTGCGGAGGACACCTTGAGAATGAACAGAAGACCTTGCTGAAACAGCACTCTTCACACACACACACAGGGAAAGAGAGAGAGAGAGAGAGAGAGAGAGAGAGAGAGAGAGAGAGAGAGAGAGAGAGAGAGAGAGAGAGAGTATGGGAGTTTGTGCCACGTGGGGCTGCATAATCACCTGCTAAATAATGGTTCTAGTTGCACCTGAAGAAATTAAACAAGTAACCCATAAACTGACAGCCACTCCTCAATGCGACAATTTAAAAAAAACAAAAAAAACAGCTAAGACCATTTTCATTTAGATTGGTTTTATTATAATCTATCACACTATGACGTTTCAAATATAACTTTTGTTCTCGTTTCCAATGTAGTGTGCGTTTTCTCGGTCACACTCACAACCCCGTGTGCATTTCCTTTCTCTTTCACGCACACACACACACCTGCTCTGGTGCTGACTTCCATTAATCTTCTCCCAGGCTCTGTCCTCTGTGGGCTGACCCAGGTGAGGGAGGGGGGGGAGTGTGGGGTCAAAGGCTAGAGGAGTGCCCCTGTCTGGATGGGGGCCTCGTGAACATTAGCCCCTGGCGAGTGGGGTGGGGTCGTGCAGGGACCACCCCTTTACTGAACGTGAGAGGTCAGCGATTAGAAAAAGAAAAAGTGATGTCTGAAAGAATCTGTAGGTGGAAATCACTGAGGACTAACAACAGAATTTAAGTATCTGCAGCATGTGACAGTTTAGATGGTGGTTAAAAAAAAATTCAGGCCCAAACAAGAATGCAGACACTCAAAATAACAACATGCAGTCTCACATGAATGCAATGAAGTAAGATTGGAGTGGCAGTACTGGTTATTTTTGTGCTTTAAATCTGACTCACACTGATTTAAAGTGTCCAATCTATAGGTTCCCATTGTACTGTACAAGACTGCGAGTGTCCACGTGTCTTCCCCTGACTGCAAGGACTTTTTCATGCAGCCAAAAAGATATCATTGAGTTTGGACTGTCCGATATTCGAACAAAATTAGCCTATGCAGACACCCAAAATAGCATCTGCAGAACAGTGTGTGCATCCGCTCCCCATCAGCTTTTTGTTCTTGACTAAAGACTAGTTGAGGCTGGCAGCGTCCTCGGCTATGATTGTATTTGCTTGTAAGGGCACAGTCACGGTTTTTGGCCACATATCCGTCCTTCATTGGTCATACTTTGTGTAGCAGGTGAGCGGGGTAACAAAAACAAGCTCTATGTGCACAGGCTCTATAGTTTCCATAGGAGAGGACAAAGAGTTAAAGGTTTGTGCATAATTGGATGCTTCTTTCCTCTGTTCATAAGTTAAAGTGCACTTTAGATGCATAATTCACACAAAAAATGCTGCTAAAATGGGAATACTGCAGCATCTTTTTTTTTTTTTTAACCCAAACCCGCTTACTCCATATCACTCATTGAGGCACATCTTCACTGCAGATCCTTTACTGAAACTGAAAAATTTCCTCACATCACTGCGCATTAAGAAAATGTTTCAGTGATTTAAAGAATCTTAGAGGGAATATTTCTTTAAAAAAAAAACAGCTTAGAGATAGATGGTTTACAATAACCAAATGTCCAGAAATGGAACATGCTTTATACTGCAATTATTTAAAAAGATGTATTGATTGGCCTTGAGCTGCATTCAGCGTATATCAGCTTCGGACACACCTCTCTATAAAACACTGAAAGTCTGGGTATGCAGACACTGTCAATCATCATAAATGTCATAAACCGAAAAGACAGAGTGGCAACATTCCAGATATAATGAGAGGGAAGATGTGGTTCTGGCTCTTACAGATCCCGACTGGGCCACCGGGCACATCACCCCAGAGCTGACCTCATCCCAGCCTGCTGACGGGAGAACAGAGATGCGGCCCCAGGGGCGGACCGGCCTTTTTGTGCCCACTCTCTCCCTGTCGTCTCCAGAGGGACGACCCCGAACAAGCAGACCCTCTGTCCCGAGCACCTACCAGGAACAGAGGCTCAACTCTTCCTCTGGCATTATCAAACGGCTCAATGGACGGGGGAACAAAAGTTACAGAATGCAAGTGAGTAAAGGGAGACACAGTGAGAGGGACGAAAAGTATTTTGTTAAACAGAAGAGCGTGTTCTGTCTACAGAACACAACTCTTCACGTCCAGTTTGATTGTGTCATCTTACAATCCTAAAACCACTGCACATAATGTGGTCGGTGTTCATTGTGTCACTCTTTGAGTGTCTCTTTGTAGAGCAGAGCAGAAAGACTGGCCTTTTAATTCAAACCCAGAAATAAAAAGACAATGTTATGAAAAAAAGAGCGCATTAAAAACTTAAAAACACACACTCATCGATTCCTAACTACTAACTCCTCTCCCTCTACCCACACACACACACACACACACACACACACACACACACACACACACACACACACACACACTCAGACTTGAAAGTGTCTGATATGCGAGGCGTGTTGATCCTGTTTATAATGGCGAGTTTCCTGGTGTAAGCTGTTGGTCTCCCCTGGCGTTGGTCTCCCTCTTCTCTCCAGCCCCTCATCTCTAATGCATGAGTCAGCCAGAGAGACCGCGGAGGCCAGAGAACGAGCGAAAGCGAGGGAGCGAGAGCGGACGGAGGGAGAGGCTAACCCTGGCACCGCGGCGCAACACTTTCATATTCTAATAAACCCAACATGAATACACGCATACACAGAAAGGGAGGAAATTGCATTTCTAAAACTCTCTCTGTATCAAAGGGCATTCTGCTCAACATCTCTCATACACACACGCGCACGCAGACACACATAAACATGCAGTCCGGCATTTTCCAAACCAGGAAGAAATGGACTAACACAAACACACACACACACACACACAGGGAAGGCTCAGAGGGATTACAGTCTGCTGACGACAGCAGTTGAATACACACACAGGCATAAAAACAGAAAACTTCTTAAGGGAACTTCTGTTTGAGGAAGTTCTAAGTAGAAACACTGGAAATTGATTTCTCTGATCATATCCGTGCATTTCTGAGAGCATGCGGAAAACAAGTTAGAGGTAGCAGAAGGCAACTGAGACACAAATATTGTGCAAAACACGTACGCTAAACTCCAAACCGGTGCCTCATTTCTGGCCTCATCTCCTTTAGAGCAAGCCATTTAATTTCAGGCCACTGATACCCACCCCTCCTTTCACAAGAGTTAATATCCCTTTCTCCCTCCTCCTCTCTTCTGGTGTGTGATGGAGTCTCAGTGACAGCCTGTAATGCAGGCCTGTATGCATTGATTATATGACACCCTCCATTCAGGTGTGCTATTAAAGTTCCCCTCCTCTCTTCCTTTCTGCTCTGCCAGTGGAATAATGTCCAATAATAAGAGGAGCAGGTGACTGCAGCCGAGACAGGAGCCGGGCTCTCAGACAGAAACACTGGTTCCCTGGCAGGACTAGATGAAGATACGCCCCTGTTATTCACCGGAGCACTGTAAGCCACGGAGAGAACCGGGTGGGGGAATGCATAATTGCATTTAAATTACATGAAGGTTGCTTTGACTACCCCCTTGTCTGGCTGCCACTCCCCCCTGCATATCTGCACCCATGTAAAATCAACCCATCCCACCTTCTGCAGCTCCCTTCCCCCTACGCTCGGTAAGGACACCCTCTTGTCCGTCCCAAACATGAGCTTTCAAGCAACACAGGACACAGAGAATATGGCTTTAATTAGTTATCGGTAATGAGTGTATGCAGTGTGAGGTGGAACATGAACCTGACACTGTGATATATCATGTTTCAAACTGGATGTCCAAGAAGAACAGGTAAGTAAAGCTACAGATGAAAAAGTATTTGAAATTTGAGACAAATAAATATATAGGAATTAATTTTAATTAAATTATACTATGATCAGAATGAATGGGCGCAAACAAGACCAAAATAAGGGTGATGCAAAACAAAAAATACAGAAGACCAGAGTGCACAACAACTATACTAACAGCAAACAATAGAAATCAAAAACATTAAAATGCAGATTAGTCCGTTTGTGCAAAGCACTGCATGCAGCACTAAGAACACGTCGTACTATGGCTAAGAATTAGTGCCACTTTACAGCAGGCATAGGCCAAAATTAAAAACTATGTGTTGAAATGAGACATGTTACCTGGAAGACAATCACACCAGGTGATTCAGTGCAGCAGCCCGGTGAAACCAAAGCAGACCTGAACACGACCAAACCAGCAGATGCCCACCATGAACAGAGTACAGAGGCCTGACCACGATGGTATTTGTTATCATCACACTTATGTCCGTTCTCATTGTTCTTACTGGATGTGTCGATGCACTGTCCCTCATAAGGTCCTTTACTCCAAAAAAATAGTCAGTGCGTCACTCTAAATAGTTATGACAATCCTCTATGAACACAAAACTTAATAGCGAATAGTGATCATCACCTAATCTTGAGGATTTGCTTACAAATTACTTAATATGCAACGTTTGAGTAGAGAATTAGAGTTATGAGATACAGTATAGTCCATATATGTTTGGATACATTTTTTTGTTATTCCAACCTTTTTACTAAAACACGTTTAAGTTACAGTTACAAAATTTTTAAAAGCTTAAAGTGTAGTCTTTCAGCTTTGATTTCTCAGCTTTGACATTTGAGAAAACGGGTACAAACTATTTTATACACAGTTGCCTATTTTCAGGGGCTCAATTTTGCTAAACAGCTACAACTATATATCTTTACTTTCACCGTCAGTCTGTTTTATGGTTTTAACATCTTAAAGAAGGCACATGTCAACTCTGGTCAACTGGATTGTGCAATATTAGCCATCAGAAAATATACCAGTCCAACAATAAAAAGAAAAATCTCGTCCTTTTATTTCTACAATTCATAAACTGACAATAAACACTTTAAATTTAGAGTAATACCTAGATTCATAGCATATTTCAGAAATTTATTAAAACTGAACATGAAATCCAATATTTCAGATCTTGACTGAATAGACGATGCACTTCTTATCGACTTATAGTCTATCCAGTGAGTTAAGCTGTGGGTTGGTACACAAACCCATTATAGCAACTAAAATCAGGTCATATTATAGCAGCTGTACCAAGCCTGGGACAGACAACATCTTTAAGCCTTCTGCTCTCACCCACACAGTTTTCCCGCTGTAAAGCACAGCAGTCTACCTTCACCCTCTCTGCCTTGTCTTTCTGGGAAGCTCCAGGCCCAGAATAGAGCTCAGAGCTCTACGGTTTACACAAACCACAATACCTCCTGAGCTTGGAAGGGGGGGGGGGGGGAGACACAAGCATCTGTTTTTGTTTGCATTTTATTCCAAAACATAAAATTGAATCAATCTTTTAATACTCCGGATTGTATAAACATGGGAGAGGACTGCTTGAATAAATATCAAGAATGAAAATGGATTTCTCGTCGCCGACTATTATCTATGTGGTTTATTTATGAATACCACGGCTGGTGCCAAAACAGGCAAGACATAAAAATACAGAGATAATGTGTTTAGCCTTTTTCATTTTCTTCTCTTTTTTTAAGTGAAAGAATAAATATTAGGATTTACATCACATTTACATTTTTATCAAAATCAAGTTGGGTGCCGCTGCACCGGCGTGCAGCGTTTTCATCTGCGGTTGCCAGGACGACTGTGGGAACAACAAAAGCAACATGACACTGACATCTTTAACAGGAAAATCATTAAAACCAACATGAGGGGCCAGAAGATGCTGTCTGTGTCGCAGTCAGTGTGTGACTGATAAACACCACGCCGGATCCATAAATAGACTAATAGCTCGTTCACTGCTACCGCTACAGTGCACTCAGTCAGGATGGTTAGTGGGTGTTTTTGTGAAAATGAAAGATAATATCCTCTCAATCTCAGAGACCCGTAACAGTGGTATATAATATCGGACGCAGAGCGAGATGCAAACATGCACACACAAAAAAAGCATGGAGCGCACACACACACCTAAACATATCCCAGGGTCATCCATCGCCACCACGCAACACCCTCAAACGCTACTAGTTTAGTTTAGTTTAGTTTTAGTTTAGTTTATTCACCATACCACTGTTGAGACATTACAATAATCCAACAGGAATAAAAAAGACAGATGGGTAGAGTGAATGGGTCCCCCAAAGAAGCTAGAAAAGCTTATGGGTGGGGGCCCATGGTTCATGAAAAAGGTAGTGGTAGCTACAAGCAATGGTATCACACAAATTACCACCTGAAACCAGATGGTAATGAATAAATGCACGTAGAGCGCACTAAAACACATAACATAGATACTTAACATTTCATACACATACAATCATACACATACATCCCAATAGTCCATGAGGAGGCAGTTTTATATTAGATATAGGTTTGTAGGAGATTATTTTTAAGTTGTCTTTTAAAGTTGGAGATAGAGGGCAACACCTTGAGGCCTTCATGAATCCTGTTCCAAATCTGCGGCCCCCTACAGACAACACTCATACTGGTGCGCACATGTCGGCGACATTTACCTGATATAAGTGTATTAGATCTCGTATGGTATGTGTGAAGGGGGCTGGAGATGGGAATAAGTCTACTCAGTCTAGGGTTGAGCCTGTTGACAATTTGAAACATAAGGCAGGCATTATGATACTCATTTAGCTCAGCCAATCTTAGTAGCTCAAAGCGATGAAATAGAGGATGGGTGGGAGAATTTGTCTGTGACCATGACAGGGCCCGTATGACTTTCTTTTGCAAGGATGCAAGTTTTTTAAGATAGCTGGTAAAGGTGTTGCACCATATCACATTACAATAGTTAAGGTGAGGTTCAAAGAGAGTTTTGTACAATGTGAGAAGGGCAGACAGAGGAAGGAAATGTCTGATCTTATAAAATAAGCCAACATACTTAGACAGTTTGTTTACAAGATGGTCAATGTGACATTTAAAGTTGAGAGAGTCGTCAATGTGGACCCCCAGGAACTTAGTGGCACACACTCTTTTTATTTCCTGTCCATCAATTTTAATCAGCACGTGATCAGTTTTTTTTAATTTGTTTGATTTGAATAAAATTACATTTGTTTTGCTGACATTTAGTGAGAGTTTATTACATTTGAACCAGGAGTCCACTTTGGTTAACTCTGAGTTTACAATACCTTGTAAGATAAGTGGGTTCCTGTGTGATGTGAACAAATTTGTGTCATCAGCAAAAATAATTTTATGAAATATTTTGGAGGAATTTACAAAGTCATTGATATATAGAATAAATAAGAGTGGGCCCAAAATTGAGCCCTGGGGGACCCCAAAAAGTATGGGCTTACAAGTAGATTTATGATCATTGACATGGACGTACTGTTCCCTTTCATATAAATAACTTCGGAACCATTCAAGTGTCAGACCTCTGATACCATAATGATGTAATTTATACAACAGAATATCAAAGTCGATGGTATCAAAGGCTTTTGACAGGTCCAAGAAAATACCAACACCATATTTTCCCTCTTCAATGCAGTCATTAATTTGTTCTATTAGGTCAAGTATTGCCATGCATGTTGTACTCTTTTTCCTAAAACCGTATTGAGAGGGAACAAGGATATCTAGTGTATCAAAATAGCCGCTGAGTCTATTGTAAACTACTTTCTCCATTACTTTAGAAAAAGTTGGTAGGATTGATATGGGCCGGTAATTGCTCATATCATTTCTGTCGCCAGATTTAAAGATTGGAATTATCTTGGCAATTTTTGTCATTTTAGGTACAATACCAGTAAGTAAAGAAAGGTTGATACAATAGACCAGTGGCTCTACAATGATGTTAGCAATGGCTTTCATGATGTTACTACATATTCCATCTACACCAGCGGTGTATGAGCTCCTCAACTCCGAGATGATCTTGAGGAGCTCAGTACCATCCGTTGGTGTCATAAAGAATGAATGAATGTAACTACCAGAAAGAAATTGCTTGAAGGTGACACCCTGGGGTTGACTTATCTTCTTAGACAGATTTACACCTATTGAGGCGAAATGATTATTGAAGCTCTGTGCAAGATCAGTTTTGGCATTGCCAAGATCAGGTAGAGTAGTGGGTTTATGTCTCCTGTTGAGGACTTCATTTAACACATTCCATGACCTCCTGCAGTCCCCCTGTGAAGCTTGTAAAAGTTCTGTGTAATGTCTTCTTTTGCCCTTTCTTATGATTTGTGTTAGTTTATTTTTATAAGAAGTATATTTCTCTTTATTTAAGCTAGATGGATTTTTCATATAGGATTTGTAAAGCCTACTTTTGTGTTTAATAGACTTTAAAATTCCCTTTGTAATCCAGGGGTTCTGGAGGGTAGTGCTGCATCTGACAGTTTTCTCAGGGATTGTGTCCTTAATGGAGTCTTGGATTATCTTAATCAGACTGTCATATGCAGCATCAGGAGTTGCACTATCATAAACAGGGTCCCACGACTTGGCCTGTAAATTAACAATTAGGTGCTGTAAGGTTCTCTCATTAAGGATTTTAGATTTAATTTTTAAGGGTGAAGGAGAGAACAATTTGCCAGAACCAAAAAATATTACAATGGGAAAATGGTCTGTGATGTCAGACTGCACGACTCCCGTCTCCAGCTTAGTATTTTGAATATTAGTAATGATATTATCAATAATCGTTTTTGATGTCTGTGTAACTCTAGTAAATCTATTAATGGTCGGGAAGAAAGAGGAGGAGTGCAATGTGTTCATAAAGTCATGTTTTGCCCCATCTTCCTTGGAAATATCAATGTTATAGTCACCAAGGAGTATACAATCTTTGTTTAATTTGTTCATTTTGTGTAATAGATCTTCCAGTTTACAACAAAATGTGTCAAGAGGAGAGTCTGGTGGACGATAGAGTACACCGACGATTAATGTTTTGTTATTAAAGTTGATCTCAATGAATAAGGACTCACAGCAGTCATCCTCTAAATAGAGATCACAGGTTTTTACTTGGAGACTGCTCTTAACATAGAGGCAGACCCCTCCACCTGTTCTATTTGGTCTGTTCTTAATGTGTAGATTGTATCCATCCAGGTTAAGTAGATCGGTATATGAAAAGTCATTGAGCCAGGTTTCACTACACCCAATAACATCAAAATGACAGTTTGAATTAGTCAATAAGGAAGCTAGATCGGCATGGTGTTTGTTTAAACTTCTGATGTTTAGATGTAACAGGGAATAATTATATATATCATTTAATGGTTTTAAGTTATCAGGGTCAAAAACATTACAAGTAATATTCCCATCCATATCAATGCAGTGCTGAGAATCTCCATCGATGCTGAAATCATCAAAACCCATAATGAAAACAGTACAGATTAATCAAGGACTTTTCTGGGATTACATTAAGACACTGACACGGCAGTAGCCACAAAGACACTCGGAACAACCAAACACACACACATACATACATCACACAAGTAGGGCAATATTTAGGTACCATTGTGTAAGCAATTTATACCACGCCGCGGTCATCGCGCGCCAGCTCGCAAATGTTGTCTCTTAAGAAATAAAAGAAAAAGAGAAATGTCTCACCTCACCATCCTCCTGCTTGGAAAAATAAATAAATAAATAAATAAATCTGGCCTCACGTAAAGAAGAGTAGGCTATTGGAGACATTAAGTCATGATAACGAGACCGTCAGTCTTAATCAACAAAGGTAGAGACAAGCAGATCACCGCTGTTAATGAAAACGGAATAAAATAAATAAATAAATAAATCAACAAAGAAAACAAAAAAATGGAACTCTACTCCACAAGACAGTAGTCTCCTTTTTTATTTTATTTTCCTCTTCATTTCCTCATTTTTTTTTCCCCCCTTTCCTTTTCCCCCTCATTTTCTTCCTTTTTCGGCAAACTAGATCTCAGGTGGTCCGCGGTGGTAAGGAGGCAATAAAGGCTTTAGCCTCAGCTACCGTGGGAAAGTGTTTCCTAGCTCCCGACTCCAGCTTGATGTAAAGCCTGGCCGGGTACAGCAGGACCGGCTTGAACCCCCGCTCGTACAATCCCGACATGACCACCTTGTACTCGTTCCGCTGCTCCACAACCTCTGGAGGATAATCCTCAAAGACAAGAATGTTATGGTCCCGGAATTTCAGTCTACCCCTCATGGCCCGAGCATAGCGGATGATCTTGTCCTTTACCTGGAACCTGAGGAGACGAATGATGACCGGTCTTGGTCGCTGGTTGGGTAGAGGTTTAGGCGCCAGGGATCTATGGGCCCGTTCACACTCCAAAGGCGAATCGAGGACCTCTCCAAAGACCTCCTCAAGCATCTTGGTAAAGAAAGCAGTCGGTTGGGGCCCCTCCATGGATTCAGGTACGCCAATTACCCTGATATTGTTGCGGCGGCTCCGTGATTCGAGGTCGACAACTTTAGTTGCTAGCTTAGCACAGTCTGTCTGGAGCTTGGTGATCGCTTCCTTAGCGGCCTCCAGACTTGCCTCTCGCGCGTCGCCTTCATTCTTAAGACTTTCGAGTATCTCAGCGTGTTCTGTCACGGTAGTTATGACACCATTCAGTTTGATCTCGAGAGATGAGAGAGTTAGTTTAAAGTCCTCGGAGATGGCGGTTCTATGAGACTCTAGCAGGTGGGTGAGGGACGCCATGGTGACTGCCTCGGCGTTTGGGTCGGTCTGTACCGCTTTAGTTCTCGGCATGATTGCAGCAGCTCAATAACAGATCAGCAAACTAGTGAATCTACTACTTTGGTTTAGGAAGAAGTTAGGTTACAAATGGTTTGTTTAAAGATGAGCAAACATTTGCGAGAGCGCGAGACGCTGCGTGCTTCGCTTGCTACCACATCGGACTACTACTTCTCCTGCACACATATATTCATAAGGTATTATGCAGAATAACAGTTTTATGGATTTTAAATGGCATTCATTTACGGACACTGCGGCCAGCCATCACATGGAAGGTCTATTTTATCCCCTCTTAATGTAGATCAGTCTTCTTGGGTGAGATGCAGAGGGAGGTCCGGGACATTAGGGAAGTTGGATCTGTCCACAGCCGCTGATTAAACACTGGGGCAGAGTGAAGGAATAGAAAGGGATTGCATCAATTGGGACTGATGCACAAATGCATAATGGAACCATCACTTGAACGCTGTGCTTCCATTAATATCTTCTGAGTGCAAGGATTCCAGACAACAAGAAGCTTTTTCCATCCATATTTCTTACCTCAGTTTTTTTTTTTCTTTTTACGAGCAGCGCGCTGGTTATTACCGTACGCCATGCAGAGTGAAACAAACTTCACACGGCCGCACTGAGAACCGCGGCAGATCCTCCACAGCCAAGGAGATGACTTTCTATAGTCTGTGCACGCTCCAGTGTGTGTGTATGTATGTGTGTGACAGGTTTATAGGAGTCATTTATCCTGCTCAGCGGGCTAGTGTAGTGCGGAATGGTGGCCTGAGTGCCAGGCGTAGCTTATTGTTGTGTAGCCTTTATGGGCTACATTAAGTACAGCTGAGTGAGAGGGAAACATACAGTACAATACCCTGAGCTCACACATGTCATACACACAGAGATTAAGTACCTCCCTAGGCCCAGGGCAGGCCTACATCCACTCAGCACCAGACCCTGGTCCACTCCCTCCGACTGCAGACATGGGTGAAGTTACAGCATAGGAGTGTGTGAGTGAGTGTGTGTGTATGTCAGCAGTGAGACTACTTGCGAAAGTTCAAGGAAACATTCAGCTAGCAACTGAAGAACTGACAAAAGCCTGGTGACTTGAAACAGTAGGAAACTGATGTATCATTCTTATTAATACTTTTCCAGATTACCTACGAGTGACTTTGCTATAAGACTGGCAGCTCTGGAGTTTTTAAGTTAAGAGGCGCTACAATCCAAAAGTTGAGAGAGTATCTCATCTTCCACTCCTCTGATCAGTCTGAGCAATGAAAACATCACGGATTTTACACCACCGCCGGGCCGCTCTTTCTTGGATTCCTTTAAACAAATACACGATTATGAGCACACGCATAAACAAAACCGCACGTGTGCACTTGTTTTCTCAGACACACTGGCACACAGACGAGCGGGTCCAACAGTCAGGCGATTTGAAAAGCAGCTTTATTCCCTCACTTACCCACTTACAACACACACACACACCCTCCCCACTTGCACGTCTGCTTTTTTGAAAGCTTCATAAGCGTCGCCTCTTCAACTGTGTTCCACTGTGTAAAAATAGAGGCCATTATATTGCCTAATGCCTACCTGCCAGCCCTCTATGCTCCCTCCTGTACACGAAGGCTTTTACATGATGAGGTGGCTGACATGTTCCACACACACCATCCATTACCATATGTACACTGGATGAGACTCAGCCTGCGCAACTTATACTAATGCATGTTTGGTATGCCCTGTGGGGGTGGGAGATATACGTGCACATACGCACACACACACACACATATATATACAGACACACAACGCGCTTGAACAAAAAGATGTGCAAACTCTCTCCTGTACAAATATAATGGCAGCATTGTGATATGCCACTTGTATTAACAGCGGGATGCTTTTAAAGTAAATAAAAACATTATAGCTGGCTCTCTCGGTGAGGCTGGGGCCTGCTTCTCTGAGGCTGTGCATGTGGGTGTGTGTGCGCTTGTGTGTGACTAGAAGAGGGGGGCAATCCTCTGCGCTGGGGCGACGGTTCCTCTCTAATTGCCCCTCTAGGTGCCTGTGTGCTGGAGAGCTGAACTGAGGGTAAACACAGATCTAGAGATGATTAATAGCCAGAGGTCAGGGCGGAGCAAAAACAGGCAGAGAGGCTGAGACCTCACTCCAGTCTTACCTTGGTCATCCGACTCTACACACAAACACACACAGAAGGCCAAGAAGAAAGTCGTTTTTTTTTTTTTTTTGTTGTTCCCCCCAACAGTAAATCTGTAAATGTGTTCACACTCACTCGTAAAAAATCCAGACAGATCTATCCAACCCGAATTCCGGTCAGCAGTGGAGACACTGGAGAAGAGGTCACTCAGAGGTGAGGGTGAAAGGTAAAGTTGAAGGGTGAAGGTGAAGGGTGAGGGTCACAGTGTTGGCCCACAGCAGAAGTCCTTAACAAGCCGTGATCAATACATGACCAGGAAAGCTTGAGTTCCCATTTCACCCGACTCCCTATGCAGCTGTAGGTGGTCTTCCGAAGATTTCACAATGTAGCATCCTCCCTCTATTACCTGCCCACTTTGTCTTCTCTGTCCCTTGACGAACACACACACGCGCACACTGTTCTGGGAGCTACAGTACGTCCCATGCACGCGTTTCTATCTGCCGCACCAATCTACTCACACACACATAGAGAGAGAAAGAGCCCATCCACAGCTGAATGGAGTCAGGTTGGGCGGCCCTTCATTTTTCATGCAAACGGTAATTTAGTGAGACTGCCTATTGATTGAGCGCCGCTTGTCTCCCAAACAATGCCACTTCAATCAGCGGCCCGTGGGGGGAGGTGGGCTGTGGGACAGGGAGGAGATGGAGGGGAGGCAGAGGGGAGAGAGGGGAGGGCTGCCGATAGCTGCAGTGACTGATTTAAGAGATGGATAAAAAGCAGATACGTCCCCCGCCCCTGTGCTGATTAATGACAGTGGCCAGAGCAGCCCTGGACTATGCATCATGATTTAACCACCAGCCCCTCATCTAAAGATTAGCGTGCGCACACGCACACATACTGTAAAGGCGCCCACATACACAGTGAGTACTGTACCTCACAGAGAGACGAGACGTGGAAGGTGTGAAAGGAGAAAAGGGAAGTGAAGCAGCGAGGAAGAAGTGAAAGGATAAGGTGGGCACAAGGAGATATAAAGCATGACTTTACTCTTTTAGTTTACTGAACATTTTCATAAAACTAAACTCAGTCATAGCCCAGGACGTGCAGGGTCCAAGGTCATGCATTACCTCATTACAAATATCAAAAAGTAAAAACAAGCAAAAACTTTTAATTAGCAACAGTAAAACATAATAAAATAGCTGTTGTTTTTTAAGAACAGCTATTAAAGTCAAGGAAAAAGAAGGAAGGTGAGCTCCAAAAAAAATAAATAAAATAAACTCTTCTCCACACAGAAAGCAATGAGCACAGTCTAACTATTGTTTTCCCTCAGTGCCTGTACCAAGTAGAGAAATCACTGAGACAAAAATTCTGTGATGACCTTTTACGCTGCTCTTACTCTACGAGTCCATTCAGTCTTTGACATTAAGGCGTTAAAGAGGCTGCGAAACTGCTTACAGCGTGTACTACACAGCCCAGCTACACTCCAAACAATCCCCGCTCCTTGTCCAGCCAATCACTGCTCCTAGTCTAACCTGGACAAACCAAACAAAGCATGGCCTAATGTCACAGTGTGCAGCTGCAGAAAAACCAGAGTGGTAAAGCAAAGTTGTGCAAAGGAAAACACCGACGCTGGTCCATTAGTTGTGTTGGAAGCCGAGGAGGAGGGTTGGAGCCCCTCCCTGCGGCTGCTAAAATATTCATCAGACTCCCTGAGAGCATGTCTGCTAATAGTTACACATGGAGCAGGAGAAAGAAGTGAGAAGGAGGAGGAGAGGGGTGGGCGCGAGGCAAGAGGAGGAGAAATTGGGGAGATGAGCGATGCTCCCTGTGTGCATGTCAGCTAATAGTCAAACATGAAGAGCTAGGAGGGAGGGGAAAAAAAAAACAGGAGGAGAAGAAGGAGAGGGAAGTGAGGAGAGAAGGGGTTGTTTAAACAGTCTGTGGCTGAAGTCGCAGGGGATGGACCGCGTAAAAAAGCAAAAGTGAGGGAGCGAGAGACAGAAGGAAGAAGGGAGAGAGAGAGAGAAAGAGAACAAGAGATAAAGATTTAGAGGGAGTAATCGCTCCTTCTCTTCCTCCCCTGCCATCACTTGGCCCTCCGAGCTGCATTCCAGATTGATTAAAAGCCCCCCTTGTAATTGTCAGATCTTGTAGGAACCATCTCTGTGTTTGAGGAGGAGGGAGGTGGAGGGGAAGGGGGGTGGGGGGTCATCTGTGTGAGCAGGATAGAAGAGAAACCCAATTTCAATCACGTCAACCAGTGTAACAGTAGTCACTTCAATAGCCACCAGTCGCTACCACATCAATCAGAACTCCCACTCAAGCAACAAAAAAAATAAAAATATTGTTGATGTTGTTTTGTCTTTACAAACGACGGCCCAGGTAGCTGAGCCCGGTCTCGGTCTCCTGCAGAAGGAAAAAAAGGTATACGTGCATAAACACACACACACGCACACACACTCACACAGTCATTTCTCCAGTCATTAAAATGAGAAACAGCCGATGGTGTAGGAGCTGTTGAAATACCATTAAGAAATGGAGATAAATGCAGTGGATCCCGGCCTACTATGGCAACCTCACAACAGTAAATCAGACAGTGACGAATATTACACAGATCAGGCTGCGCGCATATGAACACAAACGCACACATAGGCAAAACACACGGGCATGCATAAGCTCACGCACACCCGTCTTCTGCACACGAGCTGTGCAAACAATCTGCAAGGCACCTTCCAAAAAAAAAAAAAAGAGAAAAAAAAAAAGCTCCTTCGGTGGATTAATGACTAATTATCCTAATTAAATGTTTCCTGATCATCCGCTATGATATATGGATGATTATTATGTTCGGAGATGATTAAATGATAGTATAACAGAGCAGTCTGATATCATTTCAAAGAATTAATGAGCGTTTGTACAGAGGAACCATGTGGAAAAGAGGCGCAAATTAGAGATTGAATTAACTTTGATTTAATCGATTCGGGACTAATTGTGAACCGCAGTAATAGAAAACTTTCTGTCACTTCTGTCGGTCGCAGGTGGAGATTTATGCTTTCGTTGTTTTTTTCCTCTAAATACTGAACAATTAACTGCAGAAACCAGAAAAAAATGACGTCCCACTAAAAAAAAAACGTTGGAGATTAACTTGTTTTTTTAACAGTTTGTGTGTTTTTGAGAAAATGAAAGCACAGATAAAAATGTGTAAATTGTTAAACGGCTTTATCCACACGGTAATCACTTTTCTTGCTGACTGAGAGATGGCGTGCAGCTTAAACAACTTTTCTTTTGACATATCTACTCTTATGACCAGTTGATTGTGTTACTTAGCCTAATGTAAACCAATAAACGAGGCTAACCTTGTAAGGAGGGTCGATGCTTATTTAAAAGCTCATTGATTAACAGTTGTGATTATTGATTATGCCATGTGGCCTAGACGGAATTGACGGATCTGATCGAGTCCCGCAGACGGACAGCGCGGACAAAGCGGACGGCGAGAGGAGCGAGGCCAGTCACTGGATCTGATAGACACGATGATGGAAACCGATCCCAGTTCCCCTTCTCAATCATGTTCTAACTTGAAGAGATTATTTGGAGTATCAGCTTATTATCTGAACACTACTTGAACCTCTTCAATATTTTTTTGCCCTGACTCCTATCTCCCGCTCCGCCGCCTGATTCACTTCTCCCTACAGTTCACAGTGCAGAGCAGAGCATGTGAAGGAGATAGTAAGCAGTAATATTCAATTATTGTATGCACGCCGTCCCCGTCCCGCCCTAAATTGATTTCTTTCAGAACGGGAGGCATCGCTCAGCACTGACACACAGCCATGTTTCCCCCATCTACCACATCCCACGCAAATTACTCCTCCATCTGCTCTCCCTCACCGCATCGCGCGTTTGTCCCTCACCTCCCTTCTTTCCTCTCCTCTCCTCCCCTCTCTTCTCCTCTCCTCCTCTTCTCTTCTTTCTCCCTTTTTTTTCCCCTCCCGTCTCATCATCTCCTCATCTTCTCCTCTCCCTGTCAGACTACACAGCTATCGGTGGTGGTTGGCATAAGGCCCCAGCTCGCATACAGTACGTTTAATCTGTCTTTAATCTCTTCGCATTGTAATGGGAAATGGTTTTTGTGTTTTACTGTTTGATTGAAGCTGCGAGCCCAGCCCCTCACCACCGCGGGACTCCGTGTTTAAGAGTGGGAGGTGTTTTTCAATTTTGCCCTTGCTCAAATTGTCTTTTATCAAAGAATTCATATCAGTAATATGATTCTACATATTAACCAGACTGTTTATAAGTGGCCTAATAGGGAAATTGGAGAGTGGGGAGGGAGAGATAGAGGCAGTGACAAAAATTAAAACTGGTTTCCGCTCAGAGAATTAAAAACAATTACTCAAATTAAATGCAGGCTGAACATCCCGACATTTTGCATCGCAATATTCTGGGGGAGACTAAAGAAAAGGCTCAGGAATACCTTTAATATGACTCATCTGGGAAAAAAAAAAGAGCCTGTTTTCACCTGGAGGTGGTCCACTGTAGTTGCGAAAGTTTTCTCCCGTCAGGTTACACCATCATCATAAAGACCTTTACAATTGTACCTTTAATAAAGCCACACAGAGAGGGAGTAAGTCTAATCAATACTTCATATAGCAGGGATTATTGTTTGTTCAGAGTCAACATAGATTCAGAACATCTAGACCCAATAGTCATGTAAAGCTAGAATTGATTTGTTCATAAAGGCAGTGAAATTTGTGATGCCGGTGTCACATTTATGATTTATTTTTTTTTAATATTTTTTTTCCCTAGCATCACATTTTTTATTCGTACACGCATTGTCACTTTTATAAAGAACGGGCCGACTGTTAACGCTGAGTGGCATTTACAGTCTCAGATGGTTAAAATCAACAAAGAAATCCAAACATACATATAAACACATGCACAAACAAGCACATAGGTTTGCACGGACACACACACGCAGCCTCCCCTCTCTCTCCCTTTCTAATTAAAGGGACCTCTCTGCCCTGGGTGTGTGTGTGATATTGACACTTAGCTCCGTACAATAAACTTTATTGGCAAGCTCTGCTTGATTACAGCACTAAACTAGAATAACAAGGAATATGGGAGGAGGGGACGTGGATTATATACTAAACAGACATTAGCGGGCTCTATTCAAATATCTGGTGCATTTTAATAGGGAGCTCCGAAAGGCCTCCGACTTAAACCAGCAGAGAGGCGAAGCTGAAACACGAGGTGCACAAATAAAAATGACATACAGCAAAGGCAGAAAAATATAAAGAGAGAAGAAAAGAGATACATACCTATATATATATTGAAGGATGGAGGAAGGGAAGTAGGGATAGATTTTCCGTCATTAATGATCTATGGAAAATACTCTGTCTATTTTCAGATATACTGTTAATGGCTGCTTGCTGCCATTAAAATCGTTGCTGTCCTGAACTCAGCTTTTCACATATTGGCTGCTGCTTCATCTAATATTCATCCACTGGAGGTCAATGGCAGTGGTGGCATGCTTAATTTGTATACACAAATTAAGGGCGGTGACGACGAGGTTTAAATGAGTGTCGAGCTGAGATTCAACAAATGCAAAATGTAGGCATTTATTACACCTGAAAAGTCCTACAGCTCTGACTCAAAGTAAAACACTGAAAAATAAGAATACATGCATTCAGACATATTTAAACAGTATCTGCAGACAGAAGCATGCATGGGGTGGGTCCTTTAAGCAAATATGAATTCACATGAAATTCACATGAGACTGAAATGAGAGTTTGTTTCTTCTCAGCAGTCTAACAGCCGTGGTGAAAGAGGACACCTTTTAAAGAGAACAATTATTTCTCAACAATAGCATCTCAAACAATACCTGGAGGCACAGACTTTACAGCGGCCTCTTCATCCCGGACATTAAATTAGAGACTCAAGTGCTAAATCAATTAAATCAATCAAACGAGCAGCCGAAGCAAAATGTGCATTAAGAACAGGAAGTCAAAACCTTAGCTTTAACCTGATGTATTTTGTGGTCAACACAAAAGAGGAGGATTTAAATGAGACAACCCACTGAGCTCTGTGCCATTAGCAACGTTGTGCTGCAAACCTACCTAAATGACCCATGAACTCCTGCACAGGTTGACGGCAATTAAATGCATCCTACAATTAGCAAACAGAATAATAAATTAATTAATAAATGCTGATTTTTAATTCCATACATTCGGCTGTGTGACAACAGAGTTGTGACTGCAAATGAACCGCAGCTGTCTGCCCCGCAGTTTCAACACTCACTGATCAGGTTTCTGTGCTCAGTCAGTTGAACTACAATGACCCCTACTGGCCTAAAATGGTACTGGGTTATTGGACTTCTCACACAAAAAAGCCTGAACCTCATTTGTGAATTTAAGGCTTTGGATATTTGAAACAAAAAACAGTGATGCACGAAAAAAAAAGGCCATTCCCCTTTCCCTCTTGTGAAATGATATTCTCTTCCAAACGCCACTCACATTTTTCCTTTCCCCCTCTCTCCCTGGAGGCCTTGGCACCCTTGGCAGGGTCTCTCCTGCTGGGTGTGTTGTTGGCAGAGTCCCGTCTCCGATTCACCCACAGCGTGCCCTCTGGCTTACAGGCTGGCACAAGGACATTAAGCAGAACTGAGGAAGGGGCAGGGCAGCGAGCAGGGGGCTCCCAACTGATAGAGCCATTTATTACCGAAAGAAAGTTACCGCAGGTTAGGCGAGACGCAAGAGTTAAGTTATTCGAGGTTAAGCACGACAGTTGGAGGCCTGTGGTTTCCGTGGGCAAGGCAGAAAACGTTAGACTGGAGCGCCGGGATGTGCTCTGTCGGTTGCATGTGTGTCTGGAGGAGAACATTAGAGGGAGACACACATGCGGCCTCACCTTGAGGAACCACTGACCCCACACACCTTTATTGCATCTCCAATTAGAGGAGAGGAAGGGAGGGAGAGTTACAAAGAGGGAGAGACGGAAAGAGAGACAGAAAGAGGGGGAGAGATGTATTTCATAAATGTAGTTCCATAAAGAGCACTGACCCAAATGGCATTCAGTAATTCTTCCCTGTGCCAGAGGAGGTTGGATAATCAGAAACTTCATCAGGCTCACCCCGTCCGTCTCTCCTTCTCTGCGTCTGCAACACCTCCTACCGTCCCACCCTCTGATGGAAGCTCTTAA
Organism: Chelon labrosus; assembly: GCF_963514085.1. Lineage (NCBI taxonomy): Eukaryota > Metazoa > Chordata > Actinopteri > Mugiliformes > Mugilidae > Chelon > Chelon labrosus. Next base: position 18,101,841 of record NC_140344.1, read on the forward strand.
ACAAAAATCCCGCGTAATAACTGCACAACGTGCGCGGTGCATCCAGAACACGCATCAAAGAACACCCCCTCTACCCCCCCCTTCATCGCTTCATTTTAATTAAACAAGTTTCCTCCACTCGCCATCTCTCATCTCTTTGATCTGTTCCCATCCGACTCACAGTGAAAGAAACAGTCTATCTCCACTTTCAGAAAGTTGTACATGTTGGATTCTGAAGACTTCGAGCGAGCGAGCAGCGGCGGCGGTACAGCATCGATTCAACCGACACGAGAAAAAAAACAGTTACGAAAAACAGAAAGAAACAGTCGATTCGTCAAACACTACATACCCTCATGGTTCACGTGGGTCTACTAATAAAAGCCGAACAAATTCCTTCCCGAAACTGTTCAATAAATTCAAATCTGTCTTCATGACAACGTCTGCAATACATATCAAATCTGTCACTGCTGCGCTGAGATGGATATGGGAGGACAGAAATCTGAAAGAAAATAATACAATTAAAGTGTGTCTCTAGCACCAAGTTCCCATCGACCCGTTCGCTCACTTTTCCAATACACTATGGACTTAACATGGACTTATTCTTTCTTAAGCACAACTGGGACCCCTCCCTCGCCCTGGGGTGCAACACTCACACAATGCTTCAAAAGAACATTTTGTTTATATGTTCAATACCAGAAACATCAATATAATTATCCATTCATTAATTTCCTATTCAATACAAATTTAATGCAGAGCCACGGAGTAGCCAGCTCATATCCAATAAGGACATCCATCCCCAATCACTCAGCTTGGTGCTTCACACTGCACATGCATGCACACACACACACACACACACACATATCAATAGGACTGTCCCTAAAACAGCTATTCCTCACAGACTGACTCAATACTGTAGAGGAAGGGAAAGAAGGAGCAGAGCAAATAAGGAGCAGGTGAGTAGAGGGAGAGAGGGACTTATTATTTCTTAAGCGCAACAGTCAAGGTGAGAGTCTTGACATCGGTTGGTCAGACAGACAGAATGTAATTCTAGTCTGGTTTAGTTCCACCTGAACACAAGCATGCTGTGATATATACCAGGGCACAATGTTGACCAGTGTCGAGCCGTCTGTGACCCTAGTTTTGTCTGTGTGTCCCGCACCATTGCTACTAGCTGGACCCATGACAGAGGCTTTTCACCCTATTCAGCACGTGGAACAAGTATGTCCGGAAAACTCTCTCCGATTGAACTTAGCTAACCAGCGCACGAGAAGAGAATCACAGCACCCAAATATTTTCACATGATCATCTAGAATAAATACTGCAGACCAACTGATGAGCATGAATCAGGAGATCAGCTCTCTGCTGCAGTTTGTTGTTCTTCCAAGCCTCCCTGCTAATAGAAGCTCTTCCAGTTTCTCCTTTTGAATGACAACTACAGACTGCTGCCACCTGCTGGCATACAGAGTAGTTTCCTTTCTCGCAGGTGCAGAGAGTGCGTGCTAGCCGGTTGTTGGTTGATATATTTGAGATGCGTGCAACTTTTTGAGCCCAGACAAAGGCTGTGTTAACAGTCGGCCTTTGTTGCCAGCAGTTTTTTTATGTCGTTGGATGTGTTCATATCTTTAAGTAAAAGGGGCAGCGATGTAATGAGTAAACAATACTACGTTAACAGTAAAAGGCCTGCATGTGTTTCTAGTCCTCACGGTCAGTTGAACGTTACATCCACCTACTGTCTCTGGTAGGAAGATAAATGCAGGCTAATGGAACATGCATCACAAGCTTCTGCGCCAACTGGGATTTTGCGTAGGATTGATGCCACAGATTACCTCACCCGGCGATAGTTATTTAGCACATTTACTGAAATGAAAATCTGAGATTTGGGCCTAAAGTGTGGCCCACTCCTCCTTCTTGTTTGAGTCTTGCAACCCACAGTCGCATTACCCTCCAAATCTCTGACCATTTTGGGTAATATACACATCAGGTATAATATACACATCAGTGGGCTACACTGATTAGTTCACTTCTTTAACCACTTTATATGGTGTGGGTAGTTTAATCCCAAACAGTGTATCATATTTTATTTGCTAACCATTTGATTGCATGCAAAAATCCTAATTAGCTGCAAAGCTCTCAGATAAAATGTAAGAGAGTTTATGTGAGCTTGATACGGAGGAATATTTCAACCACGATGCATCTGACTCATGTAAGGAGGAACAAGGCGTTCCAAAGAACAACCTCATTCTAAGTAAATTTTGAGATCAATGGCAGGTACAACAGCCCCATGCTCGATGATACAATCTATAGCTCTCTGTTGCATGTGATTAGGAAATGCATGAAAATGCTATCAGTATCGAATATCATAAAGGGAGTGAACCCAGCTGAACCATACCTCCCATAAACCCCTACATGATACACATCAGATGGAGCTGTGAGCCGCGTGTGTGTTTAACATGTTAGAGCTGGCGAGATGACACGAGAGCCGGGGTTCACGGGTCAAGTAGAGTCAAACCAGGTAGGCGATTGGCTGATCAGGTCTGAGTGTAATGACTAATCAATGGTTGAATGCATTAGCCTAATCTAATGGGCCAGGTGGGAGAGGACAACGCTAGACGCATGGAACACATGATTGAGCACAACATGCAACAGCAATGCAATCAATAACACATAGAGTGGTCTAACCCCAAGGGGGGGCAGGGTGGGATGGGTGGGTGGTGGGGTGGGGGTCCCCTACTACTGGAATGACCTGCTCCACAGGCATTTAGGACACACTCTGTATGTGTGTGTGTAAATATGTATGGTTGGTTGGTTAGGGGAGGACAGAAAAGGAACCAAGCTGTATTAGTCTGATTGATTGGATTATGAAATGAAATGAGGGAAATCAAAGCCTTTTGTTTCTGGCCTCTGCACCTTCACACACCTCAGCGAGTAGCTACTGACTTTAGAGACAAAGAATTTTATCAGGAGAGAGGAAAATGTTCTTCATATTCAGGTGTATCCCAGGAGAAACTGCACGGCATCTTCTGCATGTTATCTGACCTTCAACATCCCTCAAATGTGAATATGTTTGTGAGTTAAAAGCATCGCCGGGCTCCAAGGTTCATACATTACTGAGGCCATTTACATTTCTGTCCTCTATCACATGAAGGCGTTTTAATGCAAAGAGTGTGAGGCAGAAGAAAAAAACATTACGACCAAAGAAGTACAAACCAAATGCAGAATTATAGTATATTAATTAAAACACAACGCTAGAATAATTAACGAAACGTTTTGTGACGTTTGCAATGACTGAAAAGGTGGTCGAAGGATGATCAGTTCCCAAGAAGATCAACCATGAAGAGATCCACTTTGCAAAAAAAAAAAAAGAGAGAGAGAGAGAGAGAGAGTGAGGGAGATGACAAGTTAGGGACAAGAGCCAGTCAGAGCAGAGGACAGGCCTGGGTCAATACTCGCAGCACATACTGCTGACGCTGCACCGCTCAACACACACGCGCGCATGCCACGCCGACACACACATTTTCACATGCACAGGCACACAAAAGATAGAGAGACATCAGACCAATCAGTCAGACGACGTCAATATTTCAAGAGGAAGACAGAGGAAAGAGGAGCGTGGAAGTGTTTGTACGAAGAAGAGTACCGTCTTCCACATTTAAAGACATTTTACAGGTCTGTGTGAGCCCTGTCCTCATTTCTCACATCGTTTTCTGTCCATCTAAGGAAAGGCAAACAAAATGATTGCCTTCTAAAATTCTGTGTGCAGCAGCCATTTTCGGCAAGAGGTTCAAGAAAACCTTCAGTGAAATCTAAAAGGAACTTCACTCACATCACTATGAAACATTTTCTACTCAGAAGTTTTTAGCAGATAGCTTTGTGTAGGTTTGTCTACAATTAAAAATCTAATGCAACTTCCAATAATATATTTTCAAGTGATGGGGGCAAATTGAATTTTTGTAATTAAACTGAAAATATTAATAATATAATTGTGAAGTAATTATTTTTTTATTTTAATGCAAATAAAGGAAATTCACCGGCCCCGGCATCTCCAAGGTGAGTATTTATTTTCATCCAAGGTGGTAAAGTCAACTTTCTTTAAATTTTTTGGAAGGCAGGACAATGCAAGACGAAGACATCTATTTGCTCATTTTGCACCGATTTATTTATTCATTTATTTTAGAGAACAGATTCTTAGCAAAGCACAACAACATGTTTTAATGTAATCTCATTTGTGTCTCCTGGGATTATCACGTATTTCTTTTTTGTTTTGCTTATTTTAACAGCTGTAAGTGTGTGTGGGAGAGAGAGAGAGAGAGAGACTGTGGTAGCTCTGTGATAGGAGTCTCTCCATCTTTGAAATGAATTAGCGTGTGGTGCCTTATTGAGTGAGGTGCAGTGTTTAAGTGAAACTGATGAGAGATGTGTGAGCAGCGAGGACTGGGTTATAAGTATGTGGCTGAGGTCACAGGTTAATCCCTATTGATTTACTCCACCGTCTGCATACAGCCGCACAGGAAGGCGAGAAAGACGAGGCCCGCTTTGCCGGCCATCACGGAGAACAAATGCAGGATAAAAACCACTGCCACACACACACACACACCTTCACCTCCACACACACACTCCATGTTACCCGGCGCTAAGTGGGGTAAGGACAAGAAAATTAAGTATCATTTAAACCCCAAACAGTCAGTTAAACACCCTCTACTTAGATGGATGGCAGATCATGACCTCCTACGTTCATATCATCAAGGATACTTGTCCCCGATAAAAACTATGCGTATATATTTGTATGAACCAAAAAGGAAAAGGCGGTTAAACGCGTGAATTTGCAGCCACATTTACAGTGTGACGACAGATTTAAATGCAACCTACAAATCTGAAATCCCAGCACCCCGTGACGGACCACCAGACCAGACGAGAGAACGTTTGAGGAGAAAACCAAATAATATCCGAACCGAAGCTGTATATATAAACAACCTCTTCACAATCTCATCCCACAGGAGGACAGGTGAAATATTACATTAATATGAACAACTATTAATAATAGCCCCCCCTCTCCCTCCACCTCCTCCTCCTTTCTCCCCCCACCTCTTACCCCATCACTCCTTCCCTCTCCATCTCTATCTCTCTCCTTCCCTCTCTCTCCGCCTCTAATCCTATCATGCGGGCAATAAGTGTATGCACCATGAGCACATTTAATTTCTGCGGTTGGTTTTCAGCGAGCCCAGAGGTGAGCCTTAATAAGGATCAATGGCACTTTATCTGGGACAGCACCCACTTCACAGCATGCAAATTACACAGCAACCCTTAAAAAAAGAAATGGATTTAATTAAAAAATGTAGAACCACGGGCTCTGGAAATTCAATTAAAGGATTTATGCAAAGGTTGGCTAGCTTTTTGTGTTGCAGTTCCTGCTTATATAATGAGCTTTTCATATTAAAAATCAATAGGTAATCTGGGCTAGGGGATCGGCTGCTTATGTACATTTTTGAAATCAATTTGAAAAATAGTCCATCAGCTCTGTGTCACAACAAAGAGGGGAGGGAGCGGTGTGTGTGTGTAGATGTGTGGATGTGCGTGTCAAGACGTGAGGGTCAGCTGCAGGAAAGCGGTGCCAGTGGACGGGTGAGAAAGGGGTGATGGGTTGCATCTCTCCTCTCTTGAGGGTTGCAGGAGAAAAGCTCTGAAGCTCTAAAGGTAAGAGAGGCGGAGGGTGAAGGAGCCAATGTGGAAGAGTAGAGGGTAAGTGAGTAAGGATGTCTCTCTGGCCAGGTCAGTTTCTGGCTCTTTGGCCTGTTCTGATCCTTTCTATTAGAGAGAGAGAGTCCCTTGGCAATGAGAGTCTAGCTGGTTCTGACCTGTGGCTCTGGGGTAATTTAGCCCAGCCCCAACTCAAACTCAGCCCAGACTCAGACAATCCCGGCTGGGGAGACGTCCTAATGGCCTCCCTGAGGTGTCTGGAGTTGGAGGAGCAGAGAGGATATGGTTGAGGCTTTAAGTTGTGTTTTTTCACACAAAAAAAAAAAACAACAACCTTGGTCTGTCACAGAAAGACATCTTATAAGGAAAAAACATGCAGAAATAATTCACGTCGTGAAAAACTGCATATAAAAAAATAATAGCACCGTTTTGCAGGATTGAACAGTTGTGCAAAAGTCTAAAAGTTTGATTGCTGAAAAATGACTTTCTTTCCTCCTCAGCTTCTGTTTTCAACAGCGATATCGTTCATCCCTCCTTCACACTCATGTTGTATAACTGTACGCTGGCACGAGGGGTGAATGACTGACTGCATACAGTAGCAGACTGTCAGCATTTGATTGGTTCTTTATTGATCCAGACACGCTTTCCATCACATCAACTCATCCACAATAAACCATTTACACAGTTTCCCTGTGCAATGGACCACATAACCAGGCCTCGGGCCATCTCTGTTCACCCACTGCGCGTGTGTGTGTTTGTGTGTCTGAGCATGTGTGTGTTTTCTTTAATGAAATGGTATCTCCGTGGACAATAATCCCAGTAACAGGATTGGGCAGGAACACACATGTCAATACAGCCAAATGGGATTGTATGCTTTTATCCATCCCCACACCAACACATCTTCCTCCCCCTCGATATCTCTGTCTCTCCCATACGTTGTGCAGCGGCACAGCAGGAAATGTCTGGCAGGAATATCTCATTGATTGTACACAGTTCCCTCAAAAACGCTCTAAAACATGGCCTCTAAAGGAAATCTGTGGATCATCACAGAGGTTCACTTTGAGTGTGTGAACTTCACACCAATTGGCATAACATGTAATAGTCTGTCTATACCACAGAGAAACCTACACAGTGTTTCCAGTCAGGCTAGAGCTGACCCCCTCCTGTGCAGCTCCTAATCATCCAAGAGGACTCTATTACAACGGCCTGGCAGCTCATCTAACCCCGCAGAGTAGAAGGGGGGCTGCTGGGGAGATTGGGACCTCTGCTCCTCTTTCTTTCCACATGGTTGAGCAGCACACACACATACACACAGGCTGCCTAGGTGTAGAGCAGAGCCGCTGCATCTGTGGGCTACACCAGACAGGAGATAGAGCATCTGACCTTATGTCTGTGTGCAGGTGAGAAACCGATACCGAAGTAACGGTGGCTGCTCACGTACAGCACCCATTCCACTGTACGCCTGTTATATGGTAATGTTGACGTCTCTTTTACAGAATCTGTCTCTGGGGTTAACCCCCGAGGTGCAGGGCTGAGCTCCTGGCCATACTAGGCGAGGCTCAGCAGAGGAGGCACCGGCAGTCCCACATCTCCTGCCTGAGCCACTGTTTTCTCTCAAGCAGCCTTGTCTGCTGGTGCCTGGTCAAAAGTTCAGCTTGTGCATATGTAAAAAGGTGGCCGGGTGCCCGAGGCAGGATCCTGGGTAAAATAATCACGCTAAAACGCTAAGAAGCAAGGGGACTAGGCGAGAGCGCTGATGAAACAAGCCCCTGGGGGAACTGAGGTGTCTGATTGGACCAGCAGAGCCTCTTAGGCCTGTGCCCACAACACCCCTCCCCGTCTCTCCAGCCATTATAGTGGATGATGAGGTACTGGAGCCACTGCCCAACCCGATCTCCATTCGGCTCAGCACTGTCTGTGCCTATAGTTAAGGTATAGATTTGATGGGTATAGGCTGAGCCCAGCTGCACAGAGCCTGAGGGTACACTGATCTTGAGGGAGCAATCAGTCAGTCAACAAAATGTCACAGGGTCAGCGATGCAGCATGACAGGACGGGTACAACTTCACAAAGGTTATAGCTCAACTAATAACTGCAGCAGTCACTGAAATTCATTATGTGCTGCGTAAAAGTGTACCATATAAGTACATTTACAGCAAAATACATGATTTAAAAAACGGCACGAGATCAAATAAATCAACCCAGATCTGTGTCAATCAATTTTTGATCAAAACTAAATTGCAGAACTTCGATAAGAGAAGCTTTTTGCCTCTCGTAGATCTCTCTCTCACACACACAAACACACACACACCACTGCAGGCCAGATCATTCAATGCTGATAATCACACCAAAGGACACAGGGAAAACTCCCACTCTAAACACGCTGAATTAAAGAAACAGGAGTCACAGGCTTGGTTGCACAATCTCTGATAAGTAGATCAAGGCACAGGGAGGGGAACATGATGTTAGTGAGAGATAGTTTGGCTGATTAAAATGTCATGGCTCTTTATAGATGTCTTTCTCAACTCAGCAAAACGGAATCAGCTCTGTACATCAATAGCAGAGTGGGCTGTTCTCCCTGCTAATAGAGAAGTTTCTTTCTCTTAAGTGGGATTCACAACACAAAGAATGCAAAACTGAGGAAGTTCAAATGTACATATTGAATAAAAAGAAACTAAAGCTAAGAGCGGAGAAAGTAAGAGAGCATAAAACAATTAATGAGTGAGGAAAGCATGAACATGATTGGATTGGAAGACCGTGCCGTGACATGACATTTCATCGCCTTTACTACGACGCTCAAATTAAACATTTAGGACCACATGCAGCTCCAGGTGTTTCAGCCGTCTCCACATTGCAAATGCACGCGTGTGCTTGCCCGTGCGCGTCCACTCCTGTAGAGAAACTGTATATCACTCCACCTGTGCCCCTATAAATCAAACCTGTGTTTTAAATGAGAGGCTGGTTATTTGCGCAAGAACACACATGGGGGCTTTGTGATTGTTTTTTGGAGTCGACATTCTGCTTATGTTTGCATCCCTGAACAATCTCCACGGATCCCGCAAGCGTACGCAAGCAATTAAAGCGATACCATCTTCATATCCCCGCAACCAATAACTGAAATAATATCACTGTTTTATTAAGCCCTTAATGTGGGGGCAGAAGGAGTGAGGAGTGGGATTTTAAAGAGGATACACTTTCAGGGGCCTTATCAACTCCAGATTTAAATAAGAGCAAATGCTCAGCTTAAGGGTGCGTCTGCGTATCTGCGTGTGTCTGCGCTGTGTGTCTGTGTGTGTGGCCTTTATCAGACATGAGTTTTAGCTAATCGCTGTGTCAGCACACCAGAATTTAATTACTAGCTCTACCTTTGTCCTTTAATATTTACTAACATCTACACTACATTTAATTAACGACATGTAGAAAAGCCACTGCCCCAGTCTGGAGGAGAAACCGCTCGGGCTAATTGCGCGTGTGTGCTCGCATCCAAAAAGCCGGGGCTGGCACCCCCCCCTCTCTTTGACACACAGCAACACAGAAATGTCATCCACTCTAGGGTACACTTCCAAATCATGTGATTAAAAAGCCTCTTTAACCAATTTCGGCTCAGTTCAATTGACACAAAAGAGATTTTAGGAACGAAACAAGGCAGCACGTGATAAAAAGTAAAGAGGGAGGCGTTTTGAGACAGGAATAGTCAAACTGGGGAAATGTTCAGCGTGGCATTTTGTGAAAGGTGCTGAGGAGCGCTTCCTCTCATCTCTCATCCTTTGTCAAAAGGCGGAGAGACAAATGACGGCCCGAAGCCTCGCGTCTGTCAAACATGATGGATCAGAACAACGCTTCACTAGAACGCCACCACGCTGCCTTTCGACACGTCACATTTTCACTTCAGTGCAAACACTAAATTGATAAAGTATGAAGACTAGCTAATGGAAAGGTGTAACAGTCAAACTAAAGCATATATTAATATGAAGCTGAGGAGCCTAAAGGGTAGAGTGCTGCAGTTCATTGAAAAGTCGTAGAGGGCACAGGACACACTACAGACTATGATAAATCACAGTGCTGGATTTTATCGTTCATATCCAAAGCGTGTGAGAACATTAACCTCAGGCACCTTACATCACCTCATAATCACACACACATGTGCTATCAACACTCTCCCACACATACATACAAATCATGCTGTACTTTACTGTACACCAACACGCAGACGTGTCCTCACACACTCTTTGACTTTAAGCTGTACTGTAAAGGTTACTACCTTAATAGAAGATCTGACCAGACACCACTGACAGACACAGAAATAGAACTGTACACCGATCAGGCATAACATTATAACCACCTTTCTAATATTGTGTAGGTCTCCCTTGTGCCTCCAAAACAGTTTTGACTCATCGGAGAATGGACATGGGTCTTCTGAGGGTGTCTTTAGTGGGGGCCTTTGTGTCCTATGGATGGGGAGGGGTGGATCAGGCTTGTTCCAGTGCATCTCACAGATACTTGATCAGTTTGGGATCTAGTGAATTTGGAGGCCAGGCCAACACCTTGTGCTGTTTTTCATGTTTTTTTTTTAGTTGTTCCTAAACTGTTTTTGTGTGTGCGTGTCTCTGTCAGGCTGCATCCTGATGGGGACAGCTGCTGCCATCAAGGAGTGTCATTGCTATGGGGTCGAGGTGCCTGGTCTGGCCCAAAAGTTTCCCAGTAGAACACTGAATTGTGACAAGATGTTATTCACTTCACCTGTCAGTGGTTTTAATGTTTTTTTAGCGTTACCTAACCCAACACTATCACTGTAACACGAAAGAGTCGACTGAATTCTTTTTGATTCTCCACGGTGTGTTTCCGTCCATAAAATAGCAATGCCCTGGTTTCAGCTACAAAGCTGGTCAGTATTTTTGCAATGATTCTGGTACCAGCTACAGTTATACTTCACAAGTTTATACTCCAAAGATTGTGCTAATTATGGAAGGTAAATGACAAAACAAGACACCACTCAGATTCAGATCAGGTGCTCAGGTGTTCCTCCTATCCATTCTATTTCAGAGGTTTCTGGCTTACTGCATGCATGCACGGATGTCCACCCTTATACTACAGTCTGAGAACTATCTCAGGAAGTCCCAAGACAGCACCTTTGTCCACAACTAGACACTAAAAACTGTCATGGTCTTCCTCTTTGCAAAACACAGATTCAACTGCTCGTCCACCAGTTCTAGGTCCTTCTTGACCAGAGAACAACCTTTCTAGGAGCTGTTGACCCAAAAACACAGCTTCCAGGGAGGTATATATATTCCTACCACCATCACATTGGACTCTCAGTTCTCTGAGGGAGTCTAACTTCACTGTTGCTTCAATATTAATATTGTAAAGAGATAAATACAACAAGTTCAACACCTGGCCTCCTCTCTTTATGCCTGTGAGGACAAAATGTCTTTACGACATCTCTGCTAAGGCCAAGTCTTTGCAAAACAAGGCAGAGTCAGTCTGCTGATACGACTCAGCCCCCGGGGTAATGCATCTGAAAATGTCTGCTAATAGGTTCCCTTTCTGGAGATGGGTTATATGATAAAAATATATTTGACCGAGAGTTTCCTATTTTAGTACTTAAAGCATCGGCAAAGAGACCTGATTTTGGCATTCACTGTAAGCCTATAGTGGCAGCACACTGGATCTTGAATATCACCTACCATGGTGAGAGGAGAACGTACTCTCCGAGTTAAATAAACAGTGACAGGAGGAAGAGGAAAACAAACCACAGAATATCTCTCTATCTATGAAACCCAGACTCTGCCTGAGCTCTCAGCAGATGAACCCCTCTCCATCCTTTTCCTGTCCTCTCTCCCAGGAATGTGCCAAGACAAATACATGGGCTTGGTAAGAGCTAAATCAGAGTCAGAAAAAGAAGACAGTGATATAGTGTGGCGAATCCACAGACCTACTGCAGAGATAATATGGCAGGAATGAAAAGTTCTTAAATGTTACCAACGTAATGTTGTAGCTAAAAATAAAAAAGTGTTTCCAAGGGCTTTCAATTGGGTTATGAAATCTGTGCAGTGATGACGTGATATAAGACTTTTTCAAGCTCATTTTGTCCCTTACCATAGACTTGGTGAACGGTCTGGCCAGCGTGAAGAGAAAGGTCATCAGCCACCAGCTCCGGTGAATCGAGGTGTACATCATGTTCCCAGGATGCGCCGCGTTGGAGGTGACACCATAAGGTGAAAGGCGACGGTGGAGCTCGTTGCTGAAGAGGATGTTACAGAGTTTGGCCCTGTTGTAAGCCAGCATGGACCAGTACTCCTTCCTGGAGGGAGACAACAGGGCCAAGTCCACCTTGCCACACGAGTCTAACAGGTCCGTGAACCTGAAAGATAGTTCACATTAAGAGTAGTTAGAGTGGGTGCGCGTCTGCGTTAGCCCGAGCGGCTTTCCTACCAGCAGATGTGTGGCGCTGGCTGCATACAAATCAAAGACGTGACATGATGTTCTTTAATTGCCTGCGACAGAGCTGTTAAACTCCAGATGTTTGACAAGGCCCCTTAAACATTACACTACTCGTTGTGTTATTGTGCAGCCGCACAACAACGTCACAACGCGCGAACACGGCGGGTGCGCTCCGTGTGTTTATGTGTGCGAGAGAAGAGGGATAGGCTCCAAACCAGTGGAACACATCCTACATATTAATCCAGTCATTAGAAAACAACCAATCAAAATGTCACCTGGTTTCCTTGTTGTGATTTTACAAGCTCGCTGCCTCTTGTTTACTGTCGCCTCCCGCAACATCCTTGCTTGGCTAAATTACAACATCTGCAGGCTTTTCATTTCATGTGCTGCAACTTCGTAACAACTTTAGCAAGTAGAGGTTGATAAATCAATTGCCTGAGCACCAAATGTGTTTTTTTTTTTGTTTTTTTTACAAATCTGTTCATACGTAAGATGTGCAATTTAAAGTTTTTCAGTGACACTGCAATCAATGTATTAGCCCTTCAGGTTTTGGTTAACAAACATATATCATGTACATAAAATTACAGTGCCAGAGCTGCAGCTTAGATCCATCAGAGGTAATTTCATTAAGGATATTATCTCCCCTAGCTACCAGATCTGATGCAGTACTAGGGTAAAGTAAACCGATATTGGGTCAATTCCACGGTAAGCCCCTGTGGCGGAAACTGATAAAGTGTTCAGCCATTACTCGTGTATCCATCTTTCCCATTCTTGTCCCATATAGGTCAATGCCTTACCAGCGGACAAGGGGCTTAGGGAATACAATATACCGCCAGGTCAGGGGTCGCACGCCGCTTGTGAGGGGAGGCTAAGTGAATAAACGTGAAATCAGCGGAAAACTGAAAATAACACAAACAAAAAAGGGAGCGACTTCAGTAGGTGTAATATAGGTCTGGAATGAGGTGGACAGAATGGAAGATGTAATACGAGATATTGTCTATTTTCGCTCCTTCTTCCTCTCCCTGTAGTCCGTGTTAGTGTGTAACCGACTCTCTCTGGTCCCGCCTTAAGCCTCTTTGAAGGGGTTAAAGCCACTGCTGGCTGTAGAGGAGAGAAGGCAAGGTGAGTATATGTGTTGGGGAGGCGGAAAAAGAGAACGAGAGAGAGAAAGCTGTACGGCAAAGAGTGAGGAGAATACCTGACCATTCTCGGGCACGGCAATGTGTATGAATCAAACACATTTTGCTCGTTCCAAGAGCAGTTTTTACACCATCAAATTGTTTCTAAAACTGCTGTTCTTACTGCATAGGAAGGTCTCACATCAATCAAATGCTGTCAATAGTCCCTTCATGACATGTATTGTTTCAATAAGCTCTCTCTTCCTCTTATTTTTCCTACAACTTGCACCAGCAGCGTGACCCCAAGTGAGTCCGAGTGTCAAACCATCTCCTCCGCTGCTCCCGTCCTCTCATGCATGGCTCTCTGTATAACATAAGTCATATGAGGGGCCTCTGTAACGTTGCTGCCGTTTGATCTGCTAGAATAACTCTGCGTATGTTCCCCGTGTCTCAGGTCACTCTGCTGAGCACCAATCAATCACCGCTTGGCCGTCTGACTGACTGAGGCCCGGATCAATGCTGCACACAGACACTGACTGATTCTGAAACACATGGCTCCGGGCTCGGGCTCGCAGATCACTGCAAGACATCATGCCTGTCTACTGCACGGCAGAGGAAAACACAAGCCCGTGGAGTGGAGTGGAGTTGCTCAACAAAATGGCAGAGTTGAAGAACAATAGCTCGTCGGGAAAAGAAAGGGGCTGAGTCAGGGGGTCACACAGAAAGGAGCAGATACTTGATCAAAGTAAATTTCAGCTGATAAGTCCATCCATCATGCTGATGATACGTTTAATTCCTGGTGACAGCATGTGGAAGGAAATGAGTTTCAGTGAGTGAGGCTGTCATGTTTGACAATACACATTAAGTCTTAAAGTGTCTGTCAGTTTATAGTGAAAACTAACCAGCGTGGCGGCTATAACAGCATGACTGGATGTGAAGGGCTGCAGACTAGACAGAGTAGTTTTAGGAGAGTACGACTTAAACTATCAGTTTAACTTTAATACGCCTGTAGCAGTGAATAATAGGAATACATGGTAGGTAACAGGGGACAAGGGAAAGGTCTTGCTTTCAATATGACAACTGTGTGGAACAATGAAAGGACTGTCAGTTGAGGGTATTAATACCCAAATTGGAAGAAAGGTGTAGGAACTTACCTCCCAATGAATGACAACTAACTGTCTCCTATTTTAAGGAGCTCAAAAGTGAACGGACAATTGACTCAAACACATTTGCAGTGATTAGCATTTCTTCATAAATTAAGCAGGTCTGGAGTTGACTCCAAGTGTGACATTGTAAACCCACAACACAAATTCACAGGAGCACTTAATAGAAGTTAAACAGTCCGTCCTTAGGCTAAAATCAAACAAATCAATGCGGGAGCATTAGGAGAGGCCTTTCATTTGGGCAACTGTCTTTTCAAGCTGGTCAGAATTGTGTGGGACTGCACCAAAACTGTAAAAAGAAAAAGACACTAGTTGACTGGAGGTCATATTAGGTCTATGTTAAGACTAAATTGATCCAAAAAGTCGTCCAAGATGGCATAACACAATGTGGGACAAGGAAGTGACAGTGAAATGTGTCTGGCATTATCAGATTTTTTTCATATGGATAACGTGAAACATTCTGCATGGGTGTGGAGTGGAGTTATTTACCCTCTAGTGGGGCTACAGAGCAGTTATTTAATGCGCAGGTTCCAGTTTTATTTTGTGTCACGCACGCACCAGTTTCACGCCACAGGTATACAGGTGACAAAGCAAGATATTCAAGATATTCAGCCATCCACTGGCAAAGGCAAATGAAGACCAAGAGCAGGCTAGCAAAGACACAAACAATGTGGGTCTTAAATAGATTTGCTAATCTTTTAGGAGGAAGAAACTTTATTAAACATGTTTATTAGACCTCAAAGATGCAGACATCAACTTTTATAAGTTTACAAGGAGAGGATGCCTTTAATTTTACTAAATATACATAAATGCTCTTATTAAGAGTTAATAAGCATGATAAGCATTCTATCTTAAAGAATGCACAGGTCAAGATTATTACATCCTACTCAGCCATATCTGCATTAAAGCCTAATTTTGTGAGTCTTCTCTTGAGAACATGTAAAGACACTAATAAAAAAATTAAAAACAAGAATAGTCAGCCTGCCTGGTTTTACTGTATTTACCTGTGGGACTCCGAGGATACCACCACAACACGGGCGGGGGCCGAACGACGCAGCACGTCCTGTAGGCACTGCACAAGCAGGAAGTGGCCTAAATGGCAGATCTGGAAGGTGGACTCCAGGTTGTCTTCCGTCAGACTGTAGGGCTGAGTGCACACCGCTGCATTGCACACCAGAACATGCAGGGGCCTATAGGAGCAAAGAAGCAGGAAATAAATTATGTTTGACTGCAACAAAGAAGACACTGCATAAAAAAGTGGATTTTCATACCATATTAGACTGAAAACGAGGTAATACGAGACAGAGCGAGAGGAAATAAAGTGAAAACTAAAAAGCAGAGAAAGGAAAGAGGGTGTCTTGTTCCAGAGTGTGATAGACTTTAGAGGTCTACTGAGACAGAGCATCAGTAATGCTGATATGATACAGAGGTTTCCAGTGCAGCTCCCCATGGACATACAGGTACTGTAGATACTGAATACAGCTGGCAGGAATCCAACAGCAACAACACACTGAAAAGTAATCTCAAACCATTTCAGCACACAAGGGTGGTGGAAGTAACTGGTGTTGATACAGGCTCTGTGTAACTACTGAGTAACCAAAACCACCAACACATCGACTTGGAAAGGCCGAGCAGAGGAGAGCAAATCAGAGGAATGCACGCACAAGTCATGATATAAAAAGCGAGTGACTTTAATCAGGGGCCAGTAAAAATCGCGTGCTTTAGTACAAGCAGACATGCAAAGCATTTCCATTCTTCCATTCATTCAGACTTTGTGTGGGTGAGCGAACAACACTCCCTCCTCGCGTACCAAAGACGGGAGATTGCTGGATTGGTCAGGGCAGCGAGAGATCCTTGTCGGTGACAGCGTCGCTCCAGCGAGCTCAAAACCACAGTAACACACCCGAACAGTCCAAACACACCCCACCAATTTTTAATTTCTTCCATTAGAATTAATTATGAGGCCGAAGGCAATTTGTGTACCCTGTGTTTAAGACTGCCTACTGGATTAATTAAAAACTGGATGCTGGAAAATTAATGTGTGAATTGTTATGCCTTGCTATAATGAGCCATCCCATGCTATTACATAGCAGTGTACTGTACGATCACCTTCAGGCCTCTGAACACGCAAGGTTCATTAAAGAGCACAAACCTAGGCGCAAGTCAACTTAAAGGATGCCGACCTCAGCACATTATCAACGGGGCACACACTAGCAGTGAGATATTTAAATTTTCGCCCAAAATACAAGGTGAGAGAATCTAACTTAATGGCTTATACTGTAGAAGAATAACACATCTGTAAATAAACGACATCTGTAACCTGCTCTTGAACCTGATCAAACAAGATAGAAGACTAAAAGTTGCTGTGATGTTTTTTATTTTTTTTTCTCTCAGCTTAAAAGAAAGCAAAACACATGGGTTGTCTTTGGCCCGGTGTTCCCCTGTCTAATAGAGTGTGAAGTACAGTAACATTGTGCAACACGAAGCAGAACTCTTGGCTCTGCCAGCAAATGCTCTGGCAAGGGGCTTCACATTAACGCTACAGGCGTGAACTCCTGACCTAACTTCTCAACCTTTCACTGTGGCCGTTGTTTTAAACTAATCAGTACGTCAGTTACACCTCTTAAGATTTAGAGGTTGCCACCTCATCATTTGAACATTTTTTTTTTAAATAAAAGCATGTCACGCAAAGTATAATTACAAATTTGTGTTCAAAAACTCGTATTACCAACTTTTCTCTGGCCAGCAGAGCGATTTCCCCCACACGGCTCAGATGGGCCTCTGGTGAGTCTGCTTGTAATGTAAAAGGCCTGTTAATTCCACTGCCCACCAGTTAGTCCCTCTCTCATAAGCGCAGGTCTAATGAATGTCTTTAATAGGCCTATTGCCGCATACCACATTCCCTCTCTCCACATTAAGACCTCACACAACACTGTGCGCACTGTGCAATCTCAGCGCTGGTCAAACGAGGGTGTTAACTACCAAACCGGGAGACATCAGTTTATATATTTACTTTAAATAACCCCCCTGGGTATGACCCCTGACCTCTATGATAATGTGGGCCAGCAAGATGAGATTGCCTGTGTGAGCTGGGCTCAGACTGGTGGTCGTTAACACTGCACTTTATTGGCAAAAAGTGAAAGAGGCTCTGGCAACACGCATGTGGATGTGAGCACCGCTCATCCTGACCCACATTTAAACTGACACACCTGAAGCGAAAAACCTGTAAAGTGTAAAAAAAATAAATAATAATAATAATAATAACAAGCTGACGGTGACCATGACGTGTCATGTATGGAAGCACCACGAGACGAAACGATCAGCGTGGCATTGATTTTTAGGAATTAACAAGTACAGAGAATGAAATGAAAAAATCTAAATAAATCACAGGTGAAAACAAATTGTATGTGTTAATTATGGGCCGTTCAGTAGAAATTGTATTAGGGCCCACTGTCAGCGGCGTCCTCCATCAATTACATCCCAATGAAATTGCACTGCATTCAACAATATCAATATCCAGGTAATTTC
Source organism: Chelon labrosus (assembly GCF_963514085.1). Lineage (NCBI taxonomy): Eukaryota > Metazoa > Chordata > Actinopteri > Mugiliformes > Mugilidae > Chelon > Chelon labrosus. The sequence continues at coordinate 18,119,763 of NC_140344.1, forward strand.
ATTTCAAAGGACAGGCAATTAAAGCAGAATCGGGGTCAATGGAACACAAAGCAGCGTGAAAGCCACTGACTAAAGCACTTAAAAGCAAGGGAGTGAGAAACGAGAGAAGGAAAAGAAAAAGACTCTGATTACATTTCACCTGTCAATGACACGCTGCAGGAGCATTATTGTGCGTGTGTGCATGAGCGTGTGTGTGTCTGGTTGTCTCCGTGTGTTTGCAAATCTGCGTGTGTCTGTGTGTGTGTATATATATATATATATATATATATATATATATATATATATATATACACACATGTGCACAGCGAATTGTCTGTGCGTGTCTGTGCATGTATGCACATATATGTGCGTGTTGTGTTTTGCGCTCCTGCGTGCGTTATGCCTGAAGACATACGTGCAGTAATAGAGTGGTGGTAGACTCAGACAGCTGCCCAGTGCCATTCACAGCTCAGAGCTCCCAGCCTCCACTCTGCTCTGTTCGCCTTCTGATGAGAATTAATGTACTCTGACGTCCCCTGGGAGTCCCCCACTCCCCCCCCCCCCCAACAGCACGGCTAATGAAGAAATACAACCTTGCCAAAATACTGAGCTAGAGAGAGAGCGACACAGACAGAGAGAGACTGAGGGACAACATGAGAGAGGGAGAAAGAAAGAGAAACCAATGCAGATAAACAATTTGTAAAACTAAGATATGAAAGGAAAAAAAGGAGGAATACTCCGGGACAGTAGAGCTAAGGGGAGGCAATATACTTCAGCGTGGGTGGGAGGTCTATATGTAAGAGTTGGGAGGGCTACTACAGGACGCAGAGCGAGGGAAGCCACCGTGAGGTTTGGCTGTGACCCAATACACGTGTCCTGGATGGCCATACCCTGCCCCAGGGCTGCTACAGGCGATGACTGCCCTGCCTCTCCCCAAGGGGCTCCCTTGACACCACCACCCCAACACACACAAACACACACTCCCCTTGCCTAGAGACCTGCGGGTGGATGAGCAGTATGGATGACAGAATTCATGACCCCAAAATAGCAACTGTACGACCGGCCACGGGACACAAGAAACACGCCGTAAAAGCTGACCACGACAAAATAAGTGCCATAAAGCATGTTCCAGCAATGTCAAGCAAATCAACACAAATACACACACTTTCTCCAGGGGCCTTTTCCATATGGTGCCCATCGGTAACATTTTAGATGTCCTTTTACTGTGGGATAATAAATAAATAAATAACTTTAATGGCTGGGCCTACATAACGCACACCGTTTAGTCCTCAATGTTTTATATTTGTCTGTTCTTTTAATCCTATAAATCCTTTCCTTACAGCTGAAAATAAATCTGACAGCTACTTAATGGCTGCCCCCAAAAGCCCAGGAGAAAATGTCGCAATTTGTTAGTTGGGTGAGCTGCCGTACATTTGATTAGCAAACCATTTTAAAACCAGCTCTGCCCCTGTTTATTCACAATGAAGACAATAAGTCCATTTTCACCCCAAATGCTCCTGTCAGATAGGGGTTGTACAGACTAGTCGACTAGGTGGTTGGTCGACTTCACTGCAGTGCCATGATGCTTTAATTGTCATGTCGACTAGTCACTGATCATGTGACGATAACAACAGAAGCGCCCGGTGAGGAGCCCAGAGTGGGCCGTTGCAGCAAACTAGCAGCAGTTCATCAAGTGTGTGGAAATACGTCACTAAAATCCTCTCAAAAGCAGTCGGTTAACAGCTTCACCAAACGTCCTGCGGTAACAGAGAGAAGGAGGCTGCAAATCAACCATTTGCTGGTTAATTTCATCGTCAAAGTTATTAGACCTTCAGCTGTTGTACACGCGAAAGTCTTAAGAGTCGAATACCGCATTGTTTTTTACCCAGCCACACCATCCCATTAAATGCTACTGATGGTGCTGAGTTGCAGCCTGTTTTTATACAGGCTATACATATTTCTAGCGCAGAGTGTGTAGCGCATGAGCTGTCTGTTCTCAGCAAATGTATCCTGGACAAGAATATAGATTTCATTGTTACAAAGCATTACTTTCTACTGTGTTTTTATTACTGACATCATCAGTGACTAGTCTGTGTCAACTTGACTTTCATCACATGGCGTGCAAACCCTTAATGCCAGGACCAACTTCCCCCGCCCACAGATTTTCAGTGGCAGAAAAAAGGTTATTCTGCTGTGTGAAAAGCTTCTCTTTATCAGTTTAAAAACGCTCCATTATGAAACCTCACTCTCACGGACTCATATTCTGACACGTCAGGCCACAAGTCACACATTACATAGTCATTTTGCATCATTCTCCAGCTGCTATGATTTAATGCACGGCTTTTTGGAAAAAAAGTTGCCTAAAATTAACTCTGAGCTCCTAAAACACAACATTGTGATCTCCTACAATAAGTATACTGTCTGATCCTACCATCACCTGTGTGGGAAAAAAAAAAAAATAGGAGAATGTGGACGAGGTTGAGAAAGGAAAAAAATATTTATGTGGTTTGATACTCACAGTTTCGTGGCCTTGAAAGACTCGGCGAACTCCCGGACACTGCGGAAAGAAGCCAGGTTGCACATCATGGCTTCTACTCTTGCTTTGTGCTGTTAAAACAGAAAACAAAAAAGTGTTCTTGTAATAAAGAGCAAGCAACAGAATCCCGGTCATTACTTAAAGGTTTTCATGATTGTCATCACCTTCATTAAAAGCAGTTCAGGTCAGTGATTAAAAAGGCATGACATTTCATCCTCATTGTTCTCTAACAACTAAAGATCTCCCTGTGTGTGAACAATACACATAAAGTCTACTGCATATCTGTCCATTTGAGATGAGGGGTCCCTATTCTGTTGCAGCTCTGTCTTATTTTTTATGTTTGTATTTGGTTTACTTTGTTTGTGAGGAGTTTTCCCCTACCGGACTTGAATAATACTTTTGCTGAGAATGATTTTGCAAAACGATGCAGCCTCTAGTTATAGTCCTGGCTTAGGACTTCTGAGAAATACATAGGTTGTGACGGTGTGTGTTTTGTGTGTGTGTGGCTCATCTTACACCATATGTTGGGAGACGGGGTGAGGATAGGACAAGAGCGCGGAAAGATAAATGACTTAAGAAGTGAATGCATAGCTGCATTTACACACTGCAGAAGACGGGCTAAATATTCATCATCCTCTCCATCCCGGTGTAACATTCAGCTGCGGGGCAAAGGCCTCAGCAGGGACACACCCAGGCCAAGATGAGCATATCTCCTTAACAACAACGTACAAACAAGCCTTCTTGTCTTTTTCACCTTTCTCTTTATCAGCACAGGCTCCCAACAGACAAGCCGGGTTCAATCTATGTACAACGGATGAGGTCACATGGGACCTTGGCATATGTTCGCACAAGCGCGCGCAGCATGAACTGAGATGTAGCCAAAGGAGCGCTCTGGTCTCTGGGTTCAGTGGCACCAGGTATTCCTGAGAGCTACCACTCTCCGTCGTCCCGCTCACAGTCCCTGAAGAGCTCTGTCGGCTCACATTACACCCCGGAAGAGCGTTCAGCTCTCCATCCGCTGCTTCCACCGCTGCCGCCGCCGCTGCTCCCCCTGTCAGCCTTTTCCACTGATCTGATCTCCTGTCTGCGGGCGTCATATGGGAACGTCTTTACTCGGCGTGTCTGTCTCCGCAGAGCTAAGTATACATGACACTCACAGCAAGGACGCTCCATGGAGCAGTGAGCACAAAGAAAACAAGAAAGGGTTAAGAGCACCTTCTGATGGAAATGTGATTCTTCAGGCATTTTACAGACACCTTAACTGCCCTGGGGTGTATTTATACATGCATACACAGGCACACGCACGGCCACACGCGCACACAACAAATTCAATGTTGTGACTCAAGGGTAAAACCACGCTATCACACCATTATCTATGCCTGAATTATTCTCAGGATGCCACTCTATACCATTATATGGATGCTATTACAGAGCATTAAAGGGCTGATTATGGCTATTATAGATATGATTATAGGGTACCTGCTTATATGATCTGCACACAGCAGTAATCACAGGTGAGAGGAGACAACTGTCTAATTTAATGACTTGTATGTGCAATATGCATTTACACTCCTTAACATAGCGCACACACACACGCACAGAAATGTGGGTAAAGAGAGCGGCGGTTATTTGTAAAGAAATATCTGATCACAAAGCAAGTGTGAGAGGAAGATGTGTGATCTGTGTGATATCTGTGTTAGGAAAAAAGTTGCTCATTTTACAGCGAGAAAAATTAGACATTACTTCCAAACAAGGTCAGAGCAGGCAGCAACGTGATAATTAACAGGTCACTATAAGGCCTCCTCAACAGGATAGCTCTCCATGTGAGTATGACCAGCAGAGAAGATGAGAGCAGGTGTCAGCTTGACGAACACACATCCCCTTCTCTAGAGACGTGGAGGAAAAGGGAAGGAGAGATGGAGTAATGGGAGACCAGAGGGAGGATAGAGGGGGGTTGAAGGGGGGGCCACTGGAGCAAATCCAGCAGGGAGAAGGTGAGCAGCCTGCTTGCCCGCCTGCCTCCCCTCCCCCTGCAGATTGAAGTCTTGCGAAGAAAATAAAGTTTATTGCCTGGAAAGAGGGGGAAAAAGCATGTAAAAAGCATTAAAGCGATGGAGGTGAACAATTAGACAGATGGCCAGGTTTTGGAAGGAGAAGAAGAAAAAAAAAAAGGGTAGAAAAAGACAGGGAGAACGCAAAGACGCAATCGTTCAGGGTTTTTATGAGGACCCTGACAACTCCTGGTCTCTTCAAGGGCAAAGGAAAAGTGAGAGGCAGCGAAGCCTCTCTGGTTAACTCCGGAGCAATCGCTGAGTGTGCAACACCACAGAGCTCGGCTCGGGGTGACGGAGCTTACCGCCCCCAGCTACACACAACCTATTGCTCCGTTTAAAAGCAAAAGGCTAATTATGAATGAAACACATGTAAATAAGCTCGAAAACTAAAAAAAAAAAAAAAACTGCTGTAAACAGTGTGTCCTCGCGGCCGCACAAGAGACGTACGTTCAGGAAAGGAAATCAGCAAGGTCACCGCAAAGATAAGACGGGCATCTGATTCCTCAGCCTTGCACTCCTGCTACCACCTCTCACCTTCCACCCACACCTCCATCCAACTACCCAAGAGCAGCTGCCTAACATCCCAACGACCTTTATGACTTTCGCCAGAAGGAAGGAAAGCACGAAGGAGCGGACCAAGAGCAGGGACGGGGAGAAATAGTTAACCTTTTGCCTGCTTAAGTGGAGTTACTTGGCCACTGCCGAGGTTCTCCTTGCCTCTCCGGGTGTTTTCCACGCGTACTGGGGAATGACGCTGTGGAGGAAGATGTAGAAGGTGGGGAGGATGGAGGGACGGGGGAGCGCTCTAATACAATTATAACTGGGGCCATCCAATCCAATAAAATGAAGAAGTATTAGAGCAGGGGGAGCCCCATCCTGTTCGATAAGACACTGGACCACTCTACTAACTCTTAAAGCGCACACATGTAGGCGTACTCACACACACACACACAGGTACATACACTTCGCTGACCCCTTTAATAGCACAGCAGCCACCCCTAATGGACGCAAGCAAGTGGAACCGCCAAATAATACACTGTCTTAATGCACTAGGCTCAATCTCATCCCCCTCTCCCCTTATCCTTCTCAGCCTTCACTCTCATACTTTAACCCCTGTTTCCATCTTCCCTCACCTTGTGCTGCTCACCACCTCGGTGCCCCTTATAGATCACCAATGCAGGGACAACACTTAAGGAATCAAAAGTACCCCCATATATACAAAACACTTACCCTGCAGACCCCGGTTAACACCTTAGACATGGAGAGGAATGGAGAAGTGAGTAGGGGAAGACAAAAAGTGTACTGTTTCTGTAGTTGGAAGTGGTTTATTTTTATAAATGAGACTCCTACTATTAGTATAAATACAGAGCAATATTACATGGATGTATCTTAAACAGCAGGTGGGGAGGTAAGGTGTTGCAATGGCGATGAAAGTGAATGAGCAGGGAAGACACCATGTGAAAAGGGCACCTTATAAAAGCAATTAGAGAAATGACTTTGAGCCCCTCTTCTTGCTCTGTAGATTAGAACAGGCCTCGGAGGGAGGAACACAGAGGAACTCAGATCTCCATGACCTTGTCCGCAACACACCACCACTAAATTGGTCATCAGCTTTTAAGACTCCTATCATAGATATATATTTTTAGCAAAAAGAAAAAGAGAAAAGGAAGGAGGGGTGGAAACTGTGCAATGTGCAGGTCGTATATCATCCTGTCACAATTATGACGTTTGTTCATAAATACCAACCAATCTCCTCTCCACCTGGCTGAGTCACATGCGCTGGTGCTTATGCACGCGCCGTACACCAACAAAGAAATATGGACACACACCACGTGCAGGGGAACGCACATGCACAGCGCAAATAAAGAAACAGACACATTTGGCTGGGTGCCCTACCACAGGTCTGAGAGCTGACCTCCACACACACACGGACAAAGACACCGAGCGCACACTCACGCGCTCAAACATGCATTCAAGCACCTAGCACACAAATGAATGCATGCGTCCCGCACATTACAAACACAAACACACACAAACAAACAAATTCGCGCGCCCGCACACACAACCACATGCTCGGCCGACGTGCACGCACACTGCAATTAATAGGGAGGCAGGTCTCTGGTGAGGAAGAGAAAGTGCCTGTTCAGCACATACAGGCAGAATATGCAATTTCCTCCAGTTAAGTCTGTATTAAATTGATTTCTTCTTTCTCTGACACGGACTGGGTTTTTCCCCCCCTAATGAAAGCTGGATAATCTACAGGTTTTCCCTTTCCTGAAATCAAGTTACAAATCAAGCAATCGCGGGGGCAGATATGGGGAAAGGTGAAGGAAGGACACGGGATGATTTTCCAGATGAGAAAAATGAAGAATGAGTCACATACGTGCTGATACTCTTAACATGGACATTAGGGTCGCTTGACCAACACACACACACACAGAGAGGAAGAGGCCAGGAGTTGGTTAAGTCCTTGCTGACACGTCCATTCAGCGACACACTAAGGTGAGGGCACGTCCGTAAACACAGTGTTAATAACTGTAATTAATGAAATAATTAGGAAGCACTTAAATCACTCATGTCATGTAGAGGCTGCAGAGAAATAATAACAATGAACAGAAGAAAATGAATGGAAGTCAAACTTAAAAATAATAAAAAAGACAGAGTAACATGTAATTACTAGTGGAGAAAGAATTAATTTACTTTAACTGAGTGAAAGAAACTATAAAACAACCTATTAATACGCCCATTTCAACTCTTTCATTAAAATCTGACAATGTACTAAGAGCAATATGTCCTTTAAATAAACAACAAGCTCTAATTATCCAGACGAAATTGGGGCGTAAGATAATTACATTTTGTATTATAGGATTATTAACACGGATGCATTTAACGTGTAAGCAGAGTTTAAGTGTTATAGCTGGTCGAGGTGAAGCAGCCTTAAGTGCTTTATATACTGCGGCGTGATTTAATTTTACTTTATAGAAATGCATTATATTTTTACAAGCTCATTACACATTTTCAAAACCTTAATTTGCTGCGCAACTGTTAACTTTTACCAGACAAATAAAAAGTACAATAGTTTCTGGTAATGACGTGAAGTGGAAGTATAAAAACAGAACATAATATTATAATCCGGTATCGAGTAAACCACGTGTGAGTATTTTAGAACACGCCGTAAATGTGAAAATTCGTGAATTTATCATGTTAAAACGCAACTAGATAACAATAAGACGCGTGTGTAGGGTGTAATAATAGACTTGGTTTTAACTGGAACTGATTTGAATCGTACAAAACAAACAAATGAGGAATAAATGAATTCATTGTGAGTGTTTCTGCAGAAAAAGGAAGATGTGCGAAAATATTTTTCTATTTGTATTTAATCAACCCTGTTAGTGAGAATTTCTACGAAAAAAAAAAGACAGAGAGAGGAAAAGAGAAGGACAGACGTGGAGAGGGAGAGACAGAGAGGGAAAGAGAGGGAGAGATGGAGATGGGAAATGAAAAGGACAGGGCGGTCATCATAATTGCAGAGTTTGCTTTTCGGATGCAGACAGACCAGGGCCATGGGGCCTGAGGCAGATATCAGATTCCTCACAGACGCACACATACACGCACACGCATACAAACTTACACATGTGACCCTATATACAAACACAAAATATTCCACAGCCAGCCTGTGTGAGGGCTTATTTTTTTTTTCATCACGGCAAAGGACATCTTTTTAGAAGTGTTTTGTGTTCTATCGAGGATGAAGTGTGACGGTAACATCCAGCTTTCCATCCTAACGGCGCTATATTATAAATCGCCTCTCCGTCGCTCTGCGTCAGTGCGTGTCTCCATTTCTGCCTTCACTTCTCCCCTCCTTCATCCAGGGCACAGCTTGATCAGATTTACATTAAAAAGTGATGGAGATTTAAATAATGTGTCTATGTTCTCAGAAAGACATCAAGAGATTTTCATCTCACTCTCCTCTTCCTCTCGGTCTCTTCCTCTCCATTTCCTCACCCTCTCCTGCCCCTATCTCCCCCCTCATCTTACCCACTCCATCTCCGCCAGATTCGCAGACAGTGCACATTTTCCTGCATGTCTTCAGTGTAACCGATACCCCTAACAACCAGGATTTTAATGCGATCCATATTGCTCCCTAATATTTCAGATCTCAGAATAAGCACTGGCAATTACATATTTACACCCAACTTATTTTGCAATTCTGCACAGGGACTTTAGCGACCGGCTGAGCGGCACAAGTGGACTTAGATGCTGATTACGCTGTGGTTAGATAACAATAAAGATGGAGAAAAACTCCTAGACCTTGTGCACTTATACTGTATAAACAACTTTCTCTTTGGGAGTGTCAGCGATAAAGCTCCTCTCTCTCAAGTACAAAATAATCTGTTCTTTTCAAGTGAGGCTGTAATATGATTGCTTTATCTAAACCTGATAGTTTTACACTGTTTAATTTCTTCCTGTATCATCTCGGTATCCTGAGGAACCAAAAACACGGGCAGAAACACAGCAGGCATTTACACAAACGTGCACTGTTGTAGTGAACACACATAGCTGTATGGAGATAATAAATTAAACCCCTTTGATTCGGTTACCAAAGCCCTTTTTGTATCAGCTTTGTAAAAACATAAGCATAACATAATTGAATAAGAAAAGAATCTGGCAATTAAGAAACGTGGAGGCCTTTGATGTGGGTAAGTGTATAATAGGCCTTTTGATGAGGGAGTGTTTCGTACTCCGCAGGGTCTGGTATGCACTTTGATTAAAAGCTCTTTTGTTTGGCGATGTTCTAAACTGCTTACCATTTTCCACTGTCACAATAGCTTAGTCTGGAAATACGAGAGATGGTGGCTTTTTCCTCTTCTCGCTCTGATAGAAAATCTTCATCAAGCGGTAGAGATGCGGCGTTATTGTCACAGTGGAACAGCTGAATGAACAGAAGTCTGACCTGGGATCATAACTATACATACAAGGGGAATATAACAGGGGCAAAAAGCTATTCGGGATGTCCTGATCAGAATCAGGAGATCGCTATCACAGCCGATCAAGGCATTTATTAAATGATCAGGTCACATTGAAGCACAAAGCCTGATGTTTTATATTTGCTTCAATACAAATGCAGATCTACAGTAAGTGGGGACAGCAAGAAGGTTCTGGGTTTGAATCCATGGGCCGACTGGGGCCTCTCTGTGTGGAGTTTGCATGTTCTCCCTGTGTCTGCGTGGGTTCTCTCCGGGTACTCCGGCTTCCTCCCACCGTCCTGAGACATGCTCATTAGGTTCATTGGTAATTCTAAATTGCCCATAGGTGTGAGTGTGAATGGTTGTCTGTGGTTCTCTGTGTTGGCCCTGCGACAGACTAGCGACCTGTCCAGGGTGTACCCCACCTCTCGCCCTATGACAGCTGGGATAGACTCCAGCCCCCCCCCCCACTGCGACCCTCCAGAGGACAAGCGGTTACAGAAAATGAATGAATGATCTAAGGAGAATTGTGATTTGTTTTAGTTGTTTTTTGTGTTTTCTTTGTGATAAGAGCCAATATACTTTAAGTTTCTTTACTGTACTGCACTAAATGATAATTTTAAAAATTGGATTAGGTCTCAAATTGAGACCAAGATCAGGTCGGTTGAAAAAAAATAATGTATCTAGACAAAAAAACTTGATTAGGCCATCCCTTATTCTTATTCTTATAGCACCGTTGTTGTTTTCTCACAGTCAAATAACATTCATGTCCCCCGAGCAACTCTCTACAGGGTAAACGGTGATACATAATGGCTCGACAGATTATTGCCATTGTTGTAATTTTCACCTCATAAGCACATTCATGACAACCGCGCTCACTTGTTCAAGCACCCGTCACATGATCTATCCTGTCTCTTGATAAGGTCAAGCAGTTTTTGCATTCTGTTCAAATTTGAATAATAGGATTCTCATCATGCATCTTTAGCCCCTTGTCGCCCCGATAATGGCCTGAAAGACTCTCGCTGAACAATGTAATAAATGCGTCACGTGACCTCAGCAAAGGTCGGGGGTCAGCACAGCCACAGATTGTCAGAGGAGCACTGGCATGACAGAGAATAAATGATGCCTTGTAAACAAATTGAATTATCGCTTTAATTCATGCAGTCTGATTCAATTTGCCTGGAAGAGGAGTCCTTCACAGGGGAACAGAGGAGCGAAGGAATGACAGCGAGGAAGAGGAGGAAGAAGAGAAGAGGAAGAGGGCGCACACCTTCTCCCTCCATCACTCCATCCCCACAATGTCTTTGGCTCCACTGAAGGAAAGTAACTACATTAACAATCCCGATCATCTCACAAGACTGTGTGTAGACGGCGGGTCTTCCTTTTGTCCCTCGGCTAAATGTATTAAGGTTGTGTTAAATTGAGTTCGGGCCGGACCACTAGGCTGACTTCCTGCCCTGGCACGAACCGAGTGACAATAAGCAAGAGACACATCTGAATTTTATAAAAGGCTGCACAGACAACAAGTTGCACAGACATTTTAAGAAGTTGAGATTACTGAGAAAGAAATGAAAATGCACATAAAAATAAAAACAGACAGAGCCCACGCAGAAGGCAGCTGCTGATGGAGGAAGCTTAAATCTGAAGGAATCTTTGAAGAAATCTGCTAGAGCTTATTGTGAAGTGGGCAAATGGGAAAGCCCATCTCCTATGGTATATTCCATGAACCGAAAAAAACAAAAACCCTGAGTAAAACATCAGTATTAAGTTTGGTCTCTCACCCAAAGCTGCGTTAGGTCTCTCTACAGTTTGCTCCTTAATTCCATCAGAGTAATCCCACGTTATTGCCCTCTAACAGTACCCTAAACGGAGAGTAAAAAGTTTGCTCCCCTCTAGCAGTGTATTACCAGGAAACAACAGGCCCTCTCCTCATTAAGTTATAGATATAAATGCTCCAAAGCATGAAATTACCCCCGAGCCTCCCTCTCCAAATAACCTGGTTTGCAAACAAATGATCCGAGCACAAGCAGTAAAAGGCAGATTATTAAAATAATAGGAGGGATTTAAATTTGCATCCACAGAACAATTCAGCAAAGGACTGTGCAATTACTCCTCCCCCCCTCCCCCCCCCCTCCTGTTCACTCCACCTTTCTACTGGCGAGCCCAGAGTCCCTCTCACTTTACTGTGTCCATCTGTTCCTTCTATGAAACAGAAGTAGATTTTGATATCTTCAGGTGTGTTTGCGTTAATGTGGTGAAATACAGAAGTGTGTGCACTTATCTGGTTGTGACCGGTATTTGGTTAATCAAATTACATTACCACCTCAGCCCACAAAGCATTTCTCCCTTCCTATGATGAATATCTAACTTTATCCTGAAACAATAGCGGTCCCTCCTTTGCTGGAGTAAATGGGGAGTGATGAGAGAGTGAGGTGAGCAGGGAACGGACGAGGCAAAGGGTGCTCCGGTCTGCATTACCTCTGAGTTATGGCCTCCATTTGCATCTCAATCAGCCTCTTTGGAGAGCCGACCACCTTGGTAACACCCCCATCACGCCACAGCCACCCCGGGTAATCAGGGAGATTTAGTGGGACTGGCAGCCTACCGTGGGCACCCCCTGGCTGGGGCTCACAGCTCATTCCCAGCCCCTGGTCTCGCTAAGGGCCCTCTGGGCCACATCCAAACACTGGAGAATGGCAGCACTTAACAAGACTGAAGAAGACCAAAATAGACGAGCAGCAAGAACAGGCCATAAAACAGAGGGAAAACAAAGCACCCCTGTGATCGTAATAGATCTTCCAGCATAGATGTCTGCATAGTGTTCTGTATTGCTGCCTCATTATAGCAGGAGAAGAAAAAAAAAGAAAACAAACTTGAACTTGTGACCTTAGGTGAGAACATTTTATCTCGGAGCTGATGATGGCGCTGACACCGTCCCACTGCACCCCTGCAGCAAAACCAGACGCTCTCCAACATGTAATGGGAGTATGTGCACCCACAAACAACCACACAAACACACACACACACGGCTACATGGTGTGATTTGCAGATAGCGAATGCTCCACTTGAGAGTTGCCTCTCTAGTTAGCGCTGTCTCATGGCTGAACCCTGCCAAGGTATTATTACCTACAGTCAGCCCTATTGATATTGTGACTCCAGCATCTGTTCACCTCCTTGTTACTGCCTGGACCCCAGCGCAGTGTCCTATCTGACTGTGCATTGCTTGTGTGTATGTGTGTGTGTTTGTCTAAGACCTCTGGGCTACAGAGTAGTCACTGTGCACAGCAGAAGACAAGAGGCTGAGGAGGCTAATAGAGAAACCCTCAACACACCAGGGGCCTAATCAACTGCGAAGGACACGTACCCATAGCTCCAAACCTCCCTCTTACACAAACACTCTGGCCTTTCTGTGCCCCTCTAATCTCACTGATACTCCACACTGCCTACACTGATGCCACATCACACAAAGACTTTGTAAGAGAAGCTTGCAGGAAAACAGCGATTAAAAAAGAGAAGCCAAACTTTAGCGGAAAATACAGATGGTTTTTAGTGAGCAGAGAAAAAATTAAAACAAAAGAGAAAACAGGAGGAGAGTGAGGAGTGAAGATGGAGAGACTCCGAATGAGGAGCTGAGTTTCAGTTATCAGAATCAAATATTAGCGGGGGAAAAAAAATGGGGAGTGGGCAACATTAATCAAAGTGTTCACCTAGTGGGCAGCCATATGGCAGATCAGCACGCCAACAGTGCAAACTTGCTGATCTTCAGTAACGGAGCGCAATTAATTCCACTGGCTGCATTCATCTCTCCCTCACACACTGAAGGAAGGGAGGTAGCGAGAACAGAGGAGGGTTTGTTATGACTCTTTACTCTTCTTCCTCAACTGTTTTTTCCTCTCGCTCTCTGGAAGCAGAGGAATCAAACCCGGGTGATGAATGAGGTGGACACAAGGGCCTCAGGTAGCTCCTGTGGCGATGGTGGTGGGGGGAGTGATGAGGAGTGGGACAAGAAAAAAGTGAGGAATTAGGAAGCTGAGAGGAAGATGCAGTGGAGGGGAGGGGAACAGTTTATCCTAAGATTTGTCGGAGGCCTTTGTGAGGCCTTAAAACCTATATTTATGTGTCTTTATTTTCCTTTCAAAGACTTCTTCAAATTAAATGCCTCTCCTATAACCGAACCAAAAGTGATACTCATTCAGCGAGTGCAGTTACTGAGAGTTTATAGGGGAAACTTCACCAACAGCGTCACCAAAATAACAAAGACAAAAAGCCGTGCTATTTACAAACCACTATAATGGGTGTAAGGCACGCACAACATCCCTGGTCAAAAGCTCAAAGCCTCATAAATACGATGGAAATCTCATTCTCCAGCCTGCGTGATAGCAATTTCTGCGCAAAATACAACACACCGTATATTAACACGTTGTAACTCTCCCAAAAAATATCGGTAGTCCCCATAAAATCCTTTGAAACAAGCTTGGCAAGTATTTGTCAGCGCGTGTGAATTAAAGTTTGCCCGCTAAGAAACAAAAAAAGCAGATTGCCCTCGATCTCAATAAATCTAGGCTGCAGTCTTTCTCTGCTAAACTGTTTTTTTGTTTTTTTTTTAAATCACATATCAGTTCATTAAAATGTAAATTAAAAGGGAAAACATGATAATGATAAGTGATGTCACTGTCAATCATTTCTGTTCTGTCTGGATAGCGGAAACGACGGCAAAATAAAAGAAAACACAATCTGACCGCACACACCTCCGCGTGGCTCTCAGACCTCTTTTGGTTTTATGTAAAATTAGCGTCTCCCCTGGCGTTTAACACAAGCTCATCTCCATTAGCCGTAACCCAGTAAAACTGACTCCTCCAAATGAGTTGTGGATGTGCATTCCCCCGGCCCTCTCGAATCCCCCTCCCATACAAATATACTGCTTCGGCTATCTCAAGTCCATATCTCCGTAAGTCAGTTCATCCCAATGGCCTAGTCACTATACCACCCATACCAATATCATAAATGACTGTGGGGGAAGGCTTCATTAGGGCAGCAAAGCCCATCCACCCCTCCCTAATCGGGGCATTTTCCTTGTGCGCATTGGGATGGTGTTTTATGGTCCAAATGGGGCTCTGTTAATGAGGAAGTACACATGTCTCCATTTCCTGTCTAGCCATGTCGGCAGTTCCTGTGTTTGGGCCTATTATAATCAGATGGCTTTTTTAATGAGCTATATTCATCTTGGTCATGTGTCAAACCCGACAAAGTCATTCAATAAGAGAAGAGAAAAACAAATACAAACATAGCCGGGGAGCTTATTACAAACCTCTGGAGGTAAGAGTGGAAAATATTTAGATCTTTTTATCTCCTACAGTACGGACACGTCAAATTGGGCCCAAGAATACCAGCAACAAAGTTCCCCCCTATGAGCTGGGTGATGTTAAAGGTTTCCTCACGTCTAGCTCCAATCTCCTTAGTCTTTGCTGTGGGGGTTTCATATTCTGGGTTCAGTAAAGCGTCTTGGGACAGTTTGGATGGTTATTGACGCTAAATAAAAAACTGAACTGAAAATGATATTGTATTGAAAGACAACTGTAATTTTACCTCAGGTCACCTTCATCTGGAACAAAAAACATTTGAATACGCAGCAAAGATTGCAGCTATTGGCCTCATATGCACCGATCAGGCATAACATTACGACCACCTCCCTAATATTATGTCTCTCCCTTGTGCCTCCCTCTGAGGGGTCTCTGAGGGGCCTTTGTGGATCAGGCATGTTCCAGTGCACCCTACAGATACTTGATCAGTTTGGAGACAAAAAACAGGTCCAAAAGTTTCCCAGCAAAACATTGCATTGTCACAAGATGGTCAATGTCATTTACTTCACCTGATCAGTGGTCATAATGTTAGACCTGATCAGTGTACATTCTGCACTTCCTGGAAACCTGAAGAACTGCTATTAGCTGGGAGGCTAGGGAGCTAGGAAGAGCTACAAACCAGTCATACAGAGCTGGCCTCTCCTGAATCAGCAGATCTGTTGATTTACAGTTTATTCATTCTTAATGATCAAGAAGTCACTGAGCAGAAATCTGTGAATTTGAATATTCAAAAACATATAAATGAGACAAGCCTTGTTTACTATTATCACATCTGTGTTTCTGGTTCAGACCACCGATTTGTTCTGCCGCCAAGGCAACATGCTCAACTGGCTGAAAAGCCACCAACTGGAGCCCGACTAGTGCCAACTGTGTGGGACACAAGGCCATAGACACCCACTGATCTCCCGACACCGGAAAATGGTCGACTCTCGGCTTGTCGTGTCATGCCCTTACAAACACAGTGGGACTATTCACTGCACTCCAAGCAACATGGCTTGAAACCAGAACGATGACAGCTGAATTATTGCAAATGTCACAGCAAATTCCGTTACAGTGTTCCCACAAACGCTCTGCTTTTTCACATCCAGCCCTCGGCCAGCTCAATCTTCTAAATCCTCCTCTCCACACCTCTGATCTCTCGCTGTCCCTGCCTTTCTGTCTCTCCATCATCCCCTCTTCACTCCCAGGCCTCGTTGACATTAACCTGGAGCACTCACATTTTCCCATGGTTCTCCATGTTGCTCTCCACATGTCAGAGCAGGAGGCTTTATGGCCCACATCCATCAGCGTCACATGCCAGGATTTATGGGAGATGGAGTCCAAACCCAATAGCCCTGAATCAGTCTTGCTGAAGCCGACCCTTGGGCCGCTGTGCGATGTAATAGATGAGCATCCTTACTCCCCACTCCCCACATAACCTCACCGAACTCCTCCCTCCAACCGTCTCCTCACCCATACTCTGTTCCTCCTTCATCTCTCATGATTTTTTTCCCCCTCTGCGCCACGGTCCAGTCCTTTGCCTCGACCTAGTTGGCTCTTCTCTGTCATTCACTCAAACCTAATGGAGATCCGGTTACCAAAAATTAATGAGGCAGACTCACTCAAGGAAATATCTACATACATTCGCGCAGACATACAGTAAGTTCATCATTCATTGATGTGTGTAGGGATTTATTTGGGCTAATTTATCATGACACGGTATTAATAGGTGGTGGTGCCCTTCAGAGAAGAGATGAGAGGCACCAATTATCTCAGTTCACCGTTCGCTGCCAGAGAAAGACCTGAAGGAATGACAGGAAAGACCTGTCAAATCATTCTGTCCCGTAACACCACTCCGTGTTTTACAGAACACTGTTGTAAATGTCAAGAGTACAGGTGATTTAGAATTAACAAAATAATTGTCTTTTTAAGTGTATATACCTAATAGGACCTGACAAATTTAACACTTAAAGTTTAATTCTGAGTGTTTTTTATACAGAGAGTGGCTGCAGTCACACAAAAATAGACGAAAGCAGGCTTTTGCATTGCTAGCTAGCGACAGACAAACTATCATGAAGGAACCAACAGCAACAAATGCTTTTTGTCTTGAACTGATCAGCCATTGATCAACTGACATGTACGGTTTGTGCCTGCGTGACAGGAAATAATTTTTTATGTTCCAGTAGTTTCTATTTGACAATTAAAGGAGTCACTATTAGCTTTGATGCTAGGAAGCTACAAACCATCGTACAGAGCTGGCTTCTCCTGAATCATGTGTCATGGCCTGACTCAAGTGGCCACAACAACAGAAAGACACACCAGTATTTCGATTAAACAATACTTTATTTATTCACCAAACTAACGTGCCAAACTAAGAATCAACATGTGAGATGTGGAGGTCAGTAAAGTCAGCAGCGTATGACGCCCATAAGTGGAGACTATGTGTGCAAATGTTGTAGAGCGTAGAAGACATACGGATAACCTAAATGAAAAGAACCGAACATGTAGTTAGTCTACAGTTTATTCATTCAAGATGATCATGTAGTGAAAATATTTGAGTGTTTGAAGGGACATGTGAGACAAAGATGTAAAACTACACTGTAAAACATTATAACGGTCTATAATGTTTTACAAGTTATATAATAGGCCCAACGTTTTTCTTTTTCAAGTTTTTGATACTGAACTCATTTCAATAGGTTTTCTCATCTTAAACTTAAAGTAATCCGTTGTCTTGACTTCTTGTGAGTTTTGTCTGTGTGGGCAATGTTCATTTAACTCATCTTTAAGTATTGAGTTGGAAAAAGCAATGGGGGAGGAGGAAGGGTGATATGATTTGAATACTGGGAAATATAGAGAGTGCCGCCGTTTTCTCATTTTTTAATTAGACAGAACTATTACTATAAAATGACAATACCTTTGAAACAAGACTCTACAAACAGGATTAAACCACGGTATTACAACATCAGCAAAAATACAGGCACCATGAGCGTAATGGATGAGTGGATTTTAGAACCCATTTCCCCACCAGGAATGAAGTGTTTTTAGTGGACCAAATTTTAATTTCCTCCTCTCTGAACAGCCTAAATAAAATAAATGTTAAATTTCTGGCAAGGTGTGGGATGAATCTGTCTGAAGTTTACGTAAACTTTAAAACTTGCCATTAGTCTTCAAGATGAGAAAGTTGAAACAGAGCTTGAAACAGAGGTTGAGTTTACTCACATTTTTAAAGCAGCAGGTGAACTTTCATTTTTCAGTTTTACTGACTTGAAATGTTTTACAGTGTATAACTGTTTTTCTTCTCGTGCACTGGTTCAGAATGGTCTCTCTCACCGACTCGTTTTGTTGCTGATTCAACACGCTGAATTTGCTGAAAGCCTGTCGACAGGGTTCTGACTAGTGCCAACAGTGCGGGAAACACTGGAAAAACTAGAGACACACAGACACTCACCGAGGGCCCGACAGTAAAAAAACGGCTGACCGCTTGGCTCGGTGTGTCACCGCCCAAAAAAACGTAAGCCAATGTGTGTGTGAAGGTTTTCAGTCATCCAGGTCATGGTATATCCAAAAAGCCCTTAAAAAAGGCAACTGGACTTGTAGACTTTTTGAGAAGACGATTCACCACTCTTCCGAGTAGCTTCTTCAGTTCTGAACATAAGCCAATCTATGAGCACAGACGTGAAACAAAAACCTCACCAAAGTTTGGAACACAGTACTTGCTCTTTATGGCCCATATCAGAATCAATCTGTGGTCTACATATAGCACTGTGACCGGGGGAGTTAGAGGTCAAAGGTCAAGCTGTGTTCACTGGTTTACAGCGGGTTTTATTACAGAGTTATTTGATATATTTACCAAACCTGTTCACCTTCTAACCTGCGTCTATATAGAGCTGGTTACTTAAAAGTTGTAACAGTGAACACACACACATACACACACACTCTCATTTCTCAATTTGAACACGTGAAATAATATTGCCCTGCGGCCCCCCAAACAGGTCCAGACCCTAATAAACGTTTTACACTATGAAGGAAACAGTGAGGTAGCTCCGACACCTCTGAGCCTCCCTCCTCACACACACAAACACACACGAGGGCTGTGCCTGGTCACAGGTCAGGAGAGCTTGTAGCCCTCTGTGGTAAAGGGAAGCATAGACGCTTGAACCTGTAATATGCTCCTCTCTCCCCCGGTGCCACTTGTTGGGGGTTTTAGTGCGGGCAAAATTACACCTGCTTTTTGTGTGTCAATGCCGGTCTCAGGCTGAAACTGGGGACTACACACCCACAAACACATGAGTGCACAGCTAAGCCTCAGACAGTAGCTGCAAGACAGACGAAGTGCATGTGTGATACTGCATTTACTCCAGAACATCACCAATCATCGAAAAATGTTATAGGTAACGTGCTTCACACACACACACACCATTAAAACACTGTACTACTCTGAGCAGCTCAAACGACAATCAAGATTAACAGGCCTCCATCCACGACGTAAGAGGCAAGCTTGCTCGAAAAGTGCAGGTGTCGTGTAAAAATAGAGTCCCGTGTAACAAAGCTGTGTAAGATTAGGAAACATTAATCCTGTACCGCAGGCTTAATCATTTGCAAGTGTGTGGGCTTAATCACCGGTCAGAATGGGGTCGGCCTGTTTCATCATCAGAGTGTTCGGCAAAAATGAACAACAACATCCAACCTGCTCCGCAAGTCAAATGTGAGCCGAGAGATAATCACTGATATGGGGAAAGAGAGAATGAAACTAATAAAAAGGCAGTGTATCAAAGTAACGCAGTTAAGCATTAGTCACGTGAGGGCAACTACGCCACGACTCTGGTGTTCTCTAAATGAATCCCCCTCGTCCCGTGCGTGATTTATGGACCTGTAAAAACACACGTTGTTTTTAATCTACCGCCGGCTGAATCTGCCTCTCTAATGAAATGTGGATCCGTGTGCGAGCGCGTGTCTCCGTGTGTGTCGGAGGGTGCGCACGCGTCGAGTATGTGTGTTTGATAATGATGTATGGGCTGAGGTCTGATTCTTTGAGCATGAATTTTCTCTCTGATAAATATGCATTCAGTTACACAGACTGATTAAGCTGTAAACCAGTGTTAACTCCGTGTCAAAGCACATACGAACACACAGATATATAGATATATATATATATATATATATATATAAACTTGCATGTGCACATACACACACAAACTTCCCAGAAAATAATGATAGCTCTGCCCTGGGCGGGATTGTTTGGATGCCTGGAGCAGTTCACTGGTATCAATTCCATGAGACGTAACTGCAGAGGATGTCCTATAAACATAAGACAAGGCTCAGAGACACAGCCATATCAGCAGAAAACAGTAAAAAAAAAAAAAAAAAGATGATGTGCAGAGGTCTGCATCAAAATGCTGCAGTTTAAACTGATTTTGTGGAAATTAAATTATTGAAAATAAACAAAATATAACATATAAATCTGTATGTTTCTATTAAATGCCAGATCTAGTCCATTTAGCGCTTAAGATAAACACTGCCCATTCTCATCATGTGCGCAACAGCATCCCTTTATTCCTTTAGAGAGAGGGCATTTGACTATGGAGAAAGTTGCGAGCGGTACTTTTGATCGGTTTGACATTGAAATTTGTGACGTTCGGTGTCAGACTGGTCGGACGTGGCAGCTGTTGACTTATTGTGACGCGCATGTCTGTTCATTAGCGGACAATCCCTCCGTCCTTCACAACAAACACAAACCGACAACAGGCCACACTGTCCCGTCCTTCTCCCTTTTCCTCTCTCTCTCTCTCGTATGTGAAATACACACATGTAGGGAACCAAACACGTACGCACGCATTCCTACATACCCATTGGGATCCCATCTAAGGCTTGAATACGCTCTTGGTGGGTTATGAAAGATGATGAGACACAGCTTCAGCTTTAAATCTCACGGAGACATCAAAAACAGAATTAAATCTAATTAGCCTGTTGCATTTCCTATTAACTTTGTCACAGGATCTGAGACTCTACGCTCATTTCAAACTGTGCTAAAGATGGTAAAAGAGCTTGGGGTAACAGCAGATAAATGTTATAGTCAGGTGCCAGATGGTTTTCCGCATTCAACATTATCATGTTTGCTTGTTTGGCAGACAACTAAGCCTCAGTCTATTTGGCTGCAGCTTATTACCACTGGCTCATCTCTTGATTTAAAACATTACGGCGCGAGCTGGACTTGTCTTTCTGTGGTCAGCACTTCTCAGACTTCAATAAAAACATTCTCTGCTGGCAGAGAGAAAAGGAGGGGGAGAAAGAGTGAAAGGGATCCAAGCAACCTCTCACCCCTCTCATCATAAGAAGCCCTCATCCCAGGGCTATGGGCCCTCCTTCAGAGGGGAAAGTGAAAGAGAGAATGATGAGAATATGTCAGGTTCAAACAACAAAGAGGTGCTGCCTTACACATCCTTCCTCAACCTGTCCCCTTCAGTGGCAGCGACATCATTTAAATCATTTAAATCCTCCCCAACATGACCTATGGCAAGTGACCCATCATTCTAACGCTCACACCTCATTGTGAGACGGCTGCTGAAGTGCTTATTTAGCAGAAAATATCAACCGGCTAACTATGTGATTTATTCAAAATTATTCCTCCATGGTGCTCCTTCACACAGAGCATTTGCCCATAGTTCACTGTGGTCCAGGCAATTAGGAGCAGACCACACCTCTTCAGGAGACAGAGCACCTGGCTACAGCAGACAGACATAAGGAGGAACAGAGCTGAGCGGCGCACAGCTTTTCACGACGGGCTGGAATAACTAAGCAGAGCGGTAGAGAGAGTGAGGAATGCAAGCCAGGCACTTTAGGATTCATTTAGGTTCCCCATCTCCCTGGTCACTTTATTAGCAGTCTGGGAAGAGTGATGCATGTCCCAAAGCTATGCAAAATGCATAATCAAGCATTTAAATACACACCATGTGGATGGGTGTGCATGTGCAATGTGCATGTGTGCGCACGCAAGTGTGCGTGCAAACTGAACTTGTGGCGTGTGTTACATAGATGCGCACACACATATAAAATGCTTACTACTGTGAAACTTCAAGGTATTCAACTCTTACATTTTTATACTAACAGTCTATACAACACAAAGCCTCCTTTAGTATTCCCACGAGCTGCATTGGAAGCGTCACCTGTGTAATGTAAAGAAATGCTCAGTGGTATATTATAGTAAATCTTATCGCCGTTCCTCTGCGTTGTGTGGTCGCTTGTTGGAGGAAACGGAGCTGGATAAATTTGAGGAAAAAAAAAAATTCTCATCAAATTTACATATCACAATTGCACCTTCATTCGATGCATCCTTTCTGCTCGCTCCAGTGTAAGGCTTGAAGTAGATAATAACTGAGGAAGGCGGTACCTTTTTATTCCCAGTCCGCAGACTGGAAAGCAAGACGAAAACAAATAAATAAGTAAATAAAGAGAGATGAGAAGGTCTCCCCGGAGAGGCAGACACATGCTACTAATATGCAAAGAAAGAGACCGATTTGCACAACGCCTTATCCTGGAAATAAGGGTGAACGAGTGATTTAGTGGCTGCAGCTGAGGAGACGACTGGAAGAACAGGGGGAGGTGGAAGCGCAGGTGTAATGTTGTCATAGTCTGGGGACAATGTGAAAAAGGGCTGGCGGGCTACTTAAATACGAGCTTTGACGTCACCGACAACAATCACCGCCGGATTTATCTAAGCTTCAACATGATATGTCAGCAAAACCATATGCAGAAAAAATTACCTTGGCGTACGCTTTAAAAACGAAGGAAACAGCACCACGTCAGTGATCCCAAATGACAGTTAGAGACTTTGGTGAGTTTTAATTTAAGAAATTTTGTGAAACAGTTGTTTGTGTGTTGTTGTTTCAGTCTAAATGTCTCAAGATGTAGGACCTATAAGGACTAACTATGATCTATTGGGCTTTCTGGAAAGTCAGGAGAGTGTCGAAGACCTGCTCACTGACCTGGGAAATGGGCTGAAATTTCCTTAATCGTTTTAAGAGTGAAAAGAAGAAAAAAAAAATGTGGTAGGAAACCGAAAGGAGAGTTGAGAGGGCAAAGAGTCTTTAGAGGCCTTTCTGAAAGAGAGAGAAAAAAATCCACGGTGTGAGGGAGGAGAAGGGAACAATGACTAAAAGAGCAGCATCCTGAGGCCCTGAAGGGGCTGCAACCGACCAGGTCAGCGTTTCATACGTGTCACTTCCTGTTGGCCTCAACCAGAGGAGCGTGGCATGGCACAGTGGCCGGCGGGGCAAAGGGCCTGTCAGACTGACACAGGAGGTTATGCACTGGGCAAACGGGACAAATCCAGGCTCACGCACACAAGCGCACGTAACCGTTTCCCCTCTCCAAACCAGCGTGATTCGGGTTAAAGGTAGAGTGGGGGTGACAGAAAAAAGGGGTCTGAAAGCATGCACGTATCCAAACGAACGCGGTCACGCGGGGAAGCAGCTCTCTGGAAGAAACTCATCTCTAACTTTGCCACCTCACGCTGCTGTATGTAGGCCACGACGCATAAACATGTGGTAGTCTCTTATAAATCATGAGCGGCGAGCAGGGAAAAGCGAGCGTGAATTGGTGAGAGGGGTGCATCGGGAAGGTATGGGAACTTTATGTACTGACATCTTCAAGGTTACACTGCACTTCTTTCTTTCCGGCTGTCTTTCAAGACCATTCCTGCTTTTATTAAACTCCAGTCATTCCACCTGAAATAGCAGAAGCTTGGAAAAGGAACACTGTGTCTCATTGATTGTGATGTTACATTATCCTACATCCTGTATATACACGTATATATATATATATATAAATGGTGAAGATAGCAGTTTGTGGTAGAGTGCATTCTTTGCCTGGTCTTCATACTGAGCAGAGGAGCTGTACGTCCATCAGACGGTCTGGCTGCCTGTATGAATGACCGCTGCTTATCAGCTCTCTGTCTGCCTGTCTTGCTCTGCCTCTCTGGCCTGTGTTAATGTTGCTGTTTGACATTGCAAGCAGCAGACTTTTATTTTTTTCTCCCAGCAGCCTCAGTGGACACTGAGCTTTAGCCTAATTGGTTCCAGAGCAGACCCTGACAGAACTCTCCTCTGCGGCACACAGCCATATTAATACCCCCCCTCACACACACACACACATCAACACACACACAATAAAAACAAGCACAGCAATCAGTGACTAACTCGCTAATTAACGCCCTTACAAAGCATCTCATTAGCATGTGTTGCAGAAAGGGGCAGTGGGGGAAATGAGCATTTTGGATAAAAAAAAGAAAAAAAAGAAACGAAATTACAAAATAAGACCGGGGCACACGTGTATATGCATATGTTTGTGTGCTGTATTCTACTCAGGGGCCAAGGGCCTTGGTTGCCCCACCAAGTAGAGGGTTACATCTCAGGGGAGTCCATTACGGCTCTCCGAGGGAGGCATTGGAGTCAAAGATAAGCATAATTTTAAAGGCAATCAGGAAATATAAATCTCTGGCGCACGGGCAACACTTTCGTTGTTAACCAGCAACTTAACCTGCTCGTACTGTGAGTGGAATATCAGATGGATAGGTAAGGGGCTATGGGAAAATGCTCTGTAGTTAAAGTGTAGGAGAGACACTGCAGAGTTTATAATATACACAGAAATATTAGGGTGCAAACAGTAATAAAATCAAGATAATCATGAATCAACGTACAAATGTATCTTGCTTTTAGGAGCATATCTGTGTTAATAGTTCCTCTTCCTCCGCCTTCCTCTCCCTCCATCTCTTCCAGCACCCATCTGCTGCTTAATCCCCCGGTTTTACTGTGGCTTCATCACAGCCTGTAAAAACAGCCCCCTCTGAACTCTATAAAGGCAACCAGCATCGGGCTTATTGTAAAACACAATCATAAGGTAAATGTTTATCCCCTCTCCGCCACTCTAAACTCCCCTAATGAGCCTGGCAGAGGGGTTTCAGCTCACGGCACAAAGAGGCAGAGAAAATAACACATTCCTCCTCAGATTAAGGACAGCGGAGGGGAAGATGCAGCTAAAGTCCCATCATGAAAACAGTGAGTAGCATAAACACAATAAGAAAGTAAGTAACCCTTGGCAGAAACACAAAGAGGTAATAAAATCAAGTGCCAAACAATAATGTCAGTCATTAATGAATGAACGGCTAAATGTATTAAATACAAATACTTCCCCATTAGATAATGATAAAGCAGCAGGAGCAGAGTTTTTTCTCTTCCAGGAATCTGCTGTAAAGTGTATTGTTCTGTTTACGCTGCAGCCGTTTCTTGGCAGAACACAGCATGATTGGCTGGGAAGGATGAGCCCTCCGACCCTGCTCTTCCTGCCCGCCCTGACCTGCCTATTATCCATCAGCGACCCCAGCTTTTACACCCACTGTCAGCGCGCGGTGCAACGCTGAACCGCGCCGCCCCGCGCCGCGAGCGGGACATCGCTCTCACCCCTGAACGGCAGCGCTAGACCTCAAAGCCAGACACGGGGAGAGAGAGAGAGAGATAGAGGGTTAGAGAAAGGGAGAGTTCAGAGTAATAATAAGCAGGTAGTTAGAGGTCAGAGGCCTTGTGCAATCGGGACAGCAGTTGCAGTCCTGGCAGGCAGAGCGGAACTCAGAGAGAGACCTGGAAGTAGATATGATGACCTTTTGTACAGAGGACCCCAAAATATACCCTCTTATCAAAATGACCTTAACATAGGAGCATGGGAAGGTAAGCAGAGTCCATCCATCATCTTAAAGATTAATCCTCCTTTCTATTCTTCTCCTGAATCTATTAATAATGTCGCCAGAGGGGAGAATTTGCTGCAAAGATTTATTCTGATATTGTGACTTTTATTCATTAGCCTATAACAGGGGGATTCCTTGAAAAGGAAGTGAGCTTAGGGAATGCTAATTCACCACTCCTGCTCCATTCGAACTATACCAAACTCTATTAACTGTCTCGTTAAATAAATTTGCCGACAATCCACGCGTGCTACTTGTCAATATACCACAAATAGATGATCATTTCCGCGGCAGAGGTTACAATTATCTATTCTTTAAAAGGCAGTTCTAGGTAATCCTGTAACATTTAACATCTTGGATAATTCTGTGGCAGGTGTGAAGCTTGAAAATCAATTTGATTACAAAATCTGGTCCCGGATCAGAGCTTTTTTTTCTCACTCATTTAGACAAAGCGCCGGGTTTCACACTGTGGAGCAGCGCTGACAGCCCCAGGGGCATATTTCAATTAGAGACTTTGGTGAGTTTAAACACTGCAGATCTACTCCCGCTCAAAGGCGTTTGTCTCCCTCGCTCTCTCTTTCTCCCTCTTTCTTTCTCTCTCCCTCCATCTTTCTCTTCTCCCTCCTTCACAGCCTCTCTCTTCATATCTGCGCTGAGCACTCACTCTCCTTCTTCAAGTCCTGCTCTCTGTAATCAACCCAGTGCTAATGGCTTATTCTTTCTGCTCCAGCACCCACATTTCACTTGTTTATTTTCCCACACTCGTAAATCTGGGGACATGTCACAAGCGCAGCGATATTAGAGTAATAATCTCAGGTAATTATCAGATGCCCTCTCACTTTTTTCTCCCTCTCCCTCCCCCCCCCCCGTTTAGCTCTCTCTCTCTCTTTCACTCGCTTCACAGAGAGACACAAAGATGTTGCCTCACTGTTCCTGTAACGTCTGCACACATTTTGTGAAAAAATAAAGTTGAATTTAGGAAGATATTCTTCTTTTTTTAAGAGATACCTGAATATGTAGATTTTATAGACATCTGAACGTTCTCATGTCACACTGAAACTTTTTGTATTTATACAGCTTCCTATCACAGCTTTGCCTCAGAGATCTTCTTACACCATGTGTTCTTATTGTATAGCTTAGATGAGGAAGTAAATCACATTTAACATTAAAAAGGAAAAGAACGGCCTCATCCAGGATGGACAGACATACCTTTCAGACTAGTTATACATTTTTTTTTTGTTCTTGGGGTTCTGCATTTCAGCAATTATTTTTGCATAAACTTTGGGCAATATGTGTTAAAATGTTATAATCTACAGCGATCAGCCGCAACATTAAAACCGCTGAAAAGGTGACATAAATACCATTGACCATCTTGTGACAATTCAATGTTCCGCTGGGAAGCTTTTGGACCTGGGATTGGTGTGGATGTTACTTAGACATACCACTCACCTGGACCAGACCAGGCACCCCCACCCCATAGCAATGACACTCCTTGATGCCAGCAGCCATCCCTAGCAGGATGCAGCCTGACACAGACTCACACACAAAAACTGTTTAGGAACAACTAAAAAAAACATGAAAAACTGCACAAGGTGTTGACCTGGCCTCCAAATTCACTAGATCCCAAACTGATAAATTATCTGTGGGATGCACTAGAACAACTCTGATTCACAGAGGCCCCTCCCCTCAACCCACAGGACTCAAAGGCCCCCACTAACAACATCCTGTTGCTATAGGACACCCTCAGAAGGCCCATGTCCATTCTCTGATAAGTCACAGCTGTTCTGGAGGCGCAAGGGAGACCTACACAATATTAGGACAATATTAGGCCTGATTTCACGTTCCAAACACTTACAGTCTGGGCTACTACTGCCTGTCTATAATTCTCAGCACAAAGATAATTTCTTAATGATATTTTTTTAATAATATCACTTAATAAAGTGAGTGGTTTTCTATTTCCAGTCACTGATAAAACATTTGTTAGTCAGTGTTCACGAAAACAGGTTGGCGTGTGCTCCTTGTTGCACCAGTGTGGCTCACTGATGTGTTTTTAATAGTTTTTGGAAGTCTGATGTCTGAGGCACAGAGGAACCAGCTCCTGTATGTTATGCTTTGAATACACGAAGAGTCATTGTTGGTTTTCATGGGATTTCTTGTCAGGAAGAAACAAGTACAATAATATCACTAGACCCATTCCAGAAAACAATAGGGGTCACTTACCCACTCCTGCTGTATGACGCTGACTGCCTTGCTGGCCCGGGACAGGTTTCGGCACGCTATGATCACATGGGCACCGTGAAGAGCAAAAGACCTGGCCGTCTCGAAGCCTGAGACCAGAGGATGGAGACAGACAGGGAGACAAAGACGTGAAGAGAGAAAAAAAAAATAAAAAGAATGAAAGCGTGCAATGCTTCAAAGATCAGTTATTTCTGAAGATAACTTTGATTCCCGGGGTGGAATCTAATGCAGCGGGGGGTTATGGGGAGGCAGGCGGCTGTAAGTTAAAATCCCCATCAATTTTCCATATAATTCCTTTCATTGAGTAACCCAGTGGTCTAGTAGGGGGAGTTAATCATTTCTCTCTGAAGTGATGAAACTGATTGAATTATTGTGGTTCAAGACTTCCTCTCCTCGTCTCAGATAAAGTTTTGGATCTGACCGCCGGCTCTCGAGAAGGTCTCGTTGCTCACGCCGAGTTTAGCAGAAGGGAGGTCGGTTGTTAATTATGCTAATAATTACACACTGATGGCACTAATTATGAAAACACTTGTCATAATAGAAGCAGCAACCGAACAGACGCGACGATCGAACTGAGCCTCGGTGTCGATATTTCCGCACATCAAAGGGCCTCTGATAAGGACGTCTCTCCCATGAAACGTGGTCCGCGTCCCGATATGCACAGAATTTATCAGTCCGTCCGAGACAACTTCATGGCTCCATCCAAATCATGTAGTCACGATAAAACTGACAAAAACTAAAGATAGAGGGAGAGAAGTTCATTTCTAAATTACAAGTCTAAATGGGTCATTTCATCCCGTAGGTTGAATTAATTTACGAGATTAACTTTTTTTTTTTCACCGTATATTTATTTCCTTTGACATTTACTGTCCCTCAGCGTGTCATGGAAAAGTCCAACAGCACAGAGCATCATATATTTCGGTCCAACCAGATGTGCAGAGTGAGCATCCTGATTGACAAACTGACGGGCTCAATAACTGATCACGGCAAGGAGGGTCTGAGAGGCAGAGCAGTAGGCAGAGTGTATCAGAGGGTGGATTAATATGGGCTGTAATTAGATTATATGTCTTAATCTGATTTTCATTAAGAGCAAAACTGGGAGGCCTAATTGTGAGGAGAGTGTTAAGGACTAATATCTATTAAAACTCAAAATTGGAGTAGGATTGGAAGGCCCTTTCTGACAAGTGAAGCATGGAATGAAATTATATGACACCTTATTAGGTGTAATGGAGGGGACTGTGCCTGTGAGTGGAGACCATTTCACTCGCAGGGAACGGAAATGAAAATAAAAACATCATGACAGAAAGAAAAAAAGAAAAAAAAATAAGCAGTGTAAAAAAAGAAAAATGCTTTGGATTTGCACGTGTAGCAGAAAATGTTATAAAACCATCACAGCGTCGTTCAAAATACTACTATTACTACCACTAATAATAAAATGTCTAGGAATACATTTAACAATACAGCCACTGTATACTTTAAATGTGTGTTTTTCTTCACATAGCGCCATTTAAAAGCACCGCTCTGCCTTCATAAATTGGACAAGAGCGCTGGCGTCTGGTAAACAACACCACCTCACACTCACTTGTTGTGTGTACAAACCATGAAAGTGAAATTAATCGACGCCAGTGTTTTCCATAATGGAGAACAAATTAGAATATGGCAGCGACAACGGCAGCAGCACCGAAGCCATGTATTTGCAATGACAAATAACAAGGGCTTGACATTAATTGTGAAATAACGAGAGTGGCGTTGCTTTAACAGAGACTTCCCGCCCTCTCACCCATGTTACCGGTGGAGAGGGCTGCACTGAAATTAGTTCTTGGTCAGGTGTACAACGAAGGGAGCCTGTTCCAGCATTGTATGCTGATGGTGGAACATGACAAGGGGTCAGGCAGGGGTTTTCTTTTTTTTTTTTTTTGCTCTGGCGGATCGACAGACGCCATAAGCTGTTGTACAACACACAGGAGGCCGGGCTGGGCTGCAACGCTCATCCAGGTTCTTTTGTCTAATCAGGTAATGACATAGCAAATGAGGATGTATAAGAAGAATAGTCTAAGTGTGAACTTTTTTCAGAAGCTGGGAGATAAATCCCCTTTGATTGTTTCCACCCTGAAGCTTCACAACGTAACAAAGAGTACAGTAAACGGCTCAGCTATTGTTGAAAATGTGTTTTACTGTAATGTATAAAATGTATAAAAAATGTGTAAAATGTCTATTAAGCAGTGAATGCTCTTCATGGTACATTAGGATCCTGGCCCTACTGATATCCCCCAATAATGAGTGTGATTTAGTGATTTCACGCTTTGTTTGTCCGCCCTGGCCCGCCGCCCCTCTCCGGATCCCCCCTCGTACACAGGTGTATTGGCTCAATGTAATGAGATCATTACCAGCCTCGTCAGTAAACGTGTTTATTTGGCAAACGGAGCTGCCTGCTCCTTCTCTCTCTTGATCTGCTTCCAAAGAGGCATTTAACTAAAATAAGCTCTGCAGTACAATTGGGCAAACAGAAGTCAATCCAGATCATTACAAGACCTGTGGGTAAACACGTCGAGTTCCCACAGTCCCCTTTCACCAGAGCGGAATTTGTGCTCCAGGAACGCGAGAGCAAGCACGGAGCAGACCGCATACATACATACAGTGTTACCCCACCTCAATCAATTACAAGGCATCTTAACTGTAATGTGCAACATAAAAATATGTTGCGCGTTCTATTTCTGAAGCAACTGATAAATATGAAACATATGCGGCTCTTAATTACACTATTTAATTCTGTTTATCCGTCTAATTTGTCTTCCGTTGTCAGTTTGATTTATTCATTAAATTCTTGGGCCTTGGAGCTGGTAAAGTGTTTATAAATTAGTAGATTCATCAAGAGTGAAAACTGAACGCTCCTGCTGATCTGATCCAACGCTGCCGATTCAGTGTCGCATTTTTAAATTCTTTTTTAAATCTGTGTCTTTTACGTGATGTGATCGCTCTTATCGGAGCTTAATGCAAAGGTCTGAACAGGCCCTATGTTGTCTGAAAAGTGGAGGTTGACATGAGAGACAACGGGGCATTAGAGAAACGACAATTTAAGCAGTTTATTTCAATAAATATCCCAGTTTTCTGATCACTAAATGGCGGTCTTTTACTGAATGCAGAAAGCGGTTAGTAAGCGGGCAGTGGAGTGCTTCCGGAAACAGACTCCAACTCCTGACTGTCTCGGTGATGAGTTCACCTGCTCCTGCGGCCGCGGCGTATTTCTTGTCCAAGAAGTGAGCAACGGCGCAACTCCCCCCATTCTTTCTGACTTTTAAGATCCCCTCTAATTCCCCTCCATTAGTCCAAGAGGAGGGAGATGTCACCCCAAAAGTGGAATGTATGGTTAGTAATTACAGCCCAAGGTTGAGCTGTTCCGGCCGAGAGCACTGGAGTGGTTCTATTACCCCTCCCTGTCCCCTTTCTGCCTCCTTCCTGCCCCCCCTCCATCCTATCTAGTACCCACCCACCCCCTTTCTCTTTCCCTGACCCTCTGTGGCAACCTCCAACTCCCTACACAATCTCTCATCATGGCCTCACACCGCACTGGACATCCCTGGTCCTCCGGCAGCCGGACGCACAGAGAAGAAGTTGATAAACACACACCACACCAGATCGCACTCACACGGATAAACACAGACCCCGGCGGTCTGCTCGTGCGCACATACAGTGTCTGCTGAGCGTTAAGGCTATTTTCATCACTGTCATCAAAAATCCCCCACCCCCCATCATGTAACTTTCATCCCCTCATCATCTGCAGACTGTAAACTCGATAGGTTCATAAACTACTTGACTACACACAATAACCCAATACCCCTTCATTTTATTTTACCTACAGCCTTTAAGCACATATATGTATTCCATCCTCTCTCTAACCACTTCACTTCTATTATATTAGAGCTGTAATCATTATTGAACCCTTCTAGCCTCCAGCCTAATACTCTATGCATGTTACACCAGTTTGGGTCTGCATAGCAAATTTCACCCAAGGTTAATAAAGTTGAATAATTTGACTAACCAACCATAACTGGTTCTCATTACGTAGCCAATAAACACATTCATCAGTGAGGACATGAAATGCCCGATGAAGAAAAAAATAAAATAAAGCTCTCCTTCGATTTCCCCGGGAGTCCGGCGCACGAGCTGACAAAGAGGAGACGGAGCAGCGCGCGGGCCGGGCCGGACCCCCCAGCGGACACGGGCGCGCACAAAAACACTATCAGACTTCAGCGTATAAACACAGATGCACTCTGGATGTCATCTAAACCACACGCGGCCACTCAGAGATGCTCAGAGACACACACGCACTGAGACACAGACACCGCATGCCATCCTCACCAGGAACATCTTTTTATCCATCTAATTCCTCCCACTATGAATAATGCATTTCCCTCCTTACTGAGGCTCGGGTTTAACGCATCGCTGCGCGGGTCTTTAAGGGGGTCCTTATTCATAAACAGTAGTGCAGTAAATACCAGAGCTTTGCAGCCAATTTAATGGCAGTTATGCTTAACAAATCTGCCTCAATCTAATGATCAGCCACAAAGCTGGGCTATGGGTTTAATCTGCACACAGAGGCTCCCACAGCTCTGCGACTCACTGAATATGCTTAGGGATCTCTCCATCCAGAGAGAGGAGAGCACCGGCCTGACACTTAATCCTCACAACACAACACTGGGATCAACACAAATATGGAACAATGTTAGTCTTTCATGAATAAGAATAACACCGAAAGTCCTAAAACACTGCACAGACAATGCATAGAGATACTAAAACATTACAAAGCGCTCTTTTCCAAATCCTTGTTATTCCCTGTCTGGCCCGCCTCAGTCTTTTTTGCTTCTTATTCCAACATTGACCCTGGACCTTAACAGCAATACCATGTGGAATTTATCGCATGCATTTAGACTGAGTAGAGCTTTGCCGCTGTAGGTAACGCTCTGCATCAAGACGCTGTACAGAAGGGGTGCAGAAAGTTCATAAATACTAAACATGTCAACGTAATAAAAGAACAAACACAGCAAAAGCAGAATGATATGCAAGAACACACGAACTATAAACAGTTTTCTAGACAATTTCATACAATTTCATACTACGGTTTGCAGAAATTGAGAAAGCATGTTTCTTGCGTGCATCCGACATGCTGCACTGAGCGCAAGAAAAAATAGCACATGGAAGACAGTTGTCCCAGCCTGAGTGTTTTATCTGAGGGAGACAGTGGGTCAATATGTTATTTCTGACCACTATTAAACATATGTTACGTTGACAACATGGCACCTGGGAGACTGACGATGCTCCCCAGGTGCTGGGACACATAAATGCGCATACAAACAGTTCCCAGAAGAGCTGTCACGGGGCAAATATGACTGCATGTGCTAAGAGAGGACAATACAAATATAGTTCTGCTTCGGCAGGGAAAAGTATTTTAGGAAACAGCTTGTGCTAAACAGAGTTTTTTGGGTTTTTTACATATGAAAGCAAGTGCTGAAAAAAAATGATATTTTAATTTTACAAGAAGATGTTGTGCACTGATTTTATTCTTTAAAATCATCACTTTTTTGTCTCTCAAGTGGGAGCCCATGGTATCATGACAATGGCCCTTTAAGGACAACTGTGCCACGGACCCCTGGCCAGTAAATAACCTGAGAGTTAGTTGATAGGGGGGAATTAGAGCCAGAGCAGGAGTGCGTAATGGGGATGGATAGGAGGCTCAGGTCTGGGTCAAAGCCGCTTAGGAATCAATGCAGAGGTACAGGTGTACAACCACAGGTCTATAAGAGTAAGAAAACCTTTAAAAAGGAGGGGGAGGGAGGGCTAGAGGGACGCGCAGGGAAGGGGGAACAAACTACAATCATTCATTTCCATTATCACAATTAAAAATTACCATTCAGGTTGGTACTTGTTTTTAATTTACTAAAGAAAACAGAGGGAAGAAGACTAATGTTGCAAACTGAGCGCAGTGATCACACTGGCAAGACATTACTGTCTCGCCTCCCAGCGCTGCTGCAATGAAGCTTCAAGGCGGGTCACAAAACTATGACATTTCATGCATAAATAAATTCATATATGTGCTTTTCATGTTCGTGTGCATTAAGAACTAAATTAAAAAGATGAAATGTAAATGTTCTAATTAAATAATATACTACTATTACTAATAAAAATGTCACATTTGCTGTGGAGGAAGAAAATGGAAATAGCCTTGACACTTGGATTAAAACACTATTGATGCCATTAAAATGCTAAGTGGGTCCAACCAATTGGCATAACCACATTTCACTATAGGAATGTCAAAGGAGTACACGAGAAGTAGCAATTACTATTAGAATACTGT
The DNA here is from genome assembly GCF_963514085.1 of Chelon labrosus. NCBI lineage: Eukaryota > Metazoa > Chordata > Actinopteri > Mugiliformes > Mugilidae > Chelon > Chelon labrosus. The sequence goes on from NC_140344.1 coordinate 18,153,960, forward strand.
TAATTATGTCTGCTGCATATTTAATATGCGGTGGAGTAAAACAAAGGTTATGTTAATATGGGTTTATTAAGTATTCACACGCTATAAAAACGCCTGCGTGTTGCAGCTACTTGATACAGACTTTGGTGAAAAGCTGCTCTTTTCAGATGAACATATTTTTATTTACTGAATGCATCCCAACAAATGTTAAATGTGGATTGTTTTTTTTTTTTCCTTCTAATTAAGGCAAAAACAGGCACATGTGACGCTTTTAATACGATAGCGCTTTAAAACCTCAACAGCAGCACATCATGGATCTCCTGTGCCCTCTTGTGGTGAAAACTATTATTAATCATCTCCAATCTCCCTCTATAATAACTGATCAACACCTACTTACTTATCAAAAGGCCCCATCATTTTGTTATATTACACAATCCTTGGAGCTACAGCAATTGTTTATTGCACCGCACAAAAAATTCGGGGGACGTTGACAGTGCTTTTCACATAATCCCATCTCAAAAGTTCTTCAAGAAAATGACTGAGTTCTGGCGAGAGGCAAAAAAACACATTCAAGTCAGTACTGGTCTTCTTTTTTTTTTTTTACAGAAGACAAGCCTCTGTTATATTTCATGCACGTTCCATTACCCTGCAGAAAAATTCATCCTGATTTATCCTAATTTAACGCAGAATAATTGGCTGAATAATAGTTGTTTCAGTGGAAACCCTCTCCACAGCTTAAGTGTACTTTTGACCTCTCACACATATCGTTTCACATAAAGACATAAAGTTTAGTTTTATTCATCTGTGAGACCATTGCATGAGTGCATTTGACTCGTGCCACACGTTAAGATATTGTATGATGGGGCTAATCTTATCCTGGATACAAAACTACTTTATATTTATGCATGTCCCATGATTGTGTAGTGATTACTGATATATGATTTATTTGTGCCATTTCAAACTTTACATATTAACCTATGCAATTAAAATACACAATAAATGTTCATAAATGAGTGCCAAGGCCTTGTTTGGTTGGTATCTAGGCATATCAGGAGAATTTGAACGTTATGTAGCTTGGCAACAATTAAAAAAAAAAAAAAAAAAATGTAATACATCAATTATCAGAACATTCAGACTTGTATTCCTTTTAAACAATGTAGTAATAAAGACAGAGGGACATCAAGGTCAGGAAGTTCACAGGCTTCTTTGTTCAGCGAAGGTCCCCAGGCTGCTGTAAATCTGTGTATTACAGTGCCGCCCTGCAGTATCTCATAATACACACAGAGCAATTACACTGCTGTGACTTTCCTTGGGACAAAGAATTTGAATATAAAGACAATTAACGATTTTATGTTTATTTGATTTTCCTCACGCTGTCATTATCTCTCTCGAACAAAGCAGCAAGTCTGAACAAATGGCCAGTACTTGTGCTAATTTAGACTAAAGGAAAGGGGAAATACATTTGTTTCCACCATTATACGGTGAGTCGTGCATTTGCAGGGTACAAATGGACGCCATTCATTACAGTTAACAATGACATCCAATTCAGCCCCGCTAATGAACTTCAATACAGTCATGTTCGGTATTAAGGAGTGATTTGTTGAGTCTAAGTGTATCATTTTGGAGGCTAATGTTGATGAATGCCTGGTTGCAGAGAGATGGGGGACATACATTGTCAAACTCTTTTCTACTATACCACATCACCACCTAGTGGTATCATTGAGAAAACACGCTTCACTTCATTGACGATTTCCAACATAACAGCACATAAACAGACAGAGAAAACAGACGAAGATATTATGAAACTCACCAATGCCCGAGTTGCCACCAGTGATGAGGACAACCTTGTCAGAAAGGTCACGACCTTGCAGGATCTCTAGGGCAGCGGTGTTCGAATCGTAGCGCTTTGGCTTCACAACCACATCCTCCACCGTAAAAGCCTGGCGCGGGTCAAAATACGTGCGCCGCTTGTTTATGTGACTGAAAACAACAGAGGAAAAAGGAGCTGTGATAGAGGTATAAGCTCAGGACTGCAAACAGGTCCCACAAACCCAAATTAAAACGTAACTTCAGTCATGAATCGAATGAGTACATTAGAGGAGCAGCTCATGTGAGAGGATATGCAAATAAAGTTTGAGAGAGATGGTTTGGACATGTTCAGAGGAGGGATAGTGAATATACTGGTCGAAGGATGTTGAGGTTAGAGCTACCAGGCAGGAGGTCTGGAGGAAGACCAAAGAGGAGGTTTATGGATGTAGTGAAGGAGGACATGAAGGTAGTTGGTGTGAGAGAAAAAGATATAAGAGATAGGGCGAGATGGAAGCAGATGAATCGATGTGGCGGACCCCTGAAGGGAACAGCCAAAAAGGAAAAGAAGAAGATAATTTTAATCATGAATCTACTTACTCAACATAAATTATTTGTCCTTTTTCATCAGTTTCTTGCTCCCAACCATATGGTAGATCTGCAGTAGAATGAACAGGAATGAAATTAATAGATTTGTGAAAAATGTAATTCATGTAGGAAATATGTCCAGTTGCATGGTTGTAAGGGTATGACTATAGCACTGGTGCACACAAAGACATTTTAGTTATGTTTCTATATGCTGAGAGAAAGTGATGCACAATTCAAACTGAGACTTATTAGCAACTGGGTAGTCACCTGAAGGTATTGCAACTGATATTGTCATTATTTTTCACACTTGCATATGTGATGAGTGACACTTGAGCAGACAAAAATGTATTTAAAAATGAAAAAAACAAAGAAATAAAGCAAACCTCCAGCACAACGTTTTTTCTTTCCTGTCTTGGGGTGTTCCCACTGGGTCTTCATTTCATCGTGGCTGTTGGTACAAAAGAGGCAGATAAAGACTTTAGAAATTTGAATGGTTTTTGTCTTCAAACTTGTGTAAACAGGGAGCACAACAAACAGATAAGCATCTACTTGATATCAATACTTTTTATTTCGAGGAAAAAAGAGGTGCATTTTCTGCAGTCTCTTGGTTTATATTGTACATTTAAAGAGACAAAAAACAACGCTGGTAACTTCACAAAACCACACACAATCATAACAGCAGATGAGACACGATGGTACCAGATAAAAGACACACAATTCCAACAAATGTTACATGTGGTATAAGCACATGAGACAGCAAATGGACTATTCACACAAGACAACCAGTACTGGACATCATCTAGGAATGCAGACTATCAATATGCTACCATGTCAATGGAAGACACTGGCGTACAGTCTAAGTTGAGATATTAATATAATGCCATGATATTTCCTTGAATAACCAAATTCAAATTTGACACTTTCTGGGTCGGTGTGATGTACTGTCCCAGTGTCCCATCACTGATGACGGTTTCAGCCTTTATCCCTCGTGCTACCCTCTTGCATAATCTCTCTCTGTCTGTCCATTCGCTTGGGGTCCCAGAGACCCCAAGGGTAGCACGAGGGTTAAATTGAAAGAGTAACTAATCATGACAAGAAAATATTTTTTGTTACAGCACCTACATTCACAGTCAAGATAACTTCACATTTAAACACAAAAATGAATTTGATGTTTAAAATAAGTTTCAGCTATTTCAGCAAATACTTAAGTTATACATGCAGAGCTTTGACCTCCTATTATATCCACATGCACTATAACATAGTGTTATTTATTATGTGTGAGATGGTTTGTCATTTGCAATGCACACAATGGGCCAAAGCATCTTGAAAATAATCTTGAAATCTGTCACAAAGTTGTGTCTCTCATTTCACAGCCTCTGAGCTAAAGCACTGCAGCTTCTGTAGTGGTCAAGTCTTACCAAGACATATCACATTTAGAGGCTTTCTAACGCAAGTGTGCACGAAACACACCGCGGCGTTAAGGATGTAGACTTTAAAATAAAATAAACCAGAGGTTGTTGTAGCTAGCAAGCCGCGTTAGTCACAGACTGTTAGATATATAACCTGGCCGTGGACCAGGCTAAGGCTGAACTCAGACACAGAGATGCTGGTTGACAGTTTATATTAGTAGTGGGATTCCTCTCACTTTGCATAGTAAACCCAACCATCTTTCGTAGACCTCTCTTCCCATCCAGGTGGTAACTCGTCCTCGCTGTCTGTGTCGTCCATGCCGGCGTATTTCAGAGCTGCCATAACTCAACCTTTTTGGTCAATAACAGAGATTCAAAACCAGACAGGACTATCTATTCCGAGGAATTAACGTAACTGTCAGAGCACAGAGCGACACTGAAGCGTTCGCCGGCACTTCCGCAACAATACGGTGACGACAGCCGAACTGCCTTATGGGTAATTGAGGCCGAGGAACTTGAGCCGGTTGTTAAGGTAGCAAAATCCAATCCTTTGTCTTAATATTTTAGCTTTCGTGTTTCAGTGTTATTAATGACGAATAAAGAAGTCGTGATGTAATAAAGACTATATCTAAACGTGCTCTACCGGTACGTACAACAGGGCCCTAAACCTAACAGGGATGACAGGTAGTGTCAGAATACTCCATGAACCAATCAGCAACAGTGCTCAGCAGACAGGACGATAAACAATGAGGGCCTAGACTGCCTATAAATGCTGACAAAAATCATTTCAATCATGAATCGAATGAGTATATTAGAAGAGCAGCTCATGTGATATGATTCGCAGATAAAGTTTGAGAGGTCGGGTTATGATGGTTTGGACATGTTCAGAGGAAAGGATGGCAAATATAGTGGTCGAAGGATGCTGAGGTTAGAGCTGCCAGGCTGGAGGTTTGGAGGACGACCAAAGAGGTGGTGTATGGATGTAGTGAAGGAGGACATGAAGGTAGTTGGTGTGAGAGAAAGGATAGGGGATAGGATGAGAAGGGAACAGCCAAAAAGGAAAAGACGAAGATCATTTTAATCATAAATCTACTTAGTCCACATAAATTATTTGTCCTTTTTCATCAGTTTCTTTCTCCCAACCATATGGTAGATCTGTAGTATGATAAACAATCCAAACAATCCAAAAATGAGGGCCTAGAATGCCTGTAAATACTGACAGAAATCATTTCAATCATGAATCGAATGAGTACATTACAATGTACCAAAATCTAGACTTAAAAATATATTTTTAATACAACTTTAAAATAACTTTTCATAAAACTAAATTTTAGATGTCAAAGCAAGCATGTAATGAGTTGTATTCTGTTTAGGTAGGTCCTGGGTGTGTACTACTGTAAAACCAGTGCTTTTCCTACCATGATGAATCAAAGTATAGGGTGTGAAAATAGCCTGTTTTACAAGTCATGGGGTTATGCCCTCAGTTATTTTTCACACAGCCAAGTTTGCCAACAGCCGACAGCCTATATGACCTGCCATGCAAAGTTGTTCCCTATCACCACTGCAATCTTCTTGCTTCTTTACCTGCCTGAACCAGAATGTTCACCTGTTGTAGTTGTGCTGCATGCCAGCTGAGGCGATGTTTGCACATGATGACAATGCAGTTATTTGGCAAGGTGGCAACAGCAATACATACATACAATTTCAAATTGATGACAACAATGTACAAATAGAACAATGACTCACCGGATGTGATGGCATCTTGTAATCACATTTCACAGTAGCTGTAGAAACTGAAGAGTTCAAAACTATCTGACAGTTTAGGACAGCCACTTGAGACTTAGATCCCAAGTGGGCCTACCTGGTAATTGTGTTTGTCCCCTTCTGTGATTTGCATGTGGAAAATAACTAAAATAAAGAAGGAATGTTATCTTGTATGAACTGATAAACCACTTCATTAGTTCAATCCAGCCCCTGTTCTGGGTTTATCAACAAGAAAATGAAATACCCCAGTCAAAATAAATAAAATAATAATAATAATAATAACTAAATAAATTGTATTTTACATTGTGACATTATTGTATCCCATTATTCTTACAATACACAGAATATATCTACAATATTTGGCTCTGAACATTGACAGTCAATCTATGTTTCAGTTTGGGACCTTGTCAGGACAGGAACTCGAGACAAGATAGCCTACTTATCATAGAATGTCCTTGACCATAGCCTAGACAAAAAGAAGACTGATTCAAAGTCATCTGGAACTGATTCATTTATTTATTCCAGACTAATAAAAGGTTTGTCAGGAAAATAAAAAACAATCAACCAATACTACCACCTTACTTTCTTTTATGATCCCTGGAATCCCCTGGATCTTCTACAGAGGCACCATTGCGGCCATTCTGTTGAGCAGTATCACTGTCTGGTTTGGAAACTGCACCGTTAAATAAAAAAAAAAAAGACCCTGCAAAGAGTGGTCCACACAGCAGAGAGGATCAAGGGCACTATGGGGTCAATTCTAGTAAAAATAATGCTCATTCACGCTAGTTAAATTCTTATACCTGCAGTTTGCATGGTCAGTTGGATCTGTCAATAACAGTATTCATTCATTCATTCATTCACACATTGTATAGATGGCTCTTAAACTTACAGTTATCCTGTGTAGTTGTATATATTAACAGCAGTGTGTATTTATGTATAGTTAAAAGTTCCTCTTGTAGAGAATCTTTTTGTATTCTTTGTCATAACATGTTGTGATGAAGCAGAGTAGTGCATCAGTATTTGCACTAATAATAATTATTGTGTGTGTCTTGTGAGTCTATATATAGCACAGTAGAAGTAAATGAAACAGTATTCCACACCTCGGCATGTTGTTATGCATGTTAACATTTCGTGGAAGTGGCAGTAAACACACAACACTCAAATCCTGTATCTTGAACTCCACTGTATTCTCGGGGCGGCCACTAGTGCGCATGCTCCCAGCGGAAAGAGGAGGGATCCGAGGTGGGCCGAGCCGACTAACTGTAGTCAAGTGTGTATTTGTGTGTGTGTGTGTGTCGGTGTGTGTTCGTCTCAACGTAGCACGAAACGTGTCTCCTCTCAGCACAGACACACACACACACTAAGACGTGCTAGTTAACGTTTGTTTGTTTGTTTTTTTGCTATTGAAAGTTTTGTTTTTGTCGCCGTGCTATTGTTTCGATGTTATGCTGTGTATATTAAAACATTCCGCTTGTAAAACGTAATATTTATTGGCCAAGAGCAGCCGACTTCGTTTCTACTAAAGAGTGTCCGCTTCTCCTCCCCTCGATGAAGCGCTGCGATGCCCTCTGATTTTATATCCCTCCTTAGCTCGGATATCGACCTCAATTCCCCCAAATCTCTATACTCTAAAGGTAAGATTTTACTATAGATTGGTTACCATGGTATTAGTATTCCGTTTTGTCCTTGTTTAAGAGGAAGTAGTGTGATTGTCTTGGTTAGCTCATGTTAAGCTGCTAGCTAGCAGTAGTTAGCTTCTTTTTTTTTTTTTTTGCTGTTAGCCAGAGTAGCTAGCATAGTTAGTTGGCTGCAATTGGACCGGCCACTCGTTTCCTGATAATGGTTAGTTGTCCATGTCACATGTGTGAGAGACAATTGTGCAATAGGTTGCTCGACTGTTTATAACGACTGTAGGTGAGCTCATAACAGTGTGAATACATTTGGATGGTTAGCATCATGTTAGATACACATATAGGCTAACCTAGCCACAGCTGTGTAAGGTCGCTCTCCACCACATTGTTGAGGGGTTTAACCTCCCTGTGTCCTGGTTTGATTCTCCAGGGATGTGTGTATGTATGTGTGTGTCTCAATGACTGCTGTTTTTGTGATTTTCCCCTTGTCTCGTGTTGTTGAATGACAGTCCCTCTGTTGTTTGGGGTTGTTTGGTGGAGCTGAGCCAGAGCTATCCTCCTCACATTCTCTGGTTTCACTGAAAGAATGCAGTTATTGGCACTTCAAAGCTCCGAGCATGGCGTTCACCCTGTCAGGGTAAGGGGGCCCTCTGGTGCCAAATTGTATTGTATCTCTAATACCACCGCACACGTGTTGGCCAACTGCTGTGTTATTATTAGGATGCAGTTGCTGTCGCATCACCTAAGAGCAAGTCTCATGTTGTGGTTAGCTGGCTGCGCAGGCTTTTAGCAGCACTTTGTCTCTAGGTCAGTTTCCTCCCTGTTTCCTCCCTGTTTGCAAGTGTATCAAGTTCATGTGTTTAAATAAAAACTGTCTCTGAGTGAGCTTCTCAACACTAGCAGCTATCATGTTGTTGCTCATTTATGAGCATGGCTTGTATGTTGTGTTCCGCTTTTAAAGTGGCAGAGAAACCCGAGATGTGTAGATTTATCCATTTTGCATTTCTGCCGCCTCTGCCGTTGTACCTCCCGGCCTCTCAAATGGATTGCAAGTGGTTAACAAATACTTTTTACCCCAACAGTGCCTTGACTTGCTGGCTGGCTGGTCCCACATCTGTCTTGCTGCCATGTATAGGGCGCTCATGAGCCAGCAGGAAGCTTTGCTCTGTGACCCTGAAAGGCCCTGTTGAGACTGCCATATGGCCACACTGTATCACATGATAGCTGTTTATTTATACCTCAGTAATTGGGTGTGTGCTCATGTTGGGGTCAAGGTAGCAGTCGTTCTCATTGAAGATCTAGTGGGAGACCTCATGTGTGTCCGACTGTAAGTGTTGGAAGAGACAACTGGTCAGGCAGCCAGAATACACTGAACCATTAAGGAACCATTCAGAATTTGAAACCTCGAACAACAGAAACCCTAGCTTATAATACCAAGAAGCAAGATTTGTATCACATCCAAGTGTTTATACACGCATACAAGGAATTTGTTCTCTGCATTTAACTTATCCATTAGTACACACAGACAGTAGTGAGCACACTCTGAACAGTGGGCAGCCAAACCAGTGGCACCCAGGTGCACAGTTTACGGGTTAATTACTTGGCACATGGGCACTTCAGCTATGGACGTAGAGGGGATTTAAACCAATGACCCAACAGTCCCAAGTCCACTTCTCTGACCACCAGTCCAAAACTCCCCTTTGTGGTTTTCATGTTGTGCTTTCTGGTATTATGGTGGGTGTAATGAAGCTGGCTCACATTTAACTGGTATATATTGCCATGGTAACAGTGTGACTACCAGCCCGAGCAGTTCACTGCATATACAGTTATTGTTCCTATTGGATGCTGACATGGACTTAAGAGTTTACAATAAAGTGACATAAAATATATGTTTTTTATAAATCAGTTGAATTGTTTTGCTGTTCTCAATGTATCGTCCTGAACTCCAAACTAATGGAAAGACAGTATGTCACACTGTGTAATGGTGGCAATGATGGCTACAATGCAACTGCACAAAAACTTGGCATTGGCAGACTTGGCAAAAACTGGCTTATCCAGGGGAAATGTAAAGATGTTACTGTGATTAGCAGTTTTCTAGTCTGCAAACACCACAACCTCCAGTATATGTTGATGGCTGCACACATCTCAGAGATGGACATTTAAGAATTCGGGTGATTTAAAACAAAACCATTTGCATAAAACCTTGGAAAGTATTGATGAGCCAACCATTTAGGGGAAATTGCAGCTCTTTTTTTAAAAAAAGCTCTTGAACAAGTCTTTTTTTTAAAGCTCTGAGAACAACCAAAGTAAGAATTGAACTTTGTAAACATAAATACTGAATTACTTTCAGTACCTGATTTGAGTCTATTCATATCTGCACATTCATTCAGTACTGTCTGTTCACTGTCAGTCATCTGAGACACATTAAAAGAAAAAGCCAGTTTCTTCTCAAAGTAATCATTTAAAAGCATTCTGCCCAATAATTCTTAATGGCACATCCATCTCCATTTGCTTCTTCATGCACCGTTTATAATAGCAGTTATTTTCAAGCTCAGCTGTCAAACCCAAAACTATATACATATGGCATGCATTATCATTACTGTAGCTCCAGTTTGTGCCCCTAATGTGCTGGCATACATTTGGATTATAAGGCCAATATAGACAAAAAGCAATTTAACCACCAATGTTGGAAAAACCCAGAGGATCATTTTAAAATGTACCATTGTACAAGGTAATTTCAGAGGTTGAGTATTAAACCTGTACAATGAATTTTAACCTCTGTCAAGGTAGCTGGCTGGCTGCCATCTTGGTACTTATTCAGATACACAGGCGGAACTTGGAAATCCAATTAAAAAAATCTTTGTCATTCAATGGATGAAATATTTTTTCATCTGGATGGTTCAAAAAGTTTTCTTCATGGGTTTTCAAACGTTGATGGAAGTATTAGTTCTCTGCTGTAAAGATAGTTATTTAGTTATAACTTTAAATAATGCCATTACAATTAGTTTTCTGCATAAGAAGACAGAAAAATACAAAGTATTCGGCCTTGCAATAATTTCAGTTCCAAGGTAAACAGAGATGTTGCAAATAGCCAAAAATGGCATTCTTTGTGGTTTGAGTGCAGTAAGTAGCCCTTTTGTCTGTACTTTGGCTTGAGAATATTGTAATGTATTCAACAGTGTAATTAAAGCAGCCATTGTTGGGCACTGAGAAACATTCCTGGGCTGCATTTTTTTTTTTTTTTTTTTATTTGCAACAAAAACATAGCTCTTGTGAATTGTCTATTCTATCTATCGCCCCCCAAGCCAGCTGCAAAGAATAAAAATGGACTGGTGGCCTTGCCATTTGGCAAAACCTTCAAGGCATGTGTAATGTGAGAAGCGCATAACTATGAGGTGATGTAATTTAATTGTTCTAAGTGTAGGTTAAAGTCACTCCTCCACTCTGCTGGCTAGCTGTGTTGCAGCCTATTTTTCGGGCATACTCTTGTACATCTGGGCACATAAACATACTCATATGTCATGTGACTTCTATAGGGCAAATGGATCGAAATCCATTTCAGGAACACCATCAGTGGTCAGTATTCATTTGAGAACAGTGGGAAGTTAAACTTCTTCTTTTCAAGTGAGGCTTGTCATGTAACTCTAAAGTAAAGACTCCCTCTGTTAATCACACACGGTAACAATTAGATTTAAATGTTTACGTTTCACAGTACGTCATCTGTTCTTAGATCATTTTATTACAAGTTGCAAACTGTAAGAATGTGCAGCACTCTAAAGGAAGATCCTTAGTGTATCCACAAAACGGAAACAAGATGGGACTTCAGGTTAGACATTCATCTATGATGTGACATTAAAATGAAATAACAAAATCATTGAGCTGTAAAACAGGATTTCTTCTCCAAGTGCTCTTGTGACTGTTGTCAATTCCATGTGCAGCTGTTTAATAACAACATTTGGCTTCCTTCCTTGGGCTCAAAGGTTTAATGTGATATCAGAAGTATTGTTTTGATATTACATTATTTATATCCGTACCAATAAACTAACCAGTATGCAATGATTAACGGCTGAAAACAATAGGAAACTTTTTTATGTTTTCATAAAATTGTGAAATATGTGTGATTTCTACCTTCTCAACTGTTTATACAAAACAAGACATTTAAAGATGTCACTGTTGTTCTGTGGAGATTCATGTATATAGATTATATTAAGTGTCATTATATAGACAAAGCAGTGAATGGGGAAAAAATAAAGGCCTTTAATTGTCTTTCACTGTCCATCTGATAAGTTTCTTTTCATTCTCCACTTGAACGTGCCAATGCACAGTTTGTAAGTACAACTACTGTTTTGCATACTGCTCCCTCCCTGGGCTGTGCTCGTATGTAAATTCAAAACACTGAGTACAATCGAGACCATGCATTTACGTGCGTAAATACAGTGACGGAGTGAGTGACAGGGAGTGTTAATTCACCATGATCCAAAGTGTTTCAGATAATTAGACTAAATATTATGCAACTAAACCTACCCTGAAAGTGTTGCACAACAAGCACAGTGTTCATTGTTGTTGACTTTTATTGCTGATGAGTTTTGTGGAAGTTTTATAGACACTATAAAAGGATTTTCTTGGCTCGCGCATTGGTAGGCTTCACATCATAAGCAGATCCTGCATGGCTCGGGCACTATAGTGAATTTTTAGATGGGAAGAAAAAATATTTTACAGTTTACTGATTTCCTGTGGTGCTCTGTGACCTGCAAGAACAAAAGCTTTGGCTCCATTCAGACCAACAAAGGGAAATGTTTTGACTCATTTTGATGCGGTACACGTCACCCAACATGACTTTTTAATCCTTCTCCTAAACTGGGTCAGAAGATGCAGTGAACAGTCATTTCTGTTCTCTGTTCTTTGTTATGCAATGCGCTTTGTGTGTTTGACCGTGGTGTGTCATGTTTCTGCTGTTAGACGTCCTAGGCGATGGACAGTACCGACATTTGTCCATTAGGGTGCTACAGCATATAAATAGGTTCCATGCAGGTTCGGACACACATTCAGTTGATCATACACTCCTCTTCTGTGTGAAAAGAGTGTTAGTTAAGACTGAGGTCATGTTGGGTTGCCAGTCAAGCTGTTGTACACCCAGAAACAAAGACTCACTGTCTTCATGCCGTGAACAACAGACAAAGATTGAAGATTATTGTGAGGATAATGCACATGTTGGTATTTGCTTCAAGGCCACATTAAAGTTTATTATATGAGCTGTAGTCCAGTATACCTAGGGTTATATGGGTTTTTGTAACTACATTGTGATCTGTTTTTTCTGTATTTGGTAAGAAACACTAGCATCTGGATTGTGTCACTTATTCAGCTCTGCTCTAATGTAATTTACTTAAAGCAGGTTTGTTGTAGTTTTGAAGTCACTGCACCTTTAAAACAAATTCTGTAACCTCTGAATAAGCAGTCGACCATAGAGTGGACTTCCACCGGATTTTGCAGGTGTTTGTGTTGAACTACTCCGTGTGGTTCTTGGTGTGAACTACGGTGACGCTGTCTTGTAGCATCTTTGGCGTCACAAAAGTGCGAGATCGTGTGTCCTCTCGGCCTCATCATTCTGCCAGAGCCAAGTCATAGCTGAGTGTCAGATGACTACTACACATGCCTGGTGCCACTGATGCACAGCAGAAATATCCATGGCAGGGTGTTGATAGGTGCCTGTTTCTTAGCAACCGGACTACCTAATCATGTGGTTATCTGCTATCATATGTGGTTTATTCCAGTGTAGCTGCAGTGGTTGGTTATGCCCAATGCGATTCATGTTACCATCCAATGTGGTTGTGTCTCTGCAAATTTTATTACACTGAACCCAGAGGTAGTTTAGTTTAGTTTATCATAACATACTTTTGTGTTGACTACAGATTTGTTTTGAAATGTGGGAGGATGTCTGGTCATGAGACTTAAGTCCCAGTTTTGCCTCCCCTGATTTTTGAAAAAGGAATCAATTCAGCAAGCATCCATATCAGTTTAGCAGTTATTAGTTGTGTTGCGTTTCAAATTAGCTCTGTATTAGCTTCTATTTTAGAGCAAGATAAGCGCTGCCTAATGCAACCCTTGAAGTCCTGTGTTCAGCCTGGTAAGTCACGACACCATATGCTTTGTGTTTACAGGGTTAAATTGTGACATTTGGGTCAACACGCAGCAAAGGCAGATGTTGTTTTGTTCCCTTTTTAAAAGTTGGGAGCTAATCTCCCGTGGTTGTTGCTGAGAATAGTTTGCATAGATCGCTCCTAGTTTCGTGTGGCTGTAATACACAACGCTCTCATTTATCTTTTTCAGACAATAATTTGTCCTCTCCTCCTCATCCTTTATGGCAGAGTCGGTATATGACCTCCTCCCCAAAGAGCTCCAGCTTCAGCCGTCGTCCACCCAGACAGACCCAACCACCATGAGCCAGAAGAGCGGGGGAGAGGCGGGACCTCCTCCCTCTGCAGCCTTGGCCTCAGGTGAGCCACCTGCTCAGCCTGTGAAAACCATGATCTGGGATCAGTTTGTAACAAACTATTCCCCAAGTCAGCAGGGGCGAAGAAACTAATACGGCCTTGTATGAGTGTCTGGGGGCAACTTCATTCTTTCACGAGGCAATATTTGTTACAAAGTTAGTCTATATAGACTAGTATAGTATTTATACTTCACCAGAAGTATTTGAATACTGTGGGTATGACATTACATGGTTCTTATGTTACACTTGGATGTGTCAGGTGTTTACTTGCTCCACAAGGCTACAGTAGTACCAGTTGGGGGATGAGGGCAGAGCTTCCCATTTTTACAACTGGACTGGACCTGTTTTTAAATATATTTTGGTACTGTCAATTTCCAGTTTATGTAATGTATTAAAGAAACGTGTATCTGTTGTTGTTGTTTTGATTAATCATGAGGGCCTTTCTGTTAACTCATTTGACACTGTCAGTGTCAGGTCACCTGTTATTTACTTAGTAGTCCCACCAGTGACAACATGGACAGATGCAACGCTTATCTTGTGTCTTCCTGACATACTTTCAGTATTTGGGCTTTGAGATTTACCCAAACTGCAACACAAACAAGGCCTTTCAACTCTTTACTATATAAAATGTAAACTGGAAATTAGATTAAAAACATACAGTTAAAACTCTATCTAACTAACATATGCCATATTACCAGTGACTGTAATGTGACAGTCTGTGGTTACTCTGTAAGGAAAAAAAATACATTCTCTGTAAACTCTGAATAACAACTCCAACAAATGCAGAGTTTGCATTAACGGCATGCTAACAAAGCTTGTTCCAGGCCCTTTCACTCATTCTTTCAGCACGTTTTGATGCTTGTGCTTTATATTTATTTGCTCCTGGGCTTTTAGGCATTTAAAAAGGAGGGGGTGGTCCAGCTTTATAGATGCAGCACAGTGATCCAGACACTTCCCTTTGGCTTAAGCAGTCACCACAGACATACTTCATGTTATGTCCTTATTTTGTGTTCTAGAGTCCTCACATTGCATTTTGGTTATGTTATTTATTTCAGTATGGTATACATTTCCTTATTTTAATTAAGCACTTTTGCTCTGTTGTGTTAACACATCTCTATGAAGGGGGACAGTATATTTGGGAATAATTGTCTAAAGCGGAAACAGCCAGTGCACATTTCTGATTCACACATACTCCAGTACACACTCGTACAACAGTAGGTCGCCTCAGCTTTGCATCTAAATGATTAATCAACTGCCATGTTTCAGAGCAGCTGACATTTTCACTAATTACGAAGGTCCTGTCTCTTTATGAAACAGTGAAGTTGCCCCTAGCATTTCTTGGACTGTCTTTTTGAACATCATTTAGCAAACCAGATATGGTCTGATCTTAGATCATGGTTCAGGGCAGCCAACATCAGCTGTAACGATGAGGGATTATATTTTTGGGTTTCCTCTAAAGAGCAAACTAACTGGTCAACAGTCATGTTAAAGAGAGCGCTTTTGTTAATGCTACTTTTTCACTGTCCTGTGTGACCCAGCTGGCCCTAAGCAGTGCTGATCAAAAGCATGACAACTGTAATGTCCTTCAGGTCATCATTAACCAAATACACGTGCTTCACAGTGTCTATTAAGTGATAAACTTCAAAAGTTACTCCTTCCTTCATTATAGTAACTCATCCAATTTACTGATTGACAGAAGTTGAGTCTTGAATGATCAGCTCTCTTGTTGCTCATTGGCTGTCTCGTTTTTATTGCAGGAAGTTCCCTCTGAGGCAGGGAGTGTCTGCATATAAAATGGTCTGCAGTTCACTGCTCCATAGGTCAGAGGCTTGTTTATTCTGTCTCCATGGCTACGCTCAGTCCCAACCAAATCTTCCAATTGGCATGCGCAAACTACTGTTTACTACTGAATGCACATTGCACAAACTGTATTGTAACCCTGGCAAAATTAATTTGGCGCCACATTATCAGCTTGCAAATCTGGCTGTTCCAAGAAAGTTTGACCAGATTTTGTGATGTTTCTTTCTGGCAATGTGTATGTAAGAATTTGTAGCTTGCTTTTGTTTTTGTAAACAAAGCATGTCAGTTTTGTCACCTTGATTTTAATTGAGAGGTTTTGTAGGAATCAAAACATTGTGGGACCTGTAGTACCCTTCTCAACTTTAACTTCAAAATATTAAATCAATGCTTGACGGCTCTCGCATGCACAGTGAGAGTATATAGCCCATATCAGTCTGTTGAAATTAGAGTTGGGAAGAGGGGAAATCAGTTCAAATCATGCACAAATTCAGCTGCTTGAATGGGACTGCTAGCCTGCTCTGGGCTGAACACCTGTCCTAACTTTTATCTGTCAATGCTACTACAGATGCCACCTCATCCACCTCCAGCCCCTCTGCCCCCTCTTCCCTGGCCATGGGAGTTCCATCCTCTGGCCCCTCTACCTCGTCCTCAGACCACCTGAAGGCTGCCCAGCATCTCAAATCCACTGGAGGGGACGGAGCTGGAGCTTCAGAGATGCAAGGTGTGGAGGGTGCTGTGTCTGGCCCTAGCAGAGGCAACGGTGGAGCAAACACCGCAGCGGGGGATATAGGGTCAGGAGTGCTGCCAGGGCTAGGCGTCCAGCAACCTCAGAACACCCCATCAAAACGAAGGCCTGTGTTGAGCATATCCCCACCACCTGAAGACTTATTGGATGACAGCCAGATGTCCTGCCAAGAGGAACCCACTGTACCTGGTGCACCACCTCCAGACTCCGAGCACAGCAGCAGCATGTGGGCCGATGACTCGGTCTCCAACTTCAGCTTGATCAGCTCAGTCTCCTACAATGACAACACAGAGGTGCCACGCAAGTCCAGAAAACGCACCCCTCGCCAGCGGCCTGGTCCCAAGCCTGCTCCACCGGAGGACAGCATGGATGTGTTCGATGCCGACAGCGCCAAGGCCCCTCACTTTGTCCTGTCCCAGCTAGGCACCGACAAGACCAGTCCCATAGCCAGGTGAGGTCATCCTCGTAAACAACGTGTTATTATTTTATTATCATTAGTCCATATTTCATTTATTTTTTTTTCTTGGATAATTACATTTTTAGATGTCATACTAATGTCGGCGTTCTTTTTGTTGCCCTGTAGTTCTCATGAGTCAGGGTCTGCGGTGAAAAGTGGGTCACTATCTGCTCAGTTCCCCCAGAAGAGTGATGGGAAGGAGTTAAAGATCCTGGTGCAGCCAGAGACCCAGCACAGAGCTCGCTATCTGACTGAGGGCAGCAGAGGATCTGTCAAAGATCGCACACAGCAGGGATTCCCCACTGTCAAGGTTTGACATTCTACCACCATCTGCTTCTTAACACATGGGAAAAATATTATAATACTTAAGGCGGAGCACCTGAATAAGATCATATACAGGACACAGGGTGTAGCGTGCTGCATGCAAGTGTGCGTGCTTGTATTTAACTACTATTGAAGGGCGAACAAGTGAAAACATGTGTTTACATATTGATGATAAACCTAGGGACCTTCACTCTGGCTGCAATGCGTATCAACAGGAAAGGATGCTAGAAACATTCATTGCTTAACATGGATGCTTTGGTAATCTTAATCTATAACCTGTGTTCTTTGAGCTTTATTCATCTAATGGTGTCATGTTTTCTCTTATTTCTTCTGCCAAGTTATTTATTCAAGTAATTTGTTTTGTCCGCAGTTGGAGGGTGTTAGTGAACCGGTGGTGCTTCAGGTGTTTGTTGCAAACGATTCAGGCAGAGTGAAGCCTCACGGTTTCTACCAGGCATGCAGGGTGACAGGGCGCAACACGACTGCCTGCAAGGAGGTGGACATAGAGGGCACCACTGTTATCGAGATCCCTCTGGAGCCCAGCAGCGACATGACACTTGCGTAAGGGGTGTTTTTCTTTAAATGAATAATGAAAGATGAGTGAATACTTCCAGTGTTTGTTATTGTTACTCATGGTGTGATTTTGTATATTTGGGTTAGGGTTATGTGTTCGTCTTTCCTCAGTTCATTCTGTCTTGTTTTTATAGGGTGGACTGTGTAGGAATTTTAAAACTGCGTAATGCCGATGTGGAGGCCCGCATTGGAGTGGCAGGATCCAAGAAGAAGAGCACACGTGCCAGGCTGGCCTTCAGAGTTGGCATCCCCCAACCTGATGGGTCGATCCTTACTTTACAGATCCCTTCATCACCCATCCTCTGCAGTGAGTAATTAAGACACAACGTCAACTAAAAACTTACTTTTAACTTAAAATAACTGTCACCAGGCCTCTTGTGCAAAATGATAGATAGATAGATAGATAGATAGATAGATAGATAGATAGATAGATAGATAGATACTTTATTTATCCCAAAGGGGCGTGTCTTCAGTGATTTATTGTGTTTAGTTTATATCAAACAAAGCATTATGTCTCATCAGATTGCAGAACTTGTCTTTGTCTTTGATTCAAAGGTATTCATTTGCCTTCTGCAAAAAAATATGTCATGTGAGTGTTGATTCTTTGACTCTTGTGCCATTTTGCAGCCCAGCCAGCAGGAGTGCCAGAGATTCTGAAAAAGAGTCTCCACAGCTGCTCAGCGAGTGGAGGAGAGGAAGTTTTTATAATCGGAAAGAATTTCCTCAAAGGAACCAAAGTTATTTTTCAAGAGAACATTGCAGGTGCTGTAACGTTATCCAGTAATTCAGTTTCATTTGTGTGATTTATGCAAAGGAACCCTGATGAATAGAAGGATAAAATATATATATTTGTTCTTAAAATTTGTAGATGACAATTCCTGGCAAGCTGAGGCAAAGATTGACATGGACCTTTTCCATCAGGTAGGTAACTATATAAGTGAACATGTATACACTTTTTTTTATTTATTTTTTTATTGAATAATGTAACCTGCCTACTTTCACTGCCCATGAGATTTAACTAAAAATGTTATCTGTAATGTTTTTCAGAATCACTTGATAGTGACTGTCCCTCCATTTCACAACCAGTCAATCACTTCTCCTGTTTCTGTGGGAATCTTTGTGATGACCAATGCTGGTAGATCACATGACGCCCAGCCATTCACCTACACTCCAGACTTAGGTACAGTAAGCAGCTCATACATAGAAGTTACCTCGTTCATAATTTATGGGTTAATCTCTTTGGAATTAGGAGGCTTCTTGTAGTAGTCTGTTTATTAAGATGTAAAAATGGAGCAATAGTGATATTACACAGTGACTGTATATTTCTATTAAGAAGGATCTTCCCACATTAAGTGAGTAAATCAAAGTCCTGACTTTATTTATCTACAGCAGGTTTATTAAATTAAAAGGTTAAGTTATTGCAGAAATGCAAGAATGTATTCATGATTTATAACAAACTTAAATCACAACACACCAATATACGTTAATATATTTTAGAGATGATTCTCCAGGCTGATGCGTGCGTTGCTCTCACAATCTCTGCTGCCATTACTGTAGCAGAATTGATCTGAAATTGGTTCATGTTACACACGTTACATACACCACTGTAAGTGTACAATAATCAAGCTCTTTATTGAGCCCTGCAGCCCCTTTCCTGTTTAGCTAGATATTTTCTAACGACACAAACGCTAGGTTTAGAAGCTATATTTTGTCATATTAAAGCAAGATTACTCCTGATGTTTTTAATTGTTTTATATATATATGGAAACAAACTATCCTCATATACAGGGTTGTTGGGTATTGTACGTTAGATTAGGCTCAAGGTATATTCCTCATATATAAAACTCAGAGCTGTTCTACGTTTGTAATACTTTCTACTTACCCACAGCTGACAACTCAAACATCCAGACAGTAAAAACAGAGGGGACCTCCCTGGTCAAAACCTGTATATTTGATGGCCAGATGAAATCTATTTCCACTGAGCGACCTGACTGCTGTGGCCAGCCTTCCAAAGAGGACACACCTATGGAAGTTTCTAGCAATCCACCACCCACAGATGTCTTCAAAGTGAGATATCGTCCATTTTAAAGAAATAGAAATTCAAATATTTACTTCAGAAATGCAGTTGGTAACAGTTTTGTGTTTCTTTTCTTTTCTTAGCCATCCCCTGACCCCCTCATCTCAGTGCAGCAGACCCTGGAGCTCAGCTCCAGTCCTCATCCAGGTGGAGAGTCCTTTCAGAGCCCATTGCCCCTACAGTCTGAAGATGTGGAGCTTCCCCAGGCTCCTCCTGTCTTCCCTAGCCTAGAAGCTCTCAGCAACATACAAAAGCAAGACATTACCCCAGCAACTTCCTTCCCAGTCTCAGGAGACACTACAATCCCCCCTGTGACGCCAGAAGTCCCTCAGCAGTTCCTCAGAGACCCTCAGGAAAGCTTGCCTCCTGAGAGTTCCAGTAACGGAGGGGTCGTAGTTGTGGCCATGCCCCAGATAACAGCACCCTCTCAGCCACAGCAACAACAGTCACAGGTTCCCCTGTTTCCACAGGAAGGAGTTGCCCAGCTGGAGAGGGCAGTAAGAGAGCTACAGGCCGGTAGTAACACCACGCTGCAGCAGGTTCTGGAAGCAGCTGTAGCCCAGCAGCAGCTGAACTCTGTGCTGTATAGCCCCACACCCTCTGCAGACTCTCTTCAGCAGCACGTCCAAGAGAACATGAACAGCCTTAGATTGGGAACTCCAGATAATTCACTAGCACAGCAACAGCTGCAAATACAACAGCAACAGCAGATACAACAACAACAACAACAACAACAACAACAACAACAGCAGATACAACAACAACAACAGCAGCAGCAACAAATACAGCAGCAGTTTCAACAACATCAGCAACTGCAGCAACAACAGCAAATCCTTGGAAACCTTCAGCATCAACAACAGCAGCAACACCTACAGCAGCAACAGCAACAAGTCCTCAGCAACATGCAGATCCAACAGCAACTTATATTGCAGCCACAAGACCAACAACAATTGCAACAGCAACAACAGCAAATCATGGAGAATATTCAACATCAGCAACAACAGTTGCAACAAAATCAGCAACAGCAGGTCCTTAACAATATCCAGCTCCAACAAGATCAGCAACAAAATCAAATTCTTACCAATTTACAACAACATCAGCTACAACAGCAACAGCAACAACAGCAGCAAAATCAAGCATTGAGCAACCTACAACATCAACAACATCAACAACAACAACTGCAGGAGCAGCAGGTCTTGGAGAATCTGCAGCAGCAGCTTCAGGCTGAGATGCTCCAGCCCCAGATCCACTCCTCCCCTCAAGTTCAGCAGCCAGTCTCCCTCCTTCAACAGAGTGGGGAGCTGCTTACAATCCAAACCAGCTTCCCAACACAGCCTCCATCCCACACATCTCCCCCACAACAACTCTTCCAATCGCCCCGGCCCTTATCTGAGTCCCAGGGCTCCCAACAGCAGGTGCAGGCTGCCCTGCTCCAGAATACACTGACGGTCCTCACTAGTGGCGGTCTCAGTTCAGAGCAGCAATCCACAGGGTCTGCCCTGTACCTGTCTCCAAACCCCCAGCCACAGCAACAGCAGCAGTTGGCATTCATCTCCTCCATGGAAACGTCTAACAACCAGACTCAGTCTGTTGCAATGTTTCAGAATCAACCCCAAGCCCAGCTTTCCCAAATGCAGCAACAGAGCACTCCCATGGAGCAGCAGCAGTCTCCACAACAGAACCAACAACAGCCACCACAGCTTCCGATGGCCCAGCAGGGCTCTTTATTCCAGAGTATGCCGAGTCACTCACAGCCTAACGCTGTCACCCAGAACCAACTCCCACAACCCCAGCAAACAGGACTGCTTCTCTGCACCGCTGATCTCAACCCCCAGGCTATTCCCCCTACTATTCTCTTCAGCACCCAGACCCAAGGCCCTTCCCCTATGGAGAGCATTAGTGTTGGGATCTCCCAGTCAGACTCCGCAGAGCCCATGTCTTTCCAAGATCAGAGCTCTTCAGGCGGCAACGCGTCTACTGAGCAGCCAATGCAAGTGGGCCCAAGCTCCAGCCGCGTCCCAAGCAGTCAGCCTGTGGAGCTGTTTATACCACAGACATCTCTGTCCAGCCTGCAGAGCACTATTGGCTCACAGGAGCTAAACACCCAGGCCCCAGCTCCTGGCACAACCATTTTTGTGGTGCAGGGCGGCGTTGGCGTGGTGGCCAATCCTGGACAGCAACCCCCTGAGCAACTTTTCCAGACGACTGTGGGTGGCAGCGTGGCTCCACAAGGACAGACCAACCTGTTTGTTTTTGGCATCCAGAGTGGTAAGAAGATTTCGGTTGTCTCCACCCTTGAAGTTGATACATCAGAATTGACTTACTGTGCTGAATTCTTGTTTGTAAAAAGCTGATGGCACCGCTCTGCTCTAACAATTCAGTTGTATGTGACTTCCTGAGTTGCTGCAATGCCACAATCAGATACCTTTCTTTCTCCAATTCTAACTTTTATTTCCATTTTCTCCTTCTCCCAGACTCATCCCAGCTACTCAATTCTTCCGGACCCACCTTGCCAGCCCAAAACCAGGTGCAGAACTCCACTCACCTGCAGCCTCTGCTGGATCAGCCCATGACCCAGGCTGCCTCCTCGATGCCAGCCACATTGCACGGCAACTTACAGAACACCCTTCAGGCACAAATGCAGTCCAGCTTAGAGAATGCCATGCAGACCAGTCTAGAGAATGCAATGCAGACAAACACACAAACAGCTCTGCAGTCCAGTTTACAGGCGACCATAGCAACAAGCCTACCGACTCCGATGCAGACCAGTCTACAGACACAGATACAGAGCAGCTTACAGAATCAATTGCAGGCGTCGTCCAGCATGGAGAAAATCGAGGACCTACTGGAAAGCTTACAGAAGCAGTGATAAATGTTTGGACCATGTGGGCACAGAGGAAGAGTGTGAGTGACATGTAGCTGAGAGTTATACTTCATAAAATCAACAAACAGAATGGCGGTGCATTGGGTTTTGTGCCAATGTCACAAAACCTTTAAATATTAAATAATGAAATGGCCCTTTTACTGAAACCCCAAATTATGAGCTCATGTAACTTTGTTTTTATGAAATATTTATCATTAATTATATCCTCCGTCCATTCATTGTTCTTGAATTGATGAAGCCGCCATTGTTATTACCCCTCTTGCAGGATCAGAGAGGCCTGTAATAACTGCTTTATACATGAGTGTCGACAATGCAGTGTTTTGTTGTCAGAGTGTTTTAATAATGTGAGCCTAAGAGATGACGATGATGATAAAATCCCACCAGCTCTAGTGGGGGGAAAAACTGGAAAGGGATAAAGAATGTAAGTAACAGGGAAACGGTATGATGATGGAGAGTAGTCGGTAAGATCAGGCAGACCAGATAAAGCAGACAGTTATGGGGTGACTATCGGATTGCACATAATCGTCAGATATAGGCTGAATCTCATTTCGTGAGTGTGTGAACCTTCACTTCGAAAAGCGGAGGCCGTGAGTTAATCTTTTCGTCATGTGAAGCTGTTGAATCTGATTTCCTGGCGTAAGAACAGAGAGGAAGTCGTGTTACAACCTTTTGATTTGAAGCTTCTTTTTGCCACGTAGGATTGCAGTTAATCAAACCGTGTGTTTGCATATGTCAACAACTTGACTAAAATCTACTCTAAGAGTACAGAATATTACAATGTAGAATTCTTTGTAGAATAATGTATTAACGATTTGCAAAATGATATTTACTGGCATGGCTGGAGTCTGCGCTTGAACAGTCTCCTAAGTTAAATATTCAGCTTCAGTCCCTTCAACATGAAACTACACACTGAACCGTGGTGTCAAGACCACGCAAGAGATTCCCTCAGATGCAGAAAGAGGGAGGGAAATACTAACACACTCGCAAATGAGATTCAACCTGGTAAATAATGTGACTTGGCCTTTGTTTTTAGCGCCTCCCAGTGTTTTCATATGTTTAGGCCTCATCACTGGGTTCGCAGAAGCTTTCTTGGTGACGTTTTAAATAGCATTCAACTATGTAGTGTGTGTTTATCTTTTTGCTTTTTGCTTTGAAGAAGTTGGTAACTCTTACCAACTCAATGTGGATAGAAAGAAACTCTCCACTCGTGAAAATGGAGTGTCGTGTGGTTTTATAAACATTTTATCTCAAGCACTTTAATAACCTCTTTTGCGTAAACTGCTAATCCTTATATCCGTCCACAGCTCTCTACTGACCTAGCTGAATTTGTACTCCGAAACGTCAATTTAAAATACAAGCAGGAAAAAAAAATTAATAAATAAATGAATAAAAATACGTCTTTGCAGAAGTGAATACACCTTAACCGCGCATTTTTACATTTTCCCATGTCGGAATATTTTTGAGGTCTGGACAACTTTGTATAGAATGTCTGCTCACTGTTGAATCCCTGTTTTTATTCAGTGTCAGTGGTCCAGTCAAGTCTGTCCAAACACAGCCATTCCCACAAAAGCATTGTCATGTCTCAGTGTTTTCGTGGTAAGTAGGCCGTTGTGTTTTACAACCTAAAATATTGATTCACTATGTTTGTACAGTAAAATGAAGGATCTATTCTTTGTACCGGTTCCTGTTCAACCTGTCAGTTTGGTTCTGTTTTTAACCTCGTCTCGTGTTAGATTTAAGAGTTTTTGTCCCAGTTTTGGTAGCACGTGCAGGTTGGCGCCACGTGGAGGTGGCATCCCAGTACCTGTCCCTTATGATGTGAACGGGGGCTCACTGGTTAATGGAATCTGTTACATAGAAGCCACCATTTTGGTTCTGTCTATGGTGCTATGTACAGGAGTGATGAGCACTTCTGCTGTGTTGTTAGTACATAACAGTTTATACTATCAATAGCACTGACATTAGTTGTTAGCTTTGAAGCGAAGTTGAGTCTGCAGAGCTGGCTGTTGTTGCGGGGTCGGACCGGAGTGCACCCAGGCATACCAAAGCTCCTGTTGTGAATCGTCGCCGTTGTGTCTCATCTTTGTCCTCTCGAATGCTCTCATGATGTTTACCCATTTACTTACTCAAGTAAATTATGCAGCTGTCCCGCGTGGATAGCGATTCAGCATATCGCTTTCACAAGATTTATAAAGGATATGTAAAGGTACTTTGTTTTATGGATCAGCTTTTTCTCTCATTAACATTTCCACCAGTTTGATACTTTATATTTCTCATTACATTACTCTGTTTTTTGAAGCATAATGATACTGCTGTACTTTCCATATCCAATAGTAGCCAATTTGGCTTTATCGAGAAGAGAAAAAAAAAAAACAAAGCGAAAGCCAACTTTTGAGAATAATTCAAACGTTAGAATAGCATCGCTCACATATGCATTTGTTTACATTTTCATAGTCCTGCAGCTGTTAGTGATCCATTTTAAAGTAACTTATCTTTTTTAGAATTTTGTATCCATGTATCGAATTGTAGAGTATTTTTGTAAAACTAAGCTTTTTGGTTCATGCTCATAGCACAGATATCATTGCTGGTGGGTTTTCCTCGAATAAAGCGCAGGTTTATTGTCAAGTGTTACAACCGGAATTGGAAAACATGTTGTTGTGACATTGAAAGTACTCAAAACTGTAGAGCGTAACTCCTGGGCTAGGTTTGTCGTGTGCGTGTGTTTGTTGTTTTTTTTTTTTGTTTTTTTTAATTGTCATGCATCTCAAATGGCACTTTGACTCATCCATTAACTGTAGATCAGGTTAGAGTGCAGTAATGACGTTTCCAAGCATTCCATTCCTCTTGGTTAGGGGAGTTCAAGAGCACACGATGTTGTGGAAGAAGACGTGCAGAACAGTTATGCCTCTTAAAGCCATACCAACACAGAAAGCCAACCTGTGACTTCAGTTTCATGAATGTAAATTTTACCTCATGGTGTGGACACAGAGCTTGCTCTACATCTAACATCGGACCAATTACAGTTTTAGAGAACGTATATTTTGAGGCACAGAGGATGGGTGGGGTGGCACCAGCTGTTTTTTTTTTTTTTTTTTTTTCTCTCTTTCTTTTCACTGTACATTTGTCAAATCGTTTTGTCTCGGATTGTGATGTTATGTCATATTTTCACATGCATCCCTTTCATTTTGAGCAATCCAGGATGCTCAGTCTGACTCTTCAAATAGCCACTTCCACCTTTAAAAAAAAATAAACAAATAAATAAAAGTTCATCTAATGGTGGTGAAGAGAGCACACAAACCTTTGCATATTGTCGTTTTTGTCCTTCGGTCATGTAAATGAATATCCGTGTATATTTAAATGTGAAATATACTGCAGGGGTATCTTGAATTTCAATTGTGATGCTTTCAACAGAACTTTGTGTGCCTTGATAACTTAACTGTTGCTCTGCTGTGTTTACTGGTGTCCCTTTTGTCCCTTTTGTGTCATTGCTCTTTGTCCTCGTCATTCTCTAGGACTGTTTAACATCAGGACACTTTTCAATGATTTGATTTAGAGTTCTCAACACGAGCTAAGCATAGCCCATGCTAACATATTTTAGTGTTTTTCCTCAATCCATTACATACTATCATCGATTACTCTCGACATAATATTGTGCAGCTTCACCAGTGAATTGTCACCTTGTTTGTTGTTTTCTATTGAAAATGTTTTTTCATGCCTCATGAGATTTGTACATGTGAGGTAAAAGGGACGCGACAGTGGAGATTGTGTTATGGAGAACTTTCTTGTGTTGATGTGCTTGTCAACAAAAGTATTGTTGCTGTGAAATGCTTGATCAAAAGGGGCAACCATGATAAATTAACTGTTAATTGCCAATAGTGTGAGCTGTATCTTGTGTGTAATCCGTTTGCTCACTTTTCCTAGTTCGCTTTCTATTTCACATTCTCCAAACAGTTCTGTTGTATCCGTTCTGTGTAGCTTAAGCTTTAGTATCTAGCCTTAAGACCCTGCAGTAGGGATAAAGGTCAACCCCAGCGTGTTATCATACATCTGAACTATTATTAATATGTACTTTGCCTTTGTCTGGACATTTGTATACTCTTTCTGTTTATATCTGTAATCCTGCTGCTACATTAAATCAATTAATAAAAATGTAAATGTCTCCATGCGCCCTCTTTTCTCCACACTCGAGCTCTAGTTGGAAAAAGCACAAAAAAAGGTGTTTTAATATCTTTTTTTATTACCTCTTCAAACATAAATTGCACTTAAGTTTAGCTTCACATTTTAATCTTTAATCCACACAAATACAGTAAATTAATACACCAAAGTTATATAACAAATCTTGCTACATGTATTTCAGCACAAATGAAGCTCAGCATAAGTTAAATCAGCAAGACTGCATTTATACTCCATTCACAACTCTCTTGTCCTGCGTCTCTGTCAGCAGACTTAGCGTATCCATTCAAATCCTTGTATGATCTCAATCAGCCCGCCACGTCATCACTGTCAAACTTTAAATATACTAAAAATATATCTCTGTAAAAGTTGGATGTAACTGAAGTACTGCAACCCTCCTCCGCACTGTACACCTCCAGTATTCTGGTCCAAGACCCAACTCAAAGGGAAGCCTTTCCTAATTCCAATTGTCATCACAGTTTACTAACTGTATTAACTTTTCTAGTAGCCTGTTGGAGGTTTATCGGATGGTCGCTGTTAAGATCAAAATCAAACTCAGGTTTTTTCCTGAGAGCAATGTTAGCAACGTGTACGGCTATGAAGGCAGTCAACCCCCATATGTGATACTGCCTTCCTGAGTCAGGGTCCTCAAAATAAAACGAGTGCAGCCTCCCCTTCCATTTACTGTAGCCGATGGCAGAGTGGTCCTTGTCGCTGGTGAAGAACCGTAGGGGGACTGTGAACACGGCACCGACCTCAGCTGGGTTTGGACTGGGACAAAATGAATCCTCGATGAAACCAACGACCGGCGTCACCGAGACTTTACTCTGCTGAAAGAGAAAATGGTGGGATGGGATCATGTGAGGGTGGGACGGAGCCAAAGCAGCTGATGCTCTTAGTATAGGGAATTTTTATATGTGTCAATGCGATGGCACATATATTACTATTGCTGGCCTTGATAACATGTGAACCATTCTCTCCCCTCTACTTTTCATTACTTATTGTTACTTTTAATTACTTTCCGTTACAATTAGTTACTTTAAGATGTATTTAAGTCTATCTATCTATCTATAAGCCATGGATTTCAAAAGTTAGGTTAGACTCCTGACTTTGTGTACGTTGTATTTTCAAAATAAAAGCCCACAACTACTTACACTGAAGACTGAAGAAGTCTGGACTTTCAAAATAAAACGTCCCAAATGTTAAAAGCAGCTCATGTGACAGTTGCACTTGCACATATTCATACATCATTTGTCCTACCTCACTCCACAGCGGGGACAGCACAGAGACCACCTGAACATCACCAGGTGGTAGGCCTATCTCTTCCTGTGCCTCTCTCAGGGCTGTGTCCACATCATCTCGATCACCGGGGTCACTCTTCCCACCCGGGAAACACACAGCACTAGCACTTTTCCTTAGCTACGGAGAGACAAAAGACAGTAGAGTTAAAGGACATAAATACAATGCCTATAAAGAGTACTGACCTTCTTGGACGTTTTCCCACTTTTATTGCTTTCATAGATAGAATCATAGTCCATATAATCTGGCTTTTTGGCAACAATTCACAAAGGAAAACCCTTAACTGTCCAAGTGAAAACAGATTTCTACAAAGTAATGTCAATTAATTAAAAATATAAATGGAAAATAAATGACTGCATTACTATTCATCTCTTTCAAGCCAGTATTTAGAAGATGCTTCAAATTTCTAGCACAAAGTCTGTGTGTGTTGGTCTCAATCAGGCTCGTACACCTGGGCAATGCAAATATACTCCATTCTAATTTGCAAAACTGCTCAAGCTCTGTCAGACTGCACACAGATCGGGCGTTAACAGCCCTTTTTTGATGTTCAGCCGTAGATTTTGAGGTCTGGGCTCTGACTTGGCCCCTGCAGAACATTCACCTTGTTATCTTTAAACCGTGTCTGTCTTGCTAAAAAAATAAATCTTCTCCAAAGTCGTGGTTCGCTTGCAGACCTCCAGGATTTTCCAGCATTCATCTTATCCTCGACCCTTTACAGAGCGTGTTGCTGCCACCACCGTGCTTCAAGGGGGGGATGGTGTGTTTAGGGGTGATGTGCAGTGTTTGGAGTCCACTAAACACTGCATCTAGCTGATGACCAAAAAGCTCTTGTATATTGGCTATGACTCCATTTATAAAAGTAATAAAAGAGGAAACATCCAAGTAACACTTTCATAGGCACTGTATTTTTAACTGAACTAAATGAAATGAATCAAATTGTTAATCAGAATACAAGTAGCAGCATTGTTATCTCTTTTACCCTTAGTTTATTTTAAAGTATGTTTGGTATTTTTTCACTCACACGAAAATCTCTGAGTATTTAAAAAGGTATGGCATCAAGTAACCTCTTTCGAGCGTTGGGTCATTAAGGTGTGCAGCTCCCCATCCTTCACCATCAGCGGGACCAGGACAGAGGCTCTGCCCGGGACCAGCGGATAGGACAAGTTGGTTCTATTGTCCCACTGCTTTAAAGCAGCTGTCGCCTCCTCTTTTATATTCATGGGGTCTGCCGGAACAAAGGACAGCTTTGAAAAAATAAAATAAAATAAAATAAAATAAAAATGTACAGAAGCTGAATTAATGGACAAACTGGAAACCGTGCTTGAACCTATTCTTATGGCTGTGGACTGATGTTTAGAGAGGTGGAAATCTAGGCCCATTGGTTTGATTCCACTATATACCCAAGGCTGGAGAGCCCTTGAGCAAGGCACGCAATCCCTAAAACCTATTTCCAGGGCGCCTTGCATTGGTGCTTACTGACCAGTTTCAGTGTCAACTTCAGAGTCAACATAGTTAAACAGAGTTATTCAACAAACTAAACACCATAATAATAACCTACTGCGCTAAGAGTTGTACAAACAGACTTAACCCTGTCAGCTTGAGGAGAGAGACCCAAAGACAATCCGAAATGAACATGGCGCATTACAAATTTTATAAACTGAGCTAATATTATTATGTACACGCCGTCGGCAGTGTCCTTCTACCCATTTGCTCTTAAACTTGCTACATGTATTTCAGCACAAATGAAGCTCAGCATAAGTTAAATCAGCAAGACTGGATTTATACTCCATTCACAACTCTCTTGTCTTTGCTCTTAAACTGGAAGCTCCTATTACACCTGAACGTCCCACAAGATCCTCGATAGAGGATCAAGATGCAAATGTTACTGTATTATATTACACCTAAGTCTGTTTTTATGTCAGTAAATAAGTAATGTCAAAGTTTTATCGGTGGACTTGTCGCTAGGCTGTCTGTATGCAAAATAAAACATCTACCTAATACGTTGGTATGGACTGCTATGCTAACCTAACCGCTAATGACCAAACACCCACAGAAACTGAATGTCCACTCACATGAACTCACTGATGTCAGCGTCCGTGGAGGCTCGGGCTTCCCCTCTGTCCGTTCATCAGGTGCCTGCTGGTAAGCATTGGGTCGGTCGTAGTAATAACATTTTCCGTGTCCGCATTCTGGATTACCCATAGTTCATAGCGTTGACTCCAGGAAGCGCTGAAGGGTTGAGAACATGTCTACAGACCAGTCTGACCAGAGTCTGACTGTATAAATACATATTTATACAGTCTATGGTTGAGAAAAAGGGTAAACAAAACTTTTAGAGCCATTAGCCATTTATTTAACACCAGTGTCGAAGATAGAGAACACCAAAAGGCAGGCTTTTTTAAATTTACAACCTTATCATCATCGCCAAATTGTACATACACAAATGTTGATGTACTTCAAACAGAAATGCAATGAATAAAGAAAAGTATTGTTGGAAACCCACAAGCCATGAAACTCAGTGCACTGGTTCCCTCAGCTGCAATTCACTTTTATTTTATTTATCCGTTTTGCTTTAATTAATTACTTGTGTCTAGCTGTTGTTGTTGATGTATTTTGGGTTTGTCTAGATATTTAATATTGTCTGTGTCTGTCCTTAATCGGAAAATAAAGTTTTCTTTTCTTGTTCCTATGGGATGTAACATAATTTTATTTATTTATTTAACAAAAATTATTATAGTATCTTTCTCAAGAGATTTAGTCACTGTATATTTGTGCTAAAAAAAAAATAGAAGAAATAAGCATATACTATTCTATCCACTTAATATGATTGATCTTATGTTTGTGTATTTATTTATTTTGCTTAGTGATGCAGTTTTGTAACTGCCCGTCTGACAACCTCTCTTCCAATAATAACATCATACTGTTTTTCTTGTATCTGCACCACAATATACCAGGTTCAGATCTAAAACCCCAGGATACATTCAAGCCTGCAGCATTCAGTGTATTTGGTTTGATCTGTAGCACGTTTGACCGCTTAGTTCAGTTTGTCTAGGCGAGCGTGAACGCAGTAATCGCACTAGTATGTGGATCAACACAACTGCACCCCGTGGTGGGAATGTGACGCAACCTCGGTCCAAGCCAGACACCAGGTGCTCTTTGTAAGTTGGAGCTAAAAGGCTGCAGCAGCCGTCGCCTCTGTCGTTCTGCTCAGTCGCCTGAATTCTGCTTGTTGTCTCGCTGAAGAGTGAATCAGTGTGTTATTTTCAAAGTATATCCTTGAAGTGCATATGCAGTCAGTGAGCTTTTTATTCTTTACCTGGCCTAGTCTTATAAAATAGAACTCGTATTTCAGTTTCTTTCCTGAGGGCTATGAAGGCAGTCAAGCCCCATATGTGATACTGCCTTCCTGAGTCAGGGTAATAAAATGAGTGTAGCCTCCCCTTCTGATGAATGAAGTAGACTGTAATGTGGTCTGCAGCTATGCAGACTCATAACCCACAAACTGTGATGAGCTGTGTGTCTGACACCTATTAGAACAAGCATAAACTTTTTCAGGAATTTGACCTACAGTACTTCGTCTGTTGGATCAAACCACAAGGGCCAGTCTTCGCTTTCCACAAGAAGTAACGAGTCATGGCTGACCATGACCCTGTCTCCACTTCACCACTTTTCCTTCCAAAATTTGGCTCTTGTTATAGACTTTCCACCACTTTTCCCGCTTCTTACAGCAACTCTGAGGAAAAAAGTGTTCACTTGACACTATGGTAACAATATAATCAGTGTTATTCACTTGACCTGTTAGTTGGCATGATGTTATAGCTGAATGGTGTACATACACACAAACTACTGACCCACATCATATTATTTTTACCTTGCACGAAGGTATAAAAACATTGCACCTCACCAGTACCACTGGGCTTGTTTCCCTGCAACCGGACACCTCATCGATGGGTGATGGGATATAGCTACACCTGAAATGTATGTCTTTATGTTTATTATCCTATATTCTTCAATTAAGTTTTAATTCATTACAGAAATTAATGCACTGCCATGGCTATTTCGGAACACTGACTGTTGCACCCTGGCCGGTGACTTTCCTTTGTAAGGAAGGTGCAGAACAGTCAGATCGTGCCAATTTCAGAGCAGTTACTGCAGTAGCCTATAACGTTATGCATCATTCAGGGGTTTATGCTGAATCATGTCATCACCTCACAGCCTAATAGCAAATACTTTGAGACGGTATTTGAGAACTTATGTTTACAGCATTCAAAGATGAAAAAAAAAAGAAATAAAATAAGTACACAGATCACTGCAGCTTCTTCACATTCAGATAAGCAGAATGAGCTGTAGCCCAGCCTGAGTGGCACTGGCCTCAATGCATGCATCCAGTGAGATCCAGTGAGAGGATGAAGTCGGTCCGATGAGGTACAGACAGATGCTGCTGAAGTTCTTCACTCTTCATTCTTTCTTCAGATGTTAGATTGATTAACTTCTTGAGAAAACTTGGAGAACCTGGTTGCACAGTCATTATATGCCACAGATGTAGACTGAAGTGGGGCCCGTGCTGGAAACATTCTGCAGAACAAAATTTTAAGGACTAAACCTGGTAAATCCAGATTTTTCTTGCCGTGTGTAGCCTATAAAAAGTAATAAGCATTAGTGCAACATAAGGTTGCTTACAGTCTGTTAAATAAAACAATTCTGCCTGTTGTGCAGTCATGCAAGTCAAACAAAAGGTCTCAAGATAGATATAATATACAAAAGATACGCTAATGCTATATGAGTTAGCTGGTTAGTGGAGAAAGAACTGACTTTGGTGGTGATGATGCTTTTGCTTGTAAACTGTGTCACATGGCATCACAAGGATTACAGCATGAATGTAAAATTAATTTTTTTTTTAAAACGTCTGCCGAAGTTACTCCCTCTTCTGGGGAAACTGAAAAGGTGCAACAGAAAAGAAAACAGGATTCAAGGCTTCAACAGAAATTGTATAGCTGTAAACAGGTCCCAGATGACAACATTGGGTATTAAATAAAACATACAGTACATTACAAATAATTTTATGGCATAATAAGAAGATATGGTGTATTAGTATTATGAACAAACACAAACATATACAAACTAAAGGCTTCCAACACCTGACCGCTCACTGAACATAAAACAGCGAGACGTGTGATTAGATAAGCTCGAGCAAATTAATGACATTCTTCATCTCCATTTCCAACAGAAGAAGTACAATTTACATGGCTAAACACATAAATAAGCTAAATAAATTTAAATTTAAGAACCCAAATTTTCATAATGTACATCCCATGTAATCCCACTTGTCCATGAGGGCGAAACAAAATATTCCTCTTGAAGTTTGCTCCAACCCACGAGTCACTTTTTTTTTTTTTTTTGTGGATTCTCAGGTAGAAAAATAAATAAGATTCAAAACACAGCAAAGCTAAGGAGGGTCATCACAGTGGTCCTAGTCTTCAGTGATTCAGACATCACCACTGCAGCACTTTATCCACTCACACTTTGTACTTCTCCTTGGCTTGATCATTCAGTATACAGATGTGCTGCAGAAGAATAAAAGACAGATACATTTGTGGACAGGGAAGCTATGTGTGATGCCTTTCTGCTATTTCAAAAGTCAATCTTAAAATCTGTTTGTCTATTTTTATCTACAGTCAATGGTCTATATTAGACTATAAGAATAGATTTGAATAATTTAAGGAGAATTTTGCATTTTTTTTCCCCACCAGAATAAGCATCCTTCACAGGTGACATCAAGATAGAAAAACATGTTATTCTATTCAAATGTTCCATTTAAATCACGACAGTGCACATGCATAACACCACTGCACTGAAACAGCTGCTTTGACTTCAGTCAACATTCATTTTATTATTTACACCTCTGCTTTTCCTACTGTGACAAGTACACACCGATTAGGCATAACATTATGACCGCCTGCCTAGTATTGTGTAGGTCTCCCTTGTGCCTCCAGAACAGTTACGACTCATCAGAGAATGAACATGGGCCTTCTGAGGGTGTCCTGTGGTGTCTGGCAACAGGATGTTGTTAGTGGGGACCTTTGGGTCCTATGGGTTGAGGGGAGGGGCCTCTGTGGATCATCCCACAGATACTTGATCAGTTTGGGATCTAGTGAATTAGGAGGTCAGGTCAACACCTTGTGCTGTTTTTCATGTTTTTTTAGTTGTTCCTAAACCGTTTTTGTGTGTGTGTCTGTGTCAGGCTGCATCCTGCTGGGGATGGCTGCTGTCATCAAGGAGTGTCATTGCTATGGGGTGGGGGTGCCTGGTCTGGTCTGGGTGGGTGGTACATGTCTAAGTAACATCCACACCAATGAATGCCAGGTCCAAAAGTTTCCCAGCAGAACACTGAATTGTCATTAATGTTGTGGCTGATCAGCATATTATGTCCTCTGTGAAGGAGGCTGGTTTTCATAAATATGATGTCCGATGCATAATTGTACCAAATGCTACAGAACATGAGTAGTTTATTATTACTGCTCACTAATTACGAGCCGGCTTTTGAGTGTAAAATATATTTACACTGTAATTGTGACTAAATAATTTCAACATTTTCAGCTTATACACTAATGAATTTTGTGTTTGTATAGTAACAAGCAACTATGTGAATGTATGCAGTTATAATAAGGTAATCACCTCCAGAAACACTTACACTGAGATCTCTGAAGTACTCATTGTAGTCCAAAGCGTAACCCACCAGAAAGGCATCAGGTACCTCAAAACCAATGTCTGAAACAAATACACAGATACCCATCAGTGCACGTAACGTAAAGAAAACACTGGCGACTTT
Source organism: Chelon labrosus (assembly GCF_963514085.1). NCBI lineage: Eukaryota > Metazoa > Chordata > Actinopteri > Mugiliformes > Mugilidae > Chelon > Chelon labrosus. Next base: position 18,188,788 of record NC_140344.1, read on the forward strand.
TAAGAGCAGTGGAACAGTGAAAACTCTTTACTGTAACAGGCTGTGTAGAGTAGAAACTAACTTACAGACACTGTTCTTTCACTGCCTCTGTGAGGTTGCACTTGTGTTTTCAGTGCTGCATAGCGGAAAGTCAAAACACTTACAGTAACAGCTGTCCTTCAGGGACAATCTTAACGAGATTATCCAACTCAAACCTAAAAGCATTACATAATCAGACACAGCGTGAGCGGGGGGGTTATCAGGCTTGCATTAGTACACATAAGTGCCCGGCTCAGCTACTTTTAGAGTAGATTTCCCTGAAATTAATATTAATCCTGCTTCACTAGGCCTTCAAAGAACAAGACGCATGTGAGTGAAAGGCATAAAGTGTTCATTCCCACGCAAATAACACGTCAAAGTGAGTAAAGAGATGCTCACAGTCTGGTCTGTACCCTGAACTCCTCGGGGTCCTCTTCACCAGAAGGCTGGAATGACAAGCAAGGAAATACAAGACATGTAAACACACAGAGTGGCCTTTAAGGAGAAATGAACACGTCAAAGACAAACGGCTGCTGTCCAAGCACCCTTTTCAGCACAGGTTTTAATCCTGACAGATGGCATCGGTCGTCTTGGTGCACCTGCACAGCATCCTGCTCAAACAAATGCCTACTCACATTTCAAGATCTACCTCTTTGTGTGGAGTTTAATTTACACACTCCGCTAGGTGGTGACCAGTAAACAGAGCCTCCACGTCAACAAACTGAATTTGTTTCTCAATCTGAATGAGGACAGACATTTGTTTTATTTATATATAATTCATCTGTACTGTATTGGGGGAGCAGCACACAAGTCAAAAGCAGTTATTGCAAAACGTGAGCTAGAAACAGGAACAGTCTGAATGGCTTGATTTACTAAGACAAACGACATGTCTCATGGTCATGTTCCTTGTTTTAACCATCTATCAGGGACACATCACAGAAACAGCCTCTACCTCCACAGTGCAGTTAATAGTACGGCAGATTAACTCTTAAGCTGCTCCGTCCCTCCGTCGCATTGCATCCCTAATACAGTCCTAAAGGAGAGTGTCCATTAGCTAAGAGCACTATTAGATGCACTCTCTCTCTCCCCCTCTCTCACTCCAAAGACACACAGTCAGTATCAGCAGAGGTTTGTAATTCGGCCGTCTGCTCTGCAACCTGGATGCGATGGTGCCTACCTTACAACTTTAACCATCTTGGGACGGCATTCATTCAGCAGGGAAAGCAGCGTCTGCATCGTCCTTCCTGTCTCCACAATATCCTTTTAGCGTTCACATTAAAGCAGAGGCACAGACAGGAAGAACGTCCCAGTGACTACAGGTGTTGCCAAATCAACCATGACTTAAATAACTGCCACTTTAGTTGGTTATATTTATAGATGCAAAGACAAGAATAGAATCAGACTTCATCCACATCAGTCTCTGGTGCCAAATAAAAAGTTCTTACCTCAACAATCAAAACATTCTGCAAAAATAAAAAGAAGAGTTCATGAGACAGGCCTCTGCAAAAGACGGTGTATGTGTTTCAGTCTGACAGACGCCAGGAGACCAACCTTGCCTGCGAGACTGGACAGCTCATCTCCTCCTATGACTTTGACGTTGTTCGTTGACTTATCATTCTGGCAGACACAAAGAAGAGACAACACTGAAATCAGCACAAATCCACATGACATTTCCAAAATGGCTGCACCCAGAACCTCCCCGCTGTGAGCACTGCAGTGGCCCATTTCTGATTTAACGAGATTATTCCCATTAGTGTTTGCCACCCGCTACAGTATATCAAACGCCTCGCATCAGCACAAGTGGTTGCTGGAAATGAAACGAGGAAGGGAGCTTACACAGTAGCTCTTCACCCGAATGAAATCCACTGTCAGCGGGACTGATTTATCGCTGTTCTGGTTCAGTGCTTTAATGTAGTCCAGGAGGTCAGCGAAGAACTTGTAGCCCCCTTTCAGCACACACAGAGCCACGATGTGGTGTCCCCCCATGTCCCGGATTATGTCGCGGGCCAGGCGCTCCGTCCTGCGTCAGATGGGGAGAAACGCATCATAAATCACAGTGCAGGGTGGTTCTTAAAGGTGGTGGTTGGGGGGAGATCCTTGGCATGACATTGCACTTAAATGTAATTGCTTAGCTTGCATTTCACTGCACTGCACTGCACTCTCCCTTTCAAAATTCATATTCAAATACACTTCTGAATGTGGGAAATGTTTTGACTAGTGCACTGCGGTTTTTAGACAATTTTCAGTACAGATAATCTGACTTGTCGCAGCAGGAAAAGCATGACTCAGTTCATTGTCACTGTCCAAGTGAGCCATGACAGTGAGTGAACCAGCATTAACAATTGCAGGACCTCCTCTTAGTGGAAGCTGCCATCATTAATACACCAGTGTTTGTCCTGTTACAAGATGTCAAGGTAACCAAGAGCAAAAGCAAAACGAAGACAACTTGGATATTCAATGACCTGCATCTTCACAGACATATCATTTCCAATGTGGGTGCAGTGGTGGATTGTTTCACCTGTCCATGATGAGCCCGTGGGGGATGATCACCTTGTCCAAATCGTTCTCATAGTGTCTGGGAACGCAGAAAAGGTCCAGCTCGTGGCCTTTCTCATCATCGGCAATCTGTAAGGAGAGAAAGAAAACGTTTGGCACTGACAGATAAGCTCTGATCTCGCGCCCTGGCAACGCTGAGCCTCTCAACCACCTGTTTAATCACACCTATCTGAGGACACAGCCGGGAGGTAAACGGGCATCAAAGTTAAAAGCATTCCCACTGGAGAGCTGGTGCATCTTGCTCTCAATCAAAACAGGCCCACGGTGCGCCGCAGCCACACCCCGACAAGTGAACAAGTTATCAGCATGCATGCAACGAACCTGGCTATGCAGCGGCTCCACACACTCACCTCCAGATACGAAGCCATGTTACCCGGGTCGTGCGTTGCGTTCAGTCGCGGGGAAATAACTGAGCAGTCATGCTCAGTTCCTGAGAGTGGAGGTGGAGGTGGAGGCGGTGGTGGTGGGGTGAGATGGGGGTGGGTTTGTTGACTAGAGGTTGCACGAGCTCCTCTCCCGACTGCTTCTGACAGCGAGCGAGCACGAGCAGGCAGCACGCGCGACGCCTCCTCTGCCGGGGCTTTAAGCCTTTTACGTCAGAATCCAGTTTACCTTCCCAATAATCTGATTTGTCTGCGACAACCCGGGCTTTAAACGCGCTATACTGGTCACTACTACCGCTACTGCTGCTGCTCAGTGTTTTGGTGACTGTGGCGGCGGCGCAGAGAGAAGCTGCAGATGACGCAGTTTTAAAAATATAACCGGTGATAGTTCCTCTCCTCTTCTCTCTTAGAGCTCCGCGCAGTACTGTGTTTGCATGCAGCATATGCACTGTAGTGGCTTTAAACATGTACTCGGGGGGTTTAATAACGTTTAATTCTAATAATAGTAATTTTAAAGTATGAAATTTACTGTCATTTCATGGCATCTTATTTAATGTGTGCTATCCAGCTGTTGACGCTCACTCTGTCAAAGTAAGCGCGTGTAGTAGTAATGGCTCAGTGCCATTAAATATCCAAGTAGGTGTGACGGTTAACCTGAGAGCACGGTATAACGCGGAATCTCCTAAATGGAATGCAGCCATAATTAATTAACTCGAGTTTGTCCTGCTGTGACTTGATCAACATGTTCAGTCATGTTATTTTAATTTCACAAGAATTTTCCACTGAGCACTTCAACCTTTGTTAGGGATGATTTCACAAAACAAAAAAATTAAACACTCTCTGGGCCCAGTTTTTAAATTTTATACCTTTGTCAGAAGAGAACCCGAGTGTTAATAGTTTTTTCTGCATCACATTCACAAAAAAATGTGATTTTGAATTCTCAAATGAAGAAATTTTCATGCTACATTTTGTGCCATTTTAAGTGGAATACTTGTAGTGTTGTTTCTGTACTGTCACTCATTACCTCATCCTGACTTTGCACATCTGAGGTTTGGAGTTGCACTACATCTCACGTTTGCAAGAAGCAGACGTTATCCTCATTTCACTTCCAAGTCCTTAACCGACCACATTAAACGTGTCCAAGTCAACTTATCGATAATTCCAAAAATGACAGCAAGAACTATAAAAGCATACAAGTAACAATAACAGAATAAACAAACATTTATCAGTACATGTGCAAAAAAAAATAATTGTTTTATTTTCAAATTTGAAAAGACAACATAAGGAAAAATGAAAACTGCAATTTTATTTTATATGATCCCAATTTAATGAGTGGTACAGAAACAAAACATTTTCTTCCTCCATTTTACAAAAAAAGCAGGTGTTGTAAAACACCAGGAGCATGGCAACTGTGAAAACCGCATAAACATGTTCTCACAGTCCTGAACACAGAAGGGCAAACGTCATCATCTCTATATACGATAATAACAGTCTTTGTGAGTGTCGTTCGTGACCTCAAGGATAAATCTCAGATGACACCATTCCCTATATAGAGTCCTACTTTTAGCCTGAGACCCACATACTGGGATGTGAACGTGGGCAGAAAGTAGAGCACCTTCCAGATGAAGATGGTGAGATCTGAGAGAAGACCACAGAAGAACACTTATTTCTTCTTCTTTTCGTCTTTCTTGGCACCATCTGCTTTCTCCTTTTCCTTGTCTTTGTCTTTCTCATCTTTTTTCTCTTTGTCGTCTTTCTTCTCCTTTTTGCCTTCCTCTTTTTCCTGTCCTTCCTTCTTTTCTGCGTCTCGGTTGGAAATCTTGTTGTTGATCAGGTTGTGCAGAGCCACCACAGAGCGTATGAGCGAGGCCAGGTACACCACCAGCATCTGGTCGTTGGTCTTTAGGTAGAAGGCTTTAGTGAACTCCTGCAATAAAACCAGTTAGATGTAGTAAGACAGGAAGTTATGGTAATATAACAGCGTGCACCATATTCATATATTAAATCAACACAGAATCTGTAGTTGAAAAACTAAATACAAATCTTTATTGTACATAGTAGAATAAAATAGATAAACTGATTTCTGTGGCACTCTTATGCAAAGAAACTGAAAATATCTGACAGCTAATGTTTAAAATGAAAGAAAACCATAACAAGAAGGCACAAAGATGTAACTTTTAATTTAAGATTTTTAAATTCATCACAGTTTAATTTGGATCTCACTACACATCAGTTCAGACTCATCTGTGTCCTCCAGTGGATTAAAGGCGACGCTGCAGGTCAGTAGGAAGTGTGATCTTTTGTTTTTCTCTACACATCTTTTATTCATTGTAGCTGTAATCCTGTTGTATTACATTCTAACAATAAAAATTATAATAATGGGTACTTCCAGCAGTTTGATTTTTTTTCTAAAAATCGTCTCCTCAAAGCATTAAATAGTGAAACTAGAAAAATGTGAAATTGGCTTTCTTACCATTTTTAAAAAGACACATGTCCATAAAATGACAGCAACAAATTAACATCAATTTAATGGATCACAAACATGAACAACTTACCAGTAGATTTACGTCTGGCAGGAGGTTGAAGACATCCTGCAGCTGGTAGATGATCTGGTGGTTGATGGGAAGTTTGCCTGCAGTCACCCTCTCTAGGTAAGAGCGGATGTCCAACAGCTTTGAGTTGAGTCCCTTCAGGCCATGGACCTGGTTTGTGATGCGTTGTGACAGAGTGCCAACTGTGGTATCCTTGATGTCTCTGTAGTCAAGAAACAGTAGATGAAAAGTGCGCAGAGATGGGTATGTGTGCTTTCCTTGGCTCACTAAAGTAAACAAGTGCAGCCATTTGTGGGTTAATTCTACTTCTTTGTGTTTGTACTTTGGTGATTGTAGCAAAATAGTACATATTTCAATGTCTGTGCTGTAAACACAACTATTTATTTTAGCAACTAATATCTTTAAAATGTGATGATCCGTGTGGCTCTAATGTGTGTGAATCAGAAGCTTGTTTAATACCTCAGCAGGTGCTCCACTCCCACTTCCTCAGCTTCTTCAGCTCCAATCTCACTGGTGACGTGTTCAAATGTCTTGGACGTTGGAGTGCCATCCTACAAATAGTAAAGTGCCCGTGTCAACGATAAAATCCAACACAGATCAAACCCATTATGTGTTTACAATAACAAACTGCAGTTAATATTTTCCACTTGCTTTGCTGTGAGTCACTTACATCATGTATTTCTTCCACAGAGATGTATGCTTCTGTGGGCAGACCAAGATCTTTGGGCTTTACATCTATAATGACTAACACCTATTAGGATAAAAGGGATGCATATGCATTAGTCAGTCACTAGCATGAACATGATTACAGTGAGATGCTACACAAACATCATTAAGATGAGGAAAAGTGCAAAGCAGCTACATACCGAATTGGTACAGTACTGCTTGATGAGCTCATTGATGGCAATGTCATTCTTATGCAACTTGGGTCCCGTGTGGTACCACCCGACTATCCTTTCTCTGGCTGAAAACCAAGAAATAAAGTTAATTCACCATTATGATATCAGGGTGACAGCTAACGAAAACATGCTTTAATTCAGTAAACAAATTAACTTCCTTACCGTTAACTTTCTTAAACATGCCGTACATGTTCTCCAAGTAGTCGTGATCCAGGAACCACACTGAGTCGTCCCTGTCATCCTCATCAAATGGCACTGAAAGGTAATGAGTTAAAGAATGACCCACAGGAACATCTTTATAAATATTTAAATATCTTATATTTGAACTGATATTACAAAACCTATGTATTACTAATTAGGGCTAGGTCCTACTCAGTTGGGTAATAACTTCCTCCTGAATGAATGAACCCCAAATATGTTTGGGGGACTATAACTATAGGCCACTTTCTTTTATGACAGTATATATTGAATCTGTCCTTCTCAAGTGTCCCGGACGCTGTCACCATGACTCATACCTGCAAAACTATTAGAGACGTCAAGAACTTTTTTATGCCATGATCCCAGGAGGACACCAACCACTCGTTTCTGGTTCCCAACTTTTCCTATCCTGTAGAACAAAAAGTCAAACACACAGTACAAGTTAAGTTGTTAGTTTGTCACAGTGTTGTCAAAATTGAACGCCATGCTTTATAAACACAGACCAAGTCATTAGCTAGGCTGTAAGCTAAGCTAGCGTCAATGCCCACGTCTTTAGGTTTTCCTCCGTGAATGAAATCAATGACAAAACCGTGCCATTCGTGTGTAAGTACATGTGAACACGACTGCTAATCAATTCCGCTATGTTACTGATTCATTTAACAATTTAACTCATATTGTTAGCTAACATTTTCACAGAGCTAACTAGCTAACGGGCTCTGACTCAGCAGGGCTAACATTAGCTTAGCGTAGCAACAGCGTTACGTTTCAACAAAATTTAACTTTAATTTTGTGTAAAGGGCAAACACAGACACTGAGCCAACGTACCTGTTAAAATGATCCACCACGCTGAGCAACACAAGGGGATGAACGACCACATTTTCCACCGCTAACTCCGGCATTTTTGCAGTGAAGATAAACAGCACACACAACCCACCTCCACACAATGACGGCTACGCTTACACTTCCGCTTGCGTCTGACGTCGCTTCCGTTTCTCTTGGCAACAAGAGAGACGCGGAGAGAAAGAGACCGGAAAGTTGTCGCAAGGACCTTCTCATAGGCAAAATGGTAATTAAATGTATATTGTTATTAATTAATGTAAAACTTAATGATAACAGTGTTTATAGTTTAGATTTTAATTACTTAACTGTAGTACTTGCTAACGGTTAGCTGTTGATCTCTAGTGCTACCAACAGTGCTGTTAATTACTCTGTGAATCCATATTTAATATATAATATGGTTAATATTATTGTTCCAACAGGCTGAAGTTGAGGAAACACTGAAGAGGATTGAATCCCATAAAGGTGTGATTGGGACAATAGTTGTCAATGCAGAGGGTAAGTGAAGCAAACAAACAAACAAAAAGGTGTTTACAGCACAGCCAGTTGTCAATAGTTGATGTCTTATCTTTTAAGGTATCCCCATCAGAACAACTTTAGATAACTCCACCACCGCTCAGTATGCAGGACATCTCCGCCACCTCGCCATGATGGCCAGGAGCACAGTCAGAGATGTCGACCCTCAGAATGACCTCACCTTCCTCCGCATACGCTCCAAGAAACACGAGATCATGGTTGCACCAGGTGAGTGTGCAGTAGTTGTTATTAATTATCCCTGATGCAAACACCTCATATGGTCTCAGACAACAGCTGAAAAGACATAGAAAAAAAACCCAGCAAATTTGGCTCTGCTGTTTTTTACTGCATTTTTATGTCTTATCTCTCTTATCTCTGCAGAGAGCAACTTTCTGCTGATAGTCATCCAGAACCCATGTGAATAGCTGCCAGACATTTCCGTGAGAGTCAGGCTTTGTCACATGGCACTGCTTTATCTGGGAGAGGGATTTTTTTTCACTGTGTTCTGTTGCTGCATGTACTACACAGTTCCTCTTTGTCTACCATGAACTCAAGTTTATTTAACCCTGTGTGTTTCTGTCATTTTATGTGTTGATGCAAAATAAGTATGTGAAATAAAAAGCTGCTGGTCATTATACAATACTTCTTAGATGCTTGCCGTTTATTCTATTAATGTAGAGATAGATGATAGTGGACAAAAATAACAAGTACGGATGTACTAGTGTCATACAAGTGAACAATTAAATATTGTGTGAAAAGTTCAAGATGGCTTTATAAGACGGCTCAGTATTATACTGAGCCGTTTTATTTTGGAGTGGTTTTATTTTATTTTGGAGTGGTTTGAGTCCTTTGGAGTCATTACAGTTACCGTAAGCGATCACTTGAGGCCGAAGAAGTCACAGTGTTGAAATACTCTATTATAAGCCCTGCTTTCAAAATATTACTAATGTAAAGTTACTTTTAAGCAACAGAAACCGCAAATAAATTATCAATTGTGAATGTAATGATTACAGAGAAATGACCTTGTCAGTAAATACATAATTCAAAATGTAAACAACTGGAGTACACCATATAGTCAATGAAGATTTCATACAATTTCCATCTACATACAGGTGTGTTCACTCATGTTGCTTGATTAGTGTCATGCTGAACGTTTGTGGACTTTGTATTTGTATTGGAGCTGCAACTTATCCAGTTATCATCATCATTTGTAAACTTCGTGTAACTTGTCCTCAGCAAAATTAAAAGAAATCAAACGTGGTTGTGCATAATTGTGCGTGTCAAATAAAATTTTGACGAATAAATGTACAACATGCAGAGGGGAAGAAGTCAAGTAAAATGGACCAATCTTGAGTATATGAAATTTATTTTCCACTTTGGCTTTTATCACATGTAGGAACAGTTTTGGGAGCTGTCTGTTCCCCCTTCACCCATGAATGAATCATATACTTCGATCTCCATAATCACTGCAGCCAGGGGTGCTCTGTCAGGACAGACAAACCAGTCAACTATTGCTGGGGATACACTTTGGCAAATTTTGCAATGACAAGTATATCTTGGATGATCTATGCACATTTTAATATGATAGGAGCCAAGATCATCAGGAAGTCCAGCTCTGTCCTGGGCTCCCCCTTGGACTCGGTGGGGGAGGTGGGTGACTGGAGAGTTCTGGCTGAACTGTCCTCCATGCTGGACGATGAGTCCCGCCCCCTGCACGGTGACCTGGCAGAGCTGAGGAGCAGCTTCAGTGACAGACTGCTTCACCCTCAATGTGTGAAGGAAAGATACAGAAGGTCTTTCCTTCCTGCTGCTGTTAGGCTCCACAATGAGCACTCCATATATGTGCAATATTATTACACCTTATGTTGTAATAACACCAGTCTGTGCAATATGTCTGTCATCTATTCTATCTCTGTCATTTCTGCATGCTGTTGCAAACTGCAATTTCCCCATTGTGGGACAAATAAAGGTTTTTCTTATTTATTCTTATTCTCTTAAACCTCCAGTATGAAGGCCCTATAGTGTACCAACAATACTCCACAACTCCCCCAGAAGCCTGCTATTCTGCTATTACTACGTCTACTACTATCATTTTTACAGGTTGCATGAGTGATGTATGCAGTGAGGTGGCATTTACAGTAATCCAGATGTATCTGTGACCAGACGTTTCTTCATGGAGCCATTTATCCATCATATTTAACCAAAGACAAACATGGCATTCTGAAAATTGAAAGTGATGAGGCCGAAAATGGGCACAGATTCCCCATCACTGACTCTGACGCTATCAGAACATTATGTATGCTCTTTTTGCGTGATTGTTGGAACGACTCCAGCTGCACACACTTATCTTTTATCACCACGCAATGAATTATATTACATAAAAGTTCAAAATGCTGAATAAGCTATTATGTCGTCTTTTTTTATGTCGGGTGAGGAAATGGGATGCGTTGCTGACAGCGGCGCTTTGATGCAGGCTATTTTTACAGCAATCACAATGACATAAGAGTTTGTTTCCTGTACGTTAAAGTCTGGTATTAAAACACTGTAATGCTGTCCCAAAATAGGAAAATGGATTATCAAATACATTTATTATAATTTATGGACAATTTACTGCATATAAAGTTTGAAGACATGTTTAACTAAGTGAGAACTGTTTGTATTTTTGTTGTTTAGTTGATATTTTGGCAGTTTTATATGATTTTCATCTGCCACTGTGTGTTCCAACACATGTCAAGATGTCTCCCAAGAAATGACACAACAACAGTTAAAAGACATTTTACAAGTATTTTAATGTAAATTTCCATCCGAATGTACAGCAATATATGATAATAAATAATTCATCGCAATTGTACAGCCCAAATTATACATTACATAACAACTGATTGAAGCAATTATGCAGGATTTCACAGCAGGTTTGTAGAGGAGACTGAGCAGGTGACGCAGGAAGGTCAGGTGAACTTGTGATCGCTACTGCAGCTTGTGCTTGTAGACGGGAAAGGAATTTAAAGTGTGAATTTGTGACATTAATTCGTCAGGTTTGAACAAAAATAGAAAAGATTAGTTTCCTGTCAACCACAAACGGATACCATGAAGTTTATGTCAAACATAAAGGGACTGTTTCAAGTCTCGAGAGAAAGGTTGTTGTTTATCAGTTTTGACATAGTCCTGAAATGGAACTGAATAATAATTTGGCTTTTCTGTTTCCGGCCTCCAGTGTGCTTAAAAGCTCCTGAAGTGATGCCAGTTATCTGTAAAATCTGCAAAAGACCTTTTAAACATGACTCGTCTCTGTTCTTTATTTATAGTCATGTGAAGGCTTCGAACACAGTGCCCCTGAACATCGGTACAGACTGACATATGAAGTCCTCCAGCCCCGGGTCGTCTCAGTCAACTCCCAAACATTTTGAAATCACTTAACTTTTTTTTCTTTCTTTTATTTTTTTTCCAAAATACAACTGACCTAATGTCCTCAATGTTTTTCTAACATTTTCATTCTGACCAGCAGCAGTTCAAACAAAACATATGGCTTTCCCACGAGAAATGTTTAAAGCAATAAAACATACAAAACTCTTTTTCTATCACGAGTGACATTATCGATGGAAAATCTTATCTAAAAAAACAAACAAAAAACAACTTCATTTGATACCATTTTGCCATTATATAGATATTTTAGATGTTTTCCTCTACCGACGCACATACACACACACACACACTGCTTCTTCTGTCAGATAAAGTACTCAGTAGACACGACGACATTATACCACACAGAGGACGGTCAAGTCTTTCCTCCAAATCCATTTCAAGTGCATCCTGTCAAGTTTAAGGCCTGAGGTGTGCTTTGATTCCTTGACTCAAATTTATTCTCTGAAGTGACAACACGTGTCCAGAGAGGCTACAGATTTGTGCCTAGTGACACATCTTAATAGTGTGGATCTATGCACATTTTAATAAGATAGGAGCTAAACGGTGGACGGTCCTTAAAGACAGCTCAGGTAGCTTTACTCTGACAAAAGATGCTGTTTTACCTACACAGTGTTGTTACAAACCATGGGCAGGATCGTGAACGTCTAGGCTATATGGACACCATGGAGTATGGTTACTGTGGCAGGTAATAAACTGTATCTGAGACCAGTCAGGTAACATAGCTGACCGGCCAGAAAGGTAACAAGACGACGGCCGGCTCCTTCAAGTGCTTCAAGTGCAGAAAGAGGTCTGGCTCCGGTCCGCCTTGTTCTTATTACCTTCGCTGTCAGAGGCGTACCCTTCGGAGTGTCGGTGTCAGAGGTCACCTGGGCGGGTGCCCATTGATTTGCCCTCTGCCCCAGTGAATGTTAGGTAGTGTCAAACACCTCCTGAAGTGCTCGAGCTGGGCCTGCAGTCTCTCTCTCTCCTCTCTCACCTTCTGCCGCTGACTCACCAGCTCCTGACAAATGAAAGATAAGTGTGACTGTCATTACAGAACCAAGACTTCCTGCGCCAACAGACACAATACACCAACCGGGCATAACATTATGACCACCTTCCTAATATTGTGTACGTCAATAATTTAAGGAGAATTTTGCATTTTTTCCACCAGAATAAGCATCCTTCACAGGTGACATCTAGATGGAAAAACATGTTATTCTATTCAAATGTTCCATTTAAATCACGACAGTGCACATGCATAACGCCACTGCACTGAAACAGCTGCTTTGACTTCAGTCAACATTCATTTTATTATTTACACCTCTGCTTTTCCTACTGTGACAAGTACACACCGATTAGGCATAACATTATGACCGCCTGCCTAGTATTGTGTAGGTCTCCCTTCTGCCTCCAGAACAGTTGTGACTCATCAGATAATGGACATGGGCCTTATGAGGGTGTCCTGTGGTGTCTGGCAACTGAATGTTGTTAGTGGGGGCATTTGGGTCCTATGGGTTGAGAGGATGGACCTCTGTAGATCAGGCTTGTACCAGTGCATCCCACAGATACTTGATCAGTTTGGGATCTAGTGAATTAGGAGGCCAGGTCAACACCTTGTGTTGTTTTTCATGTTTTTTTTGAGTTGTTCCTAAACTGTTTTTGTGTGTGTGCCTGTGTCAGGCTGCTTCCTGCTGTCATTGCTATGGGGTGGTGGACCTGGTCTGGTCTAGGTGGTACATGTCTAAGTAACGTCTAGCAGAACAACGTATTGTCATAAGATGATCAATGTTATTTACTTCTCCTGTCAGTGGTCATAATGTTGTGGCCGATCGGTGTATGTAAGAATATGTGAGAAATAAAAAAGAAGACATGCAATATCAGTCTGACATACTTACCCCCATCGTGAGGGAGAGCTGCTCTGCTGTTCTGGTCAGATTGTAGTTTTGTGCTTCAAGCCGTTTACACTGACTGTGAAGAACCTGCCTCTCTATACTCCACTCTGTAAAGACAAAATACACGTTCAACTTTAGTTTAATTGGTACCAACCTCAAAAATCCATTTTTGGTCAAGCTTTGTTGTCTATAATTACACATTTCTATATTAAGTATAAATTCCTTTATTAACATTTTCCTTCAGATCAGGTATTTTATATTTTTTCTTTTCGAAGAAATCCCCTAAATAATTTACTAGGTCACAATAATTCTGTATAAGATCTCTGAGACAAACAAACAAAGCAGCATTTACCATCCACATACTCCTGGTACGCCTCAAAAATAGCTTCAATGCCCTGCCACTTCCTTGGAGCTTCCTCAGCCTCCTCTTCCTCCTCCTCCTCCTCCTCCTCCTCCTGGCCAGACTCCTCCTCGTCCTCATCGGACAGGTGGTCCCGCGGTGCCGGAGCGTCCCGGCTGGCTACAGGACAATGGAAGCGATGGCCGTTGATGTGCGTTGGCTGAGGGGTATGGTTCATATTTGTCAGTTGAGAGATGTTGTGAGGCAGCGAGCGATCGGCCTTCACACCGGCATTAGGGAGGCAGTTTGAAACTCCTTTTAGGAGAAAAGGCAGAGGCAAAAAGGCGATGTCAGGGTTAGGGTTATCACATCATTTTATGTCGATATGTACACAGTGGACATTTTGAGGTAGGGAGCATTGTCACCACTAGGTGGCACAACACTGTCATTTTAAAATGTACACTCTTGGTCCTTCACCTAAGAGGCTGAGGGGGCTAACCTTTGTTCTGCAGTGTGTTGTGTGTGGACTGCAGCACAGCCTGGTGGAAATGCTGAGCAAAGGCCTCAGGTGTGAACCTCTCCCAGGGCCGACTCCGTCCATTCTGCACAGGACCGGGCTCCTTTTTCTGAGGAGGAGGAGGAGGAGGAGGAGGAGCAGCAACACCGTTGTGGAGGGCTCGGAGCTTCCTGCTCGACTGCGACTCCACGAATTCAGCCTTTTCATGATGAGATGTCAAGGGAGGAGGAATGCGCGCCACCTGGGAGTCCATTGAGGGTCTGAGTGTGTTGTTATGGAGGTGCTTCACTTTGTGCACGTACGGAGGGGAGGGGCTGGGAGAGTCTGGATACCGGTGTCCGTTTGATTGACACGCCGCTGTGGAGGAGTCACCTAAACAAAACCAGCATAATTTCTTAGAGAGATGTATTTTTTTGTGTCAACTTTAAACACATGTCTTGACGCGTCTGTGTCTGTGTGCGCCGTACCAGTTGAGAGAGCCGGAGGACTTCTACACAGCGGTGAAGGATTATATCTGAGAGTGTCTAAAGTCACAGTCTTCCTCTGAATGGCCCTCAGCAGCTCCTCTGTCCTCTCCTTATCTACAGAGAAAAAGACAGAATGAGAACACCCGTCATTCATATCTGGGGGAAAAAAAAAGAGGACGTAAAGAAGTGACTGGCACCAGGAACTGACAGAGAAACGTCAGTAAATGGATGATCTGAGGCAAAATGGCAAAAAAAAAAAAGAAATAAGAAAGAAATCTAATCTGATGCTGAGGCCTAAACATATTCACCTAAATGTACCAGGATCATTTTGCAGCCTTGGTTTACCAGAAAAAGCTTCCGGCTGCAGAAGATGAGGAGCAAAATTGAAAGGGAGTGCAAATGAGTTCATGATTATTCAGCAGTGTCCCTCTAAGCACGTAATAATAATTTTAGCCACCGGGTTTACACCGGTATATTTTAATCACCAATTTTCTGAGTCTTACCAGATTTTAAAATGGGTTTTTTTTGTAACGTTTTAGTAAACATAATAAACCCAGCCACATATTATTCATTTAATGGAAAAGGACGCTAGAACAACCGTCACTGAAACTTTAAGTCTACAATAGTATTGTTTGTTCAGGGTTTTAATAGGAATTAATAGTAATTTGATAGGTTTAGATTGTTATCCGTCACATAATGCCACCAGGGAAGCATCTCATTGGTCCTAAATTTATTCTGCAGCATGGCAACAACCTCAAAAAAGAGCAAACTTTAGCAACAAATGGCCACAGGTGGAACAAACCACACACAATGTTGGTGTATCTATCCTTTTTACACCATTTCCCCATATTTGTTTTGTTTTTTTCCAGTGGCGTTCATATATTCTAGGCCTTGATACAGATTCCTTCCTAACTGCATTTTCTTCTCACCCCTCCTACAGCCTCAGCAAAAACACAAAACTGAGAGAAAGTAAACGCTGTGTTTGTTCCACAGGGAATCACCAGAAGAACTGTGAACAGGGCAGAGTAGCACGTAGGACGTGTGCAGATACTAAACAGGTTGTTACCTCTCCTCTGCTGTGGGCTGACATGGGAGAGGTTGAACATAAGGAGGAAGTCTTTTTTCTCCTCCAGTTCGGGGGTGCTGTCCATCTGGTCGGCAGAGTACGGGGTAGTTAAGGGAGTTGCGGGTGTTGAAGGTGAAGAGGCCTTTTTCTTGCCACGCACGGCCGGCGGAGAGAGGCTGCGCTCTTTCATCATCCTCCTCCTCTTCCTCCTCTTCTGAGCCAGGAGTTCGTCACGATGGGCCAACGTGGTGAGGCCACACACGCGCAGAAGGTCCACTTTCTTTTGAGGACAGGGATTCAGGCATGTGAACGTCAGTCAGAGTGAAAATATTTCAGACTTGTCATGAATGTATGTGCGTGTCTGTATATGCACCTCAGAGGATGTGTCCAGTTTGAGCGGGGGCTGTTCTGTCACTCTCCTCAAATGAGCTTTCACCTCCTCATCGTCGCTCTCATCATATGATTCATCCACTTCGTAGTAATAACCTGGCAGAGGAAGAACAAGACAGAAATTATCTATCATTATTAAAAAATTGCAGGCGTATTAGTTTTAAGAATACAGTTAACCATTCCCTACAGTCATATTCTACTGTCTACCACATCCTGTCCTGCTCATAAGCGCCCCGTCTCTCTTCCCCTTTAATTCCTCTTACCGCCCTCTCTGGCCTCCTTCCTCCTCTTCTCCTCAAGGTCAAGTTTGCTGAGCAGCCGGCGGTGCTGCTGGAGAACCTCGTCGTACACTAGCATGCTGTCAGGTGCCTGACTCTGTCGCTCCCTCACCGGGGGAGACGGAGAGGCTGCCTGGCACCGTCCCCCAAGGTCAGTACAGGTACTGGGGATAGTCAGAGGCATGCTAGATCTCTGTTGGAGGTTATTGATGTGATGCCGCTGGTAGAGGTTCTGAATGGCTCTGTCTTGCTCAACCTTGTTCCAGGAGTCGTGTAAACTTGCTCCCCTCAGAGAGGGATACCTCTCTGGGCTTTTTGTCGTCCTCCTGCCTCCGTCCTCCAGCCTCTCCCCCCAGCTTATAGGGGGTCTGTCGGCTCTGGTCAGTCCCGGAGGAGGTCGATTCGGTGGGGTGGGAGGGTTTAGTCTTCTGCGGGAGTCTGCAGGTGTGTCCACAAGGGAAGCTGGGTTCCACAGCGTGGTGGGAGGGGCAGGAGTGTGATGGGGACCTTTAGGGGAAATAAGAGGTGGTGGCGCGCCGAGGCAGGGAGGTACATCTTTGCTGCCTGGGTTGTGATAAACTGAATTGATTCTGTTTAGGAAAATAGAAAAAAATAAACGGTTTCATTTAGGTTCAAGTCTGTTTAGACTGTATATACAAAACATTTTCCTAAAGCTGATTTTGCATTCTGACCTGTGGCTGTCTCTCCTCGGCTCCACCCCTTTCCCTGGTGACCTGAGGCCCAGCTCCAACGGGCCGTCCCTCTCCTGCCCTTGCGCTCGTTGTCGTGTTAACCACGCCTCCTCGCTGGCTCTCTGTGTCATCATGGCGGCTGCCAGAGCTCCATGGATGCCCCCAGCGGCAGCAGCAGCAGCAGCGTGATGCTTCCCCAGGTGAGAAGGCAACAGGCTGGGCACTGGGTGTGGCACAGAGCCCCTGGATGGGTGAAGGCCAGGCTGCAGGGGTAGAGTTTTAGGTGCCGGGAAACTCGGATGCTCAGAGTCCTTGGTTTTATCTGGAGAAACAGGGACGTTTGTAAGTCTTGAATTAGTCGTTTGATGAATAATGTTGTGTGTTAGTTAGTTTGCTACTTCTGAATAATTGACAACAAACCAGGAATAATGGGAATGTAACTGTCAAGTCAGAAAACATGTCATCCAATATTCAACCATCTCACAATAAACTTCAAACAGTTAAACGCTATGGTGAAGGCCATAGGGTCATCATAACAGGAAGTGTTCTACACGCAGGAAAGATGACACAGGAACTTTCGCAAGAGTCTGTCTTAGATAATGAAATATCTTGTGTGCAGAGTTGACATTTTGTCCTTTGAGCTAAAGTTTGTGGAGACTACCAAATCCAGTGATTCCATCTTCTGGGGAGGACGAATGCTAATTTGCATTTCAGTCTGGGTGGTGTGCTTAGATATTTCTCGTATACAAATGGAAATTTTGGCGTGGTGGTTGGACAAGAGGAAAGGTCAACAGAATCATTAGGAACTATCCTTTGGGGCATATGAATATTCCTGACAACTTTTCATTGTAATCTGGTCTTTAGCCAGTAGTGGGACAAGTGTCAGAAACTGTCAATAATCAACGAAGGCAAAACAAAAAAAAGGGAAGTGAGAAATTTTAAATTTAAATAGCATTCTGCCACTCGGGTACCAAATCAGGAGCAAGCAGATAAACTGTGTGCATACATATAGCGTGCATACGCGTGGTGTGTGCGTGTGTGTTTGTGTGTCTGTACCCATTCTGTTCGGGGTCAGCCTCTCTCCTGGCCTGGCCCTGTCCTCCGGCGGTGCCCTCCGAGCCTGCAGCTCAGCCAGGTAGTGGCTCTCCGCCGCTCTGACCATCTGCTGCTGTCTCTCCCTCTGCCTCTCCTTCTGTCTGTCCAGCTCTCTCTCACGCTCCCTCTCCCTCTCCTCCTCCCGCTCTCTCTCCCTCTCCCGCTCTCGTTCCAGCCCGGCCTCGCGCTCCCTTTCTTTCTCTCGTTCGCGCTCTTGTTCTCTCTCTCGCTGGCGGAGCTCATTCTCCATCTGTAGCCTGTGGGGGAGGTTGACAAGTATGCACACACACACACACACACACACAAGGGGAGAAGGTGAGAGATGCAACACCCAACATGAGGCAGATATTAACCACACACTGATGAACCTCACACAAACATTTCTGCTAAAACATACACACACGCTCGCGGGAACACACACAGATAAGGGCACACACACTCTCCATTTACCATGAGGAAAATAATCCATACACAGCATGACTGAGCAAGAGCAGATGAACGCTTAATAGGTATCCACAGGAAAATGACACAAACACACACACATACACACACACTCACACAACAGAACACATTCACCAGCAATCAATAGCACACAAACAAACCTACAAGATATGCAGCAGCAGCCATTACAGAGCCAGATGATAAATACCATCCATTTCAAACACAAACATTTCCCCCGTGCATTATGCCACAGGGAAATAATGCGTATTGTCAAACCGAGAAAAGGGCTCAAAGCACTGAAAGAAAATGGAGAGAAACACAGAGAGAGTAAAAATCTACTTCCTTATGCGTATGCGCGCGCGTGTGTGTGTGTTTTATGTTTGCACTGGCTTGCATATGCACGCTTATGGGCATACAGTGAGTGTGTGAAGGGCAGTGTGAGTGTGTGAGTGTATAGGAGGCACGGTGGGGTGTGAGCTAAAAATATCACACACTCAGCAACCTGTGCCTTCCCTGCAGAGAGAGATTACAAAGGCCTGCAGACTCAGAAGAAAGAGAGAGAGAAAGAAAGAAAGAAAGAAGGAAAGAAAGATAAATATACAAATAAATACACAAATAATTACCTCTCAGACAGCACTGTGTGGTTTAGTTCTCCAGAGTAGCGACTTCCAGGCAGGTGCAAGTGGAGGGCAGATGGATGAAGAGGAGGGAATGCGCCTCCTGCAGGCACAGAGTAGAACTGCGATCGCAGCGCAGAAAGACACAGGGACTCCTCCATCCTGAAAGAAGCAAACCAGTCAGACTATACTGTATCTACCTCTTGGGGTTATCTCGTTGCTAGATAAAGGCAACGACTGCAGTGGTTTCGACCAACCAGTGAAACGTGTCTGCGGAAAGATGCAGGCAAGTTGCAAGCAAGTCCCCAACTCTTCTCCAGTACTCCCTGCTTTATGGCAATGGACCTATTGCGACCCATGTGACATACAATTTGTGCTCTTTGCTAATTCATTGAGTGAGAATCCTCAGTGTCATACGTGAAACATTTCTGTACTTTCTGTAATGTATTTCTGTGTGAAAATAGTCATGCTTTGCCTCGTCTTTGCAGGTAGGAGTTTATGGTTAAATGGTACCTAATGCGAGTTTGTTAAAGAGGGACTGAAAAGTTTAATGTTGTGTGGGTACCTTGGTAAGGAAAGAGGGTGGTGCATGTAGGCAGGATGATAGTAAGCAGCAGCGGCAGCAGCATGGGCGGCGGCAGCAGGGTCGAGACTCAAGGGCAGAGAGGTCAGTCTGAGGTCGTCTGAGGTGGCGAAGGGCCGAAGTGCTCTCAGGTATTCTTCTGGCACTGCACCGGAGGCAACTACAGTGTGCATCTGCCCAGGCAAGCTGCAGAAAAAGACAACACCATGTTACTTCATAAACGCTTCCTATGACGTCTGTGTTAAGGTTTTAGAGACTACATGTGTGTTGCTCTTACCTAATGCTCTGTATTCGGGGATCTTGCATGATGCTGCTGGGGGTGAGGCCAAAGGAGTGAGCCAGTGGGTGAGGTGAAGGGACGGGCGGAGTCCTCTTATCCTGCTGTGCCTGGGTGCTCTCTGCTCCCACCCGCTCCCTACCGAGTCCCTGCACACTCGGCTCAACCTGACAAGGAGCCAGACCGACACACAGGCAGTGTGAGAGCAGGCAATACTCTGTGTGTTTATATGGTTTGTGTGTGTGTGTGTGTGTGTGCTGGATTCAAACCGAGCAGAAAGAAGTTCTGGAAAGGAGGAAATGAAACGGAGGGACTGGGTAAGAACCTCCGAGCTGCACCCAGAGGCTCAGCGGAGTGGAAAAGTGGGTCTGATATGTCATAACAGGTCAAGATCAAAGTGGAAAGATGATCCTAATATCAGGCCAACTGCTCGCTCCTTCATCTCTCTCTCTCTCCGAGCGTCACACTCGGAGCATTTGGTCGACACAACATTGCATGCGATTCCCTGATTGCTCATAGTGAAAATACCATGACAAAAGAGGATGTTTTTTTTCCAAATTTGCATATAAATACACAATAAAACATGAAAAACGATGCATTCAAACAGAACTTGCGACCTTTTGGTTACAACAAGGAAAGTCGTGCTGCAAGCCATTGACCAGGTAGCATAATGTAGGATGATGAGCATGCTAACAACAAAACTCCTTAAAGCTAAATTACATATTAACTTCACCATCCACCTCTGTAATGAAGTAAAGACGTCACAACTAGTGAATAGTTTCCACTGGCAAGATTGTGACTAACACAAGAGGGGGCGTACCGTCTCTTCTCCAGAGCACAGTGGACACGACCTCATTTGAACGCAGCAAAAGTTGGCAACAACAAATACCATGAGACTGATTCCCCTGTAGTGAGGCTATAATTTGAGCTAAACGCTAACATCAGCATGCTGACTTGCTCACAGTGTCGGTAAAACCTACTCATGTTTAGAAGTTATAATGTTTACTACTGCTACATTGGCTTTGTTTAGCGTATTAGCATTGCTAACACGACCGACACTGACATTAACAGAAGCATCGTCTGTAACTCAAACACTGGGACCGAGACAGCGCACGACGGCGAGGAAAAAAGACATACATTTCCACTCGTGTGTCGTATCTCGTTGCTCCAGCAACATGCAACACAGGTTGAGCTGACCACGGACAGCCCACAAACAAATGACCTCTTGCAGAAACACACAGTCTGCTAACATAGTTTTACAACACTTGATTTGCAGTATAATACCCGTGCTTTGAATATGTTTGAATAGTTTTTGGACATGTCATTCATGGAAAGCAGATTCAAACCAGTGTTGAAGCATCTCTCTCTCACTATCTTTCTGTAATCACCACTAGTTCAAACTCTGAAGAGAAGGCAACACACGGAGGGTCTGGAGAGCAGCCATCGCATTCCTTGACCTCTGACCCCACAGACAGTTAATGGCCATCGTAGACACAGCATTAAACACACAGTCTGTTTCTTGGGTTTAAGTTGTTCGGGGACATGCTGCACAGTAAGGACAAATGCTGAATTTACGCAAAGCTTTAAAGCCCTCTGTCTGCTGCTCTCCTGCTCATTCTTTCGCTCCCTCCCCTCCTTTTCAACACCCCATTCTCTATTTTCCTGCCTCCCTCCCTCCTTCCTTTACTCTGAATGTCTGAATGGGAGCCCCGGGCAGGCAGGGCCACAGAGTGGTCTTTGTGAAGGGGGAGAAAGGCAGCTCTGATCCAGGGGGAAGTGGCTACTGTGGGGGCTAACCCCTGCATTGTGTGAGGGGCCTGGTTCCTTGCCCCAGCTTAAATTCACTCACACAAGAAAACGCATCCACAGACGCACACACACACACACTTACACACACCGGCCCCTCTTCACATCCTAAGCCTTTTGTGGTGAAGGGTCAAGTACACACACACACATATGAGCGCACACACATCCACACAAACACTGCAGGAAGCTGAACACAATAGGTGCCAGTCTCTGCAGCCTCCAGTGTTTCTTTACAAACCCCCTCATGTGTTGCTGAAAAAGACACGGACTGATTAGCGAGTGGAAGTGGGGGTGAGGCAGAAGACCAAAAGCGTGAAAATGAAGGAATGATACAAGACAGAGAAAGACGAGAAGGGAAGAAGAAGCGGTGGGAAGCCTGGATTTGACAGTTTGATGTTGACAAGGACTGTGAATATTTCTTTAATGGAGGGAGCAGCAGCAGCAGGGTAGATAAAGGAGACTCATCTGTGCTGAGTGAAAAAAAAAAAGAGAGAGACGGGAAGATAGAGGAAAAGAAAGTGCAGATACGCAGAGAGAAAAATCGGCAGACTTGTCTGGATAATGTCTTACCTGTCGTCCGTCGGCCCTCCACAGGCCGTTGCTGGTCTTGGTGGGGGCAATGGTGACTACCGGCGGGGTGCTGGGGACACTGTGGCCCCTGTTCTGGCCCAAGAGGGGCCCTAATGAGCCCCGCTTAGGGGTGGAGACCGGGGAGCTGTGGCTGGTGGCCGGGGAAGAAACTGGAGATGACTCACCGTTGAGGGCAGAACCTGAATCACGGCAAGAGAGAGAGAGACAGAGAGAGAGGGGAAAGAATAAACCGATCGGGTTACAAAGATTTCTGAACTGTAACACAAAAAGAAACAGTTTCTCACAGTGCAGGGAGTTAAGAAAAAAACAACAACACAGTCTCTAGCAATTTTGATGGAAAGTGTTGAAAATGCGACCAAAATAAAAGAACGAGCAAAACGAATACAGGAAGGGAAGGAGAGCGAGATGAAAGTGTGTGTGACGATCATGTGCGTGTGCGTGGTGATTAAAAACCATAAAAATCTGATACAGAGAGAACGAAAGAAGGATGTCATAAATGAACGTGTTAAAAAGAGGCTGGGGTGTGACACAGCGAAACGGAGGTGTTAAATGCGATGAAGGGAGACCGCGCGTGTGTGTGTGTGTTTGTTCACTCCGACATTACTTATTACTGTAACACTCACCAATCAGTAAACACACACACACACACACAGAGCGAGAGAGAGAGAAACACAAACACATTTAAAGACGGTCAGAAGGAGAAAATAATGAGACGGAGAGAAGGTGGGAACGAACGAGTTCATGTCGGTAAAGAAAGAGAGAGAGAGAGAAAACGGAGAACGGGGGACAGAGAGAGAGAGAGAAAGAGAGAGAGAGAGCCTGTTA
Organism: Chelon labrosus; assembly: GCF_963514085.1. Taxonomy (NCBI): domain Eukaryota; kingdom Metazoa; phylum Chordata; class Actinopteri; order Mugiliformes; family Mugilidae; genus Chelon; species Chelon labrosus. Next base: position 18,212,029 of record NC_140344.1, read on the forward strand.
TAATTGGCTGTAATTAGATTCTCATTATTAGGAGATGAATGGGAACGAATGAAGGAAGAGACAGAGAGGAAGAGGTCAGAGTAGGTCAGCTCTTATCCAACACCTTCATTAGGACACCAATGAGCTGAGTGAGGACACACACACACACACACAGAGAGAGAGAGAGAGCGAGAGAGAGAGAGCTACCAGGCAGTAAAACGTTTCAACATTAATGCACAAAATACAACCTTGGTCTGTGAAATGATTGACTTACACTGTTATTGGCATTAATACCAAATTCACGTCTTAAATGAAAGGTTCTGGGAAATACTTGCTTGATGGATAAAGAAATAATAAAAAAAAATAATTAACCATGTCTCTATGCTAAATGTGAAGCCATTAGTGTGTTAGCTTAGCACAAAGATAAATGTGAACATGGGGAAACGGCTTGACTGGCTCACCTACCTTAGCACTTTTAAGCTCATTGATTAATTTGTGCAATCTTTCTAGTTTTCACTGCTCACTTTCTTGGTTTGGAGGTGATAGAAACAAACACAATGTGCAGACATATTAAAGGATTCTGCACTTATCTGATACCAGTAGTAAAGGTGGTTAATTTGGGGTGAACCACAAAGAGATTGTAGTGTGTGTGTGTGTTCAGGGCTAATTAGCATGTATTATCTCATTTGTTTAATCAGCACAAAAACCAAAGAGTAAAGAGTGATCTCCTCAGTATGAAAACTGTTGGAACCGACCTGAAACCAGTAGTAAAGGTGGTTATTTTTGGGTGTGACCAACAAAAAGAATGTGTGTGTGTGTGTGTTCAGGGCTATGCCAGCCTTCCAGGGGCCCTGGAGCCACTGGAGCTCTTGGTTTTGTTGGGGTGCTTAGATCGCCGCTCACCTCTGGGATCCTCAGCCTGTTTGGCCAGTTTACGTAGGGCAGCAGCGAATCCGGAGTTTGCAGATTGGGCAACTGCGTTCCCATTGGTTAGTGGGCTGAGGGGACTGACTGTAGCCGTGGTGCGGGTTGCCGTGGAGATCATTCCTAATGATGGTGATTTATTGGACTCATGGTTCATACCTGAGGAGAGCAGGAAGAGAGACGTGAGGAGCTTTATTGTTTGATGCCTCTAAATAAAACACTGACTGCCAATCTGCGAGAGACGACTCTGTCGACTTCAGCAGCTTCCTTTCTCAAAATGATTATTTTTTTTTGCGCTTTGTCTCGGTTTGTGAGCAAATGCATGAGTTTCCGAACGCAGCGGGTGTTTTATTTCTGTTGAGTGAGTGAAACTAGTCGGCGGACTAGTGTGTAGCTGCGTGTGCGCCTTTATGTCTGAGCTCGACAGTGAGTGCATACGCGTGGGTCAGCTCCACTCGAGACAGAGTGGAGGGAGTGGAGCTGTGTCAGATAGAGCGGTGACCCTAATAGCAAATCACACACATGAGTGCACACGTGTCCGTTTCCTCAAGGGAGCCAAACAACACATCTTAAGACATCGGGAGCGTCTACACGCAAAGCTGATTATGTATTGCTGGATTTTTACACCCTCGCCGATGCAAGTGCACAAATAAACACACACACACACACACACATAACTAACACTGATCGATCTGCTGGGACAGTGGACACGCAGAGAGCAAACATGGTTAGAGTAACCTTTGTCTTCACCCTCTACCCTCTTACTGACCCACTAATGTTAATTACAGCTAGAATTAGCCAGCAGCCCCCCTGTCTGCTACAGCTATGACCTCATTACCACCACCACACACACAGTCACACAAACACCTTTAAAGCATACACACACACATATATCACAAGAAGAGCAAACAAAGAGCCAAAGCAGTAAACACACTCATGAAAAATTCATACGTGCACATCGAGTGCCATTATTGAACGTTCGGCACATCACACCGACGATGTTGATAAAGTGAAAAAATAAAGGCCGGTAGCATCTCGGCGGCGGCTGCTGCTTGGAAGTATCAGAAATCTCACATTTACACATGTCAGGTTAGATTACCTGCCACACACGTGAGCGAAAACACAGTGGAGGCTGCGAAGTGATGAACTGAGTGAGAAGATGTGAGCGAGGGGGAGGGTGGGGGATGGAGGGGGGGGGAGAGAGAGAGTGGACGAATCTTGAACTAAGTGAACATAAACAGAGAGGGAGATATATTTCCTCTGGACATAAATGGAAACGCAGAGATTAGAGCTAAATATTATGACGTCTTGAAGAAAGGCCGTTCCAGGTTTTATGAGCCTTTCAGCTAACACAAAGTAACACAATGATAATGTACACAGTTGACATGTATGTATGTATGTATGCAGGCTCTGACAGGACTGCTTTCTTTCGTGCTCATTCTTCTTCTTATCTTCTATTACCTGTTCCCACGAACACACTTTAAATATTTCTCTCTCGCATCATTCACGGTTTTCTTTTATTTCTGCGGCTACACACATGTATTTCCGTGTCTTAAAGCGAATTGAAACTGAAACTACGAATCAGATAGACAGAAAGGGAAAGAGATGAAGAGAGTAACAGCTCAGATCTTGACAGGCTGTACGTGTGTGTGTGTGTGTGTGTGCGCGTGTGTGTATGTGTGTGTCTGTATCTCTGTCTCTGCTGAGCCCAGCAGTCAAGGGAGAGATGATAAGACAGTTTCTATCGAGTCCTTCTCTCCCTCCCTCCTCTCCTCTCCACTCTCTCACTCTTTCCTCCCCGTCTATCCTCTCTCTCTCTCTCCTCTCTCCTCTCTCTCTCTCTCTCTCTCTCCCCCCTCCTCTCTCTTTCCCATTTATCTCAGCGTACTGGAGCTTATTTAACAAAAGCCAACACACATAATCTCCTCTCTGTCTCTTGCTCTCTTTCTTCCCTCTTTCTACAATCTTTTCTTACGGGCTACTCCTCTGATATTTATCCACCTCCTTCACCGGCACAAACACACACATTTTAACGCGTGCATACGCACATAACTCAAACATGCAAACACTCACCCTCCCGCTCACTGTTCTCCTCCTGCTCGTCGTCTTTCTGCTCCTATGTGAGACTCTTTCACTCTCTCCCTCTCAGCCTTGCAGCTGCTACGTGGTCACGTGACCTCTTTTCTATCCACTCCCCCCCCCCCTCCTCCTCCTCCACCTCCTACTCTCCATCTACTGCCCCCTCCTCCTCCTCCTCTCCCTCCATCCCCTCCCTCTCCATCTATCAACCTCTCCACCCTACCTCGTACTCCTCTCTTCACTGTCACCCTTTCTATCTTTCCATTTTCTGTCCTTAGCTGCCCCCCCCCCCCCCCCCCCCCCCCACGACCCCCTTCTCTCTCTCTCTCTCAAACTGTGCTTTCTGTCGTTTTCTTTCCCATTTTCATTCTTCATCCTTCCTCCTTTTGGCTTGTCGTCCTGGGAGGGTGGTGGTTGTGGCTCGGGGGTGGTGGAGGGGGATGAGTAGAAGAAGGAGGAGGGTGTAGGGTGATGAAGGGGAGGGTGGGTGTGTGATTTGAGCTGTGCGGGTGTGTGTGTGTGTGTGTGTGGTGGAGGGTAAATTTAACCCTCCATCCATCACTCTGTCTGCTTTGGGACATGGGGTATGGGGAGGGTGGAGGGAAGAGGGGGGGTGGGGGGTTACAGTGACCTTTCACCCTTCACCTCTGACCACCTCTGCCCCTGACAGCAGGGGGGTTGGAGGATGAAACACACAACGGCCCTAAATACAAATTAAGGCATTTTACTCCCTCTAGGAACTTCCTTTTAAAAGTGAAAGAGTAAACATGACTTTAAGGCCTCGCTAGCAGCGCTGCGAGGCTGTAATGCTGTAATGCTGTAATGCTTATTGCATCAGAAAACAACTTGGAGGAAGAAAAGGAAGAAGAAGAAGAAACAGAGAGATGATCTCGGTGTTCAGATCAATAATGAGGCCGAAAAATGTGAATTTGGCCTGAAGATGGTGTCGGGCTGCGTTGTTTCTCAAAACAAAAGAGGTTTATGCTCTTGTATTTAATTGTACAGTAAATATATAATATGAAAAATTAGTTCCCGACTGGGCAGACTGGATGCCACCCCTAAGTAGGAACCACAACTCAGGAAAATTAGGGAGAATATTGTTATATGAGTTGCCAAGTTGTTGACACATATATGAACAAACAAGGTGGATATGAGTAACCCTCACACAGACTTGGCAGACGAGCGCCTCACATCATACCATGCAGTCAGTGCGTCATACTTTGAAACAAATACAGACTTTTTTTTTTTATTAACATTTTTGTTTCCTTTGCTTTGCTTTGTTGACACACAAATAGTAAAAACAGTTCAGTCAATCAATGAAATGATTAAGGAACTTGTTTGTAGCTTCAATGCTGTTTCCACATTCCGATTCAAACGCGAACACAACAAAGTCGGAATAACGACTTCCCAACTTGGGGAAAATCATCCGGGGGAGCATGTGAACGCAGCATTAGACATGCTGCATTCAAATGGAACTCATGAGGTTGTGGTTACGACTTGAGAAGCCGTGTACACAAAATGCTTGGGATTCAAGTGGAAACATCAGCCGTAAGATGTGGGGAGACCGCTGCTCAGCAACTGCTGGTGTTTAGAAGATACCCGGAGCGAACAGTTTAGCACACTAACGACATGTAACGTGAGGAAATCTGAATCTAATCCACCTCCTTCGTATCTGAAAACACGACAACAAGGCATTTGAAGGCAACAAAAGTCCTCAATTTGACTGTGCTGCAAGATGCAAGTGTTAGCAAGTGTTAGCAAGTGTTAGCAAGCGTTAGCAAGTGTTAGCAAGTGTTAGAAAGTGTTATATGCTAACATGATCACCGTTATCATGTTACAATTCCTCACAATATACATTACTATCATGGGTATGTTGACAGCTGCTGAGTGTGTGTTCAAATTGGCTTCACTGAGTTAGCATGTCGTTAGCTTGCTAAACTGTTAGCCAGTTAGCTTCTAGACTACAACAGTTGCCCAGCAGCTGTGTTTTTAATGGTACCACATGAGCACCATATTTACTGCCCCGGTGTTTATGCTAACTTTTGATATGTGACAGTTAGCATGTTATAACGTGCGCCAACATCGCTGCATCAGTCTTATGGTATGACTTGAAGCTTTTCGGTTTTGCTCCTTATTTTTAATCCGTCCCATCTTGACCTGCAGAGTTGTGCACAATCTGATCTGCTTGGGACAATACACAAAAAAGTCAGGGAATCATTATCGCCTGCACAAGTTTTCTTTGCAATCCATCCAATTTTTCCAATATTTCACTCTGGACCACACTGCTGGATTCACCTGACCATTGATCCATCAACCAGCGGGCCCTCCGGCTCTAGTAGCTTGTGTAAAGTTAACCCGGCATCGCAGACTAGTAAAACCACCCTCAGCTTTGCCGAAATGGAAATTGCATCCGTGTGTGACTCCATTCATGCACTCACAAACACACCTACACACACACACAACTGCACTCTGCTCAGCATGATGTAAGTGTTATAGGACATGTTGAGGCCTGCGTTAAACACCTTTTTGTGTGTCTCTCACTATCGCTTCTTTTACTTTCGCACACACAAAACAGACAACACACAGGGGGACCGTGAGGACAGCACGGGGTGGGGGGGGGGGGGGACCTGCTCTGCCCCGTCAGCTCATTAAAAAAGCACAGTCTGTGTGTGTTTTGTGTGTGTGTGTAAGCAGGGATGGGTCATTAGGATGGAAGAAGAGGTTGTAACACACTACCTAGTCATTAACCCTCATCTCGTTGGCATGTCTGAGTGTGTGTGTTCCTGTTTCATAAACGTGACTATCTTCATTTGTGTTTATGGACAGTTACCTAACGTTAGACCAATAATGAGTGCACACACAAACGCACACAAAACATTCTCTATTTAAGTTTTAAGACGTTGTTATTTGGGCTTACGCTGATACTAATCGCAACAACGGCTACTGTTGCTGTTACAATAGCTGGCAGACTTTTTCAAATTCCTCTGACAAGCACGCACATACACACACACACACACACACACACAAAGAAAGAGAGGGAGAGGAAAGTAGCCAAATGTTTTACAGCCTCTTAAACTTGTCTGTAATAGCAGTCAGAGTGGCGTCAACACAGCAGTCTCCTGGGTTACTCCAGGGGCTGCTAAATGGCTTTACAAGCTCCAGTCACTCTGCAGCTCGCATAGAAACACTTAACACGTCCTTACAATCCATAAACAACGAACACACTCTCCCACTCCGGCATATTACACACTCGCGGCCGCGCAAATGAACATAAATGTCAGAAGAAAAAAAACGCCAGGACGGTGACATCAACAAAAGCACACACGTGCGCGATTTGTCTGCGCAAACGAACGCAAAGAAAAGCTCAGACACAATCAGCTGAGTCAGCGTTCGGGGCATCGTGCGTCACAAAACGTATGCATGTGACCCCTAGGGACCAAACAGCCAGCGCGCGTTTATGGTCCTGGGATAAATGGAGCAGAAAAACCACATACTGTAATAACAGACACCTCCAGCAAATATAACTAAACAGGACGCATATCCCAAAACACGCTGGAGCACAGAATATGTAGCACAATAAGAAACGCTGGAGAAAGTATGGGAAGTGTAGCAGTCATTACTCTGCTTTAGGTTTTACAGTGAGTCCACCAGAGCAGAGCTGTGTTTACTGTGTGATCATAACAGAGTCAAGATGTTGGTGAAAGGTCTATAACTTATCACTGCCACAGCTTAGAGCTGAAATGTGGGCAGTCAGAGAGGAAGGCATGGCTACATTAGAGAAGCTCTCCTTCTCCTCTCATTTGAACTTTACGGCCTTCCCTTCCCTTCCCTTCCACCTCCTCCTCCTCCTCCTGGCTGCAGGGCACAGTTCCTCTTTAAGTGACCCCCCTCTCCATTTCTCTAATCAGTGTACTTGTCTAGGAGCATCTTGTCACCGTCTTTCAGATACACAGAGTAGATATAAATAGCGGCAACTCTGGGACATCTTACTTTTCTCATCTTATCTGTCCGTGCTGTCGTTTCTTTACTTTGTCATTTTCTCCTCACTATCTCTTTTTCTCACTCGACAGCCTCTCCCATCGCGCCGGCTACCTTTTCTGTTTCTCCCCTCCGTGTCATCGATCTCCTCTGCAGCGCGTGGCTCAGTCTCACCTCTCTGATACGGAGATGATGCAAAAAGATAAAACAATCCGAGGCAAACCAATCTTACTCTGCCTCCGTTTGTTGTTTGGAGCCTGGCTGCGTCTGAGTCCTGCCCGCAGGTTTTTTGTTTGTTTGTTTTTTTTAATTTGGTGTGTGTGTGTATATGTGTGCGTGTTCAGTGCGTCAGAGGCTCGTGTCAGACAGTCGACAACTACAGTAACTCCTCCTCTGGCCCGAGGCCGGCTCTGCTCGCCAGGTGCCGACACCGCGGTGGCTCGACCATCTGAGCAAACACGAGGGGTGGAAAACACACACAGACACACTCTCATTGCACTGAGGTGCATGAAGACACACACAGACTAGCAGATGCACACATACTTTCCTGTCGGGCAGGTGCTGGCTGAGTTTAAAGTGCAGAGTGTAACTGAGGAGTCTGCTTACAACTGTGCAACTATTGCTGTCATAAACAATCATGTTAGTGATGGAAGACATCCAGAGTGCGGTTTGGGTCAGCAAATCAGAGCTGATATTGTTGGCTGGGTCCACATAAATGAGCTTAATGGATTGTATGGATTATTTCCTCATGTATTAGCCCTGCACAGATAAGACTAAAGAAAGGCAACATTGGCAATTGATTTATGAACAGCTGTCTTCTGTATCAGCTTATATACCTGCTTTTTACCATTTGTTTTATAAGACTACACTAGACTCTTAGATTATTTAATCAAATGTGATATCCTCCAAACGGGACTAGTGGGAAACAGCTATAAAAAAATAACTACCACACTTTCACAGTGCTCAAAGTGACAGATAATCCAAAAACAACTATCTGCACTCCTGGTGTAAGGTGGGGAAAAAAAGCAGCAAATCTTCATTTTCTAGAGAATGTTTCTAGTTACACTGATCAGCCACAACATTAAAACCACTGACAGGAGAAGTAAATAACACTGACCATCTCGTGACAATACAATGTTCCAATAACCTGATATTCGTGTGGACATTACTTAGATAGGCACCCCCATCCCATAGCAATGACACTCCTTGATGGCAGCAGCAGCCTGACACAGGCACACACACACTACAACGGTTTAGGAACAACTCAAAAAAAACATGAAAAACAGCACAAGGTGTTGACCTGGCCTCCAAATTCCCTAGATCCCAAACTGATCAAGTATCTGTGGGATGTACTGGAACAAACCTGATCTACAGAGGTCCCTCCCCTCAACCCGTAGGACCCAAAGGACCCCACTAACCGTTTCTGTTGCCAGACACCACAGGACACCCTCAGAAGACCCATGTCCATTCTGTGATGAGTCACAACTGTTTTGGAGGCACAAGGGAGACTGACACGATATTAGGGAGGTGGTCATAATGTTATGCCTGATCAGTGTAACTGATTATCATAATTAGTTGTCAATTAAAGTTCCAGTTCTAATGACACTGAAACTACAGGAGATATAAAATAGTATGCTATAATTTTAAACATAACACTGGGTAGCTGACTAACAAGGAGGAACACCAAACATAGATGAATATCACTGTGAATCATTTAAATTGATCCATAAATATGTTTTGGGTTTTTTTTTCTAACCTAATGTAAAGAAACACTGAGGGAGTGTGTGATCAGTGGAGCCTGCGTTTACATTATCTATATGAGGAGGAGGTAATTAAAGAGATTGGAGGTTTACTCAGTAACCCCTGCTGAGCAGCTGGTCTACGGCAGGTCAGGAGCAGCACATGGTGCATGTGTGTGTGTGTCTGTGTGTGTGTGTGTGTTGAACTCCACCTGCGGGCTGTGTACACACACAAAAGCGACGGGATCCGCTTGACTGCTGCTAATGCGCCCGGCGGCATCTATCTCAGCCAAACAATACAGTCGCCTGTTAAAGGTCCCGGATTAAAGAGCGACTCCTCTATCTCCCGTGGGTGCCGAGAGACAAACCACGTTAAGGACACACTGGCTGCGTTTCAAGTGCGTCTTCCTGCCCATTGAGTTTACCAGGAGCAAACAGGAGCGAGCGGTGTTTGATCACTGGCAAGTTTGACAAGAAAGACACATAACAAGGAACCACCAACACCGCTAAGACGCACACACTAACAAACAGGACGTGGGTCACTCTGGCTTCAAAATAAGAGCATTGAATGATCCCCACATCAGAGTAGCCTATATACAGTCTAATTTGCAAATGTTCCTACTAAGGAAAAAGAAGGGAGTGCTGAAGCTTTTTAATTTCCTTGAATGTGTGTGTGTATGACACACTCCTATAACGCTTTACTGTAAAAAGTGAAAACAAGAATCTGCTTACTCCTGTTGTCTTTACACTGTCCGTCGAGATGAACCAGTTTGTCTGATTACATTTTGCCGACTGATTCAATCACACACTGGCCACTTCTGAGTGCTGCAGTTCGTCTAAAAATAGCTCAGGTTTCACTTTGACAGTAAGTCTCAGGTTGACCAAAAAATAAAATTAAAAAAAGATTAAAAGAAAAGTACAAACCGAGGATGCGACCCTAACCCGCACACCATGCAACTATTACAGCCACAGCGCAGGGAAATAAAACACCTTGAAGTAGACGGAGCCTCTGATGACTACTACAAAGTAAATTAAGCCATAAGGTCATTGGATAAATCCATCACCGTGCGCCGCAGACGAAATCCAAGCGCTGATCCGGCGATAATTCAACATCGTGTTAACTTTAAAAGCAATAGGAGGCCTTATCATTCGCCCCAGGCGACAACAAAAACAAAGCAGACAAAGACATTTGTACTAAAACAACGGAAAGCGCGCAACTTACCGCCTCACCAAAGACCAGGAAATCCTCGATTTTTGCGCATCCTTGTGTAGATAAAATGACGCCTCAGTGCGCAGCGTTACACTGTCTGGTGTCGCCGATAGCAGCACAACGCGCACGGATGTGGAGATGTAGGAAGGAGAAGGACAACTCATTAACTGTCCTCCGAGAGACACACAGAGAGAGAGAGAGAGAGAGAGAGAGAGAGAGAGAGAGAGAGGCGGGATATGAGAGGGGAGGGGAGGGGAAAGGGAGGGCAGGGAGGAGGAGGAGGAGGAGGAGGAGGGTGAGCACCTGCTCCACTGATGCTCCCTGGAGAGATGGAGGGATGGAGGGAAGGAAGATGTGGCCCCAGTCTGCTGATACCTCACAGCCTGGACATGTTTACTGTCCGCTGGAGACAATCAGATCTGTTCAAGTCAGCTGCCCCTGCTGTTACACTGTACACACTCACCCTACAGAGGAGCAGGCTAATTTAACTGATGGTAATTATATTGGGCTATCCTACTGTTAATAACCCACCACAAGGCTACATCTGTTATTAACAGCAGAATAGGTGAGTTTCACTTAAACAAAAGAACCACAATCTATAAATATCCAACAGACGTTTCTTTACTATTGCAGGCAGGTGCAACAAGTCTAATTACAGCATACACACACTAGCCAGTTCATTAGGTACACTAGTGAAAACATGTATTCTAATATAACAGTAGATAGATAGATAGATAGATAGATAGATAGATATTTAAGAGCACTAAATCCTCCTACTTGACTGATCGAATAATCTAAGAATGGTGGTTATTAAACTACATGATCATTTTGGAGGATGTAGTTTGTGCTGCTGTTGAACTGGATTGTTTGCTGTCTAGCCTAGCCCACTAAAACAGTGTCAAAATAATAGAAACATGCACCGGTCAGGCATAACATTATGTTTATGCCATGTACCACCCACCTAGACCAGACCAGGCAGCCCCACCCCATAGCAATGACACTCCTTGATGTCAGCAGCCATCCCCAGCAGGATGCAGCCTGACACAGACACACACACAAAAACGCTTTAGGAACAACTCAAAAAAACATGAAGAACAACACAAGGTGTTGACCTGGCCTCCAAATTCACTAGATCCCAAACTGATCAAGTATCTATGGGATGCACTGGAACAAGGCTGATCCAAAGAGGCCCCTCCCCTAAACCCATAGGACCCAAAGGCCCCCACTAACACCATTCTGTTGCCAGACACCACAGGACACCCTCAGAAGGCCCATGTCCATTCACTGATGAGTCACAACTGTTTTGGAGGCACAAGGAAGACCTACACAATATTAGGACATAGGTCATAATGTTATGCCTGATTGCTGTATATTGGTAAAACACAATACAATGCAGTAGTAGCACAAACCACAGCCTCTAAAAATGAAAACATAGTTGAATTAAGAGCTCTCTCCACTATTTTAAACAAATATTTAATACCATAACCGTCAAGAAGCTAAGATTTAAAGCTGACGATGATGCACCAGGTTTGTAAACAAGTATTAATATGCCATGGTGATCTTGTTAGCAAACGTTAGCATAATAATAATCAGTCCAAATACATATTTTTGTGTCTTTAACTGCTAAAATATTCCCTGAGTTCTCTTGTTTTATGTTAACAGGGCTTGTTTGACACTCTCGGTTGCTCTGTTGTCCTACTCGTGTAGACAAATCCAACAACATCCAAAGTTATCATAGGTTTCCCGTCTGCACCGCTGCACTAGCTGTCACACAAAGCCAAAGAAATGACACTCTCTGCAGCTGGAGACGAGGCTGATGAGAGCAGAGCTGCGAGCTACGAAAAAAAACCCAAAACAATAATGACCCGAATGACATCTGAACTCCCCGCGCAGCTGTGGGGAAGCAGAGTTTGGTGGTAATTCTCTCCCGTAACATAACACATAATCAGTCACAATTTGATCCGTCGTGAGTGTAAAAAAAAAATGATGTTTCGTGCAACTCAGAGAAGAAAAGGCGTTCCTTTTTACTTTAGTGTTTAAACTATCTTGCATTTTAATAAATAACGTACACCTTGAGGAGACAACTACCTGTGCTGTAAGGAGTTAACTGTATTTTTATGACTTCCACCAGATGCTTACTAAAGTTACAAACACCCTGTATGAAGTATCAAGCCATAATAACATTCATCTGTCATCATGCGCTATAAGCTCACTCTGGCTGCTTCATTTAGTCTAATATTTCAACATCTCCCCTGGGCCTTTCTGTCTGTGTCTTTCTTGATCGTTCATCCCTTCATCTCCCCATCTCTCTCTCTCCTTGTCTCCCAAGCAGCTGCTCCACTTTGCAGCTATTTAACAGCTGTTTTGCATCAATTTGCGCTTCAGAGTGCAGATTTCTACCTTGTCCATCCTTCTCCTCCCTCCCGCTTTCTAATTCTCCCATCTCTTCCTGTCTTCCTCTCGCATTGCTAAGATGCCAGACGCACAGTAGCACCAAACAGCCTTGATGTTTTCCTCAATGAATAGGCTGTCTCTTTCAAGTCTTTCCCTGAGATCCATTCGGCGATGAAAGACGCACACACACACACACACACACACACATACACACACACAAGCCCGTGTAAGCGTCAAGTAGACACACATTTGTGGAGACATGCACGCAGATTAGCAGCCCCCTACTTCCCCACTTTTCTCTCTCTCCGTGGAAACAACAAGTACTGAAGGAAGCAATGGAAGAGAAAAGAAAAAAAGTGAGGCTCCCCTATAATCCCCAAATCCGTCTCTCTTGTACTCAAACCTACACAAGAGAAAAGAGGGGGAGTGTGTGTGTGGTGTGTGTGTGTGTGTGTGTGCTGTGTGTGTGTGTCTGTCTTCAGAGACTAGTGTAGCCTGACATGATTTATGGTTTGGCTGTGCACTGCAGGCAGACACTCTCAGTTTTCTCTGAGGTGGGTGTCTCACCTACATCCTTTGTGACCTATACAGGTTGTATAGATTTGTGTGTGTGTGTGTGTGTGTGTGTGTGCGTGAGAGAGGGAGAGAGAGAGAGAGAGAGAGAGAGAGAGAGAGAGAGACGAAGATAAACTGCAATGTGTGTGCACGCTTGTGTGTGGACTGCAGGTGCACGAAAGAGAAGCTAACCCTCCTGATTGAAAATTTGCAGCCCGCCCTGTGTGTTTTTCTGTGCGCGCCTGCGTGTAGTGTTGGGGTCAAAGCACACAGCGGCGTGTATTCTCCTGGTGGGTTATACTTTGGCGGTGTGACTGTAGGATCCCCCATTAAGTGGCGTGTAAAAGAGGCCAAGCACAGAGGCCATTATGAACTCCGGCAGTAATAGCTCCAGGAATCTTACTGCCTCTGGAGACCTGGTCATTAGCCTATTCCTCTCTCATAAAGCTCCCTATCCATCACACACGCGCACAAGCATACACACATTTGTATGCAGACGCAGCCACGCGCAAACCACGCACAAAGCGTGTGCACCGCCCGCGTCCGTCCCCTGCTCTTCCTTCTCTTGTCTGTTCGTCTCTGGTGAAGAAGGGAACAGCGCTAGGAGAACAACCCACCAAGACAACCACAGCTGTCTTTGAAAGCAGATGCACTCTCTCGCACATAAACACACACACACACACACGCGCTATTTGCACACAACACACAGATGCTCATTTACAAAAGCGGCGAGGCATAATATCAGCCATGAACCCAAACCCCTGATTATTTAAATGTATTCCTCCTTCCCCATCCAGTGAGAAGTGAGACACTGTAGCAGCCTGTTAGCTCTGGTCAGGTAGGAGATTACAAACAGAAACACTGTCACATACAATGGCGCTTGGTGGCTGGACAAGCAGCATAATGGCAACTAAATCCACCAACTGAGCATTCGGTCTCTCTGTCTCATACACACACACACACACAGACGCATAAACACGGACGAGCACGTGAATACACAGTCGCTGTAGTGAGATTTATTGGCATTTCAGACAGTGAAGACAAACAGCAGAAGCAACAAGGAGATGAGTACGCTCTTTATCCTCAGGCAGGCAGCTGCACACACACACACACACACACCCATACATACTGTACAACGTCCACAATCATCATGCAAAACACACACACACATATGTTCAGCTCGCCACAAATTCACAAACTCACACCCTCAAAATAGGCCAGAGTTTTAATATGGACCCATGCATACCCATGCACACACACACACACTATATATATACATACATACATACATACATATACACACACACATAGAATACAATGTGTACCTGCACACACAAAGCAGAGGGAGTCCGGAGAGAAGAGATACCTGGGGATGGAGACACATTGGCAAAGGTAATGCTGGAGTCAGTCACTCTGTCCTCAGGCGGAACACACACACATACGCTCACACACACACACACACAAACACATAGAAACACGCACACACACAGTGCTGTAAAGATAAGCACTAATCCTGTTTATTACCTCCTCCCTCTCTGCACTCTCCCTCTCTTTTTCATTTTATCTCTCTCTCTCATTTTCTCCCTCTCTCCCCTCTTCTCTTATTTTCCCTGTCTCTCCTCCTCAAGCCTATTTTAGCAGCGTGCGCACACATACGCACAAACTGGCGCACGTTCGTGCACGCACACACACATTGTCAGTTTTCTCCTGTGATGTTTGTTGGCCTGGGGCTGAGACGAGGAAACAGGGAGGGGAGTGTTGATGTGCGCTGCTCTTTTCCAGCTCCAGCTCTGTTCGCGTCCTGCAGAGAGAATTACCTTCCCTTTGTCTGTGTGAAGGGGCTGCTGCCTTTACCATCTGTGCAGCGGATACAGTGGCAAGCATGCGTGCGTGTGTGTGTGTGCGCTTGAGTCCGTGCATGTGTGTGTTTCTGTACGGCTATACTATACTAATGAAAATTAAGACATCTCGCAAGAGCTGATGAATTAAAAGGGATCATTTTGGGAGTTGAGACATGGTGATTAGATTTATGTCAAAGGGTCAGAGAGTAAGTGTTGTCAGTTTAACGTCCTCACAGTTTTAGTAATGGAGATGTTAATGATGAGCCCATCTCAAGGGCCATTTAGTTGCTGTTCTGGAGCTTTTTGATCGGCCCATAAGAGTTTAAATTTTTATTTTTCTTAGCAATTTAAGGACTTCTTGGACCTAATCCTTCTTGATCTTTGACAAAACAGTCTCACCTGAGCATCCATTTGCTCTTTTGGTTGCTTCCTTAGTGTAATTTACTTTAATTAGGTCTGTTTTGGAGTTTTTAAGGCATTGTTAATCTCTATAGTAGCTTTTCAAATCTCTTTTTTTTTCAGAATATGTTTGAATAATACTTTCCTTTCTTTCCTTTATCCTTTATGCTCTTGAAAATTCCTTTTATGTCTTTTCTCCTGTTCCTCATCCTCCTTATCGTTCTTTTATGTGTCGCTTTCGCCTCATGTGTTTGTTTTTTTCCTCCGCCTTCCTCTCAAACGGTTCTCATTCCTCCCTTCCTCTTTTTCCTCATCAGTGTCTCTCCTCCACCTCCTTTCCCCCTCTCCCTCTCTCTCTCTCTCTCTCTCTCTCTCCCTCTATCCCTCTCTCTCTCTCTCTCCAGATGGGTGGCAGAGAGCAGCAGCTTGCTGTGGTCAGGCCAATTATTTACATAATTATGATCTCCCACTTAACCACATGATCCCTTACCTGGGCGTGGGCAATTAAAGCCACCATCATTATGCAGATTATGCAAATACAGGCAGAAGCAGAACAAGGTGACGAGAGATCACATGCGAGCAAACACAAACCCTGTAGCCATGCACGTGTACGTGTGTGTGTGTCTGTGTGTGTGCTTTGCTGTCAGGAGTTACATATGTGAGTAGCAGAATGTGGGAGCAAACTTGACAGTTTTTTTGACGGTATTTTTGTTCCTTGGTGTCACTTGTAGTCCACATAACGTCTATCAGTCATCCTGCACACGTGTAAACGGCTATTAAATTATAATAATTATTCGATTATTTCTGTCTGTAGCTTTTGTTTTGAAATTAACCATGAAGCCTGAATGCAAAGTAGGTGAATGGATTTTAGTCTGTCTATTCAATATTGTCTATTTCTGTTACATTTTGTGTTATCATTAAAAACTGTCTGCGTTTCAACATGCATGTGATTAGGGAATTAACAGAGAGCAGCTGAAAAAGTGCTCAAACTTTTCACCCATCACTTAGAGGCAATTAAATGAAGCATATTAATGTTGCACCAAACTCATGGCGCATGGCTTTCCCCGAGCCCCAACATTAGATTAACCACTTTAATAAACTCATAAAATGTATCATTGAAAATGGATATTCATGGTGCTCTTGCTGGTATAACCAGATTAAAACTAAAATTTGTGGTGTGGTGCACCCCTAAGCTCTGATGATTATCCAAGTAACCAGAGCACTGTTTGTTAAATTTTGGTTGAACTGACCCTTTAAAGTCACATTATAATTTTATGTTGCCCGTTTGTTTTATGACCAAGCTAACCGCTGCTGAGACAGAATTAAATTCAGAGAAAGAAGAAGGAATAACGAGTTGGAAAGGAGAGAGCCGTATGTCAGTCTGTGTATATGTGCATGTATGTGTGTCTGCAAGCATGTACATATATATGTGTGTGTGTGTGTGTGTGTGTGTGTGTGTGTGTGTGTGTGCAGTCACATGTGCAAGATCCCTGGAACCTGCTAACATGGTGCAGCCAGGTGGCAGACAGAGCCATGCCCATGGGTAATCAACAGGCTCTTCAGTGAAGCGACATCATGGATTGTGAGTGTGTGTGTGTTTGTGCACGTGCATTGTGAACCCCCACAAGGCGAGGCATGTGCAAGCCTACATCTGCATTATGAAGCATACAGTACATGTCCTGTTTGACGGTAAGTGCCATCTAACTGCTGTTAACCAGTTCTTTGTAAAAAGCCACACACAAAACACAAAACACACAAACATACAGTCGGTGCACACACACGTACACGCATGCACACGTACACACGCTGACACATTCAATCAATTATGTTTTGACATGGTTCATGAACATGCAGATGGTGCAGGACCAGCGGGAGCAGAAGACTGAGTACATATCTATCTCTCCCTCTTCAGCTGTATAGATGTATACGTGTTTTACCACTGTGTGTGTGTGTGTTTGTGTGTGTGTTGTAAGTGTCCACCATCCTGTAAAAGATTTTGATGCCGGCAAATTTTACCTGCTGCATTTTCATTTGGCTAATCCTCCTGCCATCTGCTCGTTATCATACACCGAGCTGCTTATTACAGTTTTACTTTGTGTGTGTTCTTTAAGCATGTGCGTGTCATATCTGTGTGCGTTTGTGTGTGTGTTTGTGTGCAGAGAGAGAGGGAGAGAGAGAGAGAGCTACCAGGAGTTGTTGTTATCACCTCAGGTCAAAATCTGCTGGCATTTATCCCAATCTCCCCAGCTCAGTGAGCAGACAGGCCGCATGTGTGCATGCGTGCAAAGTGTGCGTGCGCGCGTGTGTGTGCGCGCAAGTGCATTGTTGTGTGAATGTGTGTGCTCGCATGTGAGATCTCACTTCAAAGCTTTCTGCCTGTTCTAAATGAATGTAAACATCACAGAGAGGGCATGTTTGCCCGTGTGAGAGTGCGTCCGTGTGTTGCTTGGGTCCGCACATGCTTTAAGTGAATCCTCTGTTAATTAAGAGCTCATTAGTGACACCAGCTCTTTGACCAATTAGGGTGGCTTGCTCACTCGCTCACTTGTTTGTTTTCTGGTTGAGACATTTACCAAACACGCTGTTTTATTCATTCCCTTTCTTTTAAATCCCTTCTTCGGGTTTATTTTTCGCCATCTCTGGTGGATAGTAAACATAAAAAATAGATGATGGTTGTTTTTTTGCACTTTCTTATTCTTTGTATTTTTTCCTTTTTCTTGGCGAGAGAAAGTCATCCAGCTCCCACATGATGTTTGTGTGTGTGTGTGTGTGTGGGTTTTATCTCCTCCGTGTTATCAAGCTGTTGTCATGGTCTTTTATTCATATCATTAATAACAGTGCCCTTGAGGTGGAGCACCGCGACCCTGTTTTCATCGGCGCACGCTAGTGAGCACAAACACGCACACAAAGGTGCTCTCACACAAACACACACAATTAACAGCACAAGAGAGCCTGACAGCAGCGTGCTTTGAGGCAGCACCCATCTCAGCCTCCCGTGTGACTACACAAAGACTCCACGCACATAACATACAGAGAAAAAGAATTACGGCCAAACACACAGACGCGAGTGCGTGCCAGCAGCTTCTCCACCCACTGAAACCTATACACGTACCGTATACGCTCGTAAATTGTGTCCTATTTAAAAGAAAGACTCAAAAGCAGAGGCTGAAGTCTGAAAGCGCCACCACAGCACATATATGAAGACTACCTGGCATCCTAACCGAGGTAAAATGAGGAAATGAGAGAGGCGCAAAAGAAAATAAAGAAAGAGCTGGGAAGCAGGGGAGAGAGTCAAATTAAGGGATACTGATCCACCACCAAGACATCCTCAATCTATCATTACAGGCTCCCGGGACTGGTTTTAGTCTGGCCTGTACCACAAATCAGCGAGCCATGCTGGAGATCCTCACAATATAATGTACTGTTGGAAGTAAGTTTGCACTAAACTTTAGCTTGGTGTTGATTTTTTTCATCCACTCTTTCTCTCGCCCCTCCACCGACTCAGCTTTAGGTTTATTGCTCATTGACGCTGCTGCAGATCCAAACCGCAGCTTCCCAAGTGAAGGACAATCTTTCGAGCTACTGCTGTTACGCACATTTTACAAGTCTGTTGAAGTCATTACTTCCACAAGCAGCCTGAGAAATCAGTATTTATTTGTGTGCTGCCGCTGTGCAAGGCAGGAAAAAAACCTTAAGAGAAGTTATGAAATGCTCACAGTACGAGAGCCTGAGGCTGAATGAGTGTGTCGCACTGAGTGTGTGTGTGTGTGTTCATGTGACATCTGCCATAAATCACACAAGCCACAGTGTCCTTGTAGTTCTAACACATATCATGGAAATCAATGGCGAGGTCAAGCTGAACAGAGCAGCCCAGCCCCAGAAAATACCACAGCAGCCAATAAATATGGCAGGCTAATACACACGTCAACAACCCGGCTTTCTCACCCTATCGACTCTCCGCGGATAATGTGTGTGCGCACGGGAGCAAATGCATACATGGATAGCAACACAAATGTCACGGGGTGTGTGTCCATTCTTCATGTGGACATTTGAGCTGGGTTTGACCCGACGACATTGTGAGAACTGGAGATGAATTATCTCAGTTCGCTGGGCCTCTGTGAACAGTATTAAAGGATAACACTGGGATATAGATATATATATATATACGTCAGTGAAGATTTGCTCCTCAATGTGGTTTATAAATGTAAAAGTGTATAAATCAATGTCTGGAACCTCTAACAAATCTCATGCTTGAGTAACATTTGCTACAAACTACTAAAAGAAAATACAGATTCATGTCCATAGCAGAATTAAGATGGACAAACTCCCAATGACGTCACACAAAGGTTTCCTAAAGAGCAGTTTTGAAGCTCAGTATGGTGGCTGTGGTCGTCGCCATCTTGGCAGTGACTCCGCCTCACTCCAAACTAAATTTAAAAAAGAGGCGAAGAGGTGGAGCACGACTGGGGTTGAGGTGGGTGGCTGATGCAGTCACATTGGGGTACATAAAAACTGTACAGTTGTCATGAATGGAGATATTAACACGGCTATAAACTGTACGGTTGTACATTTTAATGTGGAGGTCTATGGGGATTGACTCACTTTTAGAGCCAGCCCCAAGTGGCCATTTGGGGAACTACAGTTGTTGACACAGCTCTGAGAGTTTCCACTCGTTCAAGACAAGCTTTTTAAACATGGTATGTCTTCAACAGTATCTCATGGGATTGAGAGTCATGGACAGGGTAAAAGAACGTGTTTTTTTTCACATAGACAACATAGAATATCAACCACTTTATCATTTAAACATTAGCGGCCGGTGGTTTTGTTTATTTCATGACTCTCCGACTCTCGGCGGCCTTGATGCTCGTTCTCCCGGGAATACATTCAGATTTTTGAAAAGACATTTGGGTACTGATCATCAGTGAGGAGGAGAAGCAGTAAACTGCTGTAATGTGTGCGGCGCACATCACCGGGGGGGTCCGGAGAGTGGAAGATAGCAAAATGCCACTTTCTTTTCTTTATGATACCATGTTAAGGTCATGATGTGCTCTGGGTAACAATGCATGAAGTGTGCGCACAAACACACACACAAACGCAAACGTCTCCGTGTCTTCCAGCTCACACTTTTTTTTTTCTTGTCTTCTTGTTGACGGTCGTATGAAAGATTTTCAAGCAGATAATACGTATCATTAACTTGATTTTCTATTGTTACCGCTAATCTCCATTCCTCTCTCATCCTTACTCTGCTCCACTTCTTCTACCTTGACTAATCACACAGTAATCTCTGCACATCGCACACACACACACATACACACACACACACACTCATCCCTTACCCCTCACCCCCTACATTGTCAAATGATCATTGAGGAGCGAGTGTGTGGCTGACACAGTCTCCACAGCAACGGCAGTTAGGACCAGGAGGGGGGCTGGGGCATCTTCCAATGTGTGAGTGATGAGAGCACACTGAACACACACACCTGCACAAACACACACACACACACAGCACAGGCAGGTGCACGCAACCACACACACACACAAAGGTGGCAGCTATGACAAAAACCCATTTACACACACACAAACATGCAGGGACACACACACTGCACAGACATTAAGCGAGACCTAGGAAACTGAAAAAAAAGAGGATGAAAGCGAGAGTGGAGGGAGGATGGAGGATGGGGGGGTGGAGGGGTGGGGGGCTGTTGCTTCCTGGAGAGATTTTCTTCTTCTTCCTGCTCTCTCGTTCACATGCATACACAGATACAAACACACACACAAATATACAAACAATGACAAAGCACCACGTAATCACTCTGATTCAATCATTTATGAAAGTAGATGTATAATTCAAAAACCAGCGTGAAAGATTCACAAGGCAACGAACATTGTTTAATCTGCCCTCCGCCCTCTAATTCCCCCCCGATCAATCCCTCCCTCTCCCATGTCTCTCTTGCATCACCCCGCCTCCTCCCTCTTCCGCTTTTCACCTTTCGCCACAGCAGGGTTTTTAATCATTGACCACAGTCTGGCCCAGACAACTAAAAGGTCAGAGATCAGGGTCAGGGTTCAAGGGAAAGACACGTCCGCCTTCACGCAGACGGCCTCAAACATTACCATTCACGTCATCTCTTTTGCTCTGTAACTGAGCAAAATCCCAGTTTACACACTTTCCTTTAGTCCTCCGCTTGTCATTTTGATTCTCATCTTCACACCGCCTTTCCACTGACCTCCGCCTCCTCCTTTCTCTTCTGCGGTGTCGTTCTGTCAGCCGGCTCTCAGGCGTGTTTAAGCACCTTTCCGAGGTAGCCTCACACCTGCCTCCACACTGACACCGGCTGCACTCTCTTGCATATCACACAGTCGCTTGAAAGTCTACAGACAATAAACGCTCACTGCGTGGTTACAGAAGCAAAAGCCCAACAGCAAACGAGAGAAAAACCAGAGCCTGATTGTAGATAAATATCCCACAAATGACCCTTGTTTGTGAATTATTTAGCTGCACTTTGCTGTATTTTTATAGATTACACTGTTTTAAATATTATAATTAACAGTTTGGTCCATAAAAGCCAAAAGTCTTCAGTTTGAAATCATAAAAGACAAAGAAAACCACACGTTACTTAAAACAGATACTTCAGTGAAAACTAATCAGTTATCAGAATAGTTGTCAATTCATTTCCTGTTTCTCAGCGAAGTATTTAACCTCTGTTTCAGTTTGTTTCCACATGTGTTTCTCACTGTACACACTGTAGACTTTAAGCTAAAATCAACAAAAGCTCCATATTTCTTCCAACAATTTTGAGAATGTTTTGAAAAATCAAGAAAAGTCCAAACTACACTATTAAAAAAAATGTTTGTATTATGCATAAGAAGCAAAAAGAACAACTAAAGAGCTTCCGACTTCTGTGAGATGATCTAAATCTAGTGTGATTTCAAAAACATCATGAAAAGTGACTGCCACCGGGGGCTGACAGCAAATCAACGTGACAACGCTCGAGCCATTAATTATGACTTGAAAGAGTGATTGAATGAAAGGAAGATTCACTCTCCGCAGCCATGTGACAAGAACAAGAAAATACCACCACACAGCTGCCCACAGAAACATTAAACTCCGAACGGACACCGACTTACCTGGGAGGTAGAAGTGTGGAGTCTTTAATCCAAACATGACTCTGGACGCCTCCTCCACTGACTCAGAGAGTTAGTGTCTGGGTTGCAGGGAGGCAGGGAGGGGGCGGGCGGGGGGATCGAGCTGTGGTCGGCTGGGTTAAGGAGCTTGTTGTTGGTGTAAGTCATCAGACGACTCCCTGCTCCGGCTCCCTCTCGCTCTCTCTCACTCTGGGCCCTGCGGGTGCGAGGAGGGAGGAGGGAGGAGGGAAGAGGGGGAGAGGTCAGCCTCTGTCTACCTCGCTCCCCTCCTCTTCACCCTCTGGATCGTGGTGCAAAGAGAAGTGGAGGAAATCAGAGGGAAATAGAGAAGAAAGAGAAGAAGAGAAAGAGACAGAAAGAGTGACACAGAGGAGGGAAAATACTCCACAAGCTGAGGATGGGTGACAGTGTGCTCATGCCATCTTTTACTGAGGAGATCGTCTGGGAGGGAGAGCCTCTGAGAGAGTTGGGAGGATGACAGGAAGGATAGAGAGAGGGGAGGGAAGGGGGGGAGTGAAAGAGAGAGTAGAGAGAGAGAGAGAGAGAGAGAGTCTTCAGTCGTCGTCTTCTCCTTTTTTTTTAGTCCTGCGCTTTGTAATCCCTTCCTTGTTATTCATTCAGCGGCCTCCTGGTCGTTTGCCGTATAATGATCTGTTTTTCTGTGCCTCTGTTCTCTTTTCTGTCTCTATTCTTGCTTTATCCTTCCTCCTTTGCTTCAGTCCCACCACTGACTGCTCAGCTCGGCGAGCACAGAAGAGGAGGAGGAGGAGGAGGAGGAGGAAGGAGGAGGAAGGAGGGGAGGGAAGCTGGGAGAGAAAAGAGGGAGGAAGGAAAAAAAAAAGGAGGGGAGGAGAATCATAAGACAGATGAGTGAGGGAGAGATGAATGAGTTTATGTTGGTGTGGCGTGCGCATGTGTGCGTGTGAAACGTGAAGAGAGGAGGAAGGATGATTTAGTGCGCGCGCGCGTGTGTGTGCGTGCGCGAGTAAAAAGAGACTGAGAGAAAGAGAAAGAGGGAGGAAGAGAGGCGAGAGGGTGTTGATGCAGTTCTCATTATCAGTAGATTGGACTGGTGCCTGAGTGACAGCTGATTCATCATGGGAGAGAGAGGAAGGGAGAGTGAAGGGGAGGAAAATTGTGTGTGTGTGTCAGTGTGTGGAGGGGGGTTAAAACCTGCCCTTAAGCATCTGCTTCATTCACATCTCCTCTTCCTCTTCTTCTTCTTCTCTTTCCTCCTCTTTTCTTTCAGCCTCCAGTCCTGAAAATCAACAGTCTGCTCTGGATCACAGACACACTGGTGCATACTGTGATGTGACCAGCATAACGCTATAATACAGACACACAATACACACACACATATATATATATAAATATATATAAACGTAGCCTCAGAATGGGTCACATGGCCCCATTGATTAGACAGGCCTCATATGTCTGACACATCACGTTAGCCCGGCTTTCCATCAATTACCGTCCACTCCTGGCGAGCTAACGGCCATCTACTGTCACCGAGACCCAATTCTATCACAGCCATGTAAGAGATGCACTTAGAAATAGCTGCCTACACACACACACACACAAACGCGCCATCAAAACCAAGTTTCATCACAACGAATGCAATGATTAGGAATAATTATTTCAGGAGGATCTGCGGCGGTGTAATGTCAACAGCGGCGTTTCGGAGAGTCTTTTTTCCGTTCGTGGTTTCCGCGTGCGTGTGTCCATGGCAGCCCGAAGGAACCTGGCTGCTCTATCACTGTCTCCATCTCCACACAGTGGCCTTCATTTCTCTCTGTCACTTCCCCTCTTGCACATATGGTGCACGAAAAGCCATGCAGCCGCGCGCTCTCTGCACACATGCGCACACACATCCAGGACGTAGTCGCGAATTTCCTCCCTATTTGCTCTTTGCCTCCCCGTCCTCTTTATTTCCCCTCTCAATATTTTTTTTTTTCTTTACCCTCTTCTCTGCGAGTTGTGAGGAGGAAGTGTGCCAGTGATAAGATTGATCGAGAGGGTCTCAAAGAGCTATCTATAACCCCGTCTGTCACCGTGGAATCAATGAAGGGAGACTGCTGTAGGATGCACTGTACACGGTGCACACACAGATACAAGCACTTAACATTCACATGTAAACATGCACGGTTCTCACTCATGCACAGACAGACACGCACGAACACAAAGGCTGATCAACAGCTGTGTGAGCAGTTGTGAAACATCAGCTGACCACAAACTGACAGAGGGGCAGACTGGAGAGAAGAGATAAAGAATACTTAAGAAACAGCAAAGAGGATGGAGAGGTAGGTGGTGGTAGGAGGAGGGGTTTCAGGGGAGTAGAAGCAGGGGAAGTGTACATGGGTTGTAAGTTCCACGTTTCTCTTTTGCATTATCCTCTCAAGCTGCTACACACACACACACACACACACACACACACACACAGTCACCAACACTCTGTAAACACCCGCGACCCCTGGGTCGAGACAGTCGAGACCCATTGGCCCCCGGGGGTCACGCTCCGCTGAACGGAGTTGGGTTGACGGGGTCAAGAGACGAGGAGGAGGAGGGCCAATAACCACACAGCACAATCTGTGATGATTACAGACAACAGCCAATAACGAGTGTCCACCTCTGACCTCATTGCCGTGGAAACGTGAGGGAATGCCTGTCACCGAGGGGAGCCGTATAACTCAATCTATCATCAAACGACGACAGACGAGGAGGAGGAGGAGGAGGAGGAGGAGGAGGCGGAGGAGGCAGAGGAGGTGGGGGCCGGAGGGAAAAACATGATTTGAAGATGAGGGAGACAGTTGAGAGATGTGGTCAAATAAAACACAATCCTCGCCCATCTCACGGCTCTCCTTTTCCTTTTTCTTGCCTTCAAAACAGACGCTGTCACATACACAAGAAGCAGCGCCCCCACCCCCTTCTTCTTCTCCTCCTTCTTCTTCTTCTTCTCCTCTTCTCCTCCCTGGCTCTTTCTCTATCATTTGCCTGTCAGACGCACGCTGTGGCAGAATAGGAGCTGACACCCCGGTCCCAGCAGCAACCAGGGGCTGCCATCAGCACTTAAACATTTTCTCTCTCTGCTGCTACTTCCCCCTTCGATCCCCTGTGTCCATGCAGCACTCTAACTGCTGACAAGGAGCACAGAGAGGATGACAAATAAAGCGAGAGAAATTATGGGGAGAAAAAAAAAAAGAGGAAAAATCCCTCCTCCATCTTGCCATTAGTCCTGCCTTCCCATCCCCTCTTGTTTTCCCTACACACCCCCTCCTCATCTCAGCCCCTGTGAGGTCACTGACCCCGAGTGAGTGAGCCTCATTACCCAGTCACTCTGTATCTACTCACATCGCAAGGGGAGGGAGGACTATCTGTACACGAGCGCGTGTGTCGACGGGAGGAATTGTAAATATATTTGTCATTCCTGAAGTCACTCGGGCCGTTTCAGAAGATACGACAAAGGACGAGCGTCATTATAGAGGGGGGACGAAAAGATTAAAAGACAGTGGATGGAGGATGGGGAGGATAAAGTGGCGGCGGGGGGGGGGGGGGGGGGGGTGAGGGGATGGATGGTGGGAGGAGGAGGGGGTGGCGTGCGTTGGATCAAAGATAATTGTCAGAGGAAGTCATTATATTGTATAGAGAAACCTGAGAATGTTTCTTTCAAGCAGTCCTTCTCATCATTTCTCCTGTCCTCTTAATCAGCCTCTCAGTGTCTTCACCACCGTCGGGGATCTAATTGGACACCGACGGGTTCGCTGCGACCTCAGGAAAGAAAAAAAAACAAGTTCTCATCGCCGGGACGTTAAACCGAATCCGCACGATTATTGTTAGCCTGTCGTGGAAATATTTAGAAATGAACCAGAAGGCGGCACAATCACAGGCCTACCTCCTCACCCACCGCCAAAGTCATGACACAGCCTTCAGTAACAAGCCCCAAACTGCGGTGTTGTTGAAGGTTGGGATTTCAGACTGGTTTGATTTGTGTGTCT
This sequence comes from Chelon labrosus, assembly GCF_963514085.1. Taxonomy (NCBI): domain Eukaryota; kingdom Metazoa; phylum Chordata; class Actinopteri; order Mugiliformes; family Mugilidae; genus Chelon; species Chelon labrosus. The sequence goes on from NC_140344.1 coordinate 18,238,265, forward strand.
TTGTCTGTGTGCGGTGTGGGCTGGCACGTGTGTGACAGTGTCAGCCTGAAATGAGGGTAGACTGGGAGGGAAGTGTTTTGTGTTTCTCCGTCCCCCTGATTTCAACCCCCCGAGTTAAACTCTGGACTCAGGCTGTCTGGTGCCTGTCTGGCCACGAAACTATCCTAAACATGCCATTCACACAGACATCAGAGTGTGGCCAGCCCAAGCCCTGAATCAGCACAAACACACACACACACACACACGGAGAGAGACTAGCCTGACATTGTCCCACCACAGCATGCAGAGCAACATAAATCAAGACTGTTAATAGGCCTGAGCCACAGGGCTTCACTGTACTTCTCCATCTCCAATCTCTTTCTATCTCTCTCTCTCTCTATTTCTCTCTTTCTCTCTCCTCTGTCCATCTGCAGCCTACATTTGCAAGTATGGGCAGAGCACAACGACAGACATACTGAGTGGGAAATTAGCCTGCTGCTCTGACATTCAGTCTTCTAACTCTGCATGTGGATGTATTTCTGTTATAGTACAGTATACTTCACATATGCCTATCCTCTTTCTATCCATCCATCCATTTAGTGTGTTTCTTTGTTTGGCCACACTCATATCTCATGATTATCTCCGTTTGTATCTCCTCCTCCGTCCTGCAACCCTTCAGCCCTTCAGCCCTCTTGGGTCAGTCAGGTCCCGCCGTCCGCGGTGCCTCATCGATTACGCTCCCCCAGGAAACACACACGCAAAGCTCCTCTCAGCACATTCTCCCTGCCCCGATTCGACCACCGAGGCGACCTCCGACCTCTGACCCCTGACTCGACTCTGCGAACTACAAACCTCCATCCGTCCCTTCTGACGCCCTGTGACCTCAAAGGATCATAAATCATCTCCTCACACAGGTTGGCTCTCAAGCCTTTCACATCCAGCTGTTTTTCTTTTTACAGTCTGTACATATTTCTCTTAATTACTTAAACGTAAATACACTAAAAGATAATTAACATGAGGAGCAGGAAGTGAAGGGGACAAAGTGTCATAGGAAGGCAGAGGAGAACTGGTGGCACTGATGTCAACAGAAGGGAGCAACGTGTTCGTGTTGCTAAACCTCCACTTTCTATATTTATATACATGAATGGAAAGTTATGAATCATGGGGTATGTACTATAATTACTTCAACTTGTTACGTGGGCTGAAAAGAAAGAGATGATTACGTGTTGCTGTATTACTCATAAAGAGTTCAATGCATAAGGCATAAGGTAATTTCGCAGCAAAACAAAATTTCCGACTCAATCGTTTTTTTATGGAACTTGCTCAGAGATCAATATGACGTGAACAACATTCACGTCAGTCCAAACCTTGAGAGTGAAAAAGACACAAAAATAGAAGTAAACAGTGTGTAAGCAGCCAGGTGATGCACTAATGAGGTTTGATGACAAACTGAGTTCGAGACATGAATGAACATGAGTGGTACTGGGACGTGACAACATGCAATCACCTGCACAAACTATCTGAGGATGAATGTGAAACTAACTGCGCGAGAATAATGTCACATAAGTGCAAGTCATAATACATGAATTGGTTGATTGAAATTCTCTGACAGCTGGCTGCAATATTTTGCATGTGAGGATTTACAGACTGAGAATGCTGATGAACGTCACAGGTGATTAGAAAAGCATCGTTACCCCACTTTCACCACCAAGAAAGACTCAGTGGCATTTGAAGATATTTATACGTATGTTTGATTTTAGTTCGAAAGCAACAAGAAATGCTGTTTGAGACTGATTCAGTAACTGAATGTAACGGAGATTTCTTGTTTGGTAACGATCTCCCAACTCTCTGGGCTGCAAGCTGATGTGAGATTCACAATTTAGAGTTAGGATGTTTTACTTGATTAATTACCAAACATTATACACGCTGCTTTATTTTTCTCAGTTGTAGATTCATAGTCACACAACCATTTGTCCCATCGAAGATACTGGCAGTTTGGAATCAAAATTACTCTCAGACTAAGGGGTTCATAAAAATGACACACATAATATACACTGATCAGGCAAAACATTATGACTACTGACGGAAAAAGTAAATAACATTGACCATCTTGTAACATTACAATATTCTTCTGGGAAACCCATAGGACCTAAAGGCCCCCAACTAACAACATCATGTTGCCAGACACCACAGGACACCCTCAGAAGGTCCATGTCCATTCTCTGATGAGTCAAAACTGGTTTGGAGGCACAAGGGAGACCTACACAATATTAGGAAGGTGGTCATAATGTTATGCCTGATCAGCGTAACACACATAAGAAGCTGGAGCCAGTAATAAAATAATTAACTAAATAAATAACTGAATCCTGCAAAGTCCTAAATTATATTATAATAAACAAATTAATATGCAACATAATAATTAGTAGACAATAGACAATTAACGTTTTCCTTTTCCACCAGTCTGAATAAACAATGTCTTGGCTGTTATTTGTGTTCACTTTCTGCAAATTCAGGTTATCAGTCATATCACTTATATCAACTTATATCTGATTCACTGTACATTTCAGACAGATGTGTTATACCGAAGCATTGTGGCAGCATCACAGCTCCGCCTTCTGGGATGTCTGGCATGCTGGTGTGCGCAGTCGGGGTTGTCGCTTGTCACTCAGCTGTCACTTAACATCTTCCACTGCTGAATTAAAACACTGAGGAAACGTCTGACGAGACTCTCTGTTGAGGGGAAGCGGCTTTTTAAACATTTCATCAAGATAACAGATATTCAAAATGTTTCATATTCCCCGGCTCTTGAGGGAAATCCTGGCAGCCTGCGCCAACTAACCACATCAAGGATTGTTGTAGGTCCTCCGCTGCCAGCACGCGCGCACAAACGTTAACACACTGCCACACACATGTCCACGCACACACACACATTACCTGGGGGGTCTGAGCTCCCCCTCTATAGGCCTTCACCCCACATGCTCATCTCAATTAATCACCCAACAAAACAGATGTCAAGAACAAAGGAAAGATCTCCAGGCCTGTGGGGTAAAGGAGGGGGGGAGGAAAAAGGGAGAGTAAGCAGAGGGAGGAGGGATGGCAGGAGCAGGAGCGATAGGAAGCAGGAGAAGGAAGTGTGAGTGCATTTCAAGCTGGGTGGTGCGTTTGTTTGAGGCAGGTGATCGGAGGTTGAGGGAGCGGTGAGAGCGGGATGCGTTGGCTGTTCGTGCGCCTCATTCCCAGTGATACTGCTACTGTACAATGCAAGATGAAACTGTAAAAGAGAAGGGTAGGAGAAAAAAAAAGAAAAAGAAGAAGTCACGATGTAAGAGAGGGAGAGACGGGGAGAGAGTGAGAGAACAACAAAGCCCTGGAGATGAAAGACGGTCTACAAAACAATGGATACAAAATAATGCTCTGCGGTGTGCAGAAATAGAGCAAAGATTGAAAACCTGCCAAGATAAAGACAAACCCCCGCTTTTGAACTGTCACTTCACCGCGATACTGTCAGAAAACAAATGGCAATCTTGACAGGTTTCAGCTGCTTTGAAAGAGACCGAATCATATTTTATTCACAAACGCATATTTTATGGCTTTTATAGCAAAGATCGTAACCTGTTGTTAAGTACTGAATTTTTGAAGCCTGCGCTAAATTATTGACATCTACATAATGTACAGATGGAGGGGGAGGTGTGTGTGTGGAGGGGGGGTGAAAGCAGAGGAAATAGGAAGGAAAGAAGAGGAGATTAGGGAGCTGCATGCATCGTGGAGGAGATGCTGGAAGAACAAAACCATCCATATGCATGTATTTCTTTTTACACAAATCCATAAAGAAAATCACCAAAGCATCTGAAGGGAACAGCCATCAGTCGGCCGGCATTATCTGCTCCTTTTTCTCCCGTCCACCCATCTTTCCACAGCAGCAGCCCTCTGTCTCTGTGTCTGTGCCTGTGGAGTGTGGACAGTTAGACTTACAGCTCACATCAATAACGGGCAGATAACAGCCCGGTCCTCAGTCTTGAAGCACAGCCTTAAATCACATCAGCCCCCGAGGGGAAACAAATGAAGAAAGAGGAGAGGAGAAAAAGAGAGGGGGGGAGAAAGTTTAGCACTTATAAGGCACACAGCGACAACAACGACAGTGCAGCGTCTGTGAAATACACCCAAATTACAAGAACACGTCAATTTATGCGGCATAAAAACAAGGCTTGGCGTTTTAAGTGAGAGTTCCCACACTGAGCAACACGGCGAGGGAGGAGAGAAAACGAGACGTGATGACTGAGAGTGTGTGTTTGTGTGTATTTGCATATGTGTCACTACATGTCTTCAGGCCCATTTTTTCTGTTTGTTTGCATGACAGCAGTGCATTGCTGAGCTGACATGGAAAAGCTCTTAATGATGCACTCCAGCCCACTGGCACACACGAGCATGGATGATCCAGAGCGCACAGAGAGCTGTGTTGTAGGTGATGAACTAAACAAACACATGCACCAACTGTAAAGGATAATTTATTTGACTTGTGTCTCATTTTACTGGTGACGCTTAGCGCTGTACTAACCATGCTAGCTAAAATGAAGCCAGTCAGACAGGTTTTAAACTTCCCAGTTACTAAGTAAACTCTGTCTGGACCACACAGTTTAAAGACTCATTTCCTGGTTCTATGTTTGTTAGTTGTACAAACCTATCTTTTAACTTTCATAGACGTGGCAGTAGGGCAACACTTCAATGAATCATTCGGGTCAAAACTATTTGTTATCTCCTGCCAATAGTCACTTTAGAGAGCAATGACAAACAATCAATTCTGGTATATGGTAAATGGTCTTGTATTTATAGTGTATAGTGCTTTTCTACCTATTGGTACTCAAAGCACTTTACAATCACAATCATAAGGAGTGGGAGAAGGAGGGAGGTGGCTGGAGCCTATCCCAGCTGTCACCGGGCGAAAGGTAGGGTACAGCCGGGACAGGTCACCAGTGTATCACAAGGCGCGTTGTACAGGTCTCCAAAATAACAAACGCCCGGTAGGAGATAAATGAATAAATTATAAATGAATAATGACTTAACTGTGCACTTTCAGTGAGTGAAACGGACCTCACAGCTCATTATGTTCCACAAGACAGCAGCTGTTTGCACAATATTCCACTGCCACGCACATGATGTTGATGTTTATTTGCATGTAGCGCCTACAACTGTAATTGGATCTCGAGTGGAGGCTTGAGACACATGTGAGGAGACATTTTAATGCCAGATCAGGGGGATGAACGACTTCAGATTTTTAAAAGTCGACTATTTTGTGGTGAAAGTCGAGTCGAAGTCGACGCCACTAACAAAAACACAGTAGAAAGTAATGCTTTGCAACAATGCCATCTGTATTCTTGACCTGAGCAGACATCCTAGCATCCCACACAAAGGAACCCAAGGAGGCCTTTCTAAGAGTTTATTGAAGCTTCAACAGGGGCTACTGTCGGCCGTAGCCCACGTCAACACAATAAACACCGTCAGTCTGACATTTCTAATTCTCATCTCTAGCATAACGTCCGTCTTTCGCGCGGCATCAAGGTCAAAAAAACAAGCTCGACAACCACAGCAACAATGTCAACTAATAGAACACAACAGAACTGAACATAAACACATGAGCTTATCAATACTGGGCGCTGCAAATACTGTATGGCATAAATAAATCGGTACGGACAATAGCTTTTTAATAGTATTTCACAGTGTATTGTAAAATCGGAGTGGTAAAATAAAAAAATGCGGTATTTTCCGTGTGTCTAATAACTGACAATGAACTTCACCAGCAAATTGCTGATTTGCAGCCTCCTTCTCTCTGCTAGCGTTAGAAAACACATTTTCAGATGACTGTGTATTGTATATTGTACAGAAATGCAATGCAAACACTTAGTAATTAAGTAAATTAAAATCACGACAACGGTACCTCTGACACAGACGTCAACACCGGCACCATCTGAGTGGCAGGCGTATCAAGCATCACCAGTGACAGAGGTTATACCCGAACATCCATGATACAGGAGATGATGGGCAGCTCCTCTCTGCAGGAGGGGAGCAGGTGATGCTGAAGGCCAAGGAAACCGGGATGAGGTTCGTTTTTCTTACCAGTGAGTTGTTGTCTCAGCAGGATTCATCTCCGTTTGCTACACTTTTTTTTCATTTCCCTCTCTCCTCACCTTCAGATCTGGACATGGTATGCTGAGAAAATGTTGACTCTTGAGGAAATGATTTTCCTCTTCCAGCTCTGGAGGACACACGGTGTTATTTTCTTCTTTTCTGTCGCTGGTATTTTATGTTCTTGTCTGTCATTTCTATATTGAATATCTGCACTGTGTTTACATTGTGCTGTTGAGGTCTCTGTTTCAATACAGCGGCTTTTTTCTTTCTCTTATTGACACTGATTTCAGGTTGTTGTTTCTTTTGCTGCTTGTGAGGAAAAATACACTATAATGCCAAAAGTATTCGCTCATCTGCCTTTACACGCTTATGAATTTAAGTGACATCCGATTCTTAATCCATAGGGTTTAAAATGACGTCGGCCCACCCATTGCAGCTATAACAGCTTCAACTTTTCTGGGAAGGCTTCCACAAGGTTTAGGAGTGTGTTTATGGGAATTTTGACTATTTTTCCAGGAGCACATTTGTGAGGTCAGACACTGATGTTCTATCTGGTTGAGGTCAGGACTCTGTGCAGGCCAGTCAAGTTCTTCCACACCAAACTTGCTCATCCGTTTCTTTATGGACCTTGCTTTGTGCTCTGGTGGGCAGTCATGTAGGAAGAGGAAGATGCCATTCCCAAACAGTTCCTACAAAGTTGGGAGCATGGATTTGTCCAAAGTCTCTTGGTATGCTGAAGCATTCAGAGTTCCTTTCACTGGAACTAAGGGGCCAAGCCCAGCTCCTGAACAACAACTCCACACCATAATCCCCCCCTCCACCAAACTTCACACTTGGCACAATGCAGTCAGACAAGTACCGTTCTCCTGGCAACCACCAAATCCAGATTCGTCCATCAGATTGCCAGATGGAGAAGCGTGATTCGTCACTCCAGAGAACGCGTCTCCACTGCTCTAGAGTCCAGTAGTGGCGTGCTTTACTGCATCCGACGCTTTGCATTGCACTTGGTGATGTATGGCTCGGATGCAGCTGCTCGGCCATGGAAACCCATTCCATGAAGCTCTCTACACAATGTCCTTGAGCTAATCTGAAGGCCACATGAAGTTTGGAGGTCTGTAGCGATTGACTCTGCAGAAAGTTGGCGTGGCTTTCTCTCCTTTGTGGCTGAGTTGCTGTCATTCCCAATCGCTTCCACTTTGTTATGATACCACTGACAGTTGACTGTGGCTAGGAAACCATTGCTAATTGGCGCATCCAATAGATTCGGCTGTGTCAACCACAACGACATTAGGATGCATTTAGAATAGTATCTGTCGATCTTGCAGTTCTTTCCTTTTAGCTTTGTGTTTGGTCTCGATCACATCTGGCTCCTCAGCTGTCCCACTACGCTCACCAGCTAGCCGCTAACTTGGTCTGCTGTTGGTGCTGAGCAGCTAATGAACAGCAGGGTGTTTTTTAGCGGTTCTGCCAGAAAACACTTGAGTGTATGGGTGCACGCTGCTGCACAAGGAGCTGAAACCCACTAAAAAGTCCCTTAACATCGAGGTAAGCTGCCAATTCAGCTGAAAACTCTCTGTAGGTTAGTTACTACAAGCTGCAGCTTTCACAACGTGTCAGTCATTTCACATTGTTAATATGAGAAAAAAAAAAATATTGCATGAATGTCTCTGCTTTAAAACAGTCTGCTTGCACCCAATTAGACTAGCTACAGCAACGTCACCAGTTCAGTGTTTCCGGTTCCCAGCAATTACTTTAATGTTATTTTGTGAAATAGAAATAATGAAAATAGAAAAACTGATTCTTTCCTTAGGTCTGAATCTTCACCTTAAAGGATAATTTTACTTAATTCACCAACATATATTCAAACAGACAGACAAATGCGGGGGTGATTTGGTCGGACACCAGGTATCCACAGTTGCAGATGATTTGTATATAATGCTGTGTATACACAAGCGACTTGAGAGCAACAAGCTACAATTCAACTTCAATGAAAGCTGCCAATATGAAGAGTCCAGCTAAAGCCTGACACTATTATAGCTGCATTGGATACAACTTTTTTTAACACACCACTGGCACACTGGTTTGTTTCACCAGTTAACACCAGCTAAGCTTTGAGCAGCACTTTAAGAGCAACTTGCTGACAGTATAACTAGCTTGGCCGTCCTTGTTTCACTGGCAGTATGTTCACGCCACGAGCGACAAAAGTTACATGCATGATGTTTGAGCTACTTTTCCTGCAAAATGTCGTTGAAGTGTTGCCCAAGCACTAGTTGAGGTAGCTGGATGTCGTCCTCTTAAAAATTAACTGAATCAAACACATTGATTGGTTGATGCATCACTTGAGCACTAAGCAAACTAGTGAGATACAAACAGAAACAGAACATGAGGGGACGGATCTATTCAGCTTCACTAAGCCACAAACTGACACCTGATATTTGACGCTCTGTGACGTGCCACAAATCAAAGTTGAGGTGACCTTTTTTCGGTGCTCCAGTGAAGCATCACCCGATCAATCAATCCTGCCGCTCTGTTTCATCGTCTCTTTCAGTTTCCCACAATGTCATTTCTTTCTCAACATCTACGTCACACCTCTCGTCCAATTATCTATTTTCACACCTTCTCTGAGCCGGTCAATTCCTCCTCCCTGTGCTTTAAATTCATTATAAATCTGTCACTCTGCTTGCAGACGACTTTTAGTCCGTCTATCGTGCAATCCTCCTCTTTCCCATCTCCACCTCTTCCTGGTTGCACTAGGTCCCCAACTTCCTACTTCATCTGGGATTCACCTCCATCCGTCCCTCTTCGAAGTCTAACCACTAAAATATTTGCATGCTTTGTTCTGCACTCCCACTTGATCTCTCCTTATTGAAATATCATCAGCTTCCACTGAAAATTACTTGTTGCTTATTACGTGAACACAGCATCAATCTCCACCAAAGAGGTGGATATGTTAACACAACCCGTAGAGCCACAGTAACAGTTACGTAATGGGTAATACGAGTTGAAATAAACCAGAATTATCCTTTAAATCTCAGAATTTAATTGAACTTTCTTTCTTTCATTCATTTGTATAAGATAAGATAATACTTTATTGTCTGTTACACAAGGTTACAGAAAATTGTCTTTGACAAGGCTCCCGTCACAAGAAAAACATTCATTTCTCCTTAAATCATCCCTCCTCTGTCCTTCTATCTGCTGTGCCTCCATCTTCATCTTTCTTTCCTGCTTTTTCTTTTGGTCTATCGCTCATAAACGCATCAACACCTCCACACAACAACCTACATCATACTCATCTCATTTCTCTCATTTTTCTCCCCTCTCTCTCTCTCACTCTCTCTCTCTCGCGACATAATGACTCAGTGACACTTGTCTTTTTCGCTTCAGTGTCAAGCCAACAAGAGGACACACACACTAACACAACAGAGTGGGAGACGTGTACAGAGGAATGGGAGGTCTACTTTAGTCCAAGCTCTTCAATAAACAGTGTGTGTGACATCCATTGAGCTGAGGTCAGAGGTCAGGCGGTGTTACGACTCTCTTTGTAGCCTCTGTGCTGCCGGGGTCACACGCCCTTCACAGACAGCTGCTGTCCATACTGCCTGCATGCTCTGAAGTATGGATCAGAACAGCTAAAGAGATTTAAAGGGATTACTTTACTCTCTCTCTCACACTCACACTCGCACGCAAACACACTTACACTCACAAACATGCACACACAGCGCGAACGTGCACGCCGCACAGATAGGAAGGCTTATGGACTTCCATGTAACTGCATTATGAGAGTGTTTATTTTGCAGCAGTGTTCGATAATGTCACCGTGTCCGGCTGCGGGCTAGCTGACCTCCTGACCTCCGCCTCTGCACGCAGCACCTGCTGACCCATTTTACAGGAGAGGTCAGAGGTCGCAGGGGAACGCCCAGCCACACTTCCAGATGGAGTCCTTTTAGTAGCAGGGACAACACCTGTTAAACACACACACACACACACACACACATACATATCAAGTCCGTCAGCATTCAGTTCTGTACGAGACATATTCTTCTCATTCAGGTCCTGTTAGTGACAATTAAGCTGACACACACCACGCTCTGTTTGACATGTCATGTGAGAATGTGCATGAGTGATGACCAGTCACACCTCAGTGACTCTGAACACAATGACAGGAGGTCACACACTCAGTCGGTAGTGGTTTCTGGTCTGTGTGTGAGAGTGTATGGGTGTGAGCGGTTCTACAGTGTGTCTAAAAAAAACAGTGTGTGATCCAGTGCATATGTTAACCACAATGACAACACATGACTCAACAGTCTCGGGTAATGAGTATCTGCGCCCGAAGGTTTACCGTCCGAAAGACAAAACTTTATGAGAAGCAAATGTTTTAATCTAAACAGCACAGTGACCACATCACAGATATTTGAAATATGATTTAGAACCACTGACAAATCACATGTCGTTCTTGAATGCAAAAGGCTTTTACAGTTTCATCCACAAACAGCCACGTAAATCATTAAAAGGGTAAAGGATTGGTTTAAGGTTAGGCTTAGGTCATGGCTATTGTTAGTCTCCAGAAAATAAATGTAATGTCCGCTGACGAGATAGTAACATAACCGTGTGTGTGTGTGGTGAGCTGTCAGAGAAGATCTGGTGAGAGTGGGCTAATTGGAGTTAATTCACCATCTGTCTGTGTGAGCCAGCAGACAGGGTCATTAGCAGAGACAAGTCCAGCCACAGGGGAGGCCGAGAGGGGGATCACCATCCCTCACTTTCTCTCCTTCTGTCTTTAGTTTTCGTTTCCTTCCTGTCTACCCATCCCTCTCCTCTCCTGTGTCTGTCCTCGGGACTGCTTGATCTCATCTCATTACACTCTGTAAATGTCTGCTATTTGCTCAGAATGAAGGAAACATTTTTATCCTTTGTTTGACTTATTTTTTCTGTTATATGCTCAAGAGCATTTTGAAGTGGTTATGATCTAACTGTGTGTTCCATGATGAGAGAGAGAGAGAGAGAGAGAGAGAGAGAGAGAGAGAGAGAGAAGGCTCCTTTGGTTTTATTGTTTTGTCAGACCGGCACTGCCCTCTGCTGGTGTCAGAGCTGAGCACAGAAAGAAATCTTAAATTCATACAAATAAATACGACACGCTGCACATTTTAAGACATTATAACAGTGAGTATGCAGACAAACTGTATGTGTGCATCCTTAATTGTTAGTTTGATTTCTTTTATGTATACATTATTAACCATGCTTCTTTGAAGAACAGGAAAACTTGTATTTAAATGCATTTGATCATAAATGATTGGACTTGACTTTAAATCAATAATGTCCAAAAGTGCAAAGAAACATTTTTGTTTTTCTCATCTCTACCTTATTCTGGATGATGGCGTTGCAGGATTTCTTGTAAATATTGTGTACATATATAGATTTTTGTTTTCTTGTTTTATCTATCTATCCATCTACATCTTAGAAATGAACTTCCAATTGTTTGCATTATATTTAAAATGAATTTAATGTCCCAACACTATTGTCTACATGCTGCTGCAAATCTCCTCTAGACTGACAATATTATAAATGTGGCGGAAATGAAATCAGTAAATGATTTATGTATGATGCACATTAAAGGAAGCTGCATTTTTCTCCTACGTTTGCACTAACGGAACTCTAATTGATGTGCAGACATCAGTGTTTGTTTATCATACTTTTGTTTTATGGTCCCCATTTTAAGTCTGGTCTCTACATCGCCCCTTAAGTTTCTTTAACCCCAAATTTCTATACATTCCTAACACATACACAGATTTGTCTGGGTGTTTGGTGCAATAAAGTAGTAGTAGACAGAAGTATTTACAATTATAGGTGGGAATAAACTGACTGCAGCTCCTGCCAGAGGGTTCACTATAAATGTCTAGTTAGTAATCGTTAAAGAACGCCACAGATTAGAGTAGGAGGTATGAGAAATGTTACTTCACCAAAGGTTCTTGTAAATTAACAGTGGGTTGTTAAGTCCTGCTATTAAAGCTCTGCACGACAACGGAGGCAAGAAGGATGACTGAGTACTGAGGCCCAACCGGGACCACCCACACTGGTGAGACTGATTCTGCTCTGCCTCTTCAAGAAACACATCTAGATCCTCAATGTTTGCAAGAGTTGTTGCAAAGGAAACGCTAATAAGGAGATAAGGGTTAGGAACTTGGAATTTGGAAGACTATCCCAAACATCAGCTTTACAAAAATAGTCTCTTCCTTTTCACACCGTACTTTCCCAAGAACCAACTCGTCAATCTATCAACAACCCACAAAACAATACCCAGTGGAAGCTTTGGCATAAGGTATTTTGGCCTCTGCCCTTTTCCTCATGGATCGTTTTCTACTTGTTATATATTTTTGCCTTTGTGAATTTTTAATATTTTCATATGGAAAACCCCAGATTTGTCTCAACAAGTTTCATGTATCCTCTTATAAAGGAAAAAACAGTATGTAAGTTCATGAGTGTGACTCAGTCTGCATCTCTATGTCCCACAGCCTGAAGAACAACATACATCTACATAATTAAGTCCAACAATGTACAACAAACGCATATTTAGTATTTCACTACATCTAGCTAGTTATTTGTACCTCCACTACAGTTTGGGGGTTTTGTGCTTCGCTCTTTCACAAACGTTAATTTTCTTCACTGCTGGAAAGAAAGTAAATTGATGCCTGGCACGGCATTATTCTACAGTATACTGTTAACTATTGTTGTTATTAATAGTGGCGCTGGCATTTATACTATTATTTAATCTAACTACCCTTGGCTACACTCAAACAAACAAACTAAAACAAATGCAACAAATAATACCCAGGTGGTTTCCATATAACGTTATTAAATATTGCAATCATTATTTTAGGTTTTGTATAGTACAGTTGTATTGTTATGTGAACTCTGTAAAGATGAACATTTGCTGGAATTTCTTTCGTCCTAAGTCAGATAAGAAAACTTGTTATTTACACATAATTGGTTAATTAGTATTAGGAAAACATCAAAACCTTGAATAGTTTCTGACTCTGTGTTTCCCTTTGCAGTTCCTGAGTTGCTGCAAGAGCTTTAAACTTGTAGAGATGATGTGAGAAACGTTATTGGGGGAAGACCACGGGTGATTCAGAGGCCCAGAACCAGACAGGAGCCTAGAAATATGCCAGGAATTGTAGATATTTATTGTTTCAGGGCCTCGAGTGAGCTGCTGTCAGGGGAGGGGGCTGGCATTTCTAGCAATGAAGGTCAAAGGTGAGGCTCCAACTACATTAACTTCTCCCTGCTGGTTCTGCACATAACATGATGAAAGTGCACATACTCAAGTAGACAATACAAAGACAGGACTAAGTTGTGTTCATGTCAGTTGTAGTCGAATAACAGATTTTATGACTGAGAAACGCTTAAGTTCATTTGATCAGTCATAGTTAAGAATTCATTCTCTGCTGTAAATTTAAACACCGTCATGTAGCTTATCATGTGACCGATCTGAATTAGTATTTGAATTAGTATTTAGCTGGTTTGGGTCAAAAACTTATTTAACTGTAGGGTTTAATAAACAAATATACAAACATACTGAGCTTCAATTCCCTTTTTTAAACAGATACTAAACAACAAATAAAGACACATAATAACAACATAAAGACAATAACAAATACACAGAATAAAAAATACACTCAGTTGCCTAAATATTAGGTACAGCAGTACCTAATAAATCTATTCCTATATAACAGTCCTGCACTAAATCCCCCTTCATGGCTGTTACAATGTTCCGTTTATGTTGAAACAGGATCAGAAAGGTGGTTTCAACTGAATGATCATTTTGGAGGCTGAAGTTTGTAGTGCTGTTGAACTGTACTAAAATGGGGTTGTCAAAATAATAGAAACGGTATTGGTAGTATCGGTACTATGGTAATAAATAATAATATACATATATACATATAACTATAAATATAATTGGGTTTTTTTTGTTTTTTTTTTGTAAATCAGTCAGATGCTTAATGTGATTCAGGACCCACACTCCATCCTGCCTCCATACACCATTTTACAGATTACGCTTGTGTGTGCCTTCACAAAATAGCATTTGCTAGCTCCCACTAGAAAGTTAGCTAATGTTAGAATAATGAGCTACATCGATGCTTTGATAGCAAGCTTCATTTACTTCATATTTTGCTAAACATAACACAGCTAACAACATTTTGCTTTTACATTAGCCTCTTAGCCATTAGTCTGTGTAACAGCCTCCGTTGACATATTCATCAGCCTATATAACTATTGCATATATAACAGGTATGTAGTGTACTTTATGGTAATTGAAAATTGACAGATACAATTTGTAGGTTACTTGCCAAGACGTTGCTAACGGTTCGCAGCACAGTAACCCAAGCCTGACGCAGAGTTGTTTTGCTGCTAGCTAGCTAAGCAGAACTTCGGGTCACAGAACTTTTGCCTCCAGTTAAGCCCCGCCCATTAAAAAACGTCATAATGGTTACTGACACAAAGGTGTTCTATACTGGCTTCCTGCCAGGTCACAAACATTTAGGCTAAGAAGCAGTCAAGAAGGAGACAGAGCATCGCAGAGTCGAATACAACATGAGAAATGTGAGTATATTCTGACAGATTATACTGTCCATAATGTAAAGATTCATAGTGACTGTTGGAGTTAAAACTTCCTGTAGTCAGTTTCGACTCATCTTTTCCATAGTACATTATTATTTAGATGGGTATTTTTCATGGCAGCAACCACATTCAGTCGAGGAGAAAATAATCTTAACATATTTTAAACAAGTCAGCTTTTTCTATTAATTTTAAGCCTAAATTGTTGCTAAAAAAAAATAATATTACAAGAGCAAAAACTTTTACGTTCATTTTCAACTGTGTGGCTTCAAGTTTTTTTCAAAATATATAAATATTCAGAGGTGCAATGTGACTTGTGTTTTTCATGTCTCACAAAAGGTGAGCAAATAGCTAATGGGACCAAGTCACATCTGATTTCCTCAGCTTCTTGTGTGGTCTCTATTTGATTCTAAAAGTTTAATAAAGTAGGGATCTAATTTTGTTCACTAAATATACATCACTGTTCATCATCAGCTGGTGTTTTACATTTTAGAAAATATTATTAGTTACATTTTTACCCCCCAAACAGCATGTATATAGACAGTTTGTCTGGGTTTGAATTGCGTGTTTATACACACTTCAAAATTAGTTTGCTCTCGTCAAGCTTGTCTGCCTTTGATTAGCCATGTGCTTTTCTGTGTTTGTTCAAGTTATATAGCATACATGGCTTGTAAACTTGTCACTCAAATGTTGAGCAACCAGTGTAAGCACAATTAATTAATAAAGACATATTTGACTTGCTCTTTTTTATGCCTACCCTAGCGTTTTATTAGGTTTTCCCTGGCAGAATATACAAACACAAAAGCATGAATCAGACAATAGACAGACAACCATACATCAATGTCATATTTAAGTTTTAAAACACTTTAAAATGTGTTTGTGATGCTTCCATGTTAGTTTTGTTATGACTTGTCGTGCTTGTTTCTTCCACTAGGGGCCGCTGGCTGGAAGCTAAAGTCGCTGTGAGCTAACACAGTTGGTTTATTCATTGTAGATGCTCCGACGCTGCTGGAAATGCTACAGAAGGTAAAGGAGCCAGGCAGCGCTCTTTGTACGAGACAACTGTTCTGTAGATAAAGGCTTTTCTACAAACAAAAAAGTTTTGGATACGCTTTGCGATGACCCGGAGTAAAGACTAACGCCCCGGACGTCTCGGACGAGGAGGTTGTTCGGCTTTGAAGCTCAGAAGTTTAGACGGCTAGCCAAGCGCTACGCCGCTGTTAGCTTCTGTTAGCCTAGCTTGCTAGGTAAATATTGTGACTGGCTTTCGGAGTTTTCTGTACCTGCTTCCGTGTCGTCAACGTAATAACTACGCATTTAATAATTTTTTATGTCCTCATTTTGTTGAACCCGAGAGTACGCATTGGCCCTACGAGATGGGTGGATTTTTGTTATGTTGCACACAAAGCTAATTAGCTTTAGTTAGCCTGATCGTATGCTAGCTGACATTAGCTAACGTTGCCGGGCCAGACCGCAACTTCGGCAGCAGAGTTTCGGGGAGCTATCACGACAGTATTGTCGCTCACAAGCAGCCTCTGCAGCTAAAAGGAGTCGGCCCGCAGCCATGTTTGAAATGGAGACACATATTTCGTGCCTTTTCCCGGAAATCTTGGCCATTATTTTCAGTTACCTGGACGTTAAAGACAAAGGAAGAGTAGCCCAAGTGTGCGCGGCCTGGAGGGACGCGTCCTACCACAAGTCGGTGTGGAGGGGGGTGGAAGCCAAGCTTCATCTGCGGCGAGCTAACCCTTCTCTGTTCCCCAGTCTTCAGACCAGAGGAATCAAGAAAGTTCAGATCCTGAGCCTCAGGCGAAGTCTGAGCTACGTGATTCAAGGGATGCCACACATCGAAAGCCTTAACCTGTGTGGTTGTTTCAACCTCACGGACAATGGTCTTGGACATGCCTTTGTGCAGGACATCCCATCCTTGCGGGTGCTGAACCTCAGTCTTTGTAAACAGATCACAGACTCTAGCCTGGGCCGGATCGCCCAGTACCTCAAAAACCTGGAGGTGCTCGAACTCGGGGGATGCAGCAATATCACAAACACAGGCCTGTTGCTCATTGCCTGGGGCTTGCACAGACTCAAGAGCCTTAACCTGCGTAGCTGCAGGCATGTGTCAGATGTGGGCATCGGCCACCTGTCTGGTATGACCCGTAGTGCTGCAGAGGGCTGCCTGTCCCTGGAGAAGTTAACCTTGCAGGACTGCCAGAAGCTCACGGACTTGTCTCTCAAACATGTCTCAAAGGGCCTAAACAAGCTCAAAGTGCTCAACCTCAGCTTCTGTGGCGGGATATCGGATGCAGGGATGATCCACCTGTCACACATGACCCACCTGTGCAGCCTGAACCTGAGGTCGTGTGATAACATCAGTGACACTGGGATAATGCATCTGGCTATGGGCTCCCTCCGACTGTGCGGACTTGATGTCTCTTTCTGTGATAAGATCGGAGACCAGAGCCTGGCTTACATCGCCCAGGGGTTGTATCAGCTCAAGTCCCTGTCTCTGTGCTCCTGCCATATCAGTGATGATGGAATTAACAGGATGGTACGTCAGATGCACGAACTCAAGACTCTTAACATTGGACAGTGTGTGCGAATCACAGACAAAGGTCTGGAGTTGATAGCTGACCACTTGACCCAGCTGACAGGGATTGACCTGTACGGCTGTACTAAGATCACTAAGAGGGGTCTTGAGAGAATAACACAGCTCCCGTGCCTTAAAGTATTAAACCTGGGACTGTGGCAGATGACGGAGAGCGAGAGAGTGAGGTGAAAGCTCTCATCTGTTTAGGATGCATTTCATTGTGCATAGCGCTCAGTTTTGCACTGAGAGACTGCCTGTAAACATTCTTAAATTTACCTTTTATACTGTGACTAAAAACAAGGAGAGGGACTCAGCATTGATCACTGGAATATTGTTCATCTGCACAGCAATACTCCACTCTTATTCAGACTTGTTTTCAGTGCTCTCTTGTTTAAATATCTGCCTGTGTACAGTTCTCACTGTTAGCTACCTCACCCATCAAACACAGGAGTGCCTACTGCCGCTGAATACTAGATTAGATTGTATATTTTTGTGACTCACATACCAATGATATCTTGATATCTCTTTGCAGAATAATGACTAGGCATTTTAACTTTTAACAGAAAGGCAGGAGTACCCTGGATTGAAGTTTTGATAGATGTTTTCTTTTTGGCTGATGTATTTTTTTACCTGTATTGAATGACTGTTGCTGACAAAATTGTACTTCAAATTGAAGTGGGTGGATCAATCCTGTCTGTCTTTGTTTACCTATGTATAGTTGGCTAAGTTTCATATTCCTGAGGAAGTAAGTTATGTATCAGATGTTCCAGTTTCCACTCTGTTAAAGGTTCATCAACACCGCTACAGAAAGGTGTAGTAACTAACAGCTACCAAGGCTATATGCAATACTTTAAACTGTTAATTCAGTGGGTTTTGTCCCCTGAGGAGCTTCCAATGATAATGCCAGAGTATTTGTTTAAAAAAAAAACAGTAATTTAAGATTGTTTTATATTCATACAGTAGTGATATTTATGAATAAAGATGGCAAATATGTTTTAGTTTTGTCTTTTGTGTACAAATATGTTGCACGATTATAGCCTTGCACCTCTAAGCTGCAGTTTTGAGCATCATCTTTTGTCCCTTAGCAGGAGTTTCTTTCAGCTTTACTTCCGAAGTCAGAGAAAATATTTAAGGGGCAAACATTTGATGATGTTTGAGTTTGGTCTTTCGTTAAGACAAAGTTTCTACTCTGCTTAGTTGACCTGGAGGAACAGCTCACTACATCCTAAACCCCCTAAATTATTCATCATGTTTTCAGTAAACCTGTGTTAAGGCTCTGCTACAGACATTTTGGTCATTGTGCACATCTTCCTGAGACCCTGCAAATATTCACTACATTTAAATGTTGGCGATAAACTAAGAAGCTGGGTAGACTGCTAGCTCAGTGTCCAGTAATGGAGTTACATTTTCCAAATAGGTTTTCGTCCAGAGATAGTATTGCCAACCTTGTGAACAGCTGGTGATAACACATTCTACCTCACTCTACTTAGTGTCCGTGCAGCTTTGTTGCTTTTCGACATATTCACAAGAACAGGAACAAAAGCCGTCAAATGCAGCAGGCAGCACATTTATCCAATCTGGTTATTAGTTAAAATTCTTCGACAAGAAAACAAGGCTTATAATTTATTTATTTACATACATACAAAATCCAAGTAACTCACAAACAAATCTGTTTTGCTTTTCTTTTTACACAGTTTGATTCTTAACACGAACAGACAGAAGGCAGTACATGTCTTTTACAAACGCAAAAAGAAAATAGAACAAAAATGCAGAAGCCCCTTAATCAGCTCCGTGTTTCGCAATAAGGAGTTGAGGAAAAAGAGATGATCAGACATTAAGGCAGAGGGGGCAGGGATACAGAGGACAAAGTATGGGAAATGAAACACTTTGAAAGATGCTCCCTTGTCTCCAAACTCAACGGTGAGGGGGTTAAAGGAATGGAAATAATCTTGACTCAGAGGTTTGGGATGATGAGCACAAAAACAAGCATCCAGCTAACGTCCTGCAACACCCGCACACAAGGGGTGTGTTCTGTTTTCACTGTGCCTCCTTTACCAAATCTATCTGTAAATCTGTGACATGTGGGAAGTTTGTTAGAAATCTATTTTAAGACGTATACTGACGCACTTTACACCGTTTTTTTGTTGTGTAGCATTGTGCTTCTCCTGTAACAGCAGGAGGGGTGGAGGCTTGTTTTTAATCCATCAGGCTCGATTTTGCCTTTTGACATCAACCAACAAATAAAAGACATCAACACTGAAATCTCAGGGTAATACATTTACATCACCATCAGGTGAAAATATATATAAAAAAGACCATTAGAAATAAATGCAAGAAAAGTACTCCCCCATCACACAGTCACGTTTGAAAACATTTTTAGTTCACACATTATTTTGACACAAAGTTGTTGTTTTTTTTTTTTGTTTTGACACTTCTTTCCTCAGTTTGTGCTGGGGACACTAACTCGACAGTCATTTTGTTCAGAGCAGCTTGCTCTTCAAGATTCTGTGCAAACATTCAATGCATATCGATACGGTAAACATTATATATATATATATATTTATTTATATGCATTATATTTATATAGATCTCTATAGAACATGACTTTCCGCAAGTTATGGCAGTACTGTCACGCACACACATTTTGTCCTGAAGACAAAATTAGACACAAGACAACTGCACTGCTTTCAGATATTTTTGTTTTAAAGAATGCACAACACCTTCCACTTAATTACCTTTATTCAGTCACTGTACGTGTTAAATATCACATTATTTACAAACTGATCTAAAAAGTCAAAATCTGCTGAAAAGTGACTTGTTTCTTGTAAATGTAGATGCACTTAGTAATTAAAAAACCTCAGACCTGAAGATTTCAAAAAAACACAACAACAGAGGCGTCACTGGGAAGTGATCTGAAAAATACAAGTAAAAGGGGGCGCCGCTTGTATTCTTCAGTGATTCAGTCAAAGAATGAAAGATCAGGTGGGTTTTAACAACTATAGAAACTTTGGATGAGACTGAATGACCAGCGTGTCAGATTGAAAGTTCTCACATCATGCCTTAGCACCAGTATTACAGAGGAATAAGTATCCCTGCGTTAGGTCCAGTACTGCTCTTTGTGCATGCTCCAAGGCCACTAGAACGTTCTCAAAAGAAACATTGCATACCTCATAAACAAGTGGACGTTGTGTGCAAAACCATCTAAAAATGAACACGTCACCAATAATAAAAGCTTTTTCTTTTTTTTTTTAAATCCTCTCTCTCGTTCCATTGAGAACATAGTAACTAAAATCTGATCTCTGATCCATGTCAGGCCTTGATCCCCCTCTAATGCCAGTGACTCAACCACAGACGACATAGTAGCGTACCGACAACCTAATCCTAGCCAGGTGGATAGGTCCACAGCTCAGAGCTAGGACAGGACACATTTTTGAAAACATGATGCTTTCATTTGGTTTAAAAGTGGCATTTCATAAGTATTACTACTCTAACACAAAGCAAACTTCTACATGGCTCCATGTTTTACCCACTGGACTCTGATCATCTCTGCCCCCTCGAGATGTAGCAGCTCCCCAATTCTCCAAGACAGAAAGTGCTTTCCTGTCCCATGTAAGTAATATATATATATATATATATATATATATATACAGATTTTTTTTTTTTTTATCTCAAAAGATGTGAGAGAAATGTAAAAGGTAAAAAGAAGAAAAGTTGGTGAGGTAACTGTGCCCTATTTGGCAATTCCTGCTTTAAATGGAGCAGTCTAGAGAGAGGAAGACTGGCAGTATGCCCCAAGACTTTGTGCAGAAGTTCCTCCAATATCCTTTGTCTCCCAATGCACTTGTGTCCAATGTGATTTTTACAGTGTAAAGGACAACAATCGAATTCCCAAATGATAATGGTTGAACTTTTCAGTAACCTCAACTTAACTATTGTCAGTCTGAAAACATAATTAGGTGCTTACCACGATCATTAAATAGCATTTGCAGTGAGTAATCAAAAAAGATTTAGCATTAAAGTGACATATGAGACAGGAAAGCACTCAGGAGTCCTGAAAGTTTGTTGCAGGGTAGATGAGAGGGACAAAGAAGAAGAGCCCAGCGGGATTAGATAACGCCCCGACTTTCTCTCTTCCTTGCAAAAGCCTATTTGGGTGGAGGTAGGGGCACCTGGACTCAGCCGGGTTGTGTCTGAGGTCAGAGTTGTCAGCATGACTCTTCCAGGGCGTTGACGACCTGCTCCAGGATATCGGGGCAGTAGTCTGCGATCTGCTGGAGAACAGAGTTGGCATACTCCTGCAGCTCTCCGCTCTCCTTCTCACACACCTCCAGCTCCTGCTCTAACTGGTGGCAAGGAAGCAAGAATTAGTATCTTTTAAACATTTGGTTTCAATCATCTTAGTTAATGCAGCCATCAACGAAGAAAAAAAAATGCTTCTTGAACCGTCCGAAAACCCATCACAAAGCAACAGTCTTCATTCAATTGGAGAAAATGACTGGTGCCCACATTCACTGTCGTCACTTCCAATCTGATAATTATTACAAATGCAAAAATGATTCAGGGAAACGGAAATCAACTTTCTTCAGTGTGCCCCAACGTTATCCACCTTAAAATCTAATTTTCACTATCTACTGTGTCTTTGACTGAGCAGTTTTTCATATGGACATTTGCCTTTTCCTATTTCATAAATTAGATTTTGCTCTCATGTTATTACTGCATTAGTTCTTTATATTCTATTATCCCCCCTCTCTCTCTCTATATATATATATATAGGTTTTGTTTGGTTTAAATGCATCATGTCTTTGGATCATGTAAAGCACAAAGTTCCTCTATATCTGCTACATAAATAAACCTACCTTCCCTTATGAAGCCTGACATACTAAATACTTTTTCATTATCTGCAACATACAGTAGTTCATCTCCCCTCTCCAAAAAGATTAAGACTAAAAAATGGACCTTTACAGCATATAAAAATTTGCTTAGATGGCAGCTTGAAATTCCCCCACCCACAGATTCCTGGCAAAGATCTACTGGACCAATCAAATCATTTGGGCAGGGGACGGGCTTTATGTGGTGGCTGACAGAGGAGTAACAGTGACATAGTCATACAATTCATCTGAGTACAGTGGAGGTGATTTTGTTTCCAACAAATCGGCTGCCATTGGAGAAGTGAGATGTTTGGATTTCACTGTTGTGTTTGTTATACAACATTTTGACAAGAAGCAGCAGAGGTACTTTTTTTCTCTGTAATGGTTTAAAACGCCCCATAACAACATCCAAATGTTGTTCAAATTCAAATTCTGAAGAGAATTTAGTTGCTCTATATAAAAACATGCATGAATTCCAGTTGCTGCAATGCATAGGTGAGAGTTCCTCCGCTACCTGTTCGACACTCATCTTCTGGAGCTCCTTCTCCCAGTCTTCAGGGTCGCTGTGGTGGTAGTGAGAGGGTGGAGTGAGCTGGCTGAGGATGCTGGGGTCCCGGTCGTGGCAGAGGTCTGTCAGGTGGGCGATGTAGAGTTTGAGCTTACTGCGGTTCTGGGACAGGGCTAAAAGAGGGGGTATCATCTGCGGGGTGGGAGGATGTGGAAGGAGACAGATAAACAGAAATGTAAGAAAAAAAATATTTAGTTCAAACTACACACCAGAAGTTCCAATCCACTCACAAGAAACCACTTACATCAAAACAAAAAAATGAGAGAAGCAGCATCATCTGCGTACATGCTTACGAACCCATCACCACTTCACATTAGAGCCAATATTCTTCGGTACTCGTGTGTGCGGATCAACAAAGTCTCACAAAACAACTTCCTCAACCACTGATTACATTGAGGTTAAAACTGTTATCAATAACCTCTTTGTGTGGGTCAATATGGAGGAAAAGCTAATCATTAGTGTCAAGAAGTGGCATGCAAAGCTAAAGATGCTTCAGTCTGAGGCATTTCTTGGATCGCACATGCAAACACTCATAAACAGACACCAGTGAACAGTGTTAAAGCAAAGGATGAGTTTGTGAGAACAAGCAATCTTGATGACGACAGTCATTAGGTGGAAAGGAATGGCATGGCAACAAGGAAAAAACAATGAATGTAAGATGATTAAACAACATGCCACTGGCACAACGACAGGTCTGGCTTTCCGTACAAGCTCACCATTCTGAACAAAATGGCTGTGAGAGAGAGGGGAGGGCAAGAACTTGGCTATGCCCAAATACCCTCCTCATCATCCTGTTAGCCACAAGGTAAGCCAATGGCAGCATTAGAAAGAACATTTGGTTAGTGTGTAAACAGACAAGAACAGTAGAAAACACAGAAGACGACTTATATCTGCTAATATTTTTTCCTTTTAGAGAGAAGTAGTCAGTTCAACCTTCTTTACAGACATGATCTTGTTAACTGCAGGAATTTTAAGAAGCTGGCAAGGATGGTAATCAGAGATGTTATCAAAGCTAATTGATTGTCGCGGGTTACCTGATCTGGAGAGGGTTTGTGATTTGTCTGGACAGGTGCAGTCTTCAGATGGTCATCTTCATAATTGTCTGCCATCAGCTTCATCCTGTTCTGAGTCTGTAAAGACAGAGAGAATTTAAAATAGAAACGTCAGTGACGGATGGTGGCCGGTGTTTTTTAGCGTAATTGGTGTGGTTTTGGGACTTGGCTATGTCCTAGACGAAACAGGAAGAGGAAAACTCTCTACATCTAACCAACATCAAATACTGTTGTCAGTAGAAGTCAAGTTAGATGAGAATGTGCAAGGTTTCCTATGCCAAATACATATTTAATGTGAGACAAACTCACGGCAATGTTTCTGCTGACAAAACAGATTATTGTTACTGAATCAGTCCTGTATTCTCCTCTGTAGATAGATGCCGCTGCTTCCTCACCTGCTGTTTGAGCTGTTGCACCAATCTGTCCTTCTCCCGCTTCAGCAGAGCCACCTCATCCTGGGTTTTCTTCTTCTTAGAGGAGGACAACTCCAGTAGCGCGATGTTAGCATCCTTCTCACTGATGGCAGCCAACAGCGCCTCTTGCCTGTTTAGGTGGAAATGCAACAACACGGCATTTACCCACACAAGTAAACAGCTCAATTTTCATTTATTATTCATCGCATAATATCATCTTGCCAGCTGGGGAAGGCCAGAATAGGTTGACATTTTACGAGATTAAGGTAACGATCAATAATCCAGAGTCTATGCCACCCTACTGTCTGTGTGTGTGTGTTTATCTGTGCACACGTTCACATACTTCATCTCTAGCACCTCCTCCAGGTGTTTCCTGCGCTCAGCTCGCAGGGTTGTGAGGTGTGCTTCTTTTTCACACAGAGACTGCTGAGTGGATGCCAGCTTGGCCCTCATGGACTCCAGCTCCTGCTTCACCTTCTCCATGGCCCCCAGCAGCTCCTCCATCTGGGAACACACACAAACACACACAAAACACTTCAATGATAGATAGAGTAAAATGCATTACTTAAAACTCAACAGTGACCACACAGGCCTTTTTTTATTTATTTTTTTAAGAAAAGACATGATGCTTTGAGAGTAAGGGGGAGGGGCAGCATAATTCATGTGTTGGAAAGGACTAGGGAGCAATTACAATACAATTACAAGTAAACTTTAGCACTAGGTGTGATTTACCTGTTATTTACTTAAAAGATACTAAAGTGCATTTGTTTCCACTTATAGTTTAATCACAGTTGACTGAACGAGAGAACAAATTAATAATTTATCTTCAAAGTATCAGTTTTATTAAATATTTGACGTGTGAGCAACCCACTTCATTAGCATTGCTTTATAAGCAAACAACAGGTAAACAAAATGTCATTATAATTACACAGGTTAGAAACAACGGCAACACTTTGCAAAAACATGCAGTCCCACAACATCAAACTAAAAGCCCCTTAAATTACCAAACTACTTGGATGTATTCTTTGCGGGGTAGTTGACTGAGACTGCATGACTTGTAGAGGTGTTGCTTTTGTTGTTTCCACCCTCTGTAAGTGTTGTTGCTCACTGGTGGAGGTCACATATACTGGGCTCATACCTTAGACCACTTAAAGTGGGCGAGGTTGGACTCATGCATTGGTTTGAATGAGTGCTTCTGAGAGGCGGTGTGTAGCAGAGAGAAAACAAGAGAAAACGACAAGCAAAGATAAAAGAACTGAGAAAGTAGCGGATGCCAGAGGAGAGGATGGAAGTAAGGATGAGTAACACCACAATGGCAGCAAAAATGAGAAAGAGAAGCCGTTTTGTTATCTGTACATAGATGGGTTTAGATATGCATGTAGTGTAAGTAGGGTCTTGTTGATTAACATAGTTTTGCATGCGTCTGTTTGTGTGGCTTGTGTACCTGTTTCTCCTGGAGTGACCTGGCAGCCTCCTCCTGTGCGAGCACCATCTCTCGCTCAGCAGTGATTTGAACGCTCTCTCTCAGGGCCTCCTCCAGTTCCTCTATGCGTTCCGACTTCTGACGCAGAGTGTCCTTTTCAACAGGAGGAGGAAAAGTAAAAATTTGCTTTGCTAGATGCTGACCTTGCTGTGCCAGCAAATGTGGACTTCCCTGCAGGATTCTGCATGCAATCCACACACAGGCCTCACCTTCACCTGCTGGGAATTCTCTGACAGGTTGTCCTCCCTCTTCCTGGCCTCCTCCACGAGTCGAGCATTCCTGCTCTTCTCCACCTGCTCCTTGTGCTTAAGCGATGCCACCTTTTTCGACTGGTCTTTCATTTGCCTACCGGATGCGATGCAGAAGGACAAAGGTATATATCTAGTATCTGAAGAACTATCACTATCATTTATCTTCAAGCTTTAAACAGATGGTCAATAAATGTTGGATACATTTCTGCAAATAAATTATATTTTTAGTGTACTGATCACATTTTTGTGTCTACTTCCAACTGAAGAGTTTTACACACAATCGCAAAGCAAGCATTTTCAAATCCATGACGTGTCATCAATCTGTGCAGGCCCATCCATAAGTAAATAAAAGATTGATGTAAATATAGCCATGGCACCAAATGTAAACACCGTGTATTAGCTGTACGCGATGATTCGGGTACTTTATGACTGAAGCTGAGTAATCATTGCACACTTAGTAAATACAGTGTCAGGAAGCAAATAAAAGATATCTTCACATCAAATGGGGACACACAGAGATATGATCTCATGAAAAGCAGCCCTTTTTTACAACCGCCACCTTGTAGACTTGCTTTGGCAAGATTTTTCGAAAGCACTGCAGAGAGTCAATCTCAGATTTGACTCAGGGTGGAAGACAAAACAATAAGAAGGCGAAAAAGGGAAAAATGAGCCTGAACAGAAATAAGAGGAGACACAAAGGGTTCAATGTGTCAGGAAAAGACAATTGCTTGCAGCTCTGCATACTTTGTAGAGGCAAGAGGTGCAAGGAACAGGGGGAGAGAGAAATGTGAGAAGAGGACAAAGAGAAATACGTGTCATGGTCAGGGGGAGAAAAAGATGCAAATACTAACCTGGAGGTCAAACTGGTAGGGTGAGAAATGTCCAATGTAAAGACAAGAAAGCGGGAAAGAGAAAAACAGACTCAGACCAAGATAATAAGCCAATACGAAGAACAAGAAAGAAGGGTGGGCGCTAGTGCACATCAGCTGTAAGATTACGCGGCATCTTTTATATACGTGGGTCACATGATTCATCACTGACAAAGACAGAAATGCAGACGCTACATGAGAAAAGGACAAGCCCGTACCAAATTACTACAGCTGTGAACATGACCATAGAAAAACTGACCTGCTGAGAAAGTTCTAATCAATACTGCTAAGATGCCAAATGGCAGATGGTCACATTAGGCTAAAATCCACCCTTCGATGTGCCAGATCAACAGTCTCCAGAGTAACATGATGTCACTCTTGAACAATTTGCATCAATTGGAAGGGACAAAGGTCATAAGTCAAAGACAGCAGAAACAACAACAACAACAAAAAAAACAGTCTGCTTTTTGCCACCACAAAAACATCACATTACGCAGACACTTATTTCAGAACCAACAATCAGCATCTTGCTGCATATTAAAGAAATTTGAGAGGGATTTTAAGTTTTAATATTAAGACAAAATGTGGACCTACATAATTCTTCATTAGGTAGCCTACATGATATCTATGCTGCTCTATAATGAACATCAAACATGTACAAATGGACAGCATACATGTTTTAACCCACCTCTCCAGCTCACTGATCTTTTTGTCCTTGTCATTCTTCTCATTCTCCATTTCACGAAGTATCTCCAAGAGGCGGTCCACCTCAGCCTGTGCCTTCCCAGAATCCTCTCTGTGGCGAGCCACTTCCTGCTCGAGGTTTTTAATGCGCTCAGACAGTTCGGTGTTGGCTTGAGCTTCCAGTGCCGCATTTTGAGCCTGAGAGACGACAAGGCTCTGGTTAGAAGTAACTTCAGTAAAAAAAAAAAAAAAAATGTCAGCTTGTATCATAATTATATATGCTGCCAATAATGACGAGCTTAGTCAGCCAAATATGATGTGTGATTTTTTATTTTATTTGAGGTCTCTCACTCTCTTAAGTTGGTTTTCCAGTTTGAGGCATTCTTCCTTCTTCTGCTCCAAGAAAATCTCCATACTCTTGAGCTTGGAGTCCTTCTTCAGGCCTGAGGAGGCCAAGGAGGACGCATGCTCCTTCAGGTCCAACAGAGAGGTCTGCATGTACAGAGATGTATACATGAACCTCTTCCAGCTTATTAAACTAATTAAACTAAACTAATCTAATACAGGTTACCGTGACTCAGCAAACGGATGGGAAAAAAAATTATGCTCGTTTCCGACAGCAATGTTTCACTGTATTAATAGATGCACACACAAGTCCCCTTTCTTTATGTGAGCTTGTGTTTCCGCATCTGTTTCTCACCTCTCTGTCTGACAGGTCTCCCTGCAGTAAGCTCAGTCTGTCTTTCAACTCCTTCAGTTCTTTCTTGGTGCAGTCAAGCTCCTCAGTCTTCTCCCGGTCGTCTCTATCTCGCTGCTCCTTTAGACGCTCAATGATGCGCTCCTACAAAGACGTAGAGGAAACAATCACCCAAGACGTTTTCACAAATACAACCAACCAACATATACATATATTGTTACCAATAAATATAGATATAGAAACTTCTAAATTCACCTTTTCTGCAAGAGACTCCTCCAGTGTTGTGAGAGCAGTGTCAGTATTGGAAGTGTCTGCCTGCAACGACTTCACTCTCTCCTTCAGGCTGCTCATCTGCTTCTCTTTGTCCCTCAACTGTTCCTGCAGGTTCTCAATCTGCAGCATAAACACAAGTAACCATCTGTCAAAATGGACATCAACCTCAGGGCAGGGCACATGCTGAGACATGATAGATCCATCTTTCTCAGCTCAGAAGTCTGTTAGTGATTTCACAACTAAAATCAACAGAAGTTCTCGTAAACGGTTCTTGTGTCAACATCACCTTCTTCTGTAGCACATTAACTTTGCGCTCCTTAACCTCGAGCATGTCCTTCAGGTCGTGGATTTCCCCATTGAGGGTTCCCTTCTCCTCTGACATTTCCTGTATCTGCTTACTCTTCTTATTCAGAGTTGCCTCCTTCTCTTCCAAACGCAGACGCAATGCATCCACCTGGCCAGGAAACAGTTGACAACTCAGAACGAACCATGAATGTGACCCACTCTCAAGTTTAAAATCAAGGTAAACAACAGGAAAAAAAGAAAAGAAAACGATCCTGTGAACAAAATAAAGGAAAGTGGTCTTTGGAGCAACTCAATCCACAGTCCTATACAGTACACATATATAGATGTAGGCTAGAGTTACACTTTCCGCAAGGACACAAGGGTCTACTGGGGTTTGAGTGATGTATATAGTGTCATCAGTATATGTAAAGGAGGCTCTGTGCAGACACTGGTGTACCCTCCAGTTTGTTGTGACCATGTAGACTGTCTAATCTACAAGGGCACCAACTGCATGTCCTCCAAGCAGACTGGAAAGTAGTATAACAACAGCAACTGTTTGGCTGTGGTGTCCGCACTTGTCCGTGTGCACATCCGCAAGAAGAATAACTAAGCCCTTACAGCATACATTATAGAAGAGACCATAGGCATGCATCATACCTCTGTCTGTAAAATGGCAGCACGCTGCTCCTTGGCAGTGAGGGACTCCTTGAGAACTTCGATGTGTTGCTTGCTGTCTGAAAACTGGTTGGTTAGCGTCTCCAGTTTAGTCTGCAAACCCAGCAGCTCAGTGTCCTTCCTGGAGAGGTCCTGCTTCACCTGCTCCATCTGAAAAGGATTAAACAAACAGTAGCTTTTTAAAGAACAATATTTAGGCAAAGTTTGAGCATTGGACTGACAACAATTACAGCACTTTAGTCAAACTACACTCATCTCATGTGGTCTCTGACCTTGTTCTTCATGAACTTAGTGTGGCTGCGGTACACCTCCATCTGCTTCATCTCCTCTTGGCGCTCCTCACAGCTCAAAAGTCCGTTAGACTTCATCATTAGCAGCTCCTCCTCCATGTCTCTCAGGTTCCGCTCCATCGAGTTGATTTTTGCATCCTACAGTTGATGTGGAAGACTTAACACTAATTGCATTTTGTGACCAAACACACACACACACACACACACAAACTTCTCCACTCAAATCCTCACCTTCATGTCAATGACAGTCTGTAGAGCTTTAGTTTTGGTCGACTCTGGGGTTCCTTCGTATCGACGGTGCAGCTCCTGTTTGGTCAGATTTTGAACACAGTTTTATATTAAACAAAAGATGTATTGAAATGTATTGTATAATAATGGATAAACTGGACATTACCTCTCTTAGTGCTGTTATCTCTCTGTCTCTCTGGTCCAGTAGGCTCTCAAGGTGATGCCGATGCATCTCTGCATCAGCCAGCCTCCTGGTCCTCTCCTGGTCCTCCTCTGAGGCCTTGGCAGACGGCCCTGAAACAGCAAACATTTAATCTGGGTTACAGTGCTGACGCAGGTAGCAGGACGCTTATTTAGTCAAGAGGTTTATACAGTTATAAGCCACACAAAAGAACACCAAGAACACAAAAGCTGAGACTGTTGTATGCTTCAGACAAAAGCTGTCAACTGTATTTGTATGTTATTTAGTAACATGGGTTCATGGATCTTTGTTTTTTCTGTTACCATACATTAAATCCGAAAGTTCCCATATTTGATGCCCTCAAGACGACATAATGCAATTATTGTGGGAGACACCTATGCAAAAGCCTTGGGTGTTCACTGGGTCCTGCTTTAGTTTGAAGAGTGAATCAGAGCTAGTTAATGCAGCAAAGAATTATATTTTTGGCCCACAGTAGCTTCAGATAGAGCAGAAACGTGGTGGCTTAGTTTGCCACCTTTCCTCTTCTATTCATTACAAGGATTAATTAACTCTAAACCTTAGAGTTAAGTTAATTAACGTACTCACTCAAGGATTAAACTAACCTTTGCTCTGCAGCATCTCCAGAAGTTTCTTGATGGACTCATCTCTGGCTCCCAGGGTTTGCTTCTGTGTGTCAATCCTCAGCTCCATCTCCTCCAGGGTCTTCCTAAGAAGGAACAGCTCTTTGGCCTGCCTCTCATACTCGCCCTGTAGCCGCCGGTAATTCTCCTCCGTGGGTTCAGATGTCAAAGCCAGGTCCCTTCCATGGCTGGCTGGATCTTGCTGGAGGAGCTGGTTCAGGTCCCTCTGGATCCTCAACTCATCCTGAAGAGCCTGAACGGTCATCTGGAGATGCTGAGGACGGAGAGGAGACACATGTATTTCCAGAAATTTAACTATTCTTCTCTGTGTTCACTAGCCTTTATTACAAAATGATTTATACAGGGTAGAAGAGGTGAAATGTATTGATGACTTGAATGATATATGGGCTGCCACCACCTTACTTCACTGGGAGAAAAGTGTGTTACAGCTCGTTAAAAACCAGCCACTAATCAAGACTGAAAATTTAGAAATGCCTTCACTGATGCACCCCCCAACGTGCAGGCTTTGTGGACAGTGTTACATTTCATGCCCAAAGAAATTCAAGTGGTGAAACACAATCAGCCCAGTGTAGTATTGCATTGTTTGTGGCATCTGACGCCACGGACACTTGGCAGCGCTGCTGTGAGACAGTAACACAAGGCCGTGTTACGCACTGGTCTGAACCAGCTGTGAGCGTTTTCAGACGACAGAACAAAGAGAGAAGTCAGTGTCTGCCTTCGTTTCTCTCTGTCCTCCGCCTCCAGCCCCCTCCCTCTCCTTCCTTTGTCACTCTCTCCTTCGGCCTCCACCAGCAAACACTATTCTCTCATCCTCACACACTATTCATCCACCTTGCCTGCTGTCATCCCATCTCCTCCTTCCAATACTCTCACCTCTCCTCTCCTCTCCTCTCCTCTCACTAACCGTCCCTCTCCACCCCGTGACTAAGGCTGACTCACTGCTGTGACTGCACAGATCCAACATACACACGGGCATATGCATGCACAGACAAGCACAGAAACACACACACACACTCACACTCATACACCTCCCTTCCTCAGCCCCCATATTCTCACTCGCTCTCTGCCTGAGGAGAGACAACAGTCAGGTGTTGGTGGGAGCAGATGAGTTATGATGCACTAAATAAACTGATCTAAACGCTAAGTCACAATGAATCAAACGTCTGCTACAGATCATCGACTGTATAAAAGTTACCACATCAAAAGGTGCCACACAAACTCCCTTTTTACTATTAATACACACTCTTTTCATTTCATTATGTACATTAGTGAAAATGAATGCAACAGCCCTGAACTAAGTCTTAGCATCATGAAGGTTATTGTACTCAGCATTTTTTGAAAATAAGAGTTTGGCTATGGTTTGTAGTAGCCTGGTCGTCACCATCCTACGTTTCCGCCCGAAATTTGATTTCGCTCTGCACGTTAGTCTGGCCCAATGTAATAGGAATCTGTCTCAGTAATGGGCGGATGCTTATATTGACGTTTAAAGTCATTGGAGTTCCCTTAACCAATCAGCAACGTTTGGTAATGACGTATATTGTGCGCCGGAATTCAGGCTCTTACCGCTTACCACTTCCGCTCTCAGTAGTAAACAGACCACTGGCTATGTTGTACCGGTTTTGAGATCGTGGTGGTAAGTCACCACATTGTCATCGTGGTGGCAATGACTCTTCAAGATAATGGCTGTTAATGACATGTCTCGAGAGTTGAGACAACTTCGCGGATGGCTTCTAGCGTCTCTTCGTCCGTCGCCATTGTTGCTATGCTGTTGAACTACAAGCTTCGCTGGACTACAAGCAACTCGGCATGCGAGTTTTGCGTCATCACTCAACTGTTCGCTGATTGGCGCGGTTACACGCGAACCGTAGAAGGGCAGTTTGGCCATCCTACGTTTCCGCCCGAATCAAATTTCGGGCGGAAACGTAGGATGGTGACGACCAGGCTAGGTTTGTAGTACTATAGAATCACACTGTGTTGTAAAGACACATTTCTATTATTTTGACAACTGAATTTTAGTCAGTACAGTTTAACAGCACCACTGCGTCCTCCAAAATGATCTTACAGCTGAATGAATTACCACCTTTCTTACGTTGTTTCAACATAAATCAACAATTCTAACAGTCATGAAGTTAAGATTTGACGTAGGACTGTTACATGCATTCATTTTCACTAGTGTACCTAATGTTTTGACAAGTCAAGTCAGTGTATATCTGCAGCACCAGCATAATTTTAACAAAATGTTTAAACATCACTGGCATTTCACAAACGGTAACGTTTCATAAATTTGAGAAGTAGTAATTATCTTCTGACTCTAACCTTTTATTGTGGGGAAGAAGATGATTAGATGATTATTACACATGTTAACAGCAGTCACAACCAAAAAGGCCAAAAAAAAAAACTAAATTACACACAGAAATGTGTACATGTGTAATCATGCTGTATGCGCATCCAGCTAGACCTCCTTTCAGCGAGGGCACCAAGCTGTAATTAACCAAATGTCTTCGAGTGTGTGTGTGTGTGTGTGTGTGTCCATGCTTTCCATTGCATGTGTGCCAGCGTGGGAGGTGGAAGCAGACGTATGAAAGCAGACATCTTTAAATTAAAGCACCCGATGATTAGCCCCGCACTAGTCGGGCATTACTGGGAATTAGTCCAGAGTGTGATTCTGTGACTCAGCAGGAGTGGAAACAGGAAATTATACAGGTCGGCCCATCTATTAAGAATCAGAGTTAAACAAAGACAATTGCTTATCATTAATTAAACTTAATTTCCTACAACATGTAGTTTTTTTTAAGGCCTTATCTGTATCTATTACTTTAGTATAAATAGGCCAACACCTTTGAACCAAGAGTAAAAAAACACAAACTGACATCATCTGTCATCAGGACACAATAACCCATTTGGACGAAAATGCAACACAAATGTATAACTCAAGCCTAGCACATGGTTATATACTCAGACGCAGAGTAATGAGGATACACGCCATTTAAAAAAATATGGAATGGAATGCTTTTAAAATAATTAAAGTGGTCAACAACATAAATATGTATAAGCTCCATCATCAGTCCCCCATACTATCTGATAAACATCTGATAAACTGAACTAGAACATTATGTTTAATGCTTTTGAATGCACGTAGCTAAAAGGCACCCCAGCAGTGACATCTTCCTCATGTTTGGTTTTTATTTCCTGCAATACTACACATATATATATATATATATATATATATATATACCCACATTTAAATTTGTCCACTTTTTTTTATCCTTTTCACCAAATCCAGTGATTTCTAAGACATATAGAGATGTTAATGCAGCCATTAGACTAACACCCTCTTTTATCTACTAAGCATGAGCATATAGCTGTGTATAAGAGGATTAGCTAGATGTTCAAAAACTGCCTCTAACCTGTGCTGAGAGAAGAGAATATGGGAGGAAATGCGTTCGTCCCAAGCAGGTTGAGGACTCATACTGAGATGGAAACAGGATTTTTTTTTTTTTTTTTGTAGGCAAATTCATTCACATAGCTATAAGAGAAAACTCACCTGTGCTTCATCTTGCATGACACGATATTGTTCCTTCCAGACATTGATCTTAGAAACCTCGTCTTTCCTAAGAGCACGTTCCTTTTTTAATTCTGGGCTCCAGAAGGTCTTGATAGAGTTCATGGAGGAGCTGAGCTTGCTCTCCTTAACCTCCACATCTCGTCGCAACATCTCATTCTCACGCAGAACCTGAGAAAGCAAGATCATTGGTTAGCACATGATTACTGCATATGAGATATGTGTAAAACCTACAAAGTCAGAAGTTTAATTGAACAAAAATCCACATTCTTAATACCAGAAATGTTGTTGGCAACATACCTCTTTAAGTTGGGCCTGCAGGTCAAGTATGGTGTTGTCTCTGGCCTGCCTCAGAGAATGGGGCACTGTGGACGCCATGTGGTGGTCCCCGAATGCTAGAGCATCACCAGCCATCATGCCTACGGGCAGCACCGCATTGCCAGGCACTGAGGTGGAGATATTGGGAGTGCTCGCGGCTACAATTCCGCTGTTGCTACCTCGTGACCCGTACGTCACCCTTTGCCTCCCCATGGTCGTCACAGTCCCGCCACTTTTGGGAAGGTGGTCACCCGCCATGGCGACCTCATTATCACTCAGGTACATTGGCCCTGAGGTGGCATAGGCAGCATTGAGGGACTGGATGTTCTCCATAGAAAGTGTTTTCCCTCCCGCTCCTCCAGGACCCCCTCCGCTGCCTCCAGTGCTGTTGGTACGACGGTGTCCCATCCGAGGAGAGCGGGGAAGTCGAGGGGAGCGACCGGATCCCTGATTACCAGCACCGCCTCCATCTCTTCCTCCGCTATGATTGGCATCCCCTCTGCCAACAGAGCGGGCGCTACCATACATCTTCTGCTTAATAGAAGAAAGGCGCTCAACCCAAAACTGAACTATAGCCCCGAGTATATCCCTTACAGGTTTGGCAGTTTCGACTTTCACCAATAGAGTGAATGTGTTGGTGATCCTGCTTCAACTGGAGGCAACGGACGCAACGTTCATGATACAAGAGAGGTCAGAGAGGAGGTATCCTGTGCTACAAGTGATGGCACCAATCTGTAAAGAAAACACAAGTTCCAATAAAATAAACAACAAAGAATTAAGCTATAAATTAATAAGACAATATGTAAAACAGAAAAAGCAGCATCAAAACCCAACTAAATCAAGTGTTTAGGTTTCACCGTCTCAACTAGTTTCGCTCCTGCAGTACATACGGTCATGCAAACTGTATAAAGTTATATTTAAGAACTAAATTATTTTCATGTGAGGTCATTTGGAGAAAATACCATGTTACTCTATGTCTTATATATACTTTAGGACACAGGTATGGGGAAGTATGTGTACCACAATCCTACAATTGGGGTCGAAATTCAGATATTTAACAAATCTAAGAGGCTTTTTTTTTTTGCATACAGTAACATGTGCAACTATTCTGCTTTACACTGAGTTTTTATTTATTTTTTTTGTTTGGTCACTGCATTTCTCCCACAGCCATTTAACTCCCAGCCTGCGTGGCCTTGCTAGCGGCTAATGTGGCGTCTACACACCGGCTAACAGCAAAAAGGGCTGACATTTCTATCTTTAACAACGCCCTGAAATGTCACCGTTTGCTTGAGACGCTTGTGAACTCGTTCGTGTCTTTCCTTTGGGACGTAAACGTTGAATCCCCTGGATCGTTTTTTTCTAATGTGCTGACGCTAAGGATTAAAACTAGCAAGGGAGGTAAAAAAGGGGATTGTCCATGGTGGACTTAGTGGGAGAAAAAAAAAAACTCCCAGCTTGATATTTTTTATTTCTTTTTTTACACAAACAGAAATAATAGTTTGTAGAATAGACTGTATATTTGACGGTTATTGTACGAGGTATCCAAATGTGAGCAAATTAACCGGTACTAAAGCCGTTAGCACAATCCTAACGGCTCCGTACAACGTCTGCTTTGGAGACACCCGTGTCAAACCATATCCATTTTCCTCCTCCTCTGCTGAACGGCTTTTCGTCTTTGAGCTACGATTTTGTTCATTCACAGGTCCACATACACAAGTCTAGTATAATACCAAAAGAAAGCGGTGAAATATATATAAATTGTGAATACGCCTACCGTTAGCCCACCGTTACATATGGAGGCTACTACATCCAGTTTTCTTGTGGTCAAGCAGAATCTCTATTTTTTTTTTTTTTCTTCCTCTCGCTAACACAATAGCCAGCGGTTAAAAGAAAAACCACTCCAAACAAACTACCTTTCTCGTTGCCTGCTGGAGTTCAAATCGGCGCCGACGCTGAGTCTTCTGTCAAATGGAAATCGGCTGCAAAAGCGGTCATTTTACATCAATTTCTCGGTAAATGTGTATCTGATTTTCCCATCTTTTTCGCCAGCAGTACCAGCGGCTCAGGAGAGCCAGGGCGCCTCAGTGACGTCAAGCCTCCTGTGCGCGTTCACGACAGTCTTCTTCGCCACGCTGAATTTTAGACGCGCGGTCACGAGTCAATGGTTGGGGGGTGTTGGGTGGGGGGGATACGGACAGAGAAGATAAATCAGACCTGCAAATTCACTGACAACAGAAAACTTAGGATATCTTAAAACACCTTCCGACTGAAACAATTAACTGGGTTTAGACTGAATATCCCCCTTGTATGGCGAATATTTTAATTATTGTTATCATTTATGGCATTTTACACTCAATACACAGTACTGTTCTGTGTAAACGGTTTGTGATTTTTGTTGAGTGTTGTTCCTGCTAATAATGTTTTTTTTTGTGCCTTTGTACTGAGAAAATTATTTGTTTGTAAATTTACAATAATTATTACACCGTGGGATAAATAAAGGATTATCCTATCTTATTTTAAAACCGGATACCAGAGTTACACCAGTTTACTGTTGTTGTCAACTGTCACTGCTGCTGCTTAGATGTAAGTATACAATTTATTTTCTGATTTTTTTTTAATTTTTTTTTTTTTGGCAAATGTTACTAACCTTGTGTAAACTTGATTATGTTTGCATTTGTGTTTTTTAAAAAACAAACAAATTGGTTTACATGCCACACTTCTAGATAATAAAACCATTTTTATTTTTTTATTATTATTGTAACTGTGGTTAACCATTATGGTTGCTAAGTCACCATCATAATGCAGACTTACACCGATCAGCCTCAACATTAAAACCAGTGAAAGGAGAAACAAATAACATTGATCATCATGTGACAATTCAGTGTTCTGCTGGGAAACTTTTTTGGATTTATGGCATGTATGGGTGTTACTTAGACATGACTTAGACACCTAGACCAGACCAGGCACGCCCACCGCATAGCAATGACACTCCTGGATGACTGCATCCCCAGCAGGATGCAGCCTGACACAGACACACACACATAAACAGTTTAGGAACAACTCAAAAAACATGAAAAACAGTGCAAGGTGTTGACCTGGCCTCCAAATTCACTAGATCCCAAACTGACCAAGAATCTGTGGGATGTGCTGGAACAAGCCTGATCCACAGAAGCCCCTCCCCTCAACCATTAGGACTCAAAAGCCCCCCACTAACAACATTGTGTTGACAGACACCCTCAGAAGGCCCATGTCCATTCACTGATCAGCCAGAACTGTTTTGGACACAAGGGGGACTTACACAATATTAGGTCATAATGTTATGCCTGATCGGTGTATAACTTCTGACCTATTGTGTAAACAAACCAAGAACTTTGTCCCCACCCTATTTGGCAGCGAGAACTGAGAACTGAGGTGACAGTACTTTCCAGGGCCAAAAGAAGGTCACTGACTGAAAACCTCAGTTAGGATCAAACAATGCCATAGAAAAAGAGCAAAGTCAATCAGTGCTTAACATAAAGCCCTTTGTCAGTTAAGATCAAAGCCTAACAATTGCTTTTTACATATCTCTGAGGTCACTTTCTCTCTGCGGGTAAATACCATGCAGACAAAAACACCTGTATTGCACCATTGTACCAAATCAACAATTATCTGAAGAGAATACTTGCTGTATACAATCAGGCGCTTTAGAAATGGCGTGTTTCACGATTGAACAATACGATGTTCTATTTAGTAAGTCAGGTAAATACTTGATTGAATGGTTTCTGGGTGAGGGGAGTTATGTAAAAGCGGCCATGTGCATAAAACTGAACACAAAAGATGCTGTCGCAGTTAAAATTGTTAAAAATACATACAACAATAATGCTAAAAGCAGGTCGCTATGTTTAAAAACTCTCAGGCTGGCAGAGGGACTAAGCCAAGTTCTTCAGGTTTCCGGAGCATTTTGAATTTCAGGGGCACATTTGTCTAGCCTTTGAAATGCCGGACACAAGCTTGTTAGACTTTATGGCAGGCAGGAAGTTCAAGCCACTGCATGTGTCTGAGATCAGAGTAATTGCTCAGCAGATGCTGGTGGCTCTGAATGTTCTGAAAATCACTGGTCTGGCTCACACTGATATCAAGCCAGACAACATAATGCTCGTCAATCATCAGTCACAGCCCTTCAAGGCAAAACGGATTGACATTGGTTTGGTCACTTAGACATCCGCTATGGGCTGTGGGCACTTTCAGGCCCTTGGTTACAGGGCCCCTGAGGTCATGCTGGGCCTCCTATTGGACAAAGCAGTGGGCATGGGTGATCTCTGCAGTGTTTTGGCCTTCCCGTATATTGGCCTGCACTTGTATCCGACACACTGTGAATATGAGGCCGCGAGAGTCATTGTGAAGATGCAGGGTCAGCCCAAAGATCATGTGTTGAATTCAGGAATCAGGACGAAAAACATTTTCACTTTTATCCGAAATTCCCTTGAGACTGCTTGGAGGCTGCATACACTAGCCGAATACACAAATGAAACAGGAGCCAAATTAAAAATTAGTTGCGGCCTTTACGACCAGTAAAGTTCTTCAAGACTCAACCAGTCTTGAAGAACTGCCAAAAACCCAACAAGATCTGAAGGACGCCACCTACATATGTAGATATAACATATAAAGGTTATACAGTGAATTAGGGTTTAAATGGAACAAAAATATGGTATGAAACATTTAGAAAGTGTAATAATTTGTATCCACTTTCTGGTCTGTGTGGCATGATGAGCTGGTGTGGCAATGGTTAATGGGCAGACAGGTGGCTAGCTCCAGATAGAATAAGACGTAAGATGAGCAGGCTGGCTGGCGACTTGAGAGCTGGTTGAAAACAGGTTTGAAAATTGAACCTGAACACAAAGAAGGACATGACTTGAAAGCAGCTTATTTTTTCCCCTTAAGTGTTTGCTTCCATTTGAGGTAACACCTACTGAAGACCCAGGCCCCTGCAATGCAACTTTATAATAGTTGAATTTAGTTCATAAATCTGTTTAACTTAACATTAGGCAACAGACTGACACCGCAATGACTAGATGAATACTTCTCAATTCTCAAGAAATGCTGATAAATTCATCTGCATTAAATGAGAGGGTGAATTTGCAACAATAATAACAAAAACGTAAGAGAATATATTTTTGTGTGTAAAGAAATATTTTCATTGAATCCCAGTACATTCCCCAGTAAATGCCCCAGTGTAATAACCACAACATTTCTGCCTACTTCCTGCTTCACTTGAAGCACAAAAAAATACCCAAAATAACCACAGTAAACAATGTTTGAAACCAAAGATGAAACGTGAAAGTGAAATCTGAACAAAATATAAAATATACTGTCTTTTATTTTTGGTTAAACATTTAAAAATATAAATAAATCTACTGAGTGATTTGTTTGACACATGAATTCCTGATTAAGTCATTTCAGTTGGGATCAACGCTGGCAAGATACAAAGCTCTCAATAAATAGGAAGTGAAAGTAAAAGTTGAGGTCTGGCACCCATGACGTTCTACGTTCATGCCACCATTTAATTCAGGATTTCTCTTCTTGATATTAACAATGGAATATTTGTATGTGATGCTAGACTGCAGTTTATTGTGTATAAGTCATGAAAGCAGAAATATTTAGCATATTTAGTCAACACGTACCAGCAGGGGGCAGTGCTAACATGTAGAAAAAGGGCATCTTCGAACTCGTTAGTAACTGCTGATTGTTTTCTTTTTTTCATCCTTTTCGTTGCATATAAAAAAACATGGTTAGACTATATTATCCAGCCACTGTGACATAATACAACGTATTTTACTCTTATAGTATGATAGAATTTTGAAAAAATACCACGTGTTTAATAATTTGCATATCTGGAAGGGCTGGCAGAAAGAGTAATTGTTTTCATTTGTGAACTGAACAAATATACAACATTCCAGTACTAATATAGATGTTTGATATTTAACATACAAAATCACCGTCACATTAACCTTTCGTGGGTTCTTTGTCAAAAACATATAAAGCAACAACTGCAATAATTAAGCTCAAACAGAGTATGCCACTTGTAAACAAAATCAGTTAAAAATCAAAGCAATCAGGATCATCGTGAGGGCTTGTCACTTACTTTACCGCAATCTTCTTTTCCTACATTAACATATCTCAAGAAATATTTTCTGATATTCCGTAATATTTTAGCTCACCTATAATTAGTTTGTGGGTGGTCTTAATTAATATATTGTCGTATTTTTTTTTTTAAGTACACACAAACCCTTTATCCCATTATAAGATCAAGTCCAACACCGATAGCATCAAAGTGCTGTGTTATGGTTATGAGGTCATTTCTGCTTTGCGCAGGCGCGTTGGGAAAAGCCGTTTCTTCGTCAATCTGTAGCTCCTGCGCCGCTTGTTTGAAAGCCAGACGATAAAAACTCTGACGTCCACTGACTAAGGAGCGCATTACCTGCTTGACACTTACAAATATGTGGAGTATGTACGTGTGGTCCCTTTCATATATCTGAAGACGGATTCCCGCCGGTGAGGACAATTTCAACGCCGCTGACCGTCACTTGTGTTGTGGATACGATATTGAGGTAGGTCGCTATCCGCCACCCGGCACCGCTCAACCTAAGCTAGGTCTGCAATGCTAACAAAATCAGACTCACCAACGAACCGAAATTCCCTTGAACGTTAACGGATACAAATAAGCTCTGCCTAACATTAGATGGTTTACTACCATATTGTGAGTGGTTGGTGTGAACCAGTGGTTAAGATTATAATTTTAATGTCGACAAATGAGCTTTAATATTATTAACGCTTGAGATAACGTTTAATTTGAATGGAGACAGCCAGGAGGAGGGTCCAGCTCTTTAGGCCGTTAGCGAGACCCGCCTGGCTAACGTTAGCTAGCTAGCTAGCTGGTTAGCAGTGGCGCTATCCGTCCCTGGTAGGTCTCCAACCGGCGTTACACCGGACGAACGTATCCGGTGTGATGTTAATCTTTCGGGGATGGAAACAAGACCTGGATGCGGTAAAGTCGTTAGCCTGTGCTGTTTGCTAGGTGTTACAGAT
The DNA here is from genome assembly GCF_963514085.1 of Chelon labrosus. Lineage (NCBI taxonomy): Eukaryota > Metazoa > Chordata > Actinopteri > Mugiliformes > Mugilidae > Chelon > Chelon labrosus. The sequence continues at coordinate 18,279,991 of NC_140344.1, forward strand.
GCCTTGTACATGACATCATTTATGATAGCCGCGTGAAAATGTGAGCTGAATCATAGTGTGCGATACATTTTAAAAGACGTAACGCGGAAATTAGTCATCGCTGGTTATCGTTACCCCGTTCAAGGATTAGCCAACGCCAGCTAACTAGCTAGCTGTGCTCGTTAGCTTGCTAACAAAGAGCAATTGCTCCTCCTTGTTTTGTGAGGTTGTAGTCGATGTTGCCACTTCAGATGGCCATGGTGTCACTCATAAAACGATGGAGGAATATGTATGCTAGAAAGGGTCTAATGAAAAATATTAGTTTTATTAATTCGCACTGCCGTTTGTTTTATTTGTGAGCATGTCGCAGCTACCATTATCCGGTTTGGTAGTGACATTATGGTTGCCTTGGCTGGTAATGGCTGCAACCATGACAGGATATCGATGATTAACAATACTGTCACAGCTGTGTGGCATAATTAAAGTACTATAACAGAGGACAGGATGCAGAATTATAAATTATTACTGTACAAAAAACCAAATGGCAAGTTAAATGTGTATAGCTTTGTGCAGCTTTAATGATTGAAATGTAAGGTTCACTTATTCAGACTATAATCACTAACCTCATGAATGGCAGTATATGTAATTGCTTGTTTAAGCTGGAGACTGGAGAATTATTAGCTGTCAGCTGTGTTCAGTGAGTTACATCTGGTCGTTGATAAATGTCAGACATTAAGTTCTTAGCCTGTCATTCTGAAAGGCCGCATTTGAGTTTACTGTCACGTCACACAGTTTAACATGCTGTTTTTAAAGGCGATATGTTTAATAGTTTCTAAACAAATCGGTGAATAATACATTGCGTGGGCAGTGTTGAAAATACTACTTGAAGTCAAACATATGGCCTACATGACTTATCCTTGGGCAAGATGGTTTTAAGAGAGAAGGGGACAGTTGAAGACGGTCACAATGAAATTTTAATCTATAAATGACAGTGATTAAATGCAGTCGACTGGAAATACATATCACAGTCAACAAGAGTCTGTCACCAGTGCTTCTGGCTCGACACTTTATGTATACTGTAAATTCTACTTGCGGAAACTTAGGCTGGTCCTTCACAGATCTTGTTGACATTTGACATACTATTGGTTACTTCTTGAAACATGTCAGACAGTGTTTGTTTTCTGTTTTCTCTTGCAGTGAAACTGGACCGGAGCAAATTCAGACCGCCTGGCCTTCCCACCTTTGCCTGCACTAGGAAGTTTGGTGCCTGTCGTAGGCTGTGCGTGTTTGTTCCTCACCAGTGATTCCTTATGCTCGAAAGAAGCTGCATCCCGTGTCCTACAGGATGGATGGTGTGGACTTAAAGAGACTTGTGTATCAACATCAGCACTCTGTGTCCCTCTGCGGTGTTCAATCTTTTTCCATTTACAAGAGAACACCTCCCATCTTACACCTCCAGTCCCTGCACTATATATATAAAGACTGTCTTTAAGCAATAACAAAGCACCGCTGGAGGTAGAAGTTGTGAGTCTTACTATCTCTCTAAGTTTAAAAGCACAGGCAGAAACTGTATTCATAAACCTATATGGCAGACATGGAAGTATCCTTATTTTAATTTTTCAATTATTGTACCCCCTTGCTCTCAGTGTGGGTGGTGGGATGTCGGAAAAGCCAGACGACAATATGGTGAAGTTCCTAGCTCCCCCTCAGAGAAGTGGAAATGGCCCCAGTTCCGGTTCAGACTCGATGGTGGGTGAGTGCCGGCCTACGGAAGTGCGTCGCCGGCATCACACCATGGAGCGTGATCGCTGTAACCCCGAGCATCGTTTTCTACGTCGAAGTGTCATCAGTGATTCCAATGCTACAGCACTTGCCCTTCCTTTACCCAGCAAGATCCCCATCCCTGCCCCTCAACGGGTTCCGCTACGGGAACCCGTCCCCCAGAAGCAAAAGGCTGCTGCTACAGACTTGCCAAAGCCTGAACCAAGTTTAGTTAAAAATGAGGAGTCTGCTGATAGTGGAACATGTGAAGGAAAAGCTGTAGAAATAGCAAAGCTGGGTGTAGTGCCTTCAGAGCAGGAGCCTGCTGTTGTACCAGATATCTATGATGGAGAGGTGGTGGCAGCCCGCTCCGCACCGTCTTTAGGAACAGAATTACCTAGCCAAACAGAACCTGAAAGTGCTGCTGAGGTGAAGCGACAGCAAGAAGGAGAGGGGGAGGAGGAAGATAAGGAGTCTAAGTCCCGAGCGGAGGCAGAGCAAAGACAAGCTGAGAAACAAGTGCAAGATGACATTGAAGAGGCAGAAATCAAAGCCGTGGGAACATCACCTGACGGACGTTTCCTAAAGTTTGACATTGAAATTGGACGTGGCTCCTTCAAGACCGTCTACAAGGGCCTGGACACTGAGACAACAGTGGAGGTGGCTTGGTGTGAGCTGCAGGTATGAAAATATGCAACCATTGTTCTTATTACCTTGTTTTATTTATGTCTACATTGTACCAGCCTTAGTGTAATATTCTCCTGAAAGGGCGATATTCTTTTGGTGGATTAAACCAAAACACGTTCCTTTCATACTGTTACCTGAGCCATAGTCCTGTCGATTTCCCTAGACAGGCTTGTCCAACATTTCCCTTTTGATTGTTTAATACTGCATCTGTCATCAGAGAATAACAACAAAAAAAACTTCTCATTTCCTTGTTTGGCTTTTGTCTGCAGTCCAGTCCAGTCAATAAGGGCTGGCATGACACGGTGAATGTGTCAGGCAACAAAAATGTCTACTTCGCTCTAAGACACTGGCACTGTGCCAGAGGACGATCAAAGTGTGTTTATGTGGATGGTTTTAATTTTATGACTGACACTTTAGACACAATGGAAATTACCATGGGCAAGATCTGAGGTGTTAGACTTTTGCACTGCACTTAAAATATATCACTTCCTGACACTTTCCACGCTGCCAAAGGACGGGGTATTTTTTAGAAGTGCTGAAGTAAAACAAAAGCAGAGCTTAATGATTAACCTTACTTTTAAATAATTACAGACACTCTAGACAGAATCATTAGACTGCGGGTCTGCTGTGGTGATGATTGAGCTCCACTTTTTTTTTTTTTTTTTTTAAATGTATTTTTAGCAGTCTTGACCTAGTTTTATTTTTTAAAAAGATTTCTTTGAGCATCAGTGACTTTCTTAAATACTAATATTGCAATTCTGCTGTTTTTCCGTTAAAGCATCTCTATGGCCCACAGCAAAGTTTGACCTCGTTCACCACATGAATGTTTGCTCTCACAGTCACGCTTTCACCTCGTTGTGAGAGCAATAGGCCTCGCGCTGCAACAGAGCCACAGCTACACATGCACGCTGGTTTCAGAACAATGTGAAGATTACAGACACGTGCCCCTCCCCCCTCATGCAGACCAGATCACACGCATGCTCAGTGCACTCCTGCTCTGAACGCCTGTGTGAATGTAAAATGGGTCACATTCCTCACAGAGGAATCTCCTGTGTGAAACACAGCAAGCTGACCTGCCAAGGCCTGCTTCAAAATATGGGTCCACCTCCCAGCCGTTTAACGGCCTTACATATTCATGTTTCCCTCTACTCTTGAGTATTTTTCTTTATTCCATTATTTTATATAATCTTGAGTTATCATGCATTTACGTTTTGATAGTTTAAACTACAGTGTTATCTCTTTCTTTCGTTTGACCTCAAGATAATTACTTATTTACTCACCTGATAATGCTTACTTGCCAACTATTGAAGAAAGCTTCAGGCTTTTGGCAATTAAATATCTTTCAACGTGCCACTGTGATTGCTCATTGTGCTTTTGCTGCCATGAGTTCAAAATGCAAAGTGAAATATTGTGGTATGTAATGTAGGTGTGAGGCAGCTCCTTAATGTTATTGATCAGTTTGTTTTAAGGCTGCAGCTACTGATACGTGTTTATGATGACTGAAATTTTTGTGACGTCCAGTTTAAAAAGGCAGGCTCACCTATTTTTGGCACAGGATCTATTGTTTTTCTCTTTTCCCCGAATTCGGTACAAAAAGACGATTTATATAAATTGATCCAGCTGTGTTTCAGGCACATGGTCGGTTGTTAACATGCAACCTGACACTATCGTTACTCTTCTTCCTGTCAGTATGGGAGTTTCAGTGCTAGAAACGGTTTAGCTACACAGGAGAAACTGAAATCCCCTGTCACATGTCTCAGGCCTTCAAAGCAGTCCCATAATCATCCAACTGTTAATTCCCCATATACCCTGAAGGCATATTTTGTTAAACACAGTCTGAACAATATTATTTCCTGCTAGTTTACTTTACAATCAAGTTCTCGGTGTATTTCAGTTGCATTTTCTGCCTTTCATCTTAAGTTGTGTGGAAAATGTAGATATCTGCCTAAAAGGCAAGCGGATATAATCAGAATGAATTTTAAGGTTGTGCTGTTTTGAAAGAAGTAGTGGCTCGTGTAGTTAGTTTACTTCTTGTTTTGTTTCCATTGATGCACAAATTAATCAGGCTTGCCGCTTGTACACTGGGAATTTGGTGTCTGCTGGAAGTAAACCTTGTGCCTGTTTGCTACTAAAACAAGTCTGGCAGGTTTTACCTTATAAGATCCTTTAATCATACTTAATCGTGGCTAAAATGCAGCCACACCAGTAACCCTATTCTCACAAGAATTGTTACACTCAGGGAAAACCATGAAAATAATGGGACATTTTCTAATGTGGGACAAAATTGGTGTTCAAGGTGTTTTTCCTGTGCCCCTTTCAGGAAATTTGTTTTATTTTTCAGGGGACTAAAATCATTAGCATAGAGAGATTTCTTTCTGGACCAAAATGCTGGACTAATCCATATATGAACTTTGCCTTCCTTCAAGCAAGTTTGCATAAAAAGTTTGTGTTCTACGTTTATATGAAATGGACTAGGCTTATTCGGCCTGAGAGGCCATCTGTCCGCAATTGTCTAAGAATTTCAAGGCGTTCCCCCTTTTCACCCACCCATGAACCCACACATTTCTTTCACGTCTCACATTGCAGGCATGTCTGAACAATAAGTAGGTCACCACAGAGAGGAAGTCGAGGGGGGAAAAAAAAGGAATACATTTAGGAACCTCCCTTTCTTGCTCACTCATCCATTTTCAAACATGTCATCCTTCCACTCGCTGCCCCACCCCCCTTCCTCAACAGCACTTGGTGAAGCCAAACTTTGAAAGATGAGGAAGAGAACCCTAGACATCCTCCGCATAGCTATGGGACCTTTCTGTCCAGCTGGCCATTGGCATCCAGTGGGAGTGGCTCACTATATCCAACCATAGGCTGTAGCATAGACTGTGGCGTAACATAGTGACACGTCTGTCATTACTCTTAATGACCGATAGTCTTTAGGTTTACAGTAAGATCTTACATTTCAGTTGTAAATGTGTAACTAGTTTGTTAGATGTGACCGATCTGGAAAGAAATATTTATAAAGAGAAATATTGTACATTATAAAATTCCTCAGTGAAACCATGAGGTAGACTTTCAGATGACATTCAGCTATATGCTATCTAAGATTTGATGTTGATAGTGGAGCTGTTGGACCAGCTAAACAAAAAAAGAACATAGCTCTAGAAGTAGTGCAGAAAGCTGAACTGATAAGACTAACTACATAATGCTGGTTCCCTTTTGACTATAAGTGTGTGGAATGTTTTGACCTTTGAGACGTAGGCAACTTGAATGACTCACTCAGATTTTGACTATTGTACTTTCTGGCATGTCGATTATTCCATAAAAATAGGTTCACATTCATAGATAAGGAAGTGACCACAGACAAAAATCAGTTTTTTCATATATTATAAGACTTGTTTGCAAGATTGTCTAAACCGGATAAAGTTGGATACGTTAAAAATAAATTAAACCATATTGATCAGGAAACACTGTACTTCTAGTATCCCCAAATTAACATAGTTTATGGATTAATATGCCATTTTCAGACGAAAACTGTGTAATTATCTTTAAGCCTTGGATTCACCCGAATTGGCAAAATCTCAAGGGCAAAGCGTTTTAGTTTTGTTTTTTTAGTAGTGTGTGTTCAGTATCCATTATGTTAAGAGTATTTGACGTGGATACTTCTTGTTCTGTTCAGTCCCTTTAAAATCATAAAAGTAATCATAGTCATAGCCGTACGTGTGAAATGGCCTTGATCTGTCATCTGACAGTTTGATTGTCAGTCTTAGTCATCTTTGATCTCATTGCCATGTGTCACAGGGTCATGGGAACAACAAACGTTTCTCTCCAGAGAGATGTACTGCGCTAAAACCAAGTAACATTTAGGATGAAGCTTTTTAACGTGGCCTCTTTGGTTTCAGCCATTACCCAAATCTTAACCAGTGTTAGCCGAAGGGCTCCATTTAGTCCTCAGTGTCAACCTCAGAGTAGGGACCTGACAGAGCCAGCCCTTGGCATGATCACAGGCTTTTTCCCCCCCAAGTCTATTTTTAGGGTTGTTGGGTTATTTATGATGCCCTTTGCCTAGAAGCAGTCTTTTTAACTCGGCTTTGGTCATACTGACATTCGATGTGATTCAGATTGGCTGGAAACACCTCAAGTCAAACAGTTGCTCAGGTAGTTTGGAGCTTGTCAATTATGGCTTAAATTTATGTGATCATAAGTCACCGTCATGTCATCGTTTTGTGATAACATGACATGTCACATCATGTGAGTTTTTCTTCAAAATCACCCAGCCCATTACATGTTCAGTGCTCCACTCTTCAGATTAACCACTGTTTATTTTTGTACTTTGTAATTAAAACATGAATTGTTGGACCACAGCTAGAGCTAGGTAGCGTTTTTTAATTTTTTGCAAGTTGTAGTTGACCTCTCAGTTGAATTAGTTCTGTTCATTCAAACTTCTGTTTTTACGTGTATAAATTGTGGGAATCAGATCCAAACACTTTGATCCATCTTTTTATTTTTTCTAGATCAGTTTAGATTAAGTAACTATGTAATTTTGACTGGGATGATAAATTGTTTTTCCACCACCCAACCATGCGTTGGCCTGTTCGGAGGCGTGCCACTGGAGCATTGGATTCTTTACTTCATATACAGTATGTGTAATGTCTGACTCTGCAGAGAGCAGCGCAGTGTTGACTAATAGGATTTGCGATAGATTACCCTGATGTGGAAACACCTAAAATACTTTGAAAGGCTTGATGTTGACTATTTGTTTTTGAACAGTCTGGAGCTGGGGTGAGGTAAGATGGCCACCTCACCCCCCACTGATGACCTGAGACACCTGCCAGTTAAGCAAACATTATTAAACATCAGGCCTTTATTAGACAGGTAGTAATGGTAATCCAGAGCAAACAGGGAAGACAAAGAGAAAGATTTTCTACAACACCCGTCCCTAGCCGAACTAAAACCATGGTCATCGAGGTAGTCATCTAAGGGGCCGTCCACACAGAAACGCTTTTTGGTGTAAAACGCATTTGTTTTGCATCGTTTTGGCCGATCGTCCACACGAATCCTGTAAACACATAGCCTTAAAACGCACTTTTTTTTGAAACCGGGTCCCAGGGTGGATAAAAATTGGAAAACGCACCTCTTGCGTTTCTGTGTGGACATGGAAAAACGGAGAGAAACGCATACGATGGTGTCATCGCCACCATCGCCACACCCCTCGAGCAGCCTTCCACCTCTTATATCCCGCGAGACGTCTCATAACAGCATCAACAACAATGGCGGACTACATGCTCGTGTTCCTGCTGGAGAAGATATTGAGCCTATTAGGGTCACCAGGGCAAAATATCATTTCTCCTTGAGTTTGGTTTCTTCTAAAGCCGATTTGTAAACAGCGCTCAAGCTTTACGCGCATGCTCCGCCTCTTCCTCTCTGTTTTTTTTGGTGAATTTCTGAAACTGAAACAGCGCCACCTATAGAGAGCCGAAGTCCCGCCCCCTCTACTTCCGGGTTATGGGACCTATCTTTCGAAAAAATATGAACGGCAGTCTATGGCGAAAGATAAATTATTTTCTGGTCCCGATCGACTTGTGCCTTGGATTATACATATGTTGTTTTTCAGAATAAAAAATGATTTTACATGTCAAGAATGTCACAGTTTGTCGCAAGATAGTTAAGTAAAACGCTATGGAAAATACGTAATTAAACGAACTACAAGTCCCGCATGCTGGCGCGTACAAAACCGACCAAAACTCCCTTTGTGTAACTACAGCGCTCGACATGACCCGATTTATAATGATTTTCACCTCGTTTGATGCTTCTGCCTTCGTCCTGGAAGAAGACGGTAAAGCTCAACAAGGAGACAGCCATAGTTCTCTAGTTACGGACATTGTTCCAGACGAGAGATGTAGTTCACTAAGCGATCTCATACAAAACCTAATGCTGTTCAGCTTATTTACGTCAAATAATTTATCTCTTGACGTGAAAAATTATCTTTTAAATTCACACACATCATATGTGAAATTCATGCCACAATTCGAACGGGACCAGAAAATAATTATTATCTCTCCATAGACTGCCGTTCATATTTTTTCGAAAGATAGGTCCCATAACCCGGAAGTAGAGGGGCGGGACTTCGCCTCTCTATAGGCCTAGAATATGAAGTAGCGTTTTCAGTCTGTTGAAACGGACCTGTGTGGACGCGGATATTTCTTGAAACGATGCCGTTGAAAACGGAGAGGGAAAAGATCGTTTTCGTACGTGTGGACGTGGCCTAAATGTTAAACCATCCAAGATATCCTCTCTGTTACTTTCTAATGATATATAACAGTTCAAACAGGTGAATGTCCTTTCTCGCACTGGGAAATGGGTTTTAAACTAGTCTGGACTATAAAAGGGAAGACAACTCGGTTATGAAATTGACATCATTGATTCATTGGCAATGCTGTCATTAATACAATAGTTTTTAGTTTGAGCAAGGAGTTGGGGTGTGACACACTGTAGACTCATGTTCTAAAGCTGGGAATGCTGCTGTGGATGTTTTGGATGACTCTTTCAACATGGTATGCAGAAAGAGGTGCCCCACATGATAAATACTTTGGGAAGTGAATCACTTGGTCCAAGTACTCACCCATTTTCTTTAAACTTGTATTTCCTGCAGTTGACTCCTCTCACCTCATATATCCCTTACCACTAGTCGTTGCTACTAACAGGTTTCAACTTTAACTCTCAATTTGTTTGACCAGTTCTGGCCCCAGACATTTAGCCTCAAACCTCCAAGACATCAAAATAAGTGATGTCAGCCACTGGAAAGTTTCCTATCTCGTAACACTCACAAACTCAAAAGCTCATTCTCCCGTCACCAGTTGGCTCTGTTTTATAGCCTGGTGTGGTGCCAGATTTCTGCGGGTTTCAAGGGAGGTCTTTGACTGCGGTGCTTCACTGGGCTTGTCTAGTTGGTATGGAGCTGATGCCTCATAGTCATACATGCTGTAAATGTAGGTCATGCTAGGAATTGCTCAGGAAACTTGAGAAGGGTGGTTATACATGTTCCAGATTTATTTTGTTCATATGCAGGGCCTACAAAGGGCCTTTATGTCGGTCCTTCTATACGCAGTAGTCTGTTTATGGCATGTTCAAGCCCATTCGTCAGGCAGTGCTGGCTTAACATACCCTTCACTATGATTAATTGACAACCCCTCAGCTGCCAGACATTTCTCATCTCTGTTAAGAACTGGAGAACACAGTATTAGCTAAAGTGCACTATAGGTCAATATGAGTATTCATTATTGTCTGTGATTATTTATGTTATAAACGGTTATACTGTGTTTAAATTAACACAGTTATTCTGATGACTATCAGTTCACATGCGTGGTTGTTGGTTGTGAACATTTTTTTCTAACATTAACAAATGCTTTTGCACATCTAAAGACTTCCGAAAAGTGGTCAGAGTTGTGGTTTGATTATCGTGTTAGATAAAGTCATCTTCTGTAATTGTTTTTTTTTTTTTTTACTTTTTAATTCAGGTATTTTCATATCAGTTGAATATGTCTTATGTCAGTGAATGTTTTGTTTTCATTACAAAACAAAACATTAGCTGACGTAGGACCCTATGAATTAAAATACAAGTTAATACAATGCAATAGAAATACCATAAAGGTAAATCACATGAAAAATTGATATTTTTATAAGTGTCCATTTTCAGTTGTAGACATGCAGTGCACTCACTCCATTGTGTAGACCCTGTTCAGTCTCTGTACCCACTGAGTTATGGTCAGTGGTTTTGGATCCTTCCAGTTGACGGTATCCGTAACATGAATCTTTGATCTGAACTGTATGTCTACTTAGGTATAGCTCCCAGTAGGAATATAAGTGGGTCTAACGGGGAGTTCACTTGTAAGATTTTGTCAGTTTCTTTCTTGACTCTCAGTCCCAAAAAATATGTGAATGATCTCCAGTGTTTCGCACATTTTCCCCAAAACAATTCCATATTAGGTTCTTTCACATAAGCTGAATTTATGAGAGGTGTATTAAACTATCTTATTTTTAATTTCCAGTCATATTCTTTCCATAACTGGCGATTAAGTCCTTTACTTCTTCTGTAATTGTTAGTCAGCTGTTGATCTTTTCTCTTTTTGGAATCTGCTTGGAATCGAGGGCTAAGCTAAACACATTCATTTTGGTTTACAGTCATCTGCCAGAGAAAATAGGGCCACATTCCTGCTTCCCCAACTCTATGTGAAAAGAAATTTTAATTTAACTTTTTTTTTTTTTTTTTTTTTTTTTTTTTTTTAGTTAAACTTCAGATCTAACCTTCAATAGAGGGGGACCTTGCCATTAATATTGATCATCTTCCCGTGCCATATTGTTACCGATTACCTTTTCAGTGCTCTGACTTATATGTATATACAGGACATGCATTCTAAGTTGTGCAATATCTTTTTTTGTCCCCCGTAGGATCGTAAGCTATCAAAGACAGAGCGGCAACGCTTTAAGGAGGAAGCTGGGATGTTAAAAGGACTGCAGCATCCCAACATTGTTCGCTTCTATGACTCCTGGGAGGGACCCTGCAAAGGCAGGAAGTGCATTGTATTGGTCACGGAACTCATGACTTCTGGCACGCTCAAAACGTGAGTCTCAAACTCGGCAGAGCTATAGAATGTATTGATATAGTACTCGTATACAGCATACCCTGAGACTGTACTTTTTAATAAAAAGATCATCTTATAATTGTTATGGTCGGTATTTTTCTTATGTTTTAAAAACTAGTTGCCTCAAATTTACAAAATGTCTAAATATTGTTTAATATAATTTAAAAAAAACATGAAAGTTTTGAAAGTCCGCAGGTAAAAACCTTGATGTCTTCTCTTGCAGATATCTGAAGAGGTTCAAGGTGATGAAAATTAAAGTGCTGCGGAGCTGGTGTAGACAAATCCTCAAAGGACTCCACTTCCTTCACACTCGGGCTCCTCCGATAATCCACAGAGACCTTAAATGTGACAACATTTTCATCACAGGCCCAACAGGGTCCGTCAAGATTGGAGACCTGGGACTGGCCACGCTTAAGCGTGCATCCTTTGCCAAGAGTGTTATAGGTACGAATCCAAAGTCACTTCTACCTCCTAAATCCCTGTTCTGCAGTGGACTTTACTGAGGTTATGGTATTATGCTTGTATGTAAAATTATGGTGTTTAAAGAAGGTATTTTTCTGACTTGTTTTTCTGACGATGTGGTTCAAAAACAGACCACAGCGTTTCAGCTGTCTCTCAAACCACAGCTCAAATGGAGGCCATATACTGTGGTAATCTTAGGCAGATAACCACAACACTTTCTCTCTTTGCAGTCACACAGTTACTTTTATCAAGTATGGTCCTTGTACAAAGTATTTCTGTTCTATGTTTCTCCAAAAAGAGAGAGTTTTTTTTCAGGCATCTACTGAATGTAAGTAGCGCCTTACATTTCTCCTATTAAATATTAATTTCATTATAATAGCTGTCATGCCTTCTTGCAGGCTAACCAGGTCATGTCTAAAGGTATGGCCTTTGCTTCTGTCTTAGACTGGTCTTTGTTCTGTGGTTTGGAAATATGTGGTCTGTTTGCCAGTTATACCGATAATGTTTAACATCTCTTTTCTATGGGTTTGCCTCAACAGGTTTTTTTTTTTTTTTTTTCCTAGTGTTTGTCTCTTACTGTCTTTTAAAATATTACAGGACGGCAGAATCTTTTTGCTCCATGTTTGTGTCCAGGGAGCTCTCTCCACTTTCTCTCTGTCAGCCTTTACCTTTGTTTTTTTTGTTTTGTTTTTTTGATTTATTTATTTATTTATTTATTTATTTATTTTTACTTTCACATTCTTGGGTATGTTTTTAAAATGTAGGCTCTAGCCTCAGCTGTGCCCCATTCTGCTGTTTGGAATGAATAGGGTACTGCTGGTCATTGAGTAAGTATGATCTTTTATGGGCCTGGTAAGTCTGACAGTGTGCTGTACACATCAATACCAAAAACAATTACATTCAAATAAACAAAAGAGTTTTTCTGTGTAAGACCTGAGATTGAATGTAAAATAATAAATGAATAGGACAAGGCCGATGTGCAGGGACACACTGTTGAGCACTGTAACTAGCTATGGGATCTGCTTCTCTCAGCCTTGACCGTAACACTTTTCTTATTCAGGTGCAGAAGAGATGGTAAGTCAGACTTCAAAAGGTGGGTGCCCAAAGAAAGGCAATGCTCTTGTGTTTGTAAGGTAAGGTCTTGACAAGTCATTTCCATAGCTAGTCATAATTTCCTTATAGATCTAATTGGCATCAAATTTTGCTATATTCCAGCCTCTTAAATGCTTCATTTCAGAGCTACTTTCTGACCATTACAAACAACATTGGCTTAAAAGTGTGTTCTGCATATTAGCTACCTCGGTCACACTCTTACATCCCAAAACTTAAAGGTCTTACACAGACAAACACGTGCTTTCGTCTCTGCATTCTAACTGAGCCCACCCTCTCCCTCCTTTTTTGTTTTCTGTCTCTTTTTTGCTTTCCTTCCCTTTTTCTTTTTTTTTTTTTTTCTCTCTCTCTTCCAACTTTCACCTCGCAGGGCCTACACCAGGAGCTGTCAACTGGCTGGTCACTCTTCTCATCCTCCTCTTCCTCAACCCGTCAGGGGTTAGAGGAGCAGAGGGGCAATGGGTTGTGAGAAGCCCACTCAATCAGTAAGGGAGTTCGAGAGTTCTGAATAGTTGTTTTGATTTAAGGTACCCCTGAGTTCATGGCGCCTGAGATGTATGAGGAGAAGTACGACGAGTCAGTGGATGTGTATGCCTTTGGAATGTGCATGCTGGAGATGGCCACCTCAGAGTACCCTTACTCAGAGTGCCAGAACGCTGCACAGATCTACCGCAGAGTTACGAGCGTAAGTATTCTTCTCGACGTCCATGTCACCCCCTCTGCCCTGCCTTCACCTTTTCCCATGTGCCAAGAGGACTAGTGTCCCATTCTGGAATAATTTTATATTCCCGCTGACACCTCTTTAGCTTATAACACATTTCTGTCCTCTGCTGTTGCATACCTGTATGTGCCAGACGATTTCCAGTTGCTCTGCTTTGAAGAATTCACAAATTTAGAAAGCCTGTAACTAAAAGCATTAACACCAATTAACCCGTCTTTGCTTTACTTCATACTGTTTTTCTATCACTTTCCATCTGAATCATAAGCGTGCGTGCTTATACACATGTAGACCTGAGGTGCAAGTGATAAGCTGAACAAGTACAGTCCTGCCGTGTTCTGAACAGCTAATAATTATATCTTGGTATGATGCCTGAAGGGCAGTAACTGAAAGAAAGAACTCATATTTTAGATTTGCCCAAACAGTTGATTCTGGCAAACCTTTTAAACGCATAGTCTCTTGCTATTACATTACGAGTCTAATAAATAAAGGGGCTGGACCATTTCCTGAGCGTTATCGTCAAAACGTGCCTTTTAATCTACGTTCAGTTTATCATTAACTGCGAAATGCAAATACTGAAGTGTTAACCACATTACTGAGCAGGGTTTTTTTTTTTTTTTTTGTATTTACTTCACTGTTAACTTCTGCAGCTCTGTTTATGAGCCAGAAGTGGCTCGTGCTGCAGAGCACAAATATAGATGAGTCAGGGCTGCCGGGGCTGTTGAGCCTACATTTAGGTACTGTCACATGCTCTGGTTTTACTGTATCCCTTGGAGAGAGGGGCTGTTATTTTCCTTCTACCATTTAGCACCACTGTTTAGTTCTCAACCAATCCTCCATTTTCCTGTAGCACCAGGTATTTTCTTTTTCATTCATCGCCTCTCATAAGCTGTCCTTCATTGCCTTAAGCCCTCCATTGTTCCACTCGACATTCTGCAGAGTAGCCCCCCTCCCCACCACTCATAAAATCATTTTCAATGCTGCTTCTTTTGGATGTGTGACCTTCACCGAGCAAAATGAAGTATGTGCAGATTTTGATACTAGCAGCCTGTTTTCAAAGTCTTTGTGGAAAAAGGGTTTTCTTAGCTCACCTAACATCTTAGTTTGAAGACATTACAATTATTTTGGAGGCCATCACTCATCCAGTATTCAACTTACACCAATGTGATGTGGAATAATTTTCCATCATGGATTACATACACACTAAGCATAGTCTTTCAGTGATGTAGGAGGCATCTTGTATGCAGTAAACTTGTCAAATGCCTTTGTATACATACATTCTGTATTTTATAATGAGGACGGAGGTGTAGGCCAAATTTAAAAATCCAGGCAATTTCACATATTAGACACAAAATTCAGAGAATATTATTAGTTTCTGAGCATAACTTTAACAGATACTAGATTACAGAACTGAAAAAGTGAAGAACGTTTTAGGTTATATCCAGAGTAAGAAAAGGTCAAATAAGGGGAACCATTCTCATTCAGGGTTCTGTGTTTCCTCTAGGGGGTGAAGCCAGGCAGCTTCGACAAGGTGGCCATTCCTGAAGTGAAGGAGATCATCGAGGGATGTATCCGCCAGAACAAAGATGAGAGGTCTCTAACTAAACAATACATGTTTAACAAGTTTAAGGTAGTCAGTCTCTTCAGGAAAACATATGGTTTACGTTATGTCTTCATTTGTTCCTTCCTTCTTTGTAGGTACTCGATCAAGGACCTTCTGAACCATGCCTTCTTTCAAGAGGAAACAGGCGTGCGTGTGGAGTTGGCAGAAGAGGATGATGGCGAGATGGAGGCTATTAAGCTGTGGCTGCGAATTGAGGATACAAAAAAACTGAAGGGGAAGTACAAAGACAACGAAGCAATCGAGTTTTCTTTTGACCTCAACAAAGATGTTCCAGAGGATGTGGCTCAGGAAATGGTGAATTCCGCTTTTACAGCGAGTTAATCTAAATGAAGAAAAGGGCTATTACCTCAGTCTTTGATTTGTTTATTGGTAAATTGTTATGTGTCTGTGCTGTAGGTCGAGTCGGGGTATGTCTGTGAAGGTGACCACAAGACCATCGCAAAGGCCATAAAGGACAGGGTGTCTCTAATCAGTCGCAAGCGGGCACAGCGGCAGCAGGTATGTCCATGCTCACTTGGAACAGTGCACATTATGTCCATTAAGTTTACTGTTGGTTGGATTATTATTCCTGTCACAAGTTCTCCTCTGAGGGATTTTAATATATTTGATGATGATCCTCTTGAAGGTCAGAGAAGATCAGGAGAAGAAAAGACAAGAAGAGCTGCAGAGCCAGACACTGCCAGTACAGCAACAATCAAGCATGGAGGTGCCTCAGTCCCAGCCTGCTTCTTATGTCTCCTCACAAACTAGCCAACACAGCACACAGATGTCTGCCCAACCAGCATCTCAGCAGAGCATTCAGACATCTAACTACAACACTCCTCAATCCACCCAGCTGACTGGTGTGGTCCATTATGTCCCCCAGTCAACTGGACAAGTCCCAGTTCAGGGTCAAAGCGTGGCTACCATCCAGCCAGAATCCGAAGAGCCTGAGAGTGACCAGCAGCTACAGCACCCTGGAGGTACCATATCAAAGATGATTTATAGTTAAATATCTTTAGTGAAAACTGCATGACAATACAGTGGTTTTTACATTTAGGGTCTTTTTCAGAAATTAACCACAATGTCTCCTCATACAGCTCGGGACATGGGAGACAGATTACCCCCTTCTTCCATCCTTCCTGAGGGTCAACATCCCCAGTCTGGAGTAACCTACAACTCTCCTCCCAATCAACACCCTCAGCCCCAAGCCGCATGCATGCAGCCGCAGAATGATCAGACACAGCAGCAGTTGTCAGGGGTAAGTAAATAATGCATAATCTTAGGAGTGTCGACTATTTTCGACTGGTTTATTTATTTATCGACTCCTTTATTGCTCCTAGTGAACTGCAGTCCTTGCCACTGCTAAATCTACCTTTGGCCCCAGACAGCACTGTAGACAGCCTCACGTGCTGATACACCCACTCATCTAGTATGAGTTGCCTGTGAAGTGTCAAAAATATTGTATCCAGTAGCACTTTTTTTTTTTAATCATTCTTTCCATAAAAACACAAGTTTGAACGGTTCACTTTTACACATTTAGGCTCTAAACATGTGCCACTGCAGTCCTCTTCTCATGGAGTAGTAGTTTGCTTTATTCTTAGTCTGTTTTTTTTTTTTTTTAATCCCCTCTGTGGTTCATTAGGTTCAACCCCAGATGCAGCCTGAACCTATTCCTATTGCACCCACCAGCCAGTCTGCTCCAGTGGCACCTCCACAGGTACATTTTATACTGCATGTCATAATGTCTTTGAAGAAGTAACTTTACGCCAGCTGACAAGCATTGTTTCACTGAACTCCTCTGGGGTGAAATCTGTTGCACCCAAAGAATACTGCTACATATTTATGTCGGGGTCAACTGAACACGCCCTGTGGGTACATTTAACTACAATGAATTTGAATTTTGACTACTCAAAGTCAGCAAAAACATGATTTTCAGATGGCGTTAAGTTAACCTTTTAAAGTTCATCGGTTCAGGCAACTGAGAAGCTCAGACTCCCAAGTTTGCCAGTCTTTCTTTTTTTCCCTAGGCTTCTTTTCTTTCCCTCCTCAAGTTTCCTACTCTTACGCTGTGTTATGTTTTGTTTCTTATAGTACGGACATTACTACCAACCATCGCTACCCCCTCAGGTAGATAAAATGTCCCATTTTCCTGCTACAACGTTTAAACACACCCACTGCCTTTCAGATAATATGTTCAAAATAAAGGTACTGTCAGTACTGATCTGTATAACAGACTCTGGTAAGTCTCAACTAAACTAAGGTGTGCATATACAAGTGTATACAAGAAAGAACTTGCAAGTGCAGTGTGGATTGACATGTACATTCTTCTAAAATGCACTTGACATCAGACGTTCACCAGTCTGTGTCATGACACCTCACACTGTCAAGTAAATAAACTCCGATCCTTCCTTCAGCTCTGTCTTCTAACACGTGATTACACTTGACTTTGACATGGAGCCAAAGTAAATCTCAATCTAGATTAGAGAGAAGCCGGATTTTCAAGGAATAGTCTACATGTCAATATGACTGTAATGGTGTCAGCTTATCTCAACAGTTTTGTTTCTTTGCCTTGTGTTTGTTATAGATTCCCTCCCAGCAAGTGATGAAGCCCCCGTCTTCTCAGTCATCTCACCCCCAGCAGCACCCAGAGAGCAGCGGTTCAGTACCACAGGCACACACTGGAGTTCAGCAGCTACAGGTGACCCACATTTCTCCCCTGGTCACACTTAACATGCACATTTCTTTTATCTTGCTTTTGCTTACACTGCATGTGTTTAAACTCATTAATTTTCCCGGCCCCAGCATGTTACATTATAAATGTCATGCGGTTATTTTTTTTATTTTAGCCTTTGTCTTTTCTTTCTTTTCTCTGAACACACTACTCTCATTACCATGACTGTCTCCTTTCTTCCCCCCACTGTTCCCCTCTGCATGCTGCTTGTTTCCTGCATGAATATTAAGTCTTGGGCCAATGATCCAAGTCCACCTATCCTGTCTCCTCCACTCAACGCAGAGCACCTATACTTCCTCTATCAGGCTTCGTGCCTCTCTGTTCTGCAGGTACTCTACTAGAGCACAAAATAAACTTGTGTGGTTAGGAGTATGTGGGTCAGGGGTGAAGTATTTTGTTCTCTCCACCTTACCTGGTTCCTGCTCATTGAAGTTTGTGTAGGGAGAAAAAATGGCGTATACATTTTACATGTAAATTCTGTTAGAGCATCTTTAGCATAATTTAAGGTGGGCAGTACACATGTACCGCTGCTTATATGTGTGTAATCACACAAAGACATTTTACTGCAGTGTTGTAACTACCCTCAGGGTCAGAGCTTGATAGAACAGACTCAGCCTAATAAAAAATACCTAATCTTTGCATAAGCATAGACGGAGAACCATATGATGAAGGAACTCAAATAAAAACTCCACAGTACAGCTGTATTTACACCCTGAATCAGAGGTGACGATGGTGTGTCTGGCAGTATGGCGTTTCATGTTTCACCAGATTAAATAGCTCCATCTAGTGGTTGATAGTTTAAATCTTTTTTTGGTTTTCTGTAAACGCCGAAAACATAATTAAATGAATAAACGACACGTGCAATTTCAGCTTACTGAAATAATCATTAAAAAATTTAATTTGGAGAACTGCTGTGGAGATGAAATGCTTGATTTCTGAATGTTTTGTGTTTCAGGCACCTGTGAGTGTTCCCCAGTCAACGCAAGTAGAGCAGCCACCAGGGTCCACCGCTCTCGTGCCTCCATCTGGAGAAACGTAAGATGGAAGCACATCCTTCGATATTTTTATTTTTTTTATGTCAGCATGGCATAAGAGGCACAACCTGATTTGTGGAGTTTTCTCTCTTTCAGCTGCCTTTCAGATCCACCTTCAGGTCTTAGTGACGGTAACGACGGAAGTTCTACATCAGGGGGTCGCCACGAGGGCCGCTCACTGAAGCGTCACCAACGCCGATCTGTACGCAGCCGCTCTCGCCACGAGAAGACTACGAAGGCCAAGCTAAATGTTCTCAGTGTACGCCTTTAAACTTGACGAGCTTATCCGTACTTTTCTTAAAGCTCTTTGTCACTGAACACTATTAATATAAATAAATCTTTTGCAGATCTCTAATGTGGGCGACAGAGTAGCCGAGTGCCAGCTGGAGACACACAACAGAAAGATGGTGACCTTCAAATTTGACCTTGATGGGGATAACCCAGAGGAGATTGCAGAGATCATGGTAGGAGTGATTTTCTCACTAAACATTGAGAAAATGTTATCTCTCTAATTGTCGCTCACGCTAAATATACTCTCTGCGCATGTGTAGTTCATGTTATATATTAATTCTGCTTGTTGGCTGTAGAAGTCCACTGAACTTTAAAAACCAAGAGAAAACTGAACACTTCTTTTCCTTTTCTGTTTCAGGTTGCTAGTGAGTTCATCTTGGAGAGTGAGCGAGAGTCATTTATTGAGCAAATCCGTGAGGTCATAGAAATGGCTGATGAGAAAGGAGAGGGAATGAAAGAAGGCTTTCCCCAGGTATTCCTTCATTACACATCCTCTCATTAGCCAGATATTACATATTTGATCCTCGCCTGCTCAAACTGAAGACATTTTGTCTCTTTGCAGATGAGTGATCTCCAACAACAGCCTGCGCTGTCCGTTCCTATGCTGCCAGGTTAATAAACTTAAGCCAAACATACTGTACAGTGCTTAATGTTATTTATATTTACAAGTTGCAACTTACATTGGACCTCTCATTTTTCCTCAGGTATCTCCCCCAGCACTGCAACTCAAGTGGTTCATTCAGCAGGACGAAGGTTTATAGTCAGCCCAGTGCCAGAGTCTCGTCTTAAAGAACAGTTCTTTGGAGCTCCTTCTGCTAATACCTCCTTTAGTGATGAACCAGGTGAGAGAATTGTTTGTTTTGTACATTTTCTACATTTTCAGCGCTGCTAATGTTCATATAATTAACTTTTTTTCTTTTTGTTTGATTTCTAGCTCCCTTGACGGGATTGGGCCTTTCTCTCTCTGCACCATCTGGGATTCTCCAGCAGGCATTTGGTGCCATGAAGCAGGCTCGCATGGAGAGATGTAACACCGTCGATCCCCCTGCTGCTGAGCGAGAACCAGGTGCTTCCTTGTCCATTGAGGCCGGCTCAAACTCTAACAACATCCGGACTCCTCCAGAAGCTGTAGCTTCCACCACTAGCGCTACCTTTCCTGCTACATCTCTCACATCTACTGCAACATCCTCACCGCCTCACTCTGCTGGGAGGGTTTCTCCTCCGCCCAAATCTATTCAGTCCCAAAATATCACCAGTGATTCCAGTCCACCACACCAGTCTACCCATGAAACAACCCCCTCACAGCTTCTACCGGCTACTAGCATCCCGCCATCATCTTCCAACATTTCTCCTCCCTCAACACAGACCTCCTTCCCTGCAGTACCTGGGTCTTCTGTTACTGGTGGTACATCCAGTAGTACTGCAACTGTCCACACATCTGAACAGCAACAGCCCTTTAATAGTGGCGCTAGCTCTTCTCATTCCAAGAATTCATCCATCCATGCACAACAGCACCCAACCTCCCAGCCTGTTCCCATTTCTGCTCAGCCTCCACCTTCCAGTCAGAGCCAGGTCCAGCCTGGGGAGTCAGAAGGGACTGAGCTGCAGACTAAAGCCGCTGGTAGAGATGACATCCAAGCCCTAGATAAGAAGCTAAGGTCCCTCTTTAAGGACCAGAGTTCTGCCTCCTCATCGTCAGTGGATCCCGGTCAGAACACCGGGACCTCCTCTCCTCCCACGGGGACTTCTTCTCCTCCACCTGGACTTGCTGCAGTTCCCCCGTCTAACCTTCCCCTCACGTCTGGCGCTCAAGGTGTTCTAGGCCCCGCAACCACTCCAGGACAGGGTGGACATGCCCAGACACCTCCCACAAAGCCCAGGGCACATGTAAGTGAATCATACAACATCCAAAAATAACTCCAGCATGCTGTTAATATTGATGATAATATTAAATTTAGACATTAATCTTTTGTTATATTTTTTTTTTTAGACTTTACCAACTGGTTTTGACCAAGCTGCTACAACTCCCTCTGACTCTGTGCCCCCGTTTCCTGGACCAAATCAAGTAAGTTCTACATTGTCTCTAAATACTGCCTACCTCATTACTTCTGTACTTCTCATACTGGCAGACAGTACTAATTAGATGATTGCTTGTATTATATAATATTATATATGTTTGTGTGACTCCACAGTCGCAGCAGCCTTTGGGTAATCTGGATGCCCAGTTGAGAAGAGCTCTGAGTCCAGAGACTGTCCAAGGCAGTAACAGAGCCCAGGGCCCAGCAGAAGGTTTCACTCTAGGACGTTTTCAAGTAAGTTGTAGGCGCAGCTTAAAATGAATGTGGTTAATCCAGTCTTACATGGGTAAACCTCTTTAACCTCTGACTCAGTTGATTAAAGCGATCTTGTTCCTCCTTCCCAGGTCTCTGTCGCAGCTGACGGAGCATCAAGCAGTGTTCAAGATCCCTCCAGCGTTGTTTCCTCTTCCTCCCTTACGCCGTCTTCTACTTCCTCCTCATCTTCTTCCTCGTCCTCATCCTCCTCTTCCTCGTCCTCCCCTTCAAGTCCAGAAAATACCCTCCACCGATCATCCACTTTGTCCAAAGGAGTCAGTGAACCCGACAATAGGAATGGAGCCTCACCTCTTTCTACTGATCCTGCCGCTCACCTTACTACTATTGGACGCTTCCAAGTGTCAGCAAGTAGCAACGCCACATCTGAGCCGTCTGGCTCTAAAGTGGGACGGTTTTCAGTCACAGGTGCGTAGCAGACTAACAACACATTAACAAAATCTTAGTAATAGAAGCTAGGTCTATTAAACAAATGTAAAACCAGCCTCCCACTAATATTACGCAGCACGTTGTGTGTTGTCGTCTTTACTGAATAACATCCAGAATTAATACTTACATTATCTTTACCACTTATTTCACTGCTATCACTGCAGCGGCGCTGATAAGTGGCCATGCTATACGGAGGATAATGCACCCCGAGGCGTCTTTAGAGAAACTCATGGTCTCTGTGGAAGCATTTACAGGCCACAATGAGAGCAATGATCAAGCTCCTGAGCTTTAAAATCCATTATGTTTAATCACACCAAAAGATCATTTTTGGATTCGGTCCCTAAGATTGTGTTAAGCGCTCTGGAAGAAGACAGATGTTTAAGGTCCATTTTAAATCTTAAATCTTACTCTAACGCCTTATTCGCATTTTGGGTTTATTTTCCTGCAGTGACCCCAGCTTCAGGAGCAAGCTCCAGTCCATCACAGGCCAGCAGTGTGCAGAATGGACCGTCATCCTCAACTTCTGACCCTCATAACACACACAACCTTTACAGCAGTGATAACGATGAAGACTCGGAAACTGAGGACGAAGCCTTGCAGAAAGAAATAAGCCGTCTGAGAGAAAAGTACGCCGCATACCACAGTGCTGTTCGACACTACCCTTTTATTTAGCCCACAAATGTTGCTTCACAGCTCAAAACAACTGACACCGCCTGTCTTTCTCACAGACATATGATGGAGACTCAGGCTTTGCAGTCTCGTCAGAAGGAGGAGATTGAGGCCCTCTTCACGCGGATGGGAAAACCTCCTCCTCAGTCTGTCTGCTCACCTGCGGCGGCCATGGCTGGAGGTCGACGTAGGCTCAAGAGCAAAAGCCACAAATCGTCTCGCAGCAGCGGACAGCCCAGCCCCATACACTCAGGTAAGGACAGTGATAGTTCTCGAGACAAATGTAATAATTGCTTTGCTGTTGTACTTCCTTTTTTTTCTGTTTAATGTATATGTGTTTGCCCAGTATCTAAATATTACTCCCAATAATTTTGATCTCCAGCCTCACCTCACCAGAGTCATGGTTCAGAGTCGCCTCCACAACAAGTTTCACCCTCAGCATCAGAGGCTTCAGAAACTGCAGCTGAGGCGTGTCCAGCAGTCAGCAGGTCATCCAAAAATCAGCTCACGTCCTCTCCGTCCATGCCGAGCCTCAGTACTTACGCCGCAGGTATGTGCAAGTACACCTTTTCAGACCTCTTGGATTGATTTGCTCACTTCATGTAATTCATTTTCTCGTTCACACCTCACCCATCTTGCGTTTATTTCCAGTATCAAGTGGGAGTAGCTCCACAAATGGTTCAGGCCACTCCCCAAACCACTCGATGTCCCTGTCCCAGACCACTGGACCAACTCCTCCTGCTTCTCACCCCCAGAAGGGCAAGGGCACCTTCACTGACGATCTGCACCAACTGGTTGATAACTGGGCCAGAGATGCTATCAACCTCTCCCACTGCAAGAGAGGTCCTAAATCTGGGGCACAGGCAGCCCTGGGACATGATGTAGGCATTCAGTATTCTTGGAATGTAAAAATTTATCTTGCCGTTGGAGTATTTTGTGGTGTTATTTAAACATATATGCATTTCTTTTCTGCATCTCCACAGATCATCCCTCCAGCCAACATGGGTCGTAAATTCTCAGCTCCGGCTTTCCTCTGTCCACTTCCCACGCCTTCCAACACCACCACCACCGGCACTCACTTGCCCAACACAGCCAATCCCTCTGTCCCTCTGGGGTCTCGTAAAGGCTCTCTGGGCCCAGTTGCCCCAGGATACGGATATGCCTCAGCCCCTTACAGTTCTTCCCAGTGGGCAGGACCCACAGGCACATGCCAAGTCAACATGCTTAACCCGGCGCAGCCTCTAACACAGTACCAACCACCTACGACAGCCTCAGTGTCCAAGCACCAAGGCTACCACATGGGACCTACATCAGCCCCCCAGAAATCGGCCACCTCTGGCGGGTCCAACCTGAGGCCTACGTAGCCCAGTCCAAGCCCCTGTTCAGTCTGAGAAGAACGGCAGCACAGGGCAGAGAGGTCAGACAGTCGTTGATCGAGATCCACAGCCTCTCTTTGCAGTTTGCTGGTTAACTGGCTTGGTATTGTGCTGTTTTATTTCACCTTTTAATATTATGTGTTATTTCTGTAATAGAGTTGACCTATGTGGTTCAAGTCCTCTCAGGCAGAACAAAGTCTGTCTGGCAATTGGAGGGAGAGTGCAATACACATCCACAGCACAAAAGTCTCACATTTAGCCTGCCATTAGCTGTGGAAACGAGCTGTGACGAGTCAGTTGGTTGTGTCTGGTGATGTGTCGACCCAAAGGCGTAACCAACAGCTGCCAAAGATGTCTTTTAAGAGGAGACGTTGCAATACCGTCATTCCTTTGAAGGGGAGAAGGTAGGAAGGGACAGGTTTGGACTTGATGCTAAGCTGGGACTTATGAGAGTTAAACTAAGACGCCACAAACATAACAAGTGCGCACACCTGTCTAAACATTAACCTGGTTGAGGGACTTGGTAGGTTAATTTGTCTTAGCGAGTGAGGGGAGATTGTCAGTGTACAGAAAGTGGGACATATGAGTGGGACAGTTTGTCCCAGATGGAGAAGTGAAGTGGCTGGTAGAGGTAGGAGAAGAAGGACTTGGTAAGTTAGGCTGGATAATGGATAGAGTTGCCGTATAAATACATCCCAGTGGTTATTAAATTAAACGCAATAATGGCAAAGTAGATACCGTCTCTTGTAACTGTGGCCTTAATCCCCAAACACGTTTAAACATTGACTCTGTACATAGAAATGTCTTCTCTGGGTTATGATTCTACATTTAACATATTTATGTCCCTGTGAGAGTCTGGTGTCATTGTGATTTGAGTTGTCTCCCATTCAGATTTATTCCTCACAAAAAAAAGCTTGTAAGCCAATGGATTTGCCGCATGATGAAGCATTGTCCTGGTGTTGACCACCGATTGGAACTAAAGAGTTGACGCTGCTGTAGATCACAATCTCGGTGTTTGCAGGGTTTTTCAGTTTCTTTGTCTTTTTCGTTGTTTTTCCCAAACGGACACAGGATGACTTGGTGTTTAGCCGTGACACGTTGGCGATTCATAATCTGCTCATCATAACATGCTAAATTAAACAGTTGTTTGAAGAGAATAGTATTCGAGGAAGGTCTCTGACTCTGAGAGGTGTGTCCCCACTTCTCCCAGATGTTTACACTGATGGTGCACAGTACACAGACGAACAGAAAAAGTCACACCACAAATTATTTCTCCCCGTAACCTTTAGCTGCGACCTCTCAAATCACAAGTGTCTGGGGTTCTCTCTTTCTGTGGTCTGTTTTTGTATGCATATATTTAATAAAAACAAACAACAATGTTCTTTATGGACCTGTATTCAGCCATCAGATTTTGATGTTGTTTCACTGTAATTATTATTAAAGGTTGTTAAACAACATGTAGTTAAAGGAATATAAAAAGTGCAATTGCAGGGTTGTTGTTATTGGTATCCTTCTCACTGTGCGGGAGTAATCCTGCAGTTTATTAAGCTCTTCTATCTATAACTGCCCTGCCCCCCCCTTTTCTATTTTATTGTATATATGTTCATGTGAGGTAAATGCTTTCACGTAATGCTCAGTCACTAGAGTACGCTTGTGGTGACCCACTCTAAATGCACATGCACTCTAACCTGTAAACATGAGGAACACTTTAGTGCCTTGCATCCTCACTAATGACAAGTTCCACATTCATCTAGTCCTATAGCTGTGACTGTACTGCAGTAAACCTGTTAACGAAATCCAATGTAAACAACAAACCGCCCGGCACGACCAGTTCAGAGCATGCAACACTGAAACAGACGCCACACGTAGGACTGCAGAACGAGGAGCACACTGAGTAAAGTGGAAGCAGTTTCTTTTCTCTCTACAGTTACGTTGTGTTGGTTGTGTAATCAGCTGTGTATTTATACTTGGCTCACGTGAACATGGATCTGTGTTTTTTTTGTTTGTTTTTTTTCCTTTCTGTGGATTTATCATTAAACAGTTTCGCAGAACCACTTGTTCAGACGGCGAGTGAGCTGTACAAAGGTTTTTAAGTTGTCATGCTGACTCAGCTTTTGTCTCACCACCTCACACGAGTGCCATGCTGTCGTCGTGACTCTTTTCGCCTGCTCGTAGATTGAACGAATAGTTTAACTTCTCTAGAGAAAAAAAATAAGTTACTGCAATGCAGAATATGCAATGTTTAAAGTTTTATAGGGACCGAGGGGGAATTGGAAACATTTGCATGCTTATGAGGGTTGTTATCAACTTCAATGTTTTTGATATTGAAATATCAGTTTTCTTTTTTTTAATTATCTTTTTCTTTGCCTTCCTGAGAGTGTCACTAGTCTGTTCTTTCGCCATTCATCAATATCACAGGCACAACTTCAGTATCAAGACTATCGGCATATGAGTTCTGCATGCTGGCTTACCTGGTGTTCAATATAACAAGTGTCAACCCACTCACGACTGGCTCCTGTACAGCACAAGCTCCCAACAAAGCTTAAGTTCCGTGTGCTAGTCTGCTATTATCAGTAATTATCTCAGACCTCTTTACCGTACCGTTTGAGGCTACTGACACACAGTTGTACTCTTACTTCTGATCCCTCCTTACTGACTTCCTGTGATTCAGTGTCTGTTTTGTGTATGTTTTTCACATTGTACAAAATGTAAAAGCAAATAAAAATAATATCAATTAAAAGTCATGATTACCGGTTATCTTCATTGAATTATTTTGACTTACACCAATCAGCCACAACATAAAAACCACTGGCGGGAAAAATGTTCTGCTGGGAACATTTGGACCTGTCATTCACATGGATGTTACTTAGACATGAACCACCCACCTAGACCAGACCAGACACCCCCACCACACAGCAATGACACTCCTTGATGGCAGCAGCCATCCCCAGCAGGATGCAGCCTGACACAGACACACACACAAAAACGGCTTAGGAACAACTTGAAAAACAGCACAGGGTGTTGATCTGTCCTCCAAATTCTCTAGATCCCAAATTGATCCATGGGATGCACTGGAACAAGCCTGATCCACAGAGGCCCCTCCCCTCAACCCACAGGACCCAAAGGACCCCACTAACAGCGTCTTGTTTCCAGACACCACAGGACACCCTCAGAAGGACCATGTCCATTCTCTGATGAGTCACAACTGTTCTGGAGGCGCAAGGGAGACCTACACAATATTAGGAAGGCGGTGGTCATAATGTTACACATGATCAGTGTATGTGGACGTTACTTTGATACATACGACCACCTGAACATTATTACAGACTGAGCACACCCTCGTGGCGATGGTTAGGAGGTGTTTCTGGCATTCTGGTGCTATATATTCCCCAGATAAGAGACGACATCCATGTGATGGAAAAGAAAACTTGATCCACCAAACCAGGTCACCTTCTTCCATTACTCCATGGTCCAGTTCTCCTCGCGTGTGCATCAGTGAGTCTTGGTTGCCCATGACCATGTTGCTGGGTCACCACTTTTCTTGCCTTGGACCATTTTTTTTTTAACTAGCGCTGACCACTGCAGGCGAGGAACACGTCGTGATTGAAATTAAGATGCTCTGACCCGGTTCCGGTTGTCTAGCCATCAGAATTAGTCCTGTTTCAAAGATGCTTACATCCCACCACTTGATGTGACTCGTGTATGTCCTGTTTATGTAAAGGACTGAGATTTTACATCAGATTTGATTTAAACGTCCCGAAAACTTTATTTTAAATTCTTCTCTTCAACATTAATAGTTGACTAAGAAAGCCACATAAAGGTTAAGAAACTATATTCAGGAGGAGGTTCAGTGTGATTCAGGTCAGATCACTGCTACATGTTCAATGTAAAACATAAACGTAAAGTTGAGTGACTTCTTTTGGTTTTCCTTTTTTAAAAAAACACCCAAAAAACATTTGTCTAAATGTCGTACAAAAAAGTTGAGTGCAATATAAACATACATATATAAATAAAATCGTAAGGCTTAACTTTAGACAGCGCTGAAAAACAAGCAGTACAAAATGTCACGTGTCCAGTTTGCGTTTCTTCATGTACTGTCCTTGTCTGTACGGACTCATCGATTCACCTAAAGATGGAAAATTAGAAATTAATTGACAACCACAGAATTCATAGTGACGATCATACTGAAGACTCCCATGAAGACTCACCTGCTCGTCCCTGACGCTGGTTCTGTTGCTGAGGTCTGTACTGAGCCTGTTCGTGTCCTCTACTGTACGACGGGGCCTCTGGAGCTCTGATCGGGGGTCTCTGAGGAGTCTTGCTGCGCGTCTGCATCTGGTGATTCCCCGGCGTGCTGGGCCTGAGCCCTCTGAGGGCCTCGCCGTCCGCCGGGACATCCAGCTCCTCGTTTACATTCAGAGAGAAATCCCAGAGCTCAGGATCATCTGCAGGCGAAGACGAAGCACATCAGAGAGTCAGGTTTTCTCATCGCACTGTTCAGGTAATGCTGAGTCTCTTCTGGTGGAGGTGGTGGTGGTTTACAGCACCTGCTAAACACACATCCTTGCTGCCGTGGTTACCGTGTCCACCTGAGGTTGAGTCACTGAATGCAGACACACCTTCATGACCTGAGGAACGGAAACAAAGAAAAGTTTTATTCATTGGAAGTTTATTTGACATTTACTGAACCAACCTGTCAGCTTCAAGAGATTTTGACATTTTTTAGTTGCACACATACAACACGGCTGAAGGTATTATAAGACTCTGTTTGGACTTTTGTGCCGAGAGACAGGAAGTAATGGTGCAAGAGAGAAAGGGGACGACATGCAACAAAGGGCACAGGTTTGATTCCAGCCTGCGGTGACAAATATAGCCTCAGTTTATGGAGTGACTTCTCAAACAGATGAACTAGGGGCGCCCCAGAAGACATTTATAGTTTAAAAAACACAACATTTTGACGAGTAATATAAACCTGAGGCAGCGGCTTTTAAACTGAATGAAATTGCTTTGACTTGACTTGCATGTGAAACTTTTACCTCCACTGGATCCTCGTCCAATAGTGACCTCCGCCCCCTCTGACTTGGCTTGATCCGGTTTCTGCTGCAGCTTCTTGGCCTCCATCTCTCTCCTGAATTTCTGCTGAAGCTGCTGCTGTTTGAGTTTTCTCAGCTGTTTGGGGTCTGTCTTCATGTCCGACTCGTCCGTAGCAGACCTTAGTCAGAAAGGAAAGCATATGATGAGTAGATGAGGAAGTTTTTGTGCAGATTAAATCCACAAACCAAAGCTGTTTTTTTTTACCTGGAGCTGCCGTTCTCATCCCTCCGGCCGGGGTTAGGGTCAGCAGCTTTAGGAGTATAAACGTCTGAACACTCGTGGTTCTGGTTGATGACTCTGGGCTCCAGTGGCGTCCTGATGGGACCCGCAGCTGATACTTGATTTTCCTCTCGGGCCATACTGCCAAAGCGGGCCTTCTCCACTGACGGCTCGCCCTCTGTGCGTTTAGTCTGGGCCGGGTCTAGAGGAGGAGGAGGCTTTGTGTAGAGGAGTAGAGACAGGATTCAGCTCCTGAAGAATTACTTTACAAAAATGATAAAATCTTATACTTTATATGTTCTTACCTGTTTGGGGATCTTGTTAATGGCTAGGAGGTATCCTTTATCCAGGATACAGTTTCCAAGGGCGTTACCGAAACATCTCAACAAGACAAAAAAAAAAATATTATTTTTATTCTATTAAAATTCCCTGGACCTCAGAGCTAATAAGTATAAATAATAAGCTGCAGTACTTCAGCGCTCTCTTCATGCCATCAGTGACAGCTTCCTTTCTCGCCTTTTCCAGCGACAGAGCTTTGGACTTCAGTCCTTCACTGACTCCGTAGCCTACGTCCTCATGAAACGACCCGTCCTGGAGGGAAACGCCCTCGTGACACAGAGTCATTCAAAAGTAGATGACACAGGCAGCAGAGATGGACATTAAAGAATACTAGTGAACTTGATCCTGAGATCAGACCCTGAGACCCTTGCTTATACACCACACTATTTATGCCCTTACTGCCTATTGCACTTCTGGTTAGATGCTAAACTGCATTTCGTTGCTCTGTACCTGTACATGTGTAATGAAGATAAAGTTTAATCTAATCTAATCTAAAGAAGCAGAATAACCACAGCAACCATCATATGACACTACGACGATCAAGAAATGAAAAGTGAAAGCGTTTGTTCATCCAACCTTCAGTTGCACTTTGATAAAAGCACTGACTCCCACATAAAACTTCCCGTTGATGAGGTCCACAAAGTCTGAAAATAGAAACACTGATATTAGTCTAATCGTACGGCGTTAAAGCCAGAGCCTCCAGAGTCTAACAAGACGTACCAACGTTCTGCTGGGAAATCGAGTGAGACCACCCGTTGTATCCAAACATCTCATTGGCCAGGCTGATGACACGATGCCCTTCAATATAACACACCTGTTAAAATGAGAGAGAAAAACACATGCAAAAGAAGACTGGTTTAAAAATGATCATACGACACGTAAAAATAATACAGATGTTTTAACAGTAATTTGTGCCTCATGTGTTTTTGCTCTGTACAGTGGAGGGAGACTTTGAATCGGCTCCACAGCTGGAGAGAAAGACAAAGACTTGCCCTCTGTCCTCCTCCGGCCACTCTGCTGCTGATGTATTCTGGCCCCAGCTTCTGTTGCAGAGCGTTTTGCACCGCCTGGTACTCCTCAGCTGTGTAGGTGAACTGTCAACACAGTCCGGCATCAGTGAGGCACAGAAAGAAAACACAAGAAAGAAAATACTATTAATACTTAAAAGACATTGGTTTTTTTTTTTTATGTCACATTCTGATGGGTTTCAAATTAGTAATTATAATCATCTTTTCTAGATTGAGGAAGATCAGGGTCGATGAGGTCATAACAGTGTACACCGATCAGCCACAACATTAATACCACCAACCGGGGAAGAGAATAACACTGATGATCTCATTATGATGAAATGTTCTGGGACCTGCCTTTTATGTGGTTGCTCCTTTGACACTTACCACCACTTGAACATTGTTATAGTCCAAGCACACACTCATAGCAACAGCAAGGATGCGTTCCTTGCACCCCTGGCACTCTGAGTGGTCTGTGTCCTCACGGCCTTACATAAAATAAATGCTGTGACTCCTTTCCATCAGGACGCAGCATTTTGAGCTACAGTAACTCATCTGTTGGATCAGACCACAACAACCAGCCTTCGCTCCCCTTGTGAATCACCGAGCCTTCACCCTACTGCTGGTTCACTGCTTCTTTTTTATTTTTTGCTTTGACCACTTTTTGACGGTGATAGTCTCTGACCACTGCAGACCAGGACCAACCCACAAGAGCTGCAGTTTTGGAGATGCTCTGACCCAGTTGTCGAGTCATCACAACTTAACATTCATCAAAGTCGCTCAGATCCTTCCACTTGTCCATCTCTCCCGCTTCTAACAACTCCACATTGAGGACAAAGTGTTCACATGCTGTCTAACATATTCCTCAGTGTGATTGTCTTAGTGTTTGCAGAATAAAATACATTGAACTACTCTCTAAATAATAAAACCCAGTTAGTTCTTTACTTCCACAGCTGCAGGACTTGAACACACAGCTGTGTATAGTGGTGACTAATTCTGCACACCTGAGTTTTTGATTAGTTGGTGTGGTTTCTGTGCTGTGATCTACCTACCTGTCCAAAACACCTGGATGATGCAGAGGTGCTCCTCTCCTCCTCGCTGGACATGACTGCAGAGGTGTCCTACAGTCACTGAAATAAATAGACACAGCTAAATAACGTCTCCTCTAACAACTAAAGAGTCCTTAAAACATCTACAAAGCTCACTTCCGTATTTAAAGATACAACAAACCAAGATGCATCACCTATTAGAGCAGCTAACAGCTACAGTCTGTGTATCAGCAGGTTAAACTAGCCCCATTTAGCTCGCTAATAACACAAAAGCCAGGGTTTGAATTCCGTTGAAAGTTCGCCAAACCACGTAAATACAAACTCACCACTTAAAATACCTCGAAATAGTTTTTTTTTGTTGAAGTAACGACTGAATATTTGAGTATTTACATAACAGTATTTGAACGAGTCAGACATCTGAACTTCCCGCTCGGACTGCGGGAGGAGGAGCTTATGCTGCTTTCAAGCGCATCGGAAAAAACACACTCGAACTCAAACGTGCTATGTATTGTGTATTATCAGCCAGCGCATTTTTTATATAACCACACTATTCTATGATTGTTATTTATTTGTGTGTATTAATCTTTTGAGAATGAAAATATATTTCACGTAAGCACAGTTTATGCGATACAAATGCGATTCTTGTTCTTAAAGGCCCAGGAAGTGAAAAGTACGTAGCGTTCCTTAAGTGAGCATTGCATGTACAGCATAGGAAGATTCAATTTAGTTTGTTAAGCCATTTTGTTCCTCAATTTTCTAACTTACTCTTGTTTATGAGTGGCTTCCTGGCTTTCCTGTCTTCATTCATGTGTTGTAATTTTAAAATTCATCTTTACTCCACACCTTGACTAAACTGTACAATTGAATCATCTGAAAATGACCACAGTCTGACTCCTGGATGAAATAAAGTGCCTCTATCTTTATCAGCGAAACTCTGTGCTCAAGTGTGCCTCTTGGATCCACTAAGAGCCTTTTACTGCATGAACAGATTAACAACATGTACGCGAGAGGAATTATTTCATGCCTGTCTGCGTTTGAGCACCAGGTGTAATTCAAACTCTCTCACAGGCCTATAAGCATTCTTGAGGTTTCTGCAGGGCTGCGTACATTCAAATGATTTTCTAAGATACCGTATACTAGTGAAGACTCCTTACAAGACTTGTTAATGTACATAGAGACCCATGGAAATGGGGGATTATCTTCAAATATTGCTGCGCTGACAGATGGCTGGACACCCTGTGTGTTAAACTGCATAGATTGGGGTCAATGCCGGATATAGTGTTTACTATCTCCTCTGTTGATAAACCCAGATGCATGCAAGAGTTCAAGGCAACGTGGCACATGCATTCCTTCCTTCAGTACTGACCGCACACCTGCATGTGGTGTTGTACTGCAGTGCCAGTGCAGTGTGGCTCTTAGCTTGTTAGTATGTTGTGTGTCTGGGCCTGTATGCTCCTAGCAATCTGCCTTTTATTGCCTGCGTTTTAAATAATAAATGTCAATGGTCCGTGAACGTGTAAGATAGAAAAAAAAAAAACTCTATCGTTGTGTTTTTCCCCCTGAATCTGTTTTGCATACGGCTATAACCATAACGCGCGTCCACGTGCCGGTTCGTGCCCGCGCCCAGGTTCGCGTTTGCATCTCGTCAAAACAAAGCGGGGGCGAGCCAGAGAGCGAGCAGGCGAACAAGCAAGCGTCGGTTCATGCTTCATGAATGAGTCCCCCTCCGCTGCACCGCAGGTCGGACCCTTCATCCGCCCGCACCCTGATGCCCGTGAGGGTGCGCACACCGGCGGGGAACAGTAGAGGAGCCAGCCGCTGATGAGCCCGGACAGTAAACGCGTCCCCTCTGCACTACATGACCGTTTCATCCCATCAGGAGCAACACGACAGGATCAGGAACGGTGAGTACAGGCTACAGTGGGCGGGCAGAGGCGTATGACATACGGCAACTTTGTGGCCATTAAGGCACAGTTTTTATCCATAGGTGGACTCAGTGTTGCCTCTGTACCAGCATGAGTGTACTCACAACACAATGCTTATGTGTATTCGGGTACTTTGCTTCAATTTCTCGTCCATGCAGGTATAAAAAAAAAATAAAAAAGCTCCACGTACGCACGGCTGGCTGTACATTCCTCCCTGTAGGATAAACGTGGACTGGTGGCTGCGTATCGGGCCGATTGATTGGCCATCTAACGTCGAATAAACAGCAGCACACTGGGAAATCTATTGTCCAAAAAGAGACACACAGGCTAATGCAAATCAAAAGTGGCATCGATCTGATTGTAGTCGCCCCTAAAAGAAGACAAGGAGGAGGGGTGAACAAAAGCAGAAATGCCCAGACTGGCGTGGCATGGCATTTCGACTAGACAGTGTATGTGTATGTGTGTGTGTGCGTGTGTTTCTGACTGAAATGTGATCTTACTCTAATGAAACACAAGTCCAGTCCTAATGAAAACACACGAGCCACATCTTTTTTTATCCCTTGCATGCAGGGTGGCAGTGAAGTAGGCTTGTGTTGAGTCTTTGTCTGGAGAGTGACAACCCAGACTGTTGTTCTCCCCTCTGACCAGGGGATGGTGCTTTACTATGTACAGTATGTTTCTGAGGGGAGACACCCAAACACACTGTTACTGTAAGCACACACTGCTACAGGAACTATTCACACACACTCTCTCACACACACACACCCATGCATGCAAACACATGTCCTTCCCTCTGATGTAATGTGTGTGTGTGTGTGTGTGTGAGCCCAGGCTGAGCTATGATTGCAAAACACCATGAGTGTTGAAATAACCGACAGAATAACGAAAAGGAAAGCAGTCAGGGTTTGTTCTCTGAAGAGGTCACACATGTGTGGTTTGATCTTCTCCTGTCCCAGTCTGACCGTAAGTCTCCCTTTAATTGATTTTGGTGTTTTTTTATGTTCCTCATTTCTCTCACTCTTTCAGCAAAGGGGGGGGGAGGAGGAGGAGCATCATGACTGTGTCAGACATTTTTCACTGATTCCTCACACAGCTGCTTTGATCCACTCTTAATCACTCCTTTATTCCTCTGCTTTACTCAAACCTTAATAAACGCTTTTCCCCATCACCCCCCCCCCCTCTTTGTGTCCAGATGCTCGATGGACTCCGGCGGAGGCACGCCTCCCGGCCCTCCCCCAGACCCCTGTCGCTCAACTTCAGCACCTTCTCTGCCCCTCCTCCGAGCCCGGACATGGACAGCAGCAGCGAGCATCCAATCAGGAGGTAAGGCTCCCGGTATTAGCATTTCACAACACGCAGCTTCCCGGAAAATGCATAAAACATTCATTAGCCTTCTCAAAAAAATAAATAAATAAAAATCACACCCTCTCTGGTCCCAGATGATTTCATTACCCAGCTGAGCTTTGCTGCGACACATGCCGGCCTAATGATAATGATCTCCTGGTGGGACTTTTGATTAACTCATTTCCTCATGTGTGTACGTCTCATCAGTCTGTACACTTGCTTTCCATGTTTCTCTGTGTTTGTGTTGTGCTGTGTGTGTACGTGGGTGTGAATGGGGAGGGTGGGGGGGGGGGTCTGTTGTTTACTGCTGTGCTGTCAGCAGAGAGTTTCAGGACTGCGTGGGTTTGGATTCATCATTTCTTTTTCAGGAGAGAGAGCGACTTTTCACTGCTCAATCCTGAAAATTAAAAAAAAAAAAAAAAAGGTTTATTTTGATCTTCATTTTTATGACTGCACTGAAGCGTGCAATAAAAACAGATGGGCTTGTCCGGAAGTAAATCAAGAATTAAGAGTCGTGCATATGAAGTCAGTAAATACACTCACTTACCAGTTGATTAGCTAAACCAGTGAAAGTTATGTATTATAATAAAGCAGTCCTGCACCAAATCCTCCTTCGTGACTATTGAAATGCTGTAAGAAAGGTGGTAATTGAACTGGGGTGGTCAAAATAATAGAAACATGAGTCAGTAGGACACAAACATATGAATCTACAGCTCTCTCTGTCATTTAAATCATAACCTTAATGAAAATAAGATTTAGTGCAGGACTGTTAAATCAGAATGCACTCTTTTACACTAGTGTACCTAATGATATGGCAAGTGAGATAAGAGGTAATTACAAAATGGGAAAGAGATTTTTGTTTAACGCAGATGCTTCATCCATAAAGGAACAAAATGTCATCTGGTAATTAAAGAGAGAATTCACGACAGACTGATGCGTGAGTTGTCAGTGCATCCAGCGGCGCGTGTCAGAAATGAACTGTTAATAGGTGATTTGGCATATTTCATTTTTCAAAATGTAAACAAACAAATGCAGGGCTTAAAAAAAAAATAAATAAAATAAAAAAAAAAAGGGTGGCTCGTGTTGCAGCTTGCAGTGCTGTTTCCATGGCAACAGTATGCTTTCAGTTTGTTTGTAAAAGTTTGCAGCTGATGGCACTTGTACAACAACACTGCATTAATACTCGAGCTCAAATTCATTACATTAATAAATAATCGGCCCTCCACCTCATTACGTGATCTATAACTCCCTTTGGTCAGAGCCAGGCTAGCTGTTTCCCCTTGTCTCCAGTCTTTTATGCTAAGCTAAGCTAATCAGCTCTGAGCTGTTACGTATTTAGCGCTCAGAAGGGAGCGGCTCTGATCTTCTCATCTAACCCCCCTGGTGTGAAAATGAACAGTCACATTTCGCCATAGAAAAATCCAGTATTGGTCAAGTTCCTGTTTCACACATTGTGCTGTTTCTCATCCTGCGCCACTAACGTCCAGCTGCGGGAGAGCAGGAAGAGCTTCTTCATTGTCCCGCATTGTGTCTCTACTTCCTAACCCTGTTTCTGTTGTTGTTAATAAGCCGGACAACTTCCTCCTCCGCCTCCTCTCTGTACAGTCACAAGCGCGACAAAGTCCCAACTGCTTCGGCCCTGCTTACCCTGCAGTTCCTCTGGCATCTGTGCTCTGCATAAATATTTATTTGCATCAATGGCTGTATTGTACTGACGGAGAGGCAGAGAGGGAGGAAGAGTATGCCCCCATCAGTGCATGTGCTATTGTTTTCTGCTGTTCTGAGCCCACGGGCAGTGCAGCGACTCTGTGGCCCACCTCTAGACTGGGCTCCACCCATCCTGCTCTTAGTGTGCTGCCCTTGTCTCACCATGCATCATTCTGTCCTACTTCCCTCCTCCTCTGTCACCGGCCGCTCTTTGTGTATCGCCATTGTGCTATATCCCCCTGCATACTCGTCTCTCTTTCTCAAACTCACGCTGCTTGTGTTCTCCTCTCCCCTCCAGCTATCTCCTCGTGTTTCCTCCCCGTGTCTCAGTGTATGTCGGCTCATCGCCTGACCTTCTTTCTCTGCTGTCCACTGTCACTTAGCGAGCACTCTGTTTCTCTTTCCCTTTACGTTTACCCCATGAGGACTCTGCACCGGCTGAAGTTGATGAGCTCTCCCAGCCTCAGCGAGCTGGGGAAGAGTGAGAAAAGTTCACCAGAGGACAGAGGAGAGAAGCAGAAGAGGGCAGGAGCCAACGCCACCTGGAACAGGTACACCGAATGCGATCAACATGCAGAATAAAAGCATTTGAATGTGTTAAATGACGGTAAAGTAAACAAGTTTCCGTTTGTTTCATGCTCCAGCATCCACAATGCCGTCATAGCAGTCTTCCAGAAGAAGGGCTTGGCTGATAACGAACTGTACGTCCTTAACGAAGGTGTCCGGTAAGTCGAGAAAGAAACAGCTGCACACACAAACACTGGGAAGAATCTTACTTTAGACTCTTGATGTAATTTTGTGCCATAATTATTATAATTACTGTCTGTACTGCACGCTGACTGAATGTCTTCCTGTGAATGAGTTTGTTTGTGTGTAGTGTGCTGTATGTGGGCCTGGGGAGTCATGTGGCTGTGCCAGATATCTCATTATCTTTCCAAACCAGACACATCACTTCTACCCGCCTCCATTATAGCTCAGTAAACATATTTCCATGTACAAAAAAAAAGCCAAGAGGAGGTTGACACACATTTCTTTCACTTCATACAAAGAGCTCAATATTTAATAGAGAAGTTTACACCCCGTGGTTTTACTATGAAACTCTCTTATGTAATTAAATGTAATTCAGGAATGAATTCCTGGTTGCTTGCATTGTTTTCCTAATTATAAATAAATAGATTTACTTTAGTTTGATCTATCACTGTATATTTATTCTAATTATTTATCCTCAGATTGACATTTTAAAATAGAAATGAAACAAATCCCTCGTGTTTGTTCTCGCAGACATCTGTTGAAGACTGAGCTGGGATCCTTCTTCACAGAATACCTTCAGGTAACACAAAACATTAATTTAGACATTTGAAACCCACTGCTTCATGAGACAATAATATTTACTGGAGCACTGTGAGTGACTCAACAGCGACAGTACCTCAGACGTTTATAGTTGCTCTGCTTCTTTTTACAGAACCAGCTGCTGACAAAAGGCATGGTCATCCTACGGGACAAAATAAGGTTCTACGAAGGTACGACTGAATTATTATGCAGCTCTAATATATATATATGGTACTGGGTAATTAAGATTTAGGCAAGCCTTTCCTTTCTTCCTGTGTGATCCATGCAGGTCAAAAGTTGCTCGACTCTCTGGCAGAGACCTGGGACTTCTTCTTCTGTGATGTTCTCTCAATGCTGCAGGCCATCTTTCACCCGGTTCAGGTACGCAACCTCCTGAAGTGTTTTTGTCTTTGACATCCAACATGAACCTCCTTCACGATGCTCACTCCAGCTGCCGTTTTCTGCATCCTTCCCGCGTGCAGGGTAAGGAGCCTTCTGTCCGACAGCTCGCCCTGCTGCACTTCAGGAACACTATAGTCCTGAGTGTGAAGTTAGAGGACGCCCTGTCTCGACCGCGGGCCCGTGTGCCCCCCTCTGTTACACAGATGCTGCTTATTCTACAGGTAAGCGTGCGGGAGTCGAGCCAAATTTGACCTCTTCTTCCTCTGCTCACTCACTGTTTGAGGACAAGGAGAATCAGCACTGTGTCATGTGTTTAAGCTATGGTCACTTGAGTCTGCTTCCAAGTACACAATACTAAACTCCTATCTAAGTTATAGACACCACTTTATTGTGTTCACTGTGCTACAATTAATCCTTTGCAATCAATTCTCCATTTGTGACAGCGATAATGTTTATTTATTTCATCAGAGAGGTGTTGATTCTGGATGCAGCAGTTTGTGATCACTTTTAATTGCACTGCATCACACTGAATGTTTCTCCTGTGTATCTGCATCAGCAAGAAACACCTCTCATTATAAAGCAATGCAATTCAAATGCACAACATAATGCAGCAACAAACATGATCATAAAAGTAAATCAGCGCCTCTGCGAAAACTGAATGCTGTATCCTTCTCAAGGACTGCTGAATGAGTCCTTCTAATAAACTGGCAGTAGAGTATAAACATATACACACAAATCAGATCAGATACATTTTTATTATTGTTTGCTCCCATTTTAATTATATAATTTCTATTATTTTTTATTATTGTTTAGTTCTGTAGTCATAGTTTTTCAGTTTACATTCATATGAGACAAAGAAAAAGACGTAATGCACCAAATTCTCACATTTAAGATGCTGCAACCGCAATATATTTAAAAAATTATTTATTCTAATGATCAAACTGTCATTTATTTCTCTATATCTGACATCAGCACTAAGAAACAGCTTTACTTGGAACCTAATGATCAATGTGTGATTGTAGCATTAAGTCTCACTCCGCTGCCTGCCTCTGTTTCTGTATTTAGGGGGTCCATGAGTCGCGTGGTGTGAACGACGACTACCTTCGTTTGGAGTCTCTGGTTCAGAAGGTGGTCTCGCCGTACCTGGGCACCCATGGGCTTTACTCTGGAGACGATACTGAGGCCCAATGCTGTGTTTTCGGTGAGACAGGAAGCAGGGATTTTTTGTTTTTGTGTGTGTGCAAGGAATGATTTAACTTAACGACACCTTTCTCTGTTTGGCTCTTGTCTTTCAGATAAGCGTTTACCTTGGGGCTGGCCCAAGCCTGGAGATCAACCGTCTAAAAACCCTGTAGTACGATCTAAAAGCTACAATATTCCTCTGCTGCTCACCCCAGTGGCCGAGTATGACCCAGATGCCAGCTCGGTTGGCAGCGGAGGAATCCGACGGCACTCGGCCTGTGAGATCATATCATGCCTGGAGGACCAAGGACTGGCCTTCGCTGACCTGGCCCCTGGATCTGAACTGTCTGGCGCTGCCTCCAACAGGCTGTGTGTGGGCTCTCAGTTCAATGGTACGGTGGCAGTTTTTGTTTTTAAACATCTGCATCTAGCATTATGTCGATTATAACAAGAAAATCATTATGTAATACACCATAATAATCCAGTATTGTCTCGTTTATAGGCATGATGCAAGCAGGAGCCACTGCTCTTTCGTCTCCCGCCATCCTTCCACTTCATTCCTCAGGAGCTCTCCACGGCACCGAGGCCACGACAACAATGACTGATCTCAGTAAAGGTGCATCCTCCACGCCGCCCAGTGAATCATCCAGCCCTGAAACCATAATTGGACAAGTGCTAGAGTCTGCCGACTCAGACTCAGATGGGATATTTATTGATTTCCCACCTCACTCCTCAGAGGCAATGGGGCTTGGTCGCGAGAGCAGGCAGAGCACTGTGTAACTGTGGTTGCCTTTAGAGATGCACCCGCAAGCGTGTACGATAATATTTTGGGAGAAAATGGGAAGAAGTCTTATAACTGCGTTTGATTTAAAGGGTACCATCTTCCTTTTCTAAACTGTGGTACAATGAGTTTCAAATGATGAGTCCCCTCCAAGTGCTTTCACTGGTGGGTGAAAACCTTTTCATCCTTGATGAAAACATTTTCGGAGCTACAAAAATCCCAAACTGGTACTGTTATTAAAGACCTGTGGATGTGTTGTTCTTAATGGACATTTTCTTATTGTCAACAAAGTTCATAATTAACAATGAGTTGATCAAAGAAACAAATATTGCCTCTGAAATATCACAGAGCTCTATTTTTGTCCAAAGACTTTTACAAACATATCAGCGAGCCCCACTGTTACACCACCATGCTCCCTATTTCTCTGACAGTGTCACCGTAAATACTTAATGAAGCATCAAATATGTATTCATCGGCAGCTGAAAATAGTCCCTAACAAACAGTATTGTTTGCAAAAAGAAGAAAATAACTTCTCATACTTAAAAATAAAACTATATCTGTATCCCACTTCTTAAGAATCGGTATGAATGAATGGGATGGGTCACAGACAGACTGATTCATTCTTGGTTTTGGTGTGTTTATGAGTTTTATTGGCAATAAGAAAGAAAAGTAAAACAATGACGATATTATTATTTGTATCCTTCAACCGAATCAGGAGGATTTAATCGTTCAACTGAGGATAAAAGTTGAAATCAAAAGGTTTTCACCAACAGACCTTTGCGGGGGAAATAACCGTGCAGCCACAGACCATAGAAACTTTCCATACACATCATGTTTTAAACATTCATGGATTTGTTTTGTATATGTGTTAACAACTCACAACAGTTTTATATTTTCCGTCTGCGCTCTGTTGTGTTCTGCTTGGTAGTAATGAGGTCTCCTGCTCTACCTTGCCAGCAGCGCTCTTAGAGCAAACGTCAGTGTGACAGCATTTGATTTTCTGGTTTAGCTTTGGATTTCAAGGTATATGACAATGTTTATTGTTTACATTTGACAAAGACATGGAAATTCTGACTGAATGTTGTCTCACACACTGTATTTTGCACCGCCGCTACCTTGTAAATAAAAGTGCATTGTTGTTTTTTTTTTAGGACAGCTAGATGGTGTAAAGTGAGATTTTAATAAGGGCTTTTTAACTGAATCTTTTTCAATGATGTTTTACCTCAAGCGTTTTGTACTTTACTTTTTTGACAATCTATGATGTCTACGGAGTTGTACTTTGTATTAATTTGTTATACTAGCCCAGTAAAAAATAAATAAATTTGAGTAATATTTAAAAACAAGGGGTTTATCTTTCTGTTTTGAACAACGCAAATGTATTATGTATTAATAGTTACATAAATGAGGAACCACTGAGATTTTTTAAATAGGAGATAATGAGCAGTTGCATTTGGATATAGTTTCTAGTTTCCAGTTATAAGGTTTCAGTTTATAACCAAGATTTTAGAAAAAAAATAAAAAATGTAACCAGACATGATGAATTTCTGAAAATTAGAATTGTGTACATTTTAATTTAATTAAGAACTATTCTCAGATTAATCTTGGAAATATTAAATTTAGTAAATTGATCCTAAACCTATTAAATTATTTAGATTAAGGTTTTGGTCACCAGTTTTTTCCAAAATTTCCAAAAAATATATATATAAAGCTGTCTGTTTCAAATCTCAAATCTTACAATATCTTCCAATACCTATTTCAAAAATGTTAAAATCATGCCTTTGTTTAAAAAAATAAAAAATAAACAGATACCGGAAGTCATGGGTTGATTAGAACAATGCTTTTGTTTTGAAAAGACTAACCGGATGTTGTACCGTTAGTGCTAGCCGGAGCTAAGTGAAAGCTAGCGCTAACTACGTTGCTGTTAAAACTTTAAAATATTTAAAGTGCCGTCATTCGTCGTCCCGGCGAGGAGCTGGTGTTTCAAAGTTTGTTTTTTAAAGACAACAAGTTGGCTCTTCAGGTGAACTCGGTAAGACATATTTGAACATTGTTGTCACCTGGCTATCACAAGTTAGCCGCAGCTTGCTAACATACACTAGCTTCGTGTTAACATTAATGCTAAGTGGGCAAACAACATCTGTATTTTCTAAACGAGACTTATGAAAGCCTGAATACTAGAGGTGGTTGTTTTGATGTGTAAACTTAGTTTTATGTGCTCATTCATGTAGCGTTACATTAAAAGAGAAATAGCTCTATTGTGTTTTTGTGTATTTTCAGATCTGTGTGTCTGTAACCTTGGCTGTGGTCTCCAGCCTCCTCTCCAGTCTCTCTGGGTGTGGATGACACTGGCCCTGTGCCAGGCCTCCATAGATGAAGATGTCCCTGGCCCAGCGAGTGCTCCTCTCCTGGATATTTGCCCTGATCTTCCTCATCATGCTGGTCCTCAAGTTGGACTCCAAAATCAGCTGGAGCTGGTTCCTCATCTTCCTCCCCGTCTGGACCTTTGACACCATCCTCATCCTCATGCTAATAGTGAAGATGGCGGGCCGCTGCAAGCCAGACATTGGCCCCCGGGATGGCGAGCATAGTCTAAAGAGGAGGTTGTGGTATTTGACAGCCCTCCTGCTGAAGCTGGCCTTCTGTCTGACATTGTGCTCGCGCCTGGAGAAGCTCACTGACATCTGGGTTAGTGTGGTGTGTGTGCCTCTGTGGGTGCTGCTGGGTGGAGCGCTGGTGGAGCTGGGACACAGTGTTTTCCACTACAGGAGGGACTGACCTAGAGGACATTGGTTTTGAAATGATGTGACGGGGACAAAAACTTCTCTGACGAAGGATGTGCCACTGAAGGTCAACACTAACCTTTCACATAAAACCTGTCGTTCTTCTGCTACATTTTACTGTACATTAACACCAGCGTGTAGAATAACTGGGTTAGGGTCCCAGCTTTACACAGTGTGGTATACGGGCGTTAAATATGAGAA
This sequence comes from Chelon labrosus, assembly GCF_963514085.1. Taxonomy (NCBI): domain Eukaryota; kingdom Metazoa; phylum Chordata; class Actinopteri; order Mugiliformes; family Mugilidae; genus Chelon; species Chelon labrosus. Next base: position 18,323,190 of record NC_140344.1, read on the forward strand.
AAAGACTTGTTTTGGATTGAAAATCAGCTGGACAAAATCTGTGTCGCCAGAGAAAACGTGCTATAGTAGTTAATGGATCTCCAGCCACACGGTTTGGTATCTTAAGAATAAATTCAGCCTTCACTTTGTTGTGGGATTCACATTGCTGCCTTTTGGCTCCTCTTGAATCAACAGTCGAGAGAAAAAGGGGCCACACCGGGTGAGATTGGGTCTAAATAGTGGATAGAACAGAAGTAGTGATCGGACATTGTGATAGAAAAATGTGTACCAGCCCCTCGATATGCAAAATTCACAGGTTCACTAGCTGAGCACTGAGCCATAAGTAGCTGTGAGACTTATTTCACAAGTTAGACACATGTTAAAGCCTCACATCTTCCTATGTGATAGACCAAACATCAAATGACCCTTTATTAGTAACACAACTTGAATGTAATTGGAGAACTTCCTCTACCTGTATGGATTAAATGTTTTTTGCACTCTAAAACTTTTGCCAAATGTCGTACTGTTCTCTAAATCAACTGGGTCTGGCTCGTTTACGACCTCTAGGACATTTCAGGTTCAAATAGTAAACACTCCCTGCTCAACAATCATCCGCTGCAGCAGCAGCAGTTCTTCTCACATTATTATGGTAAACACGTTTGTCCTTAGAGATTTAGAGTAAGTGCAACCTCAGCTTCAGCTGTACCGCTTGCCTGCAGGTGGAGCTTAATAGATATTTTTCACTGCAGAAATTCTGACGTGTCACAGTAAGAAAAGCACAAGTGTGAACAATAAAAAAATAGTCACGACTGAATTAACTTAACTGCTTCAGAGTCAGGGTGCTGGTTACGTTCGTGCTGGCTCACCAGGATTTGTTGACAGGGCTATCGTTGTTAGAAACAGCTGTGCTTTTCACACACCTACCATCCACAACATTAAAACCATCTGGCCAATGCGCTGTTCCCCTTAATGTCAACAAAACAGATCTGACCGTTTGAGACATGGACACTGGTGGCAGGTCTTGTGGTTTGCAGGACGGGACTTCCATGTGTCAGACTTGTTCTAGCACATCCTGCAGACACTCTGTCAGAGTTTTTTGCTGTGTGGCAGGACACATTTATATACATCGTAATGATACAGGCAGTATTATCCACTTCAGGTATCACTGGTTTTAATATTTTAAAGGCTGTGACACATTAAACCGTCTGCTGTGAAGGTTTACGTCAGGGTACTACCACCAATCTAATAGTTTTTGTTGGGTTTTGAACAATATTTGCTTCTGTATTTGGCAACACGTAGCTAAGAGATAATGTAGTAAAGACATAAACACCGACTAAGTCAACATATTGAACCATTTATTGAGAGGTTCTGATCAGAGTATAAATCACACTACCAAGTCTTATCTTAGGAAATAAAATGTATATACAACAAAATTTTTCACATACATTGGTTTCAAATAAAAACAGACAGTAAATGATATAAATAAGTTCTATGGAAAATAAAACTTGTCTTACAAAAAATATATGCAATTTCTGTATACATTTTCTCACATTGGTGCTAATAACATCTATACTGTACAGTTTTGGTACATACAGTATCATTTACAGCCCTGTGTGAGTCCAACAGTCCAGTCTGAAAACAACTACTCTGCTCTGATCCGGGAGTGTTTTAAACAACGAACTCCACGGACGAGAGCAGCGATACGAAGAGGATGTCAAGCTCAGTCGCGTCCCGAACTATGGATGTAGTCGATTCTTGCAGCAGGTTGTTTTCAGATTGGCTAGTCCAGTACCTAAAATAGGTGCTTTAAGAGCGAAGCTAAGTAGTGCACAGGCACTGACACACGGGTCACATAACATTTTATATAAAGCCTACATACATCTGCTAACAAACGTGAAGTGAGCTACTTAGCTTACATTCTTAGGCGTTGTTAAAGCACTCGGTAGACGCGTCCTCGTTTCATTATCGCGGGGATAACGCAGCTGTGTCAAAGAAACGAAGGACGCACTTGCAAATGTTTTAACAAAGCCTCAGCGTAAGTTGTACAGTAAAAAAAAGAAGACATCTAGACATTCATATTAAGAAGTCTTTCTGTGTGTGGGCTGTGTGTGTTTTCAGGGGCTGCTTTAACGAGTCCTGTAGCGCTGTGGCAGGTTTCCCCTGCACCGCGTCCTTTACTTTTGGTCCTTTAGAGGGCACAACTGTCCGACCGTCAGACCCGGGCTTAGAGGAGGAGCCTCGAGAGTCACTGTGGTGGTAGTGGTGGGTCTTAGGTCTACTGTCTGTAAAGGAAAGGGCAAAAGTCTGGTGAGCCTCCATTGGCTTAAAAAGGTCAAAGGTGACGAGCGTCCGTGGTTGTTTGTGTTCTGGTTGGCCGGGACCAGAAAGCGGCTTTTTCTTTTCCTCTTTGCTGCCGACGTCTTTGTCCTTCTTTCCTTCCTTCCTAACCTGGATGTTCGCCGGTTTGGGAGTCTTCCCGTCTTCTCTCCCCGTCTTCGCCTGCGCCCCCGGCGTGCTCGACGTGTTGCTGTCCTTGCCTTCCCTGTGGCCGCTCTTCTCCTTCTTCCCATGCGAAGACTTGTGTTTATGCGTACAGGTGTCCCGCGTCTCCTCTCTGTCCGGCCGTAAGTGCGATGCTGCCTGTGCGCCTCCTCTGTCTTTGTCATGCTCCTTCTCCTTCTTGACGTGGGGTTGTGTTTTTACGTCCCACTCCTTGGTCCACTTCTCGTCTCTCTGAGCGGTCGGGGTAGCTTGAGAGGCTTTGCTGCCCTCTCTTGTCCGCTCCTCGTCTTCTTTCTTCTTCATCTGAGGCAGTGGCTGCATCAGTGCACCGCCCTCAGCCTTGACTTTGTCCTGCTCTCTTACCCTGTCCTTCTCTCTGTCTCTGTCTTTCCCCCTGTCTTTTTTATCCCTTTCCCTCTCTTTAATCCTGTCCTTGTCTTTCTTCTCTTTAGCCCTCTCCTTTTCATCTCTCTCTCTTTTTCCTTTATCCTTTTCCTTTTTGATTTGTGGGGTGTTTTGAGCACTCATCGTACCATCTTTGCTTTTGTCTTTTTGACCGTGACCTGGCAGAGACGTCTTTTGCTGCCTCTCGTCTTCCACGTCACTTTCCTTCCTAATTGGCTGTAATGACTTAAAGGAGGCACCGTCCACTCCACCCTCCCGGTGGCTCTTCTGTTGCGCCTGACACGTGTCTCCACCTCCCTTACTGTCCTCTTTCACGTCTTCTTCAGCTTTAGGCTCCATTAGTGTGGGAGTGAGTACACCTTCATCTCTCTCTTTCTTGACAAAAGGTGGCGACGGTGTTGCTGACATCTCCTCCATCTCCGCTCTGTTCTCTCGCTCTTCCTCCTTGAAAATCCGCGTCGGAGGAGTTTGTGGCGACGGCCCCTCCCGTTCCTCCACGTCCTCCAGCTTCATCACCGTCTGTACAGCGAGGTCACACTCCTCCTCTACCTCCTGATCTTCTTCCTCTTCTTTGATAAGAAGTGTTGCTTCTCTTTGTGAACACTTCTCCTCTTCTTCTTCTTCCTCCTCCTCCTCCTCCTCGTTGTCCTCCTCCCTCTCTTCGTGTTGGTGATACTGTTTGAGTCGGATATGCCAGGCCAGGCTGCAGACAGCAGACACAGTCTTGAACTGGTGGACGACTCCTCTGGGGATGAAGTAGATGTCGTCGTGGTAGAGTTGAATGCGGGCGTATCGGATGCCTTCCCTCCTGAGCTGGTTCAGCTTGGCGTCGTCGATCCACTGTACGCACTGTGAAGGCAGGGACACATTCAGAAACCCTCAAATATCTGGAATGTTTTTACATTTGTGTCTAGTAGAGCTGAAAGAATAACTGTGGTCATCCACAGGCTCAGGAATTCTTCTTCTCTTATCAGTTACTCACAAAACATTTTATTCTTTGCACATTTGCACCAGTATTAGTATTCATTACGAGTGTGGCGTCTGACTACCTGGCACAGACGTCCAACATTTGCCATCCTTTAATAATTCTGGTGTTTCTAAACTTGGCGCCTACTCTCCTGTATATACATACGGTCTAAATGGTTCCAACAAATATTTGCAATCAATCAAATAAAGAACAATGGCACTATTAGCCAGCTACCGCAGCACGGCTGCAGTGTAAACAGGACATTCAAAGACATAATGGATAGGATTCCTCAAGGCCTCGCTCAAGGTGAAATCTCACTCTGAAATCTCGTGGGAGGTGAGCTGTTTAAAGAGGACAAAACTGTAAACACAAGTGAGGAGAGATACCCGTGCAAAGCTTTTATCAGAGCTACCTTCGGTGGCGGCGGCGGCAGCGGGAGGGGGCTCACTGAAATTGTCGCTACATGCACCACAAACAGATGAAGCACTGTTTGTACGCTGAGCCTTGCAGATCATGTTTGCAGTGACCAATTTGAAAGAGATGATTACTGCTTGTCATTTAGGAGAGGAAAGGTTGCAGTGTCCTCGCTTAAAACCTTTTTCTTTCAGCTTAAATTTATCTAACCTGCTAAATGCTCCTAGGTTTTCTATCAAATATCATAAATCAGGTTGACAAGAGCAGTGATAGTAAACTAGAACCTATGAAATAAAAGACACTGAAAACTGTTTACAGGGGGGGTTGTAAATATGAGCATGATATCAATATAAAAAATATATATTTGTGCACCTTTTAAAAACGGAGCTGTGACCTGACACAGAAAGAAAGTATATCTGACATGTAGTCAGAAAAACAAACCCACCTGAGACAGTGGGGGCTCGTGGAGGTCCAGCTGCAGCCTCATGACCACTTCTGGGAAATCTGCAGCGTGGAAACACACGACGTCTTTGGTGATCCGAGCAGGAGTGTTGCTGCTGTGAGGAAATACAGAGAAAGTTTATGATCATAAATCATAAATACAGAAAGCAACAACATTTTAAGATGTTAACAAACGACACATGAAACTCAGACACATATATGTATATATTTCATTGTTGTATTATACATAACATGTGACCTTTCTAAACATTTAAACCACATCTAACAGCAGTCGATCAGACGTAATTTATCAGTCTAATATAAGCTACACTGGGCTACAGTGAATTTATATTCAGTGCAGCGAGTGTGAGATAAGATGAAAAAGGTGTCACTTTTCACTCACTCCTCTCCGCAGCGCACAGCCTTCAGCACGCCAACAGCAGCAGTAGTTTGTCTTTCAAAGCCCTGGCCGATATGGTCAGCGTGGGCTCTCGTCCGATCCTCGAACAGCATCTCCCTGGGCTCGCTGGCTCTGGGTAGATACTGCAGGTTCTTTATCTCATTGGTGGACCTGAAAGGCATTTATCCACAAGAGTCAGGGTATGTTTAAGACATGTGCAGGTGAAAGATAAAAGTATTTCACTGGTTTGGCTACATTTCAGACTTGTCAGATTGAGGATGCTGGTGAGGTGTAAAGGCTAATATTCACAGACTGAATAGATCCACACACCTTTTCCTTTTGAAGGGTGATTTTGGCATGTCTGCCATGGGGATCATCTGTTCCCCAGGTCTGACCCACATGATGGGGCCGTCGTCACTCTCTGTTGGGCTCTGCAGACGCAGACTGGAGAACGTTCCCCAGGGCAGAGTTCGCTGCGCAAACACCGGGTGAGAAACGTCAGGTTACATCACAGCAACACGCAGCGAGGACAGACATTGTCACTGGCTGTGACACACGGATATTCACTAACCTCCAGGAAGGGGGACTCCTGTAACATGCTGATGAACTCTGGGAAGTAGTCTCCGACCTCTTCATCCACGGCTCCGACCAGACTGACCTGCCGCATGGCCCCGGCACGGTACGTTCCCTGGGAATATGTCCGCTTCACCTGCACGAGATCAGACGCAGCAGGAGTCAATCAGTCTTGTCTAAAACTAACCCAAACATCCAGTTTACTGCCACATGAGACGACATAAAACATCATACGCAACTTGTGTTGACAATGTGTTTGTCTAACGCTGTTGGTGTGTTCTAAATATAAACGGTGTGACATTTTCTCTGCATCTGCCTTAAATAAAGCTTTCAGTTGACAGGAAGTTAAATAAACGAATTTAAGAGCTCCTCAACACCCAGCACTCAACAAGAGAAGTAAATGTCAGCACACAAATAATAAAAAAAAAAAAAGGTAAGCTAGCGTCACTCTGAGTAATGAAACACCATCTTAAAACCCGGCTGAAATATTCAAACACCATCAACTCTTAGACTTCTTAAGTTCCGACAACAAAATCAGATGTCAAGCGCACCCGGGTCCCTCGCTGGTGAATCAGAGTCTGACTCCAGCAGAAAAATAAAGCTTCTGCACAATGAACATCAACGTGAAAGTGCTCACTTCAACAGTGTGAAGAGGAAATCACGAAGCACGGATGATGCATCAGAACGGTTCATAAACCTGTATCGGGCTTTTTCCTGAACTGTAACGTCTCAGAATATAAGTATTGTGTACGTGTGTGGGCGAAACTGCATTGTATTAAATATGATATATTCAAAAGTACACATCTATAAACATTCAATATGTGCCGTTTATGTGAAAAATACATATTACACAGCTCAGGTGCCTGCACTCTTCACACACCCGAGTTTAATTTGCTTCCATTAGGACCGAGTTTCACCTCCCTGGAGGTGGCACAAAAGGGCTTATGTTTTCTTTTTTTTTTTTTTTTGTCTATAATCCATTTGCGTTTTAAACAAAACGTAATTTGGTCTGCTGGAGACAAGTGAGTGAGTTACATGGACAGTAAGAAAAATTATCCATTATGGTTTATGTGCTTACACGCCCCAAACCATCAAGTAGAAGACAATAAAGTGGTTCTTCTCGATGTCAACAACAAATACACTTTATTAGGTGCACAAGTGAAAACAAATACGCTCTAATATAATAGCTGTGCATTAAATCTTAGCTTCACGAAGGTTGTGGTTTTCGGCATTTGTCCAAATAACTGATTCAGCTGTGTTTTCATTTTGAACTGCGTTCTGTTGTACCTATTATTTTGACAACCCCGTTTAAGTCAGTGGATTAAGCAAAATAACAGAAACACTAATCCAGTTTGACATCACCACAGACTACGTCCTCCTAAACCGAACAAAAAAACAACCATGAAGGAAGATTTAGTGCAGGAATGTTACAATAATACATTTGTTCAACTAGCGTATCTAATGTTTTTGAGAAAAAAATTCCCAACTTTGTTTACAAGACTGAATTCATCCAATAATAGAAGACAGACCAGCTACACACACCAAGTCCTGCTACATTCATTTTTTTTCAGACACTTGCTGGAGCAGCACATTGTTTCGCTGCCGTCGTGTTTCTATCGTCACGTCACATGATGTTTACCCCACATGGCGCAAACATGCATAGAAAGAAAGAGTAAAATCTTCCCTGACGTAACTCCACTGCACCACTCTGGGCCTCCAATTATAGACCTTCTTCCCTGTTCCTACAATTTAGGGTTTTGTGTGTGTGTGTGTGTGTGTGTGTGTGTGTTATGTTAGCTATGTTTTCTTTTCTGTATTTTATTTATTTCTCTTTGTATCTGTCCTTTACAAACATGTACTTCCTTCCAGACTTAATTTTCATCCAGTACAACACCGTACACCCTTACACACACACACACACACACACACACACACAGAGCACAACCTTCTATGTTAGATGATCTGTACAAATTGTTTCGTCCCTGTCCTGTAAGTGTTTTGGTTGTTTGTCTTAATAGAAAAAAAAAAAATAAACCTGAAATAAAGAGAAATGTTCAGATGAAGTCTTTATGACAGTGTTTCATAAATTATAATCACTTCAGTCCACCCGACCCTGGGACTTGAGTGTTAAAGACGCCAGCGATGAACTGACTACATGACTACAGTGTGTATCCAGGTACGGGCCGCTCCCGCATTTCCTGTCGTCCCTCCACGATCATAATCTAATGCAAGCAGAAAATAAAGTAAGAGAATAAAACGTAGTGCTGAATGTGCATCTGTGCGGTGACTGTGTTTCTGTATAAAAACGGTGCAAACAAACAGCTGCACCGGTGGTAATATGTTATAGATGTTAAAACTATTTAGGAGACGCATCGGACCTAAAGCAGGAGACGTGACGACAACAAAAAGAACAGGAGTTAAAGGATGACCTTTACTCAGTGATCGTTACTTACACCAGACTCAGACTAAATTAATATGATACTGTAGATGTTTGTTTAGCTGCCACTGCTGTGTTAACTGTGAATGAAATACCAAAAATATTTACTGATGCAGCGTAAACTCGACCTACTGATTAGACCACCACGACTCCATTCTCCTCCATGTTTATGTTGCATGTTTCTATCACGTCCCACTGAAGGAAAATTACGTTTTTCAGCAGTCCAGTTTGAGGACAAGGAGGAGCAAGGACACCTGATCTGATGCGTTATGACGTTCCCAGCAGTCACCACCATCAAACCATCCAGTGAAACGTTTGTCCTGGATACAGAATATTAAACCAAACCCTTGCTGTGTTTCGACATTTTGAAACTCATGTTTGTCCACCTCTACAAACCAGAAATATACTGATCAGCCATAACATTACAGCCACCTGGTTATAATCCCCGTTCATGTCAATAACATCTCCAGAAGTGCAGCTAGTGTTGGGTTTTTATGGTGTGCAGGGGTCAGTACCTATCAAAAGTGGTCCAAATAGGTGAACCAGGCGACAGGGTCATGTGAAAACCAAGGCTCTGGGGTCCCATCTAACAGACTCAAGCTCAAACAGCCGGAAAGGTTAAAGCTGGTTCTGAGAGAAAGGTGTCAGAACACAGTGCATCACAGTTTGTTTTGTACGGGCCTGCGCAGATCAGTCAGGGTGACCATGCTGATCAGGAGCATCAGATCTGGACCGAGGAGAAACAGAAAAAAGTGGCTAATGGTCTAATGGAACACGTTTTCTTTTACATCACATGGATGTCGTTGCTTATTTGGGGAACATATGGCACCAGGAAGCAAGGAACACCCACTTTGTGTAGCCCCGGGGGTGTCCTCAGTCTACAACTACGTTTACGTGGTGATTCGTCTCAAGGTAACATCCACACAAACGCCAGGACTCATGTTTCCTCAGATGAACATTAAATCGTAATGAGATCATCAGTGTTATTCACTGCACTGGTTGGTGGTTTTAATGTTGTGGCTGATCGTGTGTAATATAACATTTGGAGTGAAGACTGCTTAGAAAGTGCTTTCGCAGAGCATCGTAACGACCTTCTGATCACTTAATCTTTGCATTGTATTTGGCATTTGTGTGAAATTTTTGTCATAACACACATATTAAATGTTGAGCTGTGGCCAAAGATGAGTTCTGTGAGGTTATAGCGATGTTGACCTTTGACCTTTCGCCACTACATTTAAATCAGTTCATGCCGGAGTCAATGTCAAAGTGAATGTTTGTGTCGGATTTTAAGAAATGTCATAAAGGTATTTCTGAGATTTTCGGTCCACAGCAACAAAAAAAAATTCCAGCACAAAGGCATGAAAACTGTTAAAAATAAACAAATCAACATGCTGCAGGATCCCTAGATGCAAAACAAGAACTGAAGACCAACAACTCTGTCACGCGCAGTACACTTAATCCCAGCTACGCAATAAAATGCATGCGATCCTGAATCCATTACTCCCAAACGTAAGCTTAGTGTCAGTAGAAACTCTGATTCTGACGCTTTGCTACGAGTCTGACAGAAAACACAGACGCAAAAAAAAACAAAAAAAAAACGTCTCATCGCTCCCTCACGTCTGCTGGTACTGAAAAATACATTTTCACAGCCAGAGCAACGTTAAGCCCAAATCAGCTAAATCAGGAAAATACACTGACAGTTGTATCAAGTTTAGTTTTAACTGAGAACAGCACGAAACACACCATCTGCCTTATGTTGGTCAGGGAGGAAGTCATGATGCCAGACAAGCTGAAGCAATATCTGATTACAAAGCACTTGGAGCATCAGCACGATCAAGAGCGGGAGACCTTGGAATAATTTTCTTCCCAGAAAGGGGTCTGGTATGAATAATTTCCTGACCTAAATGGATTCTTCTGCCAACATGTTCGTGACGCCAGATTACACGCTGTGGTCAGGTGCAAGGTGGACATTAATTCTAGCGTTTAGTAAATGAAAATGGGACTTTTTGAGATAATAAAAGTTAACTAACAGTGATCTCAGAGTTTTTAACCGGCAAGATGCTGCCAGCGTAAACAAATCAATTCAAAGGTAAGTGCTGGTACTTTTTCAGGCAACTGTTACTAATATTAGGCGTTAATAAAGACTCACTTGCCAAAACATTAGGTACACTAGTAGTCTTACAATAAATCTTAGCTCCATGACTGTTATAATGTTCAGTTTGTGTTGAAACAGCGTCAGAAAGGTTTTGATTCAACTGTATGAGTATTTATGGAGGATGTAGTTTGTGGTGCTGTTAAGCTGTATTGAGTTAATAGCTCTCCCAGCTATTTAAAAACAAATGCTGAACACTATAACCTCCACGAAGCTAGGATTTAGTGCAGGACCATTATATCAGAATGTGTTTGTTTTTGCTCGTGTACCTAATGAACTGGTTAGTGAGTGTATTTCTAATACATGTACCGATAAACAGTGTTTTACGTCTGGAATAAAGCACAAATTAAATCAAAGCTGTAGGTTTTTGAATCTTGTGCAATTCTTTTAAAAAAGTACTTCAATTACAATCTGATCTCTGAACATTAAAGCTTCATTTATGCGTCATCGCAGGAGTTTAAACTCGAAGGGAAACGCTTCATTCTTTAAAATCAAGGATGTTTCGAATAAGAAGGGAAAGCAATCAGACACAAGCGACAGTACACAGACAACAATAAGAAACTGCTAAACTTTAGACTGAACAGAAGTAGACTTGTGTTTGTATTTTTAACAAAACAAATGATAAACACAGACCGTGACCACTATAACAGGCCTCCAGACCGTAAACCTTTCGCTGTCACCTCTTCAGACCATGAAGTAACGCTCTTTAGCAGCAGCCGACTCCAACTGAAGGTGCCATTATCACTATCAGGGGAGTTTTTCACGCCACACACCATCAGGGCTGACACGAGACAGCCTGGACCATGAATCCCTCTGAGTAAAGATGCCTCGGTGCAGCTCCTAAAGTGATACCCAGCAACAATCTGGACATGGGCTTCTGCTGTGTGTGCGCCGCTCACACCTCCAGACTACAAAGTGACACTTCAGCAGTATCAAAGCCGACAGTAACCCCTTCTTCTCCTAGCGCCCACCAAAGACGGAAAAATTAATGAACAGCCTTCTCACCTGAGAGTGGAAATTGGCCATGGTGGTCGTCTCTATGTCCTTCTTCCCGAGAACTTCCATCTTTACCGGAGCGTTGGGGAACTTGTAGGTGAAGTAGTCCAGGAAGTCTGGGAGGTAGGACGCCGCTCCGTGGATGATCCCCATCACAAAGTTGGCAGCCGGAGTCTCGTCCTCGCTGAACGACAGGGTCACAAACTCCTCGGCGAAGCGCTGCATCTCGGCCGGAGACAGAGAGGAGAGCTGCTCGCTGTAGGCGTGCGCCACAGACGCCCCTCCGTTGGCCTGCTGCTCGATGTGGATGAGGCGGCCGAACTCCAGGCCGAGCAGGCCCGGCGCTGGGGTGCAGTGGAGCGGGGAGCTGTAGCCGAGCCTGTCCCTGACCATGGAGGAGATGGAGGTGGAGGTAGCAGCAGGATCCTGGTGGTGGTGTTGTTGCGTTGCTGTGGCGGCTTGGTGGATTAGACCGCCACCGCCGCTGTTGCTGTTGTTGTTGTTGTTCCCGTTAATTCGACTGAGGAACTCGGGCAGAGCCAGAGACACCCCCGAGCACACGGTCTGGCATGAGCGGTGATACATTTTGGGCCGGCTGTGCCTCTCCTTCGGCCGCTCGCCATCTTTGTGCTTCTTTTTCTTCTTCTTCTTGAGTTTCTTCAGCAGGAGGTCGTCGTCTGAACCAGCTTTGGGCTTCTCCTTGGAGTCTGTGATGGAAAACAGAAGTTAATGGGTATAATAATGAGCATCTTTAGAGGTGGGGTTAAAGTAAAACTTGATTCACCTAATCTTTGATAACTTAAGGATCTATTTATCCTGCAGTGAGGATGTTGTTATAACAGAGAGAATAGGAAGTAAATACAAGTGTAAAAAGTAAAAAGTGTAGTAGTACACAGTGGTATTTCATTGGTGCAAACACAGACATAAAAAACATATTCAGCTGAATTTCCTTAAAATTTAAAACAAATTTAAAATAAAGTATTTAGTCAATTGAACTCTTAAAACTAATTTCTTATTTTCTAAAATGATTAAGAACCGATTTGAGCAAAGTTGCACCCACTCACACATTAATACAGACGAAACACATTAAAAGACACTGAAATAATTTAAAGTTACTCCAAAACAATGTAAAATGTCACGTCTCGTCCTGACAGCTCCTTTCATTCCCACCTTTCTGCGGCGAGATCACTTCTCCGTTTTCCCTCGCAATGTCATGTACAGGTGGCAACTTGTGATTTTTCCACTCTTTATTCTTCTCCTTTTTCTTTTCTCTGTCTTTCTCCTTCACACGGTGATCTGAGGAGAGGAGCAGAGGAGGGTTGAAGTTGCTGCTACGTGCATGCCGAGAAACATAAATAACGAGCAAACATTTCCACGTGTATGTATATAAATCACCACCCGGGCCTAATAAATACTGGGGCCTTTGGTACAGTGGATTATGTAATAATGTAATAAAAACATTTCAAGGCGACACAGATTCAAATGCAGGTTTAATATGGCTATAAACTGGTGAAAGTAAGTCCAGTAGAGACAGCCTGGCTGCACCGTCCTACCTCTCTGTAGCATTTTCACGTCGCCGTTCTCGGTCTTTGTATGGCAGCTAGCTGGGCTCACTTTCTCCACACCAGCCACTGAGCTCCGCTGCGCTTCGCTGCTTTTCTCCTTGTGCCGTTTCTCCTTCGCCTTTTTCATTTTGTGAGGCGACGCGAGGAAGTTGCTGATTTTGAAGATTTTCCGAGCGGGGGTCGCTGGCACCGCGGCGGCGGTGGAGTGGCTCGCCTTGGCCGGGCCGAAACTCCATTTCGCTGGGCTCCCACAACTCTGCTTCCCGTTGTGTTTTTCCCCTGCGCACACCTCTCCGTTCAGTTTCCTGTGCTTCACGCCCTTCTCCTCCACCCGGACTTTCTTTGGGGGCGGTGGGAAAATGTCGCTGGAAGACTGCGGACGACTCTCCGGCGGTCGTTTGGCTATGAGGGGTTTAGGGGAATTTGTTTTGCTGTTTGCTGCGAAATGCATGGAGTCCACGGACTCGGCCATCTTGGAAGTTTCTATTTTTTACGGTCGGACGTAACTGGTGCGTGAGAGCCAGGCCGGGGGCGGGGCTTGGAGCGTGACGTAAGACGCACGGAGGGGGAGGGGGAGGCAGTCTGTTTACAGCCTGCAGGACAAGAGGCGGAACTGTGCTACAGACTGCAGTGTTACCATCGGTACAGCAGAGGAGGGCCGCCGACAGAGGGCCCTTTATGGGCTTCAATGTGCTTTGCTCCGCTAGGTGAACCCTGGACTACATATAAAAGATGGACTGGATCCGTTTTAATTGTCAGATAAGAATGAAAACAAAGTTTCTGCCCTTAAGCCATCAGACTCCTGGTCATATGACACTGCCTCAAATCCCCATCACTCCCACTGAATGTATAAATATCACAAAGCACCTTGACAATCTTTTCCTTTAACAGATTTATCTTGCACCTTGTTTTTTTTCTAATATTTTGGTCTTTTAAAGTTTTATATTTCTTTTATTTATTTATTCAAGAGTTTTATTGTATAAATAGACTTTATTCATCCACAAGGGAAATTGCTTGGTCACAGCAGCTTAGTTGTACATAAAAAAACACTCTTAAGAACCTCAGATAAAAGAAGATTAAATAAAATAGATAAAATCTAGTAAAATAAAATAAAAATAGTATAAGCAAAAATGTACAAATTAGCATATTAGCATATGTACAAGAAATAGATACGGAAGAATATATATTATATATACAGGATAAGGTGTAAGGTGCAATAGTGTCCATTAACATTAATAACATGGAGTTATCTGTTACAGAAAGGTGAGTTGTTGTAGAGCTGGACCGAGAATGGTATGAAAGTAGTCCTGTAGCGTTCAGTGTGGGAGTGGAGCTGGATCAGTCTGTTTTATACCCAAATATGCATACCCATTACCCATTCTACCTCGGCTATAACTTGTAAATACATATTCCCTGTAACTACTGTTTACTGTTTACATTTGCACTTTAGTCACTTTACTTATACAGTCTGTTTACATTCTCCATGGATATTTTGGATAGTCATAACATTTATGGCATGGTAACTTGTATATACTTTGTATTTTGTATCTTTTTGTATTTGTATTTTGTTTTTTTGCACTTTAAAATGTCTGTACTTGCACGTTAAGCTGCTCACTTGTGCCTTAAATTGCCCCCCGGGGACAAATAAAGTTGTCTGAATCTTGAATCTTAGCTATATTTATACACTTGCTTGCCAAAACATTAGGTACACTAGTGAAAAGTCTATAACGGTCCTGTAGTAAATCGTGTTTGTCTGAATGTTCAGTTTATGTTGAAACAGCAATGACAGTAGCTGGACTTGTTGGGTTTTTCTTGAGGGGGGTTTTACCTTCATTCAAGTAGCTTATTCAGTCCTTAATGACTGGTTTGGAGTTTGGGTTTTATCTGGAACATCTACCCACTTGAGACTCACATGACTTAAGTGTGCTGACACCCCCCCCCTGACATTAGAGATATTTGTTGTGATCCTGTCTCATCCTCCAGCAAGTGTTACTCTAACGACCCATTACTGGCCATAAACTTTAGACTCAACTCGTGAATGGGGATGAAGATACATGGCTCATGAATTGTGTTCTTGTTTTCAGATGTGTTTTAGCACATTTAGATGACTTCTTTAATTCTTATTTCAAACCACCTTTAATGGCTAAAATTTAATTATTATAAACTAGATTTAATTATCATTTATGCTACATGACATCTGGTTTCATTTTAAATGAATTCATTAAATGAAATAATTGTTGGGAAGCAGTATATTTAGTATAAAATACAGCCCTCAAATTTTATCATTCTTATTAAAGAGATTATATTCTATTTGCCTGGTTTACAGTGTGTACACCATATAAAAATAATAATAAAATCCATAAAAGAAAATAATAATAATATGAATTGGAGAAGTAGCAACTTACTGGTGTGGCTACATGTTATCCCATAAATCTATTTCTGATTTTCCCTAGTATGTTTTGGAAGATAACCAGAACAAAAATAGACACTTACATCTTTTTATTATTATTATTATTATTTATTTTTTTCAATGGACTGGCAAAATGTATTGCCTCCAGAAAGATCTTTTTTATTTACAAGACTTTACATTCAAAAAGTTTTTTTTTTCTACAATGATTTCTCCGTATCTTGTTAATCAACGTCTTGTTATTTACAAGTAATCTGTGTGTTATGATCCATTTCTTCCATGTGCCAGTAGATGGCAGTAAAGTGCTTTAATTACACTCTTAGGTATTTTTCCTCTAAAAACCTTCCCTGACCCTCACAACTGTTTCATTTGTTTGATTTAAACGTTGGGAGGTGTCCGTTGAAAATCATAACTATTGCACAATACAACGGTTACTCCCTTAATGTCAACATTATTAAAAGTGATTGAAAAAAAATGGATGCAATGCCAAATGTTGTTCTTTTGTAATATATGAATATTGGATGAAAGTCATCTTTGTGTTATGACATAAAACTGAAACAAATCAAGAAACAATGAGGAAAATAAAACATTTTTCCTTCCATTTTGTCAAACGACCCTCTCATTCATCTCTTTATATATCTATACTTCAACAAAAGTAGAAGTATTAATTTGCCAAGGAGATTGGAAAGGTACTATACAGAGTGTTCATCAGTGCCGACACTGGCTTACTCTAAAATGAGATTTATCTATTTCTTTTGACCCAAATTGTTCATAGGCTGAATGTTACACTGCACAACCGACGCTTAAACAGCTGCCACAGAGAAAAGGACACAGGATAATAAAGTAGGGTTATTTCTGGTTCCTGTAACACAGAGCGAAGCAAGCAGTGACAGCAGTGAAGGAAAACACAGCTCCTCAAGTACAAAGTTGTCCTACTTCTACTTTGAGTTTTTCCATTTTATGCAACTTAACTACTATTCTTTATTACTATTCTTTTACAATACAGAGAGAAACATTGTTTTGATTTTACTCTAACAATCATTTGTCAGTGTTAATAATGTATTTACCATTACACTCACAGTTATTTATGATGCTTTAAGGACCTGTTGAAGAATAGTTTTGTGTAACATTTCCAGTGCAGTACTACGTGTTTTTCTTTTAGTATTAAAATGTTAAAGTCAAACTTGTGAAAAAATATCCGAACTGGTTCTTTTCGATGCGTTCAGACACACCTTTCTGTGCATTGTCTACCCCATTGTCTTTGTCTGATGCATGGTTTCTATTAGCCACAGCTGGGAAGTATACAGAATGCAGCACAAATCTATTCAGTATGAACATCAGGACGCGATATGATGGAAAAACGAACAGCTACGTCTCTGTAGGAGCTTTACCACAAAACACATATGCAAAATAAATCTGTCCCTTGATGGAAAAATACCTGTTTACGTGTCATGCATGCTAAGGCCTCAAAAATCTCCACTTTCACCTCAGTCCACTCCCGCTGGGCAAACGGCGACAGCAGCTGATAATCTGTTCCCATGTTATCATTCATCAGGACAGGGATTCTTAAATATAAATTTCAAACACTGTCTTAATGAAGTTCAGGCTTTTGGATTAGAAACAAATTGACCAGACGTTATCTGGTGTTGGCTTGCCATAGGAAATTCAGCCCAGATGTGAAGGACACTTGATTATTTCATTTTTAAGAATCACTATCCGTCAATTGACCGGTGAAAAACACTCTCGCACATGGCAAAGGAATGTTTTGGTTCCTGCAGCGTTAAGGACTCAGCCATAGACAATACATGTGAATATGAATGTGTGTGTTTGTATGACGGAGAGGAAACAAAGATTAAGTAAGAGCCCAGGATTTAAAGTTTAATTTTGAACTGATACACACTGTTCCAGCCGATTAAGGCAGGTGTTGTGTCATGTTACCGTTTAGCTAAAGGAATATGTGTTTATTTGTTCTTCGCATGCAAACGGTGAGTCAGTAGAATAATATTGTCCAGGTAGGTCTGTACCTTCAGGCAGGCACACCGAGTGTGGTATTACAAGACGCTGGCGCTGCGCGAGGACGGTTGTTGGGTTCACTGCAGTTCATCTGGAAATGAGACACTTATGCACATAACAGACATGACCGACGACACTGGCTTCTCCACCCAAAGTGGATGGAGATGAAGTGGTCTGCCAGGAAGCTCAGACAGCAAAGCTGGACTGATGGTCAGATGTTTGTTCTAGTCTGTATGGAAAAAACCACAGTGTTTACACAATCCAGGACAGAGAGAGGGCCGAGCCAGCTCACTAGGGGAATTCAAAACACTGTATCCCAAGAGGGCACCCTGAAGAGAGAAAAAAAAACTAACTGTCCATAAATGGGTAAAGCCAAGAGTGGGGGTATTATCAGGAACAATAGACTTCATGGCTGTGCTCTGTAGCTGTCAAGAACAAGATGAATTGATTTAAATTGGCTATTATCATATGGCTCGACCCCATTAACCCCGTTGAACCGCACTCTGACTTCTAAGAGTTGTCGTTCCTCATGCAACCCGTGCTTCAGGTTCGTCTGTTGTGGCTAAGCAGCGACTGTCTGAGATCTGTGCTTGGCTGTGCTGTAAAAGATGTGGCTCGGCGATAATAAATCAATAGTGTTCAGACGCAAGGCTTTCCAGAGTGTAAACATTTCTCTCACACTATTTCCCAGTGTAAGTGCTGAAGTACTGAAATGACTGTGAAAGGTGAAAGGACACTTATTTCTGGCTTTTGCTCAGTCAACAGTTGTCACGTGTCAAATGTCAAATAAGCTCATGGGTTCATTTGCATAGGATGAGGAAGAAAGGTGATACTTAAAAAGAAAAGTCAGACAGGATGACAGGTTGGATAGGTAGCTACGACCTGTATATACAAGGCCTCAATAAAGTGCGTCTGTGCTTAAACTAGATTTATGCTTCTGCGTCACACTTATAGCGTGGGCACAGACAACAGCTGTAATTGGTCTAAAATATTTTTCCTTGTCCACGTCTCTCAGCGGCCAGAAAAGAAAAGAAGATTCACCTTCCTTCTGCCTCCTACACACCACCTACTCAGACGTCTCCTCTTTTTTTTTTTTCTGTGCTGCAGTGATTTCCTATGATTTCTGTGATTTCAACATTTACTTGCTCCCACTCTGACACAAGCCGCTGACTAGCTGCAGACCAGCATTTTAGCAGCGCACGAGTATAAACACTTAAAACAGCATGGAGCACTTGCATGCGCTCTACTTAGACCCGTGGCAGAAATATAAACCAAGAGTTATAGTCACGTTGAATCGTTTTAAAACCCCTTTTCTGTAACTGGAATTCAAACTTTAGCATTTCATCTAACGATAGCATTTAAAAGTTGTTATGCTCAAACAAGGTGCTTTTTCTCCAGATGTTCATATAAACTTCCAGGCCAGTGATCCACTATATTGAGCCCCTTTCTTCCATCTAAACTCATTTGTCATTTCCAACCTGATGCTTCCCACAGTCCTCTCGCTAAACAAATGGTTTCCTTTGTCATTACTAAAAGACAGCTGAGAAATCTCTCAGCCAGTGAAGGAGACAGCAAACACAAAAGTGCGCAAGAGTCACGTTTCAGGATAAAAATAAGACAATTGAAGTGGTTTAATGCGCATCAAAAATGCACAAATTTCTGAAACATCACACGCTGGCATTGCATGCTATCACTCATCTCTCATTTCCTGTGGTGGGCCTGACATTTACACCCGGGGTCTGAGAAACTAAAGCCTCATTATCTAAACTCCCTGCCAAGCAGATGCCTCATTTAGTTCATGTGACTGTGTTTTCTCTCCTTTTTTTTCTGATCACACATAGACAAAACGAATTAGAAACTCTCAGATGAAGGCACCGTCTGTACACGGTGAGCTTAGCTTCTCCACCCAGAGAACGCCCCCACCAATTCCCGACACTTGTTAGGGATTAGTACAATAGTACAGGAGATATTTCTCATTTCTGGCACTGCGTTTGAATACTTCCTGGATAAAGAAGACATTCCTCACTTTCATTACTCAGAAGCTAAACTAAACCACCCAGCTTACAGTAAAATGTCTTCTCAAATCTGAGTTACAACTTCTTGGGTTGGGCCAGCACAAAATATTTTTGCTTCAATTTCATATCTTGACCTGTCACATCTGTCAATCACATGTTTGTAGATACCATGAACAGGAAGCTTGGGAAGAGCCTGCCAAAGCAACTGCGACACACATGAACATTTCAGTATGTGATACATTCATCATTACAGCATACAGCGAGAATGCACGACAAATGGTCCTCATTAAGTGATGTGTCCAGAATGAGGATAAATGGTAATGTAATAATAAGATGACAATAAGACATATCATGACTGATATCTAATGTTTAAATCTGCTCATATTATGACGGAGAAATTCTTTACAGTGTGCTCATAATCCACTATCTCACAGACAACATCTATTGAGAAGTACAGTAAAGACTCTCCTCTCGCTCTTTTTGTTTTTTTTCCACCTGTTTTCCTGAAAGTGTCTCAGATTCACTTTCCACTGCACAGCTCCATCAGTGCCCCCTCCTCCCTCTTCTCCCTCCCACATTACCTCCTCCTCTTGCTGTCACTGCGCTTCACAAACTGAGGTGGATCGTTTTTACGCTCTCTCCCGGCTCACCCTTCACTCATTACTGCCAGGACGTGATGAGGTTAACAGCGCTGTGCGTATGCGGCACCCTGCTGGTGTTCGCGAGTCCGTTTTGGACCAGAGCAGACTCTGATGAAGGACTCCTGCTGGGGGATGAAGGATTTGGACCCTGCATTGCAACTCTGACACCCAAGGAGCCATGCAGAGAGGGGCAGCATGAGGGCACGTGCCCTTACATATTCAGTCTGCCGCCGTTAACTGTTTATTTGCCACAACAGCTAAGAGAGCTGGAGAAGATTGTGAAGGACCTGCAGAAGCTGAAGGACAGCGTGGATGAGCTGAGGGAGATGTGCACCGACTGTACAGTAAGCCAAACTGAGAGAGAGTGTGGAAAGCAAGGAGGGGGAGAGCGCGAGAAGCTGAATGAGAGGAACTGGATGAATGAGAGACTTCAAGAGAATGATACCAGACATGGGTGTGGAGGAGACCGAGATGAGGCGGAAATGGCTGAAAGCGACTCAGAAAACAAATTGAAAAAAGAGAAAGAAAGGAAAAATTGGGAGGCAGAAAAAGAGAGGGACGAAGGGGTCATAAAAGAAAATGAGCAAGAAGAAACTCTAAGAAAAGTGTCAGAAACAGATGGAAAAACTCGGACAGAGGGGTCAAAAGGAAAGGACAAACTGGGACAGAGAAATGTGTTAACTGCTGGTGGAAATGAGGGAACAGTGGACACAATGAGAGAAAGGGTTGCTGACAAAAATAACAGGGAGACAGACAGAAATAAAGACAACGCAGGACAGGGGAATTCAAAGGGATATCAAGAGAATGCGTTGGAGAATGGAAAAGAAAGAAAGACGACCACTAAAGTACAAAATAAAGAGAAACCAGGAGAAAGTGACCATCACGTGTGGGAAGATGAGACAAAGGAAACAGGGACAGAGACCCAGACAAAAGCTGGTGATAGAAGAAAGATGTTTGAGGACAACGGTGAGCATACAGATGAGGAGCGAGCGCAGCACAGGGAGGAGAGGAAAGAGGAAATGGAAAAGGGAATAAAAACGGAGCGAAATAATAAGGAACTTAAACAGACCGAAGACATTGGGCACACAGAAAAAGAGAGGACTATTAAAGAGGGGGGAGTGGGGGGAGAGAGAAAGGAGACGGGAAAGGAGATCAAAACAGAAGAAGAAAAAACAGAGAGTGTGCAGAGAGACGGTGATGGGGAATTAGCATCCAACAAAGCAATTGAAAGCACAGACTTTGTTTCAATCAGCCCAACTCCTCACTCCGCCATAGCTTCAAGGCCTGAGTCGGTGGACTCAAACAAAGCTACGATCTTTACGTCATCTCTTCCATCTACTCCTGTGCCCAGTTCCACTTTAGATTTGATCACAGATGTCAGCCACGTGACAGTAACTGATTATGGACCAACCCAAAGCACAGGCCTTGGAGGAGCTCATATTCCAGAGCCCCCAAGCCCTAATTCAGACTCCGCCACAATAAGCACAGTGGGTGGACACGCACAACAGACAGCTAGCAGCACCACTAGAGTCAACTCCAGGGTAAGGCCTGGGGCAGGCTTCCAGGATCACATTAGCTCAACTTCAACTACCACGGCTGCAATCCCCAGAGATACTGCTCACAAATGGACGGCTAAAAAGAACATCAGCTCTAATACTAGGACTGGTGAGAGACCTGTGCCAGGCAGAGGACGAAAGCCCGGTGAAAAGCAGAAACCTGGAATTAAACCTGAAGCAGATCAAAAACAAAAAAATCCTAGGAATGACCGTAAACCCGACCAAGCTCCTTCTCTTGACAAAAATACTAAATATGACCAAAAGCAGAAGCCTTCTCAGCGCAAACCAACAACCATCCAACCTATACCCATCCAAGATCCGAAACAAGATCAAACATCCAACCCTGACCAAAAAACTCCACCTGGTATCGTACCATTTGATCTAAATCTGAAAAACAATCCCAGGAATGACGGTGAATCCGACCAAGCTCCTTCTCCAGACAAGAATACTAAATATGACCAAAAGCAGGATCCTTCTCAGCGCAAACCAACAACCATCCAACCTATACACATCCAAGATCCGAAACAAGATCAAACATCCAACCTTGACCAAAAAACTCCACCTGGTATCGTACCATTTGATCTAAATCTGAAAAACAATCCCAGGAATGACGGTGAACCCGACCAAGCTCCTTCTCCAGACAAGAATACTAAGTACGACCAAAAGCAGGATCCTTCTCAACACAAACCAACAACCATCCAACCTAAATCAACACCAGATCTGAAACAAGATCAAACATCCAACCCTGACCAAAAAACTCCACCTGGTATCGTACCATTTGATCAAAATCTGAAAAACAATCCCAGGAATGACGGTGAACCCGACCAAGCTTCTTCTCCAGACAAGAATACTAAATATGACCAAAAGCAGGATCCTTCTCAACACAAACCAACAACCATCCAACCTAAATCCACGCAAGATCTGAAACAAGACCAAACATCCACACCTGACCAAAAAACTCCACCTGGTATTTTACCAATTGATCAAAATCTGAAAAGCAATCCTAGGAATGACCGTAAACCATACGAAGCTCCTTCTCCAGACGAAAAAACTAAATATGACCAAAAGCAGAAGCCTTCTCAACACAAACCCACAACCATCCGACCTATACTCATCCAAGATCCAAAACAAGATCAAACATCCAACCCTGACCAAAAAACTCCACCTGGTATTTCACCAATGGATCAAAATCTGAAAAACAATCTAATACCTAAAAACGATGAAGACGGTGCGTCTGATCAGAACAAGCTACCGATTCAAAACCCAAAGTCTCATCGAAAACCCGTGACTCCTGTACGAAGACCTACGTCTCATGAAAGACCACAAACTGTAACCCATTCTGACAAACATACTCCAGTCGACCAAGGACACGACTCTGATGAAATCTCAGTTATTAATCCAACCTCTAGACCTGAGAAAAAATTGGATCACTTCCCTGAGAATGACAAGGATGTCCAAAATCAAAAAACTGAGAAAGAGACAAAAAGCGAAGACAACAAAAAGCCCGGTCAAAGGTTTGAACCAAACCGATCTCCCAGACCTTTCCAAGAGCCTGAATCTGAAAGAAGTGAAACGGCTAGTTCTGCACCAAAACTAAACGAAAAGCCTCAAACTGGGCCAATGGAAGAATCTAATGAAAATCCCTCAACAGAGCGTAAATCCAATCAAGACTTAAAACCAGGAAAGAAGATTACACTCAATGGAGCTGATGCACCCTCGGATCAAAGGCCTCGACCTGGCCAGAGAATCCCTAAAACTAACCAAAAGCTTAAACCTGGCCAGGTGCCTAAACTAAAGCCAAAACATTCAAAACCTGTCACTGACTTAAAGACGAAACCCAATGTAAACCCTAAAACTGACCAAGCACCACAAACCAATCAGAGCCTTATAACACTCAGGCCTGGCCAAATGCCTCATCTCAATCCCAACTCTGTGCCTGAAGGAGTCCCCAGAGCAGAGTCCAACAAAACATCCAAACCGAGGCCTCCCTACCGATTCAGACTGCCAACCAGACCTGCAATCAAGCCAGGAGGAGCACCTGTTCAACGGCCAAAACCAGCATTGCAACTGAAGCCAAATCCAAAGACCAAAACACATTCAGATCCTCCTCAGATCAGCTGGACTACTTCAGATGACATCCAAAACTCTCAAACCAACATGACACCTACATCTGGCTCTATAAAACAGACCGCTGAAGTGGCTCATTCCCCAGAGGACACAGAGGTCAGACCCAGCACGAGGAAAACTAACACTCTGAATCCAAAGACCTCCAACAGCCTGGAAACTGGGCCCTTGACTCACCCTCACAGCCTTCCTGAAGATGTCACAATGAGCCCTAACAGCAGGATTATGTCTGATCTGAGGCCACAAACAGCCACTCAACCACCATCAATCCCAGCGACAATAAGACCAAACAAAATCACCCATGGGATCCCCCCAAATGTTATCCCTAGCACCAGTCCAGGATCCACAAAGCCAAATCAAATGTCCAAATCGGACTCCAGCTCACATACCAAGACACTTCACAAGGTGGAGGAGACCACAACTAGTCCAACTAAAACCTTGGTCCCTTCCTCCAGTTCCGAGACCACCTCCACAGTCAGACCTGATTTCAGGTCAACAACCTCGACCACCTCTGGCCCCGAGGCTCTGCCTGTAGAGGCTTCCACTCCCAGTGCACGAGAGCTGCGTGTAAAAATCAACCAGGTGGCTGCTTTCCTCAATAACAACCTGAATCCAAATGGAAGACCACCAAACAGGTACACAAAAGAGCACCCCAAGGACACCCAGGGAGGCAGCCGGCCGGACAGGACAGAACCAACACCACTGGGATCATCTAAAGGCAAGAGATAATATTTCACACTGTCACAGAGATTAATTTTGTTCAAAAATGCAAATTTAATTTCATGTCAGCTGAAATAAATTCACAAAATAGACAAGACAAACTAAAATTAATCATATGCGACTTCTCATAGAAAATCTATTTCAGCCCACTTTGTAGAAATAAAAAATCTTTTAATGATGCTGCATCATAAAACAATGCAAAGCTGTTGAGGAGCTGTTAAACATTAGTGTTTGTTTTTTTCATAACGTTATTACTCACTCGCAGAACAACAACTGATGATGAGCTGGGCTGAAAGGAATCTAAGGAAGAGGATAGCACAATAAACTTTAATGATCTTCTATTAACAAACTGTAATATAGTGATGTGGTCTTAGCTCAACTTCGTGTGCCACACATCATGGTCGTTATTTGTCAAAGGAGGAATCCACATGTGTCCACAAAATGTGTGGCTCAACACGAGTGTGGGGATAAAACCACAAGTATGCACAAGTGTGCTAACAGCTTTAAAGCATCCTTCTGTGGAGCCTTTGGTAAGAGACGACAATAAATAAATATTTAGACACTTCAGATATTGCAAATTAATCCTCCTTATCACGTGGTGATAGGAGAAGGTCAACACGATTTCCCAATCTATTCACTGCATTCGTCATTGTATTGCACATCTGTGTATTAACCAATTGGTTGAGGAAAAAAATATTTAGATCTAATTAACAACTTCTAAATTACCACTACATGTTGTCGGATGTTTTAAAAGCTCTGTGTTTTAACTACTCTGGAGGTCCATCTTAAAAGTAGTCAGAAGCACTTACTCTTTTTATGTGGAAAAAGTAGTTTTGCACTGACCTGGTGCACTTTCGACCTCATCCAACACATTTCACGGCTACATTGCAGCTGCAAGATGATAATTTCACCTGCAAGGTGTGAGCAAACCATGATTTATTAGATCATTTATTATATACTGATTGTTTTTTGAGGATTGTGAGGCAAAAAAGAGGGGTCATGATCATCCTTCATATTTTTTACAGAGAGGAGAGACTGCTCAGACCACCTGCTCAGAGGAGAAACAAAAAGCGGAGTGTACCTGGTGACCCCTGACCCCCGCAGCAGAAGCTTCCCGGTGTTTTGTGACATGGAGAGCTACGGTGGAGGATGGACCGTGCTGCAGCGCCGGCTGGACGGCAGCGTGAGCTTCAACCGCACTTGGGCGGAGTACCAGTCCGGCTTCGGGAAGCTGGACGGAGGAGAGTTTTGGCTGGGCAACCACATGATCCACCTGCTGACCCGCGACAGAGACATGGGGCTGCGGGTGGACCTGGAGGATTTCGAGGGGATGACGGAGTATGCGCAGTACGAGCAGTTCCGGGTTGCGAGCGAGCGGCTACGGTTCAGACTGACGGTGGGAGGTTACTCCGGCACCGCAGGTGATGCTCTTCGCTTCAACAAACAGTACGACCACAACAACAGGGCGTTCACCACTCCGGACAGGGACAACGACCGCTACCCATCCGGGAACTGCGGGGCCTACTACAGCTCCGGCTGGTGGTTTGATGCCTGCATGGCTGCCAACCTCAACGGGAGATACTATGTTGGGAAGTATAAAGGAGTCCGGGATGGGATTTTCTGGGGAACGTGGCACAACATATCTTTAGAGTATTACCCCACAAATGAGAGACAGTCTTTTAAATCAGTCAGTATGATGATCAGGCCTAAAGGCTTTGCACCATGAACTCTGCTCCAGTGCATGTTGGAAAAAACAAATAAGCATCAATGATCTAAATATTAACTTAAGCTCCGAAGATATTCTTTATACGTTTAATAAAAATCATTGTACTCTCCACACAGTTATCATAAACTATTAACGCACTGCTGCCGCCTTGTGGCGTTTGAATCTGCAGAAGGCTGTTTGTTTACAGTATGGCATGACAGTAACTGAGGGTGTACATGGTAGTTAGAGAAGCTAGAGTCCTGATTGCATTGTATCTTATCTGGTATTTTATAGTCATTGCATTTTTGTCGAGTAAGGAATTTGTGAAAGAGTTATTTTTCTATCAGTGAAAACTGAATCTGACGGGTAAGTAGCGACTTTTTATTACAGTAGGTACTGAAGGGCCAGTTGATTAAAGCTGTCTGGGATGTTTTGTAATTGTTTGATTTGTTAAGATCAATAAAATTGATTTACATAAAGCTATTTTTTTTTTGTCCTGTGTTATAGAACAAAATACACTGTGCAATGCATTCAAAAACAAATCAGCATCACCACAAAAGAGTCCTCTCTGGCACATGTTTTAGATTATGGACGAACAAAACTGTCAAAATCAGAAATAAACATACCCCCCAGTAAATAAATAAATTCATTAATATGCCATTAATTGCAACAAATTTATTATAAATATATGTAGGAATCAATTTAAAAAATGTGACTTTAACAATCCTGTTTTAATTTGCCCCTATTTATTTATATCCCATTTTATTTATTAATTGCTTTATTTCTTGACTATATGTTTACGTATTTATGATTATGATTACTCTGCATTTCCCCTCTTATCAATTCTTGTCACATTTTGTAAATAAATGAATCCATATATTTACTTTTTATACTATTTTGGTGCATTTAATGCCACGCAAGGCTCCAGACTCAATATCCCTACAGCCTTTGCGGCGAGACTGGCGTCACATGCAATGTGCCCAGACCAAGCCTTCTGATTGGACAAGACCAGAAGAGGGGTGGCTCTGAATTTATACAAGCGTATACATCCGGTTTGTCAAGTTTATTAGAAAGATGCAGGCGGAGGGCGGAAGTGAGTGATATTATCTTCAAAATAAAATCACAAATATACAAATTTAACAAATAACATATAAAGCTAAGGGATGTGTTGGGGAATAAGGGACTAAGATGTGCAGCTCTGATGCTGACCTAATATAAATGTGTTAATAAATAAGCAGAGAGCCCCTATGTCAATATCTAAGGACTTCTTTATTACTTCATATTATGTAGTATTCCCACGTAGCAACTGTTCACAAGTGTGGACAAAAAACTAGATGACTTTGGGTATCGTAGTAAATCAGTAGCTGCTTATGGCGTTAAAATGTACCTGAAAATGTTTTCATTAGTAAAATAAACAATTTAGGAGGTCCAGGTCTAAGCATGTATTATCAATATCTACATTTTTACATTTATGATATCACGCATAGACTACATTTTATACTACAATTTCTGCATTCATTTATTTTAGGGTACTTACTACCCTTATCCTGATAATAGCAACTCACATTTTTATTTTGTAAATGCTTTATATGAAGCTTTTAGTTTGAAAGCTCATGCCGGAAATGCTTGGTGTTGTTCAGTTTAACAGCAGCGTTGAGACTAATGGTGACTTCATGTTGACTGAATGACAGCGTGGTTTTATCCCAACAGTTTGTGTAGTTATAACAGCAGCAGTGTGAAGTGTGGATGAGCTGGTTTACCGGAAGGTGACCGAGATGTTTCTGAGATCATCATGTCAGCGGGGATCTGTCGGACTTCTCCGCTGCTGGTCCCTGACAGCAGTCAGTCCCAGGACCCCCACTATCCCCCGGTGTCCTCTGTACTACACACCACGGTCCTTCTCCATCTCTGCCTCCGCCAAGTTCCCAACTCGTGAGGAGGTGAGTCAACCTCTGAGGCAGTGGGCTCTGGCCGTGAGTCCCTTCAGCACCGTCCGGGCTCATTTGAGCTGCAACATCTCCATCCAGCCGCTGGACCCGCACACGTACCCCGAGGCTGACCGAGCCTTCATCACTGTCCGCCGGTCAGACACCGAGCAGGAGGTCGATCTGGACCACCTACACGTCCACTATGATGAAGAGAGCAAAGAGCTGCAGATCTCTGCTGAGAAGGTGAACAGCGACGTGTCTATTGAGATGGAAGCACCTATCAAAAGTAGTAAGTCCCTCATTAGAAATAATGATGCAGCTAAGGATGAACAGCTCCACAACAGAGGGCGTCACTGATCACAAGTGCTGTGTGTGTGTGTGTGTGTGTGTGTGTGTGTTATTGTCAGATCTCTTCATTACAACTCAAGGAAAAGGCAGCGTGCAAGTGAGGAAAATGGAGTGTGATATCTGCAAGGTGCAAACTGAAATGGGCAACTGCTTACTGCACTCTGTCAAGGTAGGTGGTGGCAGCATAATAATCACTAAACAAATACATATAAAACTGGACATGCACTAGTATGAAATGCACAAATATTCAACCACACACAAAGGCTCAAACATTACTTTAGTGATGGCTGATATGTGGGGGATTAATAACGGCAGAAAAGCTGTGTCATCTTGTTCAAGATGAAATAAACTACTCAGCACTGGTGGTTTCAAAACTGGAAAATAAAATGTGTTATTTGTGAGAGTACTACATATTAAGTCTCTAAAACCACTTTTCTGTCTGGCGTCTCTCACCATAGGGCGTCACAAACACAGATCAGTCATAACATTATCATCACTTAATCCTAATATTTAGTATATCCCCCTTTTCCTGCCAGCAAAACAGCCTCGACCCCTCGGAGCATGGACTCCCCTGAAGATGTGTTTTGGTACTACGGTACTAGGACATTAGCAGTACAGCCTTTTTAGTCTGACAAGCTGCAAGGAGGGGCCCCCGTGGTTCTTTGTCCAGCACATAACACAGATGGTCGATTGGACTGCGATATGGGGAATTTGGAGGCCAAGTCAACATCTTGAACTCGTTGTTTTCGCTCACACCATCCCTAAATCATATTTGCTTTTTGGCCGGACGCGTTGTCCTGCTAGAAGAGGCCATTCCATCAGACCAGGCCACTTTTTTTCTGTTGCCCCGTGGACTAGTTCTGATCATGTGTCCATTGTAGATGTGCGGTGGATAAGGGTGAGCATGAGCACCCTGACTCATCTATTGCTACGCAGCCCCACACAAAACAAACTGTGACGCACTATGTGTCTGACACCATTCTATCAGAACCAGCATTAACTTTGTCAGCAACGTGAGCTACAGTTGCTCGTCTCCCACGTACATCAGTGAGCCTCGGCCATCCATGACCCTGACGTTGGTTCACTGTTTTCCCTTCCTTGGACCGCTTTTGACCTCTACAGACCACATGAGCTGCAGTCTTTGAGATGCTCTGACCCAGTCGTCTAGCAATTAAAATTTGCCACTTGTCAGAGCTCATTAAATCCTTCAACTTGACCTAATTTCCTGCTTCTAACATCGACTTTGAGAACAAAATGCTCACTTGCTGTCTAATATATCAGTGTTATTCATTTCACGTGTAACTGGTCATAATGTTATGGCTAAGTGGTGTGTGTATAAGCAAACATGATTGTGAACGTTACTCTGACGGCGTCTCTCTGGTCCTCTCACTGCTGTTTGTCCAAATCTCAGGGTCATCAGGTTGCGGTGCAGAGCCATGGAGGACATGTTACAGGTGTGGGCACGATCCACGGCAACGTGGACATCAGCACACACGGAGACAGCGTAAGGAGGACAGCGTTATTAGGATGTTTTGATCATATACCCATCTGTCATTAGGGGGCAGCAGCAGCCTGACATATGTGTTAGCAGCAGCAGTGGTTGTGTTACCGTTTTCCTCTTGAAGATTAAAGCACACACCACCTGTCTACAACCACATGCAGTGATCAGGTGTGTGTTTGCAGGCAGTGGATGTCAAGAAGCTCCAGGGCACCGAGATGAACGTGTCGACAGAACGCGGCCCCCTGAAGGTCAAAGCCATCTACGCTGAGTCCAGCTGTGTCTCCTCCTGCTCAGGGAGAGTAGAACTGGGACATGTACACGGTGAGCAAGCAGCAACTAAATGATGTCAACTCAAGTTATTTACCGTTAAACATCTACAGCATATTTCTGTTGAAAGGGTAGAAAGAAATCTAGACGTGTTCACTTATTATTTTGGGGGTTCTCTGCAGAAGGAGAACTGTTTTTATTGCTAAGCACATTTTGGTGCCCAGCTGCTTTACGTTAACTTGCTTGGTAAAGATCCGCATTCCTGGACGTAGCTGCAATGTGTTTGCAATTTATTATAAAGTTCTCAATTTGTTATTTGTTCTGCATCAGCTGTAAAACTAATAAGTTGTAAAAAAAACAAAAAAAAAAAACAAACAAAAGCAGTAATATAAGTCAAAACAGACCTATGAAGCAAAGTAAATGTGTCATGAGCCTCTCATCGTAGTATACATGGAAACAATTAACTTCAGTGATGCAGTTTTTTGACACGTACAGTCTTATAAATCATACATGTTATCATTTATCTGCTTTAGCAGAAAATAATCCGATACATAGACATCACATTCGTTAATCCTGAGTTTTTTTTTTGTCTTTTTTCTCTTTTAAGGTAAGACTACTGTGAAGAATGTCTCTGGAGATACAGTTATAGGTAAGCAGACTGACTGATTGCACAGTGACCTGCGTATGGTATCCATCAGTGGCCGCTAAACGCAAAACACCTGAGGTTTGCTTTGCTTTTGCAGATGGTTCAAATAGTTTCCTGAAGGTTTCCTCTCACAGCGGAGGCATTGATGTCTACGTGGGAGACGGTGGCAGCGCTGACCTCCACAGTCAGGAAGGTAAACGCACAGTATGAGGAGAATATTCACCGTATGAGCCTCAGCTTTCCTTCCAGTACACTGCTTTTTTTTCTTTTGAGTCATTGTTTTTCTTTTCTTACGCCTCACGCTGCGTCATATCCAGGAACAGTGAGTGTGCGTGTCCCGTCCTCGTTAAGAGCTGGGGTGGAACTGCGTGGAGCGTCGCTGGATGTCAGCCCAGAGGTTGTTCTGCATAGAGTAGAAAACAACACCACTCAAGGCCACAGCATACTTACTGGTAAGCTGTTATTTATCGTTACATCACTCCACCATGGCACAGTTAATTAACTAAACCCTCCAACAATTAAATAAACACAGAGCACTCGGTTTGCTTTCCACAATGTGCCTCTCTCTTATTTATGTCTTTTCAGGCTACATGAACGGAGAGTCTCCAGTTGAGCAGTGGGTTAAAGCTCAGGCAGACACAGGCTCCGTCAGACTCAGGACACAAAGCTGGTTTGAGTCCCTGAGGCTGGGGAGCTGAGTGGCAGGATGTCCAGAGTCACAATGGTGCATCACAGTGCTGGGACTTTACATTTAAAAAAAAAAAAAAAAAGAGCAAGTTTTTGCAGACTGAATGTCATTAATTAATATATAAATGTGAGCTCAGGGTATGCTGTATCTATTTGTTTTTTTGCTCTGTATGTGTTCGAAATCGCTGTACCTCACCAAACATATCCCACTCAGAGTTTGGGAAACATACTGTGTATGTGCACACAAGCCCTTGCTTAACTGTTTGTCTTGGATGTTAAGCAGAGACTTGTTTTCTCATATTTTGTTGTACGCATACTTTGTGTGATTGGGAGTCTTACCAGAGTTTTCAAAGTCTGAGACTTTGGGATTTTTCCCAGACAAAGCTAAAAATAAAGGAACGCCCTTACTGCCCCTTTTTGCTCAGCTTGTGGATTTTATGATTTCACGATCATGTTATTTGATCCCATAGACTTCAGTAACCGAGGACAATACATTACACTGCACCAAACACCATCTATGGGTTAGGGTTAGGGTTAGCCCTAACCCTAACCCCATCTAAGACATTTATTAATAATAATAATAATAATAATAATAATTATTATTATTAAAATAATAATACATTTTATTTATAGGCGCCTTTCAAAACACCTAAGGACACCGTACAAAGTAAGACAGGGTTTAAAATATATAACAGACATCAAAAGCATTAAAAAACTATAAGACACTGAAAAGATAAGAAGATAAAATGTTTGGGTAAAAAAAGATAAGAAATCTGGAGAGAGTGACAGTCAGGGTGGGTAGGCTTGTAGGAGCAGGTGGGTTTTGAGATGGGATTTAAAAATAGTCAATGTCAATGTTATGGATGTTCGGTGGAAAGGAATTCCAGAGGCGAGGGACGGAACGGCTGAAAGCTCTGGACCCCATGGTGGTCAGGTGGGATGGTGAGGATGGTCTGAGAGGCCGGCTGGGTGTGTTGATGTGGAGAAGTTCAGTCAGGTAAGAAGAGGCGAGGTTTTGGAGGGCTTTGAAAGTTAGGAGGCATATTTTATAGATGATGTGGTGTGTGATTGGGAGCCAGTGACGCTGCTGGAGGACAGGGGTGATGTGGTGAAGAAGAAGGGGTCCTGGTGATAATCTGGACTGCAGCATTTTGAAAGAGTTGTAATTCACAGAGGGACTTGAGGTGGAGACCAGTGAGAAGTGAGCTGCAGTAATCCAGGCGGAAAGTGACGAGGGAATGGACCAGGATGGCGGTGTTGTTGGCGGTGAGGGACGGGCGGAGACGGTTGATAATGCACAGATGGAAATATGCAGACCGGGTAGTGTTATTAATGTGAGTATGGAATGACAGAGTGCGGTCGAGGATGACACCCAGACTCTTGACTTGAGGGGAGGGGGAAACAGAGGAGTTGTCATTGGTGATGGTGAAACTGTTGGCTTTTGAGAGGGTGGATTTGGAACCAATGAGGAGAACCTCAGTTTTGTCACTGTTGAGTTTGAGATAAGATAAGAGTCCAGAGTCTGCTGCCAGGAGGAGGTCGTTGGTTAAGCTAAGTTAGTAAAGCTGTTTCAGTGCTGTGATGGAAACCAGACTGGAACTGTTCATAAAGGTTATTGTTGGAGAGATGAGAGTGAGGTTGGGATGCAACAGCCTTTTCCAAGATTTTAGGGAGGAATGGCAAGTTGGAAATAGGCTGGAGGTTATTGAAACTGCTGGGGTCTGAACCAGGTTTCTTAAGAATCATAGTTACTGCAGCACATTTGGGAATTGGTGGGACTGAACCAGACGTGAGGGAGGAAGGAAGGGGAGGGAATGTATTGTAGGAGATGTGAGAGACCAGTTGCAGATGGATATTTTAAATTTTAGCACTGAAAAAGTTCATGTGCGAGTTGCATTGTTCAACCGAGTAGTGGGGGGAAATTGTCCGGAGGCTGCAGGGAGTTGTTGAGTAAAGAAAACAGAGTCAGAGTGTTCCCATCACCGGCACTGATGAGACCTGCATAGTATTGTGATTTGGCTGATGTTGATTGAGTCTTTATGACGGAGGATGTGGAGGTGATACGTTTCCTTATGA
The DNA here is from genome assembly GCF_963514085.1 of Chelon labrosus. NCBI lineage: Eukaryota > Metazoa > Chordata > Actinopteri > Mugiliformes > Mugilidae > Chelon > Chelon labrosus. The sequence goes on from NC_140344.1 coordinate 18,356,655, forward strand.
ACAGTGAGACGGGTTTTATTGTAGAGACGTTCCAGTCGTCGTCCTTTAGCTTTGAGGAGGCTGAGTTGAGGTGTAAACCAAGGAGCAGAGCGGGTGAATCATACAGTTTGGGGTTTTTATGGGAGCAAGAGAGGTCAACATCGAGTGGAGACTGCTGTTGTAGTGAAGAACGAGTTCATTGAATGTATTAGTTTCTGATCAGATCTCATCTTGATAAATTGTTTAGAGCCCCCTTGTGCAGGCCCACCTCCCACTGTTATTGCCCAATGCACTCCACCATTTACTGGACTCTAATCAATAAAAGTCAATAATCAATCAATTATTTTCTCAGCACTGAATATTTAGATCCTATGACACATCTCAGACACTGTGCACGTGTTAGATTCAAAATAAATTTGAAGGCTGTAGCATAGAATATATTTTTAATTTAATAAATAAAGCAAAAAAGTATTAAAGGTAAAAAAAGTGACTCTCAGGTGGATAGACATTACTTAAAAATAATCAAAAGAACAAGATTTGAATCAAGCTGGTGAACTACTGGAGCAACACCAGCAATATTCGTCATCTTCTGTAACTGCTTGTCCTATGAAGAGTCGCAGGGTTGTTGGAGCCTATCCCAGCTGTCATCGGATGAGAGGCGGAGTACCAGCAATATTGATGCAGTCAAATCTTACTCCTAAATATGGCCAACCATAAGACAGCCTACAACAAAGGATGAGGAATAAATCTTTACTTCCATAGATGACGGCAACTTTTGCAGCTGGCCATCAATCTCAAATAGGAGCATTAAGACTTTTGATGGCTGCCGAGAATATGTCAGAAATTGTGCAATATAATAGATTCAATACTCTATATGACTATAAATTATGCTGTAAACAATAAAGGATCTAAAACTGACCCGAGGAAAATGGTTGTATTAAAAAAAAACATAGTGGAAAGTTTTTACAGCACTACAACGAAGAGTGGGGACTAAAAGTATGAGCAGCAACAGGACATTTTGTCAGGAACAATATGACGTGTCAGAGAGGCAGCTTAACTATGGCTGTGGGTAGACACTAAAAACGTAATCTGATTATCGATTTGGAATTTTAGACATTATTCATCTCAAGCATATAATGCCTCAAAGATCATCCCGTGACTGATTCCCAAAAAATGTTGCACCCATTATTTTTTTTCTACATAAACATGAGTTATTTAGATCTACTTAGGTTCTCTATGTACTTGCTGCTGTTGTCATCACTGGGTGCGGCACCACCACTTCCCAAGACTCATAAGTTTTCATGGGTCTTGTGATTGGCTGCACTATGTGGCCCACGTTGTATCTAAACCAGTACGGAGGGTTGTCGTTGCTGTGCTCCCAGTATGCCACACGTGGCTGCATCTTTAAAGCAGCCGCCCTGAGGGGAACACACAATCACAGTTCAAAGTTCTTGTGCCGGACTTGTACCTTTAAAGCACTCTTCTAAGTTTGTGTCTTACCTGGAGATATTGCTGCAGTAGGACATCGTGATGGAGCTGAGAGGAGGGCAAATCCTTTCTAAGTGACGAAGTGTGCGATCTGTGAGAAGAATGCAGCCACTTACGTCAAGCTCTCGCAGGTACTGAGATCCACTCGTCAGATACTGCACTGCCATATCGGTCATCTGAGGCAGAGTAGAAGAAAATAGAAAACATGTGGCTATAAGTGCCATGGGAAAAGACCTTAAATGAGATAACATCTAAATGCTTTAGGAAAGTGTGTGTATTTATACCTTTGGACAACCTGACATCCGCAGTGTGGTTAGACCTCTGCAGTAAAATGAAAAGGCTCTGACAGCCGCATCAGACAAAGCTACACAATGGGAAACATCAACATGTTCCAGGTCTCTCACATTCTTGCACAGCTTCTGAACAAATGTGAGGAACAAAGGGAATTGGATGAGGATGTGATGAAACATTTCTGATAAGGAAAGAGAACGTGAAGGAAATGGGAAACCATATCTGAAAGAACACACAGATAGTAGACTGTAAAGGGAAGTAAACACTGACCCCTTAAATTCTAAACAGTGTAGTGAAATTTGAGATTCGTACCTCGATGCCAATGTCTGTGATGTAGACACACTCGGCAAGAACTAACTTCTTTAAGCGAATTCTCTCAAGAGTAGCCAGTCCCTAAATATACAAATACCAAGTTACAAATGTTTCTCCAGGATGGCCATCTATCTTTTGAAGGCAGAAACAAACATGCAAACAGTACCTGATCCTGGATGTTGCATCCGGTGATGTCAAGAGAGGAGATGGAGCTGCCACTCAGCCACTCTACAGTCAAGTCAGTCAGCCTCTCGCAGTAACTCAAATTGAGATGGTACAGTTTACAAAACCTGATAGATTGTGCACAAATATGTCACATAAAAGGCAGCGACCACAATGATGTGTGTGTACTTGTACTACTCATATTGTGGGGACATACACATCTATTGCCACATTAAAACCAGTGAACAGAATGACACTGATGATCTTATTACAAGATGATGTAATGTTTTTCTGGGAAACCTGAATCCTGGCATTTATGTGGCTGTTACCTTGAAACCATCTGAACATTACTGCAGTACAAGCACACCCCCAGGACATAGGAAGGTGTTCCTTGCATCTTGGTGCCACATGTTCCCCAGACAAATGGCACATATGCACCAGGCCGTCCACGTGATGTAAAAGAAAACATATGCCCATGACAGTGGTCGGCACGGGCACCCTGACTGATCTGCAGCTCTGCAGCAATAGAAGATGCTTTGTTGGTTTGGACCCAAGTGGTACAGATTTCACTTTCAATGTGTATCCATGAGCCTTGGCCGCCCATAACACTGTTGCAGATTCAGATTCCTTGGATTGATAGGTACTGATCACTGCAGTGCAGGAACAACCCACAAGAGCTGCTCTGACCAAGTTGTCCAGCAAATCAAATTTGGCCTTTGTCAAGGTTGCGGCCTATACTTCCACCATCCTATCCATCAACTTTGAGGACAAAATGTTCATTTGCTATATAATATATTCAGTTCACCTATAATTGGTCATAATTTAATGGCTGATTGACCAATGATTATGCGCTCTGGATCAAAGTCTTGTTGCTGATCGGTGTAAATCTGTTCATACTGTTACATTTAACAACCTTTTAGCTGAGTGCATGCGTTTGTGAAGTCATACCATTTACCTTTGTGCAATCCTCATGACAGAGACGTCAGTGATGAGACTGCACTGGCTGACATTCAGCTCTTGCAATTTTGTGACAGAGAAGCCTTCAGTCAAGTATTGTATCCCAACATCACTCACCCTGAAATACAAACACATTGTGTGAAGCAATGTAATGCAAAAGCTTGTATTCTCATAGTCACAAGCACCAACCTGGTGCAAAGGGAGATGTCCAGGTATTGCAGGTTTTTGAGGGTGGCAACAGATTCGAGGCTGGCGTCGGTCATCCTGGGGCATTCTGCAGCGTGGATTCTGCGGAGACCTTGCGAGCTGCTGCACAGGGCCTTCCAGCTGACATCTGTTAATTGGTTATTGCCTAATACACACATGGATTGAACAACAGACAGAATAATTGGACAAGTGTTAACTTGTTTCATGTGTATATGGAAATGAAGGCTGGAGGATCTAAAATGATCTCACCCTCTGTACTGAAAGACTTAAGTCTCGCTGCTTCAGCAATGGCTTTGAAAGCAATGTCGGAAAGATGAGGAGCATCTAGCAGAGAAATGACGGACAGACAGCGACATCTGGCAAGTAGTGCCTGTGAGAGATCGGTAAGTTATTAAGAAAACTATTTCATTCATTCCTTATTTTCTGCGTCCTAGTTCAACAGTCCAGAGCAGTGATGTTGACTGGAGATCTTTTTGGTATGGACACACTTACCAAGACACAGCTATCTGACAGCGTGGGCATATCATTGATCACAATCTCTCTTAGTGAAGGGCATCCAAGAGAAATGTAGCTGAATCCATTTACTGTCATCTAAGAGGGAAGACGGGAAATTTTGTTGGAAACTGAATCATTCTCCTGGATGCAGTTTTCCTCACTCCTCACATGTGCAGGGCCCCTAAAGTAAGACCATACATCTGGAACCAAACTATTGCACATTCCTAAAAGGAAAGTGTATTCTATGTTGGAGTGCGTGTGCCTTACGGAGCGAACACATGGTGAGTGGGTGGGCCAGAGCTGATTTTTTAAACCCAACCCTCCACTTGGCCACAGCTGCCTTTTACTCTCCCTGTCCTTCAGATCTTTGTCAATTTGCTCTGAGCTCTCACTGAGTGCACACACAGAAACAAGAGTGGAAACGTGCAAAGAGAGAGGAGTGGCTGGATTTATCCAAAGAGGCAAAAAGCTTGGTCGTGTCTTCTGTTGAAGTTGAGGGGCCAAACTGAGAGGAGCACACCAACTGACCTGCGTACAGCCGGAAAGGTTGAGGTGGATGAGATTGCGGCAACCCTTCCCTGTGGTCAGGTACAGAAACCCTTTATCTGTAAATCTGTAGCAGTAGGCGAGACTCAGGTATTGAAGGCTGAGGCAGTTCCTGTTCAAAATGATCAGTTAGTTATGAGAAGATACTGAAGATAAGTTTCACTGCAGCTTTGTGCAGATTCAGTCTGGTTATGATTATTAGGTATCCAGAAATAATAATAAGTTCAATTTGAGTTCATATTCAATATTCTTAAAATTCTTATGGTAAGCTGTGAAACACTAAAAAACATCTTGCATAATACTACTAGTCCCTGTGAGACTGAGACCTCATGAACCCGCAAATCTATCAACAACGCAATCATACCGTCTGGGAGTTATACGTACCACATCTGTTCCTATAAATCATTTAGTTGCCACTGACTGCACTAATACATGTCAGCCCTGGGCTACAACTGGACAAACAAAAGTGTGGATAATTCTGGAAACTAAGTTGGCAGGAAGCCTGTGAAACTTTTTTTGGATCACTTAGAAACATAAGTGAGGCCACTAATGGTTTTAAAACAAGTGGATGTTTACCTAGACAGCTCTTTTAGAGTTCTGTTTGTTACAAGTGTGCAGGAAAGGTTCAAGTAGAGCAAGCAGCGACAGCCTTCAACAATTCTCTGAATCATCATATCCTGTTAAAGAGCAGATTCAAATGTCACTTTAGGGTGGTATCTCAGGGTGGCATCTGTCTGTTGGACACGACCAAATAATCATTAATGGTCTTTCGAAAAAGTGTGAACATGTGACATGATGACACATTATCTCTTAACCATGTTTACTTACTGTAACATTATAGCACTCTGACACATTGAGCTCTTGGAGATTTTTGCATTCACCTAAGAAAACAGAAGACACAGAAAAAATGTTAACTATTTTTGAGTATAATTATTCCGTGTTAATTCTGATATAACAACATAATTAATCAGATTGTGTAAAGGAACAAGATGTGTCTTAGTATTCTGCTACTTTAAAAGCTTCTTGGAGGGCTCTCATCTCTTTCTAAATGTGCTATCTCTCACTTCTTCTGCAAGGTAAACAGCAGCTGTGTTCTGTCAACATTAACTCTGTTGCCCTTTGACTTATTGCTTCTGTATCCAAGCCCGAAGACGTGCAGTACAAACTCCTGCTTTGGCTCTAGCTCACCAACCCTACACAGCTCAGGATGCATGTCATCCCGTCTCTACTCTTTGCCACCCTGCTCATCCTCCTGCTGCTCCTTCCATCCACCGAGATGAAAAGACCGGGGAAGGGCAGAGGCCTTAGAGGAGCAAGAAATAAACTTGCACAGGGCAGGTATGGATTTAATCTTAGATCGAATTTGTACAATTCATTTTACGCAGACCATGTGAAGACTATGACAAACTGGAAATTATTATTTGTTTGTTAAAGCGTCAGGGCAAGAGGTGTTGGGCGTCACAGCAGATCTGATCGCTTCAACCCTGAGTCATCTAACTGTACAGAGTCGACAGAATCTGGAGATGTCTTTGTGGATTGTCAGGACCAACATCTCATCTCCATTCCTGCCTCAAAGACCTGGACCAAAAAGCCCAAGCACCTCCTTCTGGCTCGCAATCAGATCAAAGTCCTTCGCGATGGAGCCTTCAGTGGATATGGGAGCTTAATCAGCCTGGATCTGCAGCAGAACCAGATCTCTCTGGTGGAGGATGGGGCCTTTGATGGCCTGACAAGAATTACAACCCTGCTGCTGCAGCACAACCGCCTAGGAACACTGAGTGAGGAGGCACTCATTCCCATGCCAAATCTTCACTACTTGCGCTTATATGATAATCCTTGGATTTGTCACTGCCCAATGGAAAGTCTCATACGCACTCTTCAGGTCCCAAGCAACCGTAATCTAGGAAACCATGCCAGGTATCTATCGCTCTGATTCCACAGGTATATAAATCATTACTGAGTCTCAGAATAATGATTACCCTCCTAATTTCTGCTAGATGCGCAGAGCCCATCAGGCTGAAAAACATGAAGTTGAAGAAGGTTGATGCAGAGTTACTCTGTAAAGAGCCTGACGCAGCTGGTGACCCACAGAGTGACCAAACAGATCCCTCAGGCCACTTAGAGCCTATTCCAATACATGGCAAACCAGATGCTACCACAGTCTGCCATACCTACCTTTTCCCCCAGATGCGGATGGACTGCAGTAATCGAGGTAAGCTCACACTCAGCCTTTATTTTCATAAATAAGTTTGACTGCACCCCTCTCTGGACCTCGCTGTTTTGAAAAATGCACCACACATGTTTCTTATGTAACAGAGGGGTTAGGGAAAATACCTGTGACTGTCAGAAGCCACGTATGCTCATGATTCACATATACTGGTGCATGACTTCAATGATTACACCGCCATTTCTCAAAGTATTTTCAGGGTGAGCCGTAGAGCTAGTGAACGTACACATCTGGTTCGGGCATATGTTTTCATTTAGTGTTATGCTGTCTCCTCAACCTTTGATTGAAACCAGTTTATAGTCATTTATCACCTTATTAAGTTGGGAAAAAAATAACATTTGGCTGCTGGGTCAGAAAATTATGTCAACTTTGCGTAATAAATACAAAGTTGACATAAATCAAATGATGTGTTACTACGATGCGTCTACTACTAGCGGAAGGCCTGGATTTTAGTGTCATAAATTATGGCTAGAGACAGAGCTTCAGTCTGTCTCTATGATAGTTTTTATCTACTGAACTTACAGTGCTAGTAGTGGAACCTAAGCTCATGTCTTAGAGCACTGTTTAATTTGACAACTTTTTTATTTACATGAAAAATCTTTAATTCTGATGAATGTAAACTGTATTTTGTATTTTTTTCCAGAGATTTTGGCAAAATATTCTAATATACATATTTTCAGGTCTAAAAGAGGTGCCTACAGGTATTCCAGAGGAAGTTGTTCAGATCGATCTGTCCCATAATACAATCCGTCATCTCAAAGCCAGAGATTTCCAAGGAGCAAGGAAACTTCTGACCCTTAAACTCAATAATAACAACATGGAGCGCATTGACACAGGTAAGTGTGTTATTATTTCTTGATACCTATTAATCATAATCAGTGAATCCAACAGCATGTAAAGGGACTAATAGTTTATGTCATATCCTGGAGGAAACCCTACAATTATGTTTCTCTTTATGTGACATATGGTTAAGAACAGTTAAACAACTGCTGCTAACTTCTGTGTCCCAGACGGTTATCTTTGTTTATACAGTATTAGTTTTATTTATGGTGGGGAAAGCTGAGAGGGTTATAGACATGAAGCGATCGCTTATTAAAGTGATCACTTACAAACTGGAGCCAGTCTGATTGTACCACTGGTGTTTAGATTCTTTGGTTAGTGTCTACGTATAATTATACTGATAAAAGGAAGAAAAATGGATGATATGCACATGTATTTCTACTCTCACTCTCACCCAGGTTCCTTGACTGGACTCTTGCACCTTCATGAGTTGGACTTGTCAGACAACAGTCTGCATTTTGTTCAGTACGGGGTTCTTGAAGACCTCTATTTCCTGTCACGGCTAAAATTGGGAGGAAACCCCTGGATGTGTGACTATAGGTAGGTTCGGCTAAAACATTTACACGCATGTTTTTAGATTAATGTAAATAATGGCCGACTGCCTTTTTTCAGCATCCAATACATGGTGTACTGGCTACGTCTGCACCCAGGAGTGAAGCACTCCGGCCTGCTGTGTCACTCTCCCCTTGAACACGCAGGGGATAGCGTGGAGGAGTATGTGAATGAGTACAATAGAGAGTGTCCAAAGGACAGGCAGCACAGCAGAACAGATCAAGACCAAACTGACCCTGAGCTTTGGAACACACCGATGGAAGTACAGAGAGAGATGGAGGAGGAGCTGGAGCCAAGCCACTTGAGAGTGCCGCAGAAATACCAGATCATCAGGCTGTCCTGACTCAAGTGAAAACTAACTTTAAAAAAACACTGTGTTTTCTCTTCATTAACTTCCTCTCAGTATTGTAAAAAAAAAAAAAAATCTGTATCAGATGGTGAAACTACTTTTTTTTGCTTTTCTATTTTATCATTGTTGTCTTTTTAATCAAAATATAAGATGAATCAACATCTTGACTGTTTCTGACTAATTATTACGGTTAAACAACATGACTTGAAACGTGGGTGCATGCAAATAACATCTGTCTGTTAGATCAGCAAAACTCACTGATGAATTTCAGGCTGGGCCATTTTAGGGACGTGCAGCCGCGCAGGTTTAGACGGATCACAAACGGTCGATAGTTCTGCAGAATTTGCTTCATTGTGCCGTCTGTTATCCAATCTTTCCCCACAGAGAAGTTGATCTGATAAGGACACAAGTCAGGGAGCAATTAGACTCCAGTTCAAAGCATTACTCCAAACACCGTCATGAATGAAATGCAAGAAGTGTTTTCTCAGTACAGACCTGACTCCACAGCGTGGCTGACTGGATGATAGATTTCCACGAGCAACATACCTCAGCACAATTTAACCAGTCTCGTAATTCTAAATACTGAAAGATCTGAAGGAGGAAAAAAAAAAACAATCATACGTACACATTTCATCATGCTTAAAATGAAAGTAGACAAACTTATTTCCTCTCTGTTTATTTGACTCGTATTGGATTGCTTAAATGTATTTGTATTTTGGCAAAAAGCTCTGATTTGTAAATTCAAAAGTCAGAAAAATAATATTCTGCGTATGTTCAGATATGCATATAAAAGTAGAGCAATTTCTCTTACTGATCCCAAATGAAGACGCCGATACACAGAAGCAATGAAAACAACTTTAATACTGATTCTTTGATTTATATTTGGTCCTCCAGTTTCTAATTTTACATGAATAGCTGTTGGCACACAGAGTCCTCTGCCACTTTATAAGGCAGCATGTGAACAAGTACCCTCCGTCGTCTCCAAACATAGTCATGCTGAGGTATTATTTATCGAAAGAGGTGTTGGACAGAAACCCCCGAGCAAACAAAGCCAAAACTGCTCTCCCATTGCCAAAACATGACTCCAAAACAAACAGAGGCTACAACTGGTAAGACTCAGTGACTGTGCTTGTTGAAAATACACTTATGGTTATATAAGACATACTGTATATATATAAGTGTTTAAACTAAAGTATAATGAGCCGCATCTGACTTTAATCAACTCCCCAAAAAGAGACTGGACCCATGTTTACAATGGACTCCCCTTAAAGTGTTATGTAACACATATGATCTCAACACTGACTCCTTAGAGGACAGGGCTGCAGCAGCAGCAGCTTTAGGCCATTATCTCTGTGTGTGCAAATTCATCAGACTCACTACAGTATAAAAAAAAAATTGACACATGAATGGTGTAATAGGAACTACCTTTAGTGAGAGGCTGCTGGGGAGCACAGAGAGTCCATCACTTCCTTCTCCAATCTGGTGATGCTTGTGGCCGACTTCCATAGAATCCATTTCCAGCCTCTGCAAGATATACACACAGAAAGGAGCAATGATGAAAGGAAAAATCGATCAAGCTCACTATAGTTTTCCTTACAATTCCAAATACACTACCTTAAAGTATTCTTTTGTCCTCTTTGAGTCCTTTGTAACAACGCGCCACGCGGCTATAATGCGTTTGAGGCGGCCAGCGCTCACAAGTGTCTCGAGTTTCTCAATGGCAGCTAAGTTAAGAAGAAATTTGAAACTTATTTTAAATGGTTAGCAATGGTTATTGAACAGAATGCATTTGTGCTTCTCCTTAGAGGAAGGGAGGAAAAAATGTTAAGGTTAGAAAAACAAGATACTGAGTTCAGAACCCCCGAGGATGGTTTTGGCTCGTAAAAACCGAATTATAAAGTGCTCGGGGGCAAAATGAGTCACAGGAGTGGGTGTACACAGTGGGGAAGAAATGATTGTGAGGAAAGACTTTTACTTTGGACACATTTCTTAACCGCAGCTTGTGTTTTCTCAGGGTATATACAGTTGCCAGTTCATTAGGTACACTGGTGAAAATGAATGAATTCTAATACTACGTGTAACAGTCGTGCACTAAATCTTAGCTTCATGAAGGTTATGAGATTCAGCACTTGTTTAAAATAACTGAGAGTTGATTCATTTGTGTTTTCATTTCAGAGGCTGTGGTTTGTAGTACTATTAAATTGTACCGTGTTGTACCGACACACGTTTCTAAAGTTTTGACATCCCCATTTCAGTTAGTTCCAATTTAACAGCACCACAAAGAGTATACCCCCCAAAATTATCATGCAGTTAAATTACCACTTTTCTGACTGAACATTAGTGAAGCTAAGATTTAGTTCTGATATATTAGAATGCATTCATTTTCACAAGTGTACCCAATGAACTGGCAAGTGAGTGTACCTGAGTGTCAGAGCTTGAAAAGACGTTCATCCACATTATTTAAGCCAAGAAGCCCTCATTCCAATTTACTCAAGTAGTCACCTACCAGCCTTTGTCTTCTTGCGTAATTTTACCCATTTCAGCCATTTGGTGAGTGCAATGCGTTGGCATGTCCTCTCAAAGTGTTTCTTTGCCACGTCCATCTTCAGTGTCAGCTCCATGGCATCTCTCTTGCTCTGAATGATGAACCTCTTCCACTTTCTGTCACACAACAGCAAACACAGCTCATTATTAATTCAGTGACGAGGTGTGCAGGCAGCCTCTCAGAAGCCTGCATTAATTCAGTAGGATGGCAATCATAAGCCGATCAGGCATAACATTATGACCACTGACAGGTGACGCGAATAACATTGACCATCTCGTGACAACAGAATGTTCTGCTGGGAAACTTTTGGACCTGACATTCACGTGGACGTTACTAAGCCATGTACCACCCACCTAGACCGGACCAGACACCCCCACCCCATAGCAATGACACTCCTTGATGGATGCAGCCTGATACAGGCACACACACAAATATGATTTAAGGCCCCCACTAACAACATTAGTTACACCAGGACACCCTCAGAAGGCCCATGTCCATTCTCTGATGAGTCACAACTGTTTTGGAGACACAAGAGAGACCTACACAATATTAGACAGGTGGTCATAATGTTATGCCTGATCGGTGTAATTTGGCAGAAAAAAATGCAGGGAATTAGGAAATAATCAAATTAAAATGCAGCAGCAAATCTGGTCGGTGTATTATCCTTCCCAAATAAGTTTATTAAATTAATTATTAGTATTGGACATTCAGACGGGGCGAGGAGGAGGGGGGGGGGGGGGGGGTGACTGATGGGACAAAAAAGGGTCAATGGGGGAGATACCTGTACTGACAATGGGCAAGCTGAAAGGTAATCTGTGAAATATAATATCCTCCTGAACCACTTGATCACAATGATGTAGAGAAACTGATCAGGACGGTTTAGAGTTACATCTGAACTAAAAAGGCAGACGGAAGTGCAGCCCTTGGAGTAAACGCTAAACTTCAGGTTGGACTGATTTTGACACAGCACCAGCTGCCTTCAGTCACCTAATTGCAATCAGTGAGCACTGAGGTTTTCCTTCCGTGGACTTTTCCTGCCAGTGCTTGAGCTCAAACTTTCAGGAGAAAGAGAGGGCAGAACATGAGTGATTATTGTATATAATCAACGATCTGCTTCTGTTGCAGTCATGGCTCTTCTGTGTGGGTAAATAACATAATAACATTGTTTTTTTTTGTTTTTTTTAGCTAAATGTGTCTTGTCACTTTCGTCTCTGAAAATGTTTTATTTTCCAGGGTGTCTTGGCTTTGCACTGTGTTATGGATTTGGATTTGTTTTCCTCTCCAGCAAGGTAAGAATTTTAGCATTCTTCACTTACATAAGCAACCATATGAGTTTAATGTGACGTTTACTCCCTGGTAGGATACAGCGTTGCACATGACTCCCATCTGTTTCCTTCTGGAGTATCTTTAAACACAAACTATGAGGATGAGACGGAAACTACAAGACAACAAAGCATTCCCCCTCAGAAAGATCACTTCCTAGATACAGATGGAGAGGACGTCAACCCTGCAACTAGCCTTGATGAAGAGATGGAACAAAGACAACCAGACGTGGTACAGGAGGAAGATGAGTATTTAGAGGCTTCTCCTTCTCCTTCGATGAAGAAATATGAACATTCAAGTTCTGAACATCATCCGTTTGGCATTTTAGTGAAGGAACATGCAGAAAAGCACATGAAAGGCATCAGTTTCCCAACAATCAATCATTTTGAACAGTTTATAGAAATTATGAAGAACGCCTTCTTAACACCAGGGAGTGACTTTGGTATACATTTTCAAACTGCACAGGAAGCTGTGAAAAATGTTGAATCTTCAGGAGAGTCTAATTTGGACAATGAAGGTACTATTCATGTTGACAACAGTAAAAATGATGTTTGGAATGGACAGGATGCCAGCTACAAAATGCCAGATAAACGTCTCTCTTTTGCTGATCCTGTGGACTCCAGTGAAAGTCTCATTTCTTCCAATGTTTCTGACAACCAAGAGTTTCGACCGCGCTCTTTCTTGGAAGCACAATATCATTTAGCAGCCACAGAACGTGACTCGAGCAATGTGGCTGATGGAGATTTTCCTGGAGGATATGATGACATCTTTTTAAGCGCGCCTAAAAATGAGCATGTTCAGTCGACAAGCAACGATCAGCTAGAACAAATACAGTTTCCCTCAGACTCATTCTTCGGAGAGGATTATTCTTTTACTGCAGCTTCCGTTAAACATCCAGGCAAATCATCTCAAGATTTCAGCCACAATGAAACATCCAGTTTAACACCCCCTGAGCTGAATATCCCAAAATCAGAATATACATCTCACAGTGAGGACTATTTAAAAAGATATCAAACGCCATCAGGTGGCTTTGACCTTGGTAAAGACTTCCCCAGAGTGACTCAACCTGATGTCCCACATGAACAAAAGCCAGCATTGTTGAATTACCATGGCAAACCTTTATATGCACCAATTGATCGACTGCCAAAAAGGAAAATACCAGCCAAGTATTCACAAAATAATAACTATACTCCTGTCGTCTTCCAGCCCAGAACTGGCAGTTCTGTTTCTGCAAGCTCTAGTAGCCTTTTACCGCAGAGGCCTATTGATTCTGTGGGTGTTCAAACAAATATTCCACGTGATCTTCAAAATCAGATGGACAAGTCTCACCTGGTGTCCACCTCCCTTCATGGTACAAGCAAACATAATGGCTACCTTGGATACCAGAAAGACCGCGTCACTCCTTTCATGCCAACTGAGGAGAAATCAGACCTTTACAATCCAAATCTAGTTTCTGTCACTGAGGAACTGAATGACGACGCCACATCTAGTGGCACAGGCTCACCCCAGAGTGGGGTCACATCTTACAAAGTTAAAAACTTAATGCGCTCCTTTTCTACGCCACAAAGACGAGGCATTTCCCCCGATGATATAAATGTGAGCGTAAGGAAGATGCTTCCAGCCAGCGTGAATAGAGAGCGCAGAAACTTTCCTTACTGGATCTCTAAACTGATGTCTGTGCCCAAAGGTTCTGCTCTGAGCTGGATCGCTGCGAGGAACGGTGGAAACGGAAAGAGCCTTCCTCCTCGACGGCCCAGAAATATGTCACCGTTATTTCTGAATGCATATATGAAATCGAGTAACTGGTACACAAGGGCTAAAGCTTTTCAATCAAAAACACGTTTTACACCCTATTGACAGGCGCAAGGATATGACTGCTAAAGACAGAAACATGCCCTAAGACAAAGTAAATAAAAGAACACCACATCCTACAATATGCAGAACAGTACAGCAGACAGATTAAATGGTACCTGGAGAAGCTTTCAAATGTTTTGTTTGTGAATATAAGTGCTGCCCTTTTAACAAAACTTTAAAAATCACATGTGAAACTTGTGAATGTCTTTCCTCCTCATTTAAATTGTAGGTCACATTGCTAGTCGCAAATACAGTGTGAATGCTCTTTCTCCAACTGGAGCTGAATTAATTTTACTTCTGTATCCAGTGGGATCTGTTTACAGGAGCAAATCAAGTTTCTTGTGGTCTGCACATATTGACAATAATAAGTAAAGGCCTAAGCAGTTTACAGTGTTTACTTGTCTTTATTCTCAAATGGAATATTTTAACAATTTCATTGTTTTTCAGCTGACAATTGTCATAAATGCTAAAAGCCAACAGCGAGCAATCTAAGGCTTTTGACTCGTACCTCCAAGAAATCCTTGATCAGTTAATGAAACCCTGAGTACAATACTGCAGGCCTACCTGAAGCAAGAGCTTGTTAAATTGTTACTGTAGTAGGCATAGGCCTTCTCAAAGAGACAAAAGGATGCCTAGAAAGGAATACAGAGCAGAAAATATTATAAAAGCACAAAGTATCTGACTTTTAATTAATCTGAGCACGGTGCCAAACCATACCATGTTGTTATATGGATCCATATAGTCTGTGTCCACTGGCTTCCGTGTCAGAGAGGTTGTTGTTGCAGTGTGTTGTGCTGCATCAGCGACAAATTTGTGCCTTTTTAAAGAGAAAGTTATCATCAAAAACTGAATGTTTCTGAATCCTCACATCACAGACAGTTTATTAATCGGCGATTTATATGAAATGGATTTAACAAAATCATGTTAAATGACCGTTTAAAATGTCAATATACACTGATCAACCACAACATTAAAAGTACTGACAGGTGTATGACGTTCATGTGAATAACATATGTGAATAACATTCATCGTCTCATTAGAATACAATGTTCTGCTGGAAACCCTTTGGTCCTGACATTCATGTGGATGTTACTTAGACACATAAATATCATTGCTGACCAGGCTCCCCCACCACATTGCAACAACACAGCCTGTTGCCCATTTCCATTGGAACAATGTGGCCTGCTACACCACAGAAAAATGCTTAGGAACAGCACTAAAATATAAAAAAACAGCTTGAAGTGTTGACCTGGCTTCCAAACTGATCACATCCTGGTGCCAGGCACCACAAGACACACTCAGAAGGTCCATGTCCACTCCCCAGTGAGTCAGAACTGTTTTGGAGGCACAAGGTAGACCTACGCACTATTAGGGAGGTGGTTTAATGTTGTGGTGATCAGTGTATAATGGAAACGATGTGAGAAGTGGTTACTAGTAGAAGAGGTCATGCATTTTGTCTATTCTACATAACCCATAAATTATCTTTGGGAGCTGAGGACACCAAATATCCCAGGGTGGTTGTTCATAAAGTGACTTTAAGTAAAAATTAAAATGTAAAGATAATCTATGTAAATCCACAACGTAAATTAACAAAGGTGGGCACTGCAACCAGGGAAACACATTGAAATTAATCTTTTGATCAAATTAAATGTAGCTAAAGAAAAACATAACACTCCCTGGTTCACATTTGGTAGCCTTTGATGACTTTATAGTAACAGAAAACGTGAGAAAGTGAGCCACCATGTGTTTGTCTTAAGAAAAGTCACAAAAGAGGGTCTACATACCAGTCCACACCATGAAGGTCATCATTTGCCTGCAAGGACTTAAGACGGTTCTTCAGAAACTGTATTGGGTCACTGGGACATGACAGACACGAAGCTGTCAATAATACCTGTTAAAGGAAAATTAACATGATTTTTAACATTCAAGAAGAAAACAACAACAACAAAAAAAAAACTGTCACGGTGAGTTAAATGTATATTAACGTAGCTAAACTTTGTTAGCCACACAGCGTCACCAACACTCCTACACAAGATAATTTACCTTATATATTTGTGGCAGACATTGTTTCAGTTCGCACTCTTCCAGGACAGGCTCTGAGTTTGCCACGGCCATGTTTGGTGAAACAGCTGAATAACTGTCTTAATTAATAGCAAAGTTATCGCGTTACTTCTGTTTGTCAGATTTCACCTGTTTCCCCATCTCAACTTGGGAAGTCGCCGTTGCTAGGTAACGAATCAAGTAAAACGAAGGTGACGTTAAATGTTGGACAACTAATGAGTGGCAGCAATGTTTAAATGTAGCGTACAAAGTCAACAAATCATCTTCGTGTATATACAACTTTTCTGATAACAAATTAAATCAACGTCTTTGGAACATTTGCCAAATAAAACTATATTTTTAAAGATGGATTCTACGATTTTTATTACAACGTATTGTGACTGGAAACTCAGGGAAAGATTTGGTCGACCACTTGAAGCTGTAGCCGGTCTTATGTCACAATCAGTTTCCTGGCGGGGTCATCTTCCCCGCTGGCCCGCGCCCCCGGATAACAGCGCCGTGGACGCGCGTTGCAAGTAAAGCTCGCCCACGAATTGTTGACTTTGTTGTCCCTCACTGTCAAGTTCACCTTATCACATTGGTCACTTGTTGAGTCACAACAGAAATCAGGGATTCATTTGAAAACAACAACTACTGTAATTAGACAATTGATAATTTTTTGGCCAGCTAACACGTAATGGTTTATACTGGTTTATAGTTTTATTATCTAACAACAACAGTGCTCAATGTTCATAAACCTCAAACCTGAATATTTAAGGAAGTGAAAGTGAGGTTTTGGAGATTATCTGTGTGTGCACAATCATTAGGCAACTATTAGTGTGCAGAATTATTACGTAACTCAAAGAAAAACAAAAATATTCCCTTCTCATTTACTTATTTTCATCTTTTTAAGTCAGAATAATAAACAATCAACTCAAACTTTACAAATAAAACATTCCTGACAATTCAAAAAATAAACCAGTGACCAATATAGCCAACCTTCTTTTCAGAAACACTCAAAATTCTTCCATCCGTGGAGTCTGTTAGTGTCTTGATCATTTGACCATCAACTTTTTGTGCAGCAGCAACCACAGCCTCCCAGACACTGTTCAGAGAAGTGTACTGTTTTCATTCACTGCACACCTCACATTTAAGAAGGGCCCACAAGTTCTCAAAAGGGTTTTAGGGCAGGTGAAGAAGGGGGCCGTGTGATTATTCTTTCATCTTTAAGAAAGCCTTTACTGGCTAGGCACGCACTGGAGTACTTTGATGCATGAGATGGAGCACTGTCCTGCATAAAAATCATGATCTTCTTGAAAGCTGCAGACTTTTTCCTGTGCCAATGTGTGAAGAAAGTGTCTAGAAACTGGCAGTAGGTTTGGGTGCTGAGTTGGAGTCCATCTTCAACCCGAAAAAGGTCCAACAAGCTCATCTTTAATAATTCCAGCCCATACCAGTACCAGTACCACATTTATGTTACAACCTGGTTTGAGGGCCACAACATAAAGTGCAGACAATACGACAGTTACAAAAACAAAGTTTATTTGAGTAAATTGTATAAAAACATATAAAGGCAAGAGTGAGAAGCAGTGAGTCTTGGTGTTTTTTACAGCTGAAAAGGGTGGCGTCTCCTCAGACCTATTTTTTAATCCATACCATCAGAGGGGTGGCCCATTAGGATTAGGATTAGGGTGATTAAATCCATGTGTAGCCAAAGACACTTGCCCTGCCACTGCAAGGCCAGTAAAGGTGCAGAGG
Source organism: Chelon labrosus (assembly GCF_963514085.1). NCBI lineage: Eukaryota > Metazoa > Chordata > Actinopteri > Mugiliformes > Mugilidae > Chelon > Chelon labrosus. Next base: position 18,374,580 of record NC_140344.1, read on the forward strand.
AACATAACACAGGCATACATACTGTATAAACACAAAGAGGCTGACAAGGGAACTCTGGAGGGAGAAGAAATTTAAAAAACTTAATGGACATTTTGATGTATTTTATTTCACAGAATTCAGACAATGAAGCCAACAGCATCATGGATCAACATGTGATCGGGGCGTAGTCTTATTTTGGTAGTTTTGTCCTTAATTTCTCCAAGAACGTTGTAAGTTAAACAGAAAGTTTGCATGTAAACGTGATTAGTCACTGATACTAGAAGAATTTGTTAATAAGATTATAGTTCCACCATCTGGCCAAGCTGTGTAATGTCAATGGGTGACAAAAAAACTGCAAATTTATGTTTCATCAATTTTCCTAAATGAATACAACTTTCCTCATATGCTCCTCCTCTATAATATTTATATATAATTATGGATATTTTATTTAAAATGTCCTCTGCAGTGTGTTTCTTGATGACCCTGCAGCCTAGTAAAGCTGTTCAATTTAATACAAGTGCTGCTGGAGTTGTGACCTTTCTACAGTTTCTTTCCTCCACCGTGCATCTTGGTAGCAGGTGAAGTTGCACCAGAAACACATTTTTTCTTCATGCATGTACAAATCCTCCATCATGAATCCAGCTGAAAGTTGCAGCTCAGCCTTCACTCATTTTTATCTTTATTTATAGTTCTGTTTTGTTCAACATGGAGCCACCTGGCAGCGTGAAACCGCAAACTGTGACTATTTTGGGGCTTCACGGTTACTGCCTCCATGGTACGAGCATCGACTGTATGTGGGTACGAGCATCGACTGTATGTGGGTACGAGCAAAACGTTTCGTGGGCGAGCTTTGCTCTAAACGCGCGTCCACCGCTCCGTGTCCAGGGAAACACATCCCGACGAGGAGACTGATTCAGACACAAAACCGGAACTACACTGAGTATTGTTGACAACTGTGGCTTGTCAGTAAAGTTGTCCAGTTTTATAACAATGAAGCTGTTGAAATGTATTTCCGTGCTCTTTGTAGTGGTCTGGACGGGTTATCGTTAGTGCTAGCTGACTAATGAGCCGGGTGCTAAGTTCATAGACTTTATTCATAACCTTTCAGGGCATCTGGAGCTTAGCTTAGCTTAGCTAGCTAGCTAGCAGAGCTTAGCTAAAGACACTAGCGGCAGCATGGGCGATGGCAGCATTACTCCCAGGATAGGCAACATGAAGGCTTTGCTCGGCATTGTTGCCGGAGCTGGAGCTTCTTACGGGATATACAAACTCATCAGCGTGGGGGTTTTCAAGAGAAATAAGAAAAGTGTCCCCACTGAAGGTCCTGGTGGTGTGAAGAGCAATCAGCAGAGTGGAGTGAAGCTACAGCCGGGGAGTCTGCTGGCCAGAGTGTCTGGGCTGGATGTTGTCTGTCCTCGACCAGTGGATGCTTCATCAGGTACGAACCAGGTGGCCTAATATGAAAGTGAATACCTCAAGGTTATAGTATAAACACTTGGGTTATTATTATATATATCATACAGAATTATGTATCTCATAACTTATATATCTTGTGTATTTAATATATTTTATACAGTATTTATATATCATGTAGAGTTCTATACATATTCTTCTTATACTTACCTCTATATATTATTATAAAACTCTTTATATCAGACCTATTTATCTACGTATACAAACAATATCTCATGTCCACTCCATATTTTAGACTCTCACATTTTGTATATGTTACATCTACATCCCTATATTGCCCTATATTATATATATCCTTATATGCTGTATACAGTGTGTATATGTATACTTTATACTGCATATATATATATTTTGTATATATATACTTACACCCTTGTATATTTAAAATATACTTTTGTATAATTTATATATACTTTTTATACATTTGTACCTCATTATACATTTTATTTGTGTGTTTTACCCTTTTGTATTGACATATGAGTCCTCCTTTATATGTAACGATGCTACTAGATACCGAATTTCCTATCTATCTATCTATCTATCTATCTATCTATCTATCTATCTCTCAGTGCACTTTAATGATAACTATGATAGATTCTCCATGACAAGCTCAATAAGTGATGTTAGTGTCTTATTGATTACAGGTGATATCATCCACCAGTCCCCCAGCAACCTGGAGCCACAACACTTGAAAATGCTGCTGTCATGTCTGCAGACCAGCGATAATCCATCAGACAGATGTCGGATTCTGCTTACATTAGGAAACACTGCCGCCTTTACTGTGAATCAGGTACAGTAAAAATGCATCATCATGGCGCCAGTCAGTGGGTGGGGTATTCTAGGCAGCAAGTGGACAATTTGTCCTCAAAATTGATGTGGTAGAAGCAGGAAAAACGATCAAGCGGAAGGATTGGAGCTGCTTTGACGAGGGTTAAATTTGCATGGACGGATGACTGGGTCAGAGCATCTCCAAAACTACAGATCTTGTGTGGTGTTCATTGTGTGCAGTGATCAGTACCTGTCAATAGAGGTCCAAGGAAGGAAAAGCAGTGAACCGGCGATCAATGATCAAGTGGGGAGTGAAGGCTGACTAGTGTGGTCTGATCCAATAGATGAAATACTGTTTTGTATGGGGCTGTGTGCCCTTGGAGCAGTCAGGGTGTCCATACTGACCCCTGTCCAGTGCCAAAAGCTCCTAAAATGGACACGTGAACATCAGAACTAGATCACAGAGCAATGGAAGAAGGTGGTCTGGTCTGATGAATCACGTTTTATTTTGCGTGACATGCATTGCTGAGATGCAAGAAACACCACTATGCCGTGTCCATGGGGCTGAGCTTGGTCTGCAAAGATGTTCAGGTGGTGGTAGGTATCAGAGTGACATCCACATACGTGCCGGCACTGTTTTAGTCATCGTAATAAGATCATCTGTGTTATTCACTTCACAGATGGTGGTGGTTTTAATGTTGTGGTCGACACTTTCTCTTGAGCCTGCCTTAGTGAAGTCTGTCCTGCTTTATTGTGTAACAAGAATCTATATTTACTATTACTGTGCACAGCTTAAGAGTCGCGTATCTGTTGTTGTTGTTTTTTTTTATAATTTGTGTCGTTATTTTTTGTGTTTGTCTATGTTTTTCTGCTTCACTGATCCCACAGAATCTAATACGGGAGTTTGAAGGAATCCATATCATAGCCGGTTTCCTTTCTGACGCTGCCGCTGAGGTTCGAGTGCAGACTCTGAATGCTTTAAATAATCTGTGCATGAACATCCAAAACCAGGAACAAATAAAGGTCAGTCAAGTCTGCAGCCATTCTACTGTTTCGCTTATTTTGGAGAAGACATGTTCCACTAAAAACATCCTGTTTCATAGGTTTATGTGCCGCAAGTGCTGGAACTGATCGAGATGTCACCAGTGAATTCGGACCTTCAGCTTGGTGCTCTGAGGCTGCTAACGAACATCTCAGTGACGGACAAACATCAACACTTGCTGAAGCAGTCGATTACACTTTTACTATCTTTGCTGGTTGTGAGCAATGAAGTGCAGCAGGTTTGTATATTTTGGGCAGCGAAAAAAGATGTTCAAAGAAGTTGTGGCTTTAATTGGAAGATTGTTATAGCCAGTAAGAGTGTGAGTCTTGTATTTTTGTTTCAGGTTCAGACTTTGAAAGTCCTCGTGAATTTGTCGTCTAACCCAGACATGATGGACGACATTGTTCAAGCTCAGGTAAAACGGAAGGGATGAAAATTCTTTAGTCTTTATCTGATCGGCCTCATGTAAATCAAACAAGCGGCGTAGTTTGCATGTTTTTATGTAACACACAGTACTCTATTTGTCACTCAACAGTTTTCCTCATTCTTGCATTATCTTCCTTTTTCATCCAGGCCCCAGCTTCTGTGATGCTGCTGTTTGACGAGCGAACAGCCCCTGCGGTGCTCCTGCGGCTGCTGACCTTTGTAGGGAACTTGAAGGCCTGGAGGCCGTCCGCACAGGTGGCTGATGAACTGAGGCGGAAGCAGGATTGCCTCTTCCGGGTCATGTTGGATGAATCTTCCCAGCTGCAGGGCAGACTCGTCCAGCTGCTTTCTCACCCTGATGGGGAGATTCAGGCCCAAGTGGCTCGTATCTTGACATAGACTCCCCTCTCTTGGCCCACACTATAATTTTGCTTCCTCACATTTTTGCCAAAGCCGCCAACCTTTCGTCCTTCCAGTTTTAAATTATACATCTGTTGGCATTATCCGTATGGAAGAGCAGGCTGTGTAGTCTCCTGTGGATACTTTTGGCTTTCTCTGTCACACCGTATCACCCCGTACAGTGTTCTCTAGCTCAATATTATCGCCACACATAACTAAGCGATCTCTGCCACCCCGATTTCTTGCATCCTACACTGCAATTAGTTGATGAGCACCTAGTGAGCAGGAAGCAGGGAGAAAGCATTCATTTAGTTAAGTGTAAAAAACACGCCACCTCTTCCTGCCAGAGACTATTTTCTCTCAAAGACCCATAGTGCCCTTTCTTCTGAGAGCCTCACCTAAAATCTCTGAAGACACGTTCCAGGTGAAATTTCTGAATCCAACCCCACTGCCAGAAGTTTTCTAGAGAATGTTTCAGCATGTCCCAGTGTACCACTATTCTGTGGTTCAGAGAGTTGTTGTTTTTTTTTGCTGCACACCTTCGCATGCCTTGGATTGAAGTACTGCAGCTCCAGTCCTCGCTGGATTTTTCTCCTAAATAAATCTACACATTTTACCAGTGTTTTGAATCGTAACCTTAGATGGACCAAAGTGAGTTTAATCTATGATGGTTGGCTTCATATTACATGAGATAGTGAGGGATTTAGTAGGATTTTGACACTGCCTCACCAGCATTAAGGAGAGCTAGCTGAGGTGTTCGGGACACCTGGCTCACGAGGGAGCCTGAACATCAACTTCAGAGATCACAATTGCCTGGAGGGGGTTGATCCAGGATGTTCTTTTGTTGAATGTCAACTGGCCTGTAAACACCTGCAAATCCCCCCCTGGGACGTGTTGGAGGAAATTACCAGGAAAAAGGATGTCTGGACCTCTATGATTGTTTGACAACAACCACGAATATCAGACAGAAATACGGCTCGGAAATAACTGTAAGACTGCTGCAGCAGAATAGTGACGATAGCCATGAGTGTGTGAATATTTTTATTTATAAAATAGTTTTTTGAATTGCAGCAGGGATCGAATGTTAAACACAAACCTCGTTGCCATTTTCAAGCTATGCACTAATAAGTGGCAGATCCACCTGTAGGACTGGAGCTGTGGACCTTGTTGTCAGTACTGAGAGAAAAGAGGAGGATGTGTGTATATGCATGAGAAATGTGACTGTTTGATTCAAGATGTTTATGGCATGGGTAAGTCCGGGTGAGAAATGCTGCACTTTTTTTTTTTTTGGACTTTGTTAAACCCAAATCTAAATATCTCTCAGGCGATAAGGTTTACCAGAATATTTCCAGCAGGAGGCTGATTTACTTGTGACTTAGAGTATCCTATTTATTTAATTAAGCTAGTGAACATTTTGACTATTAAAGGGAAACTATGTTTGTCTGTTTGAATAGTCAATAAATACCCGATGAGGCGTATTATTGATATCGATCTCCTGTCCTTTTATCCTTGGTCGAGTCTTCTTTGTGTAGACATGGCATGTAGACTTGGGACAAGAACTAAATAGTATTTATATTATCTTGTCTGGACTTTAAAGTCTGTTAATCTACAAATATTTCTTTTGGCAGAAAACTGAAAACATCACACTGTTATTTAGATTCGATGCTAGAATCTAAATTACTGTGTTTTGTCTGTGAATGTGTCAGTGGTCAAGAACCAAAATACCATTATTACTGTATTTATAGACGCCAGACTAAACATGAAGCAGTAAGTTACTATTAAACTACAGATAGACAATGTGCCCTGACTTTAGTTGAGGTTAAAGACTTAAAAAAGGCACTGAGAACATTTAAAGTTGAGAGACATTCGTCTTCTGTAACCGCTTGTTCCTGTGAAGGGGTCTGCTGGAGCCTATCCCAGCTGTCATCGGGCGAGAGGCGGGGTACACCCTGGACAGGTCGCCAGTCCATCGCAGGGCTAACACAGAGAGACAGACAACCATTCACACTCACATTCACACCTACGGCCAATTTAGAATCACCAATTAACCTAATGAGCATGGGAGGAAGCCGGAGTACCCGGAGAGAACCCACGCAGACACAGGGAGAACATGCAAACTCCACACAGAAAGGCCCAGTCGGCCCATGGATTCAAACCCGGGACCTTCTAAGTTGAGAGACAGATTTTTTTATATCTTAATTTTATTGCTCTTATAAATGCAATCATGGTCTATATAATTTGTCTTTTTATACAAAGAAATTACAAAAACATCTTCACTGTCAAGTCTCTTGAGACTATTTAAATTATTTTTTGATGCTATATGAATGAAATTAAACAAATTTCTACAGATTAATGTCAATTTGTTAAAAATATATAATCTAAAATAAGTGTTTGCCTCCTTTGGTTGCAGCTTTAAAGGGGTTTAATATGTTTTACAGCCACTGTATAGCATGAGGTTCAGCTCCAACAACATTGGATCCTTCATTTCCCACAATGCATCCCAGTTGTCTGTTTTATTCTGAACAATATCTATTGGTTAATTAGGTGTTGTTTCAATAAAAGCCCATGTCATGTCCAAACTCAGGACTAAAACATATTGAGGTGATTGTAAAATCTGTCTCAGAGCCGCAGCAGACACCATTCAGAGGCTGGTCTAATATAAGAAGGGAAATCATGTGTAAAATTGGTTTAGGGCCATTTGAAGCACTTGACTTATTTGAATGATTTATTACTTTGACTCACACTTCTATAGTAAATGTGCTCTATAAATGACCTCAATGTTTGAATAAAAATGTCTAGACCTAGATGAATATTCTTTATGAAATATAAACCCTGATTAATCTTATGAGGCTCATGTTTGTTCAGTTGAAGAAACAATATTTTAAACTGATTTAACAGTGATGCGTTCAGGTCTTTGTCTCCCTCGCTTCCTCCCTCCCTCCTACGCCTCTCCCACTCCCTGCCTCCCTCCCAAACAGCCTCCTCCCCCTGTGAACAAACGAGATGACCATCGTTGGATCAGCCTGACTCCATCAGAGTCACACCGAGGATCAGTGAAGCGCAGGCGGGCAAACAACGACCACAGGCGCACGGCTCAGGACGCACACACACACATAGACACGGCGTTTTCGGATTAAAAGCAGCACCAGCTATGAACATCCTCCACATCCAGTAAACGGAGCTCTCTCTCTCTCTCACACCATTTACGCGTCGAGGATGAACGGGACTGCGGCGGCCACGGGATCGGCTTCTTGCCGTTTCGCCCACTATTTTGTTGTGTGTGGAGTGGACACGGAGACGGGCCTGGAGCCCGACGATGGAGCTGGTAGGTTCTAATTAAAACACCAAAGGAGCTAATTAAAAAATAAAACCCGCAGCCGATTTTATGTTTGGTGACATTTTATTTCAAGTCAACATTTAACAGTTCACACAGGCCTTTATGTGCTGCAGTGACAGCCGTGGAAATGTGTTTTTCTTTCTGTCATCGCTGTTGACAACGTTATCAGTGAGTAGTCTGTGAAAAATACTCTGCGTTTTACCAAAAAATATGTCAGTATTTCTACAATTACTTTGACAGGATTTGTGTATTTCTCTGAGCATCAGGTGCTGATGAAATATATATTTTATATTCTGGTGTTTGACACTTAAATCAAATCTAACATTTAAAGATAAATATTTTTTTGTTTCTTGTGAATCTGAAGCAATTTAATTGAATTTAAATGACAATTCTTCCCTATAACAGCACAGTCTTGTCCTTTTGTTTGACCTCTGCTTGGTAGAAACGTCTCCGCTCCGGTTGATGTTTAATCATATTTTCATGACAGCATTGGGAGTCAGTTGAGGATGTTTCTTTTGTGTGTTTTCTGCAAGTCATCCACCTGGATCAGGAGCGTTTGAGGGAAAGGGTTTCAATGTGGAGAAAACAAGAGCATCCCGTTCTGCTCATTAAAGCTGGAACACAGCTGGAACATCCAGGCAGTGGGCTCAGGGTTAACGCAGGGCTGTGTGGTCACAGATTACACTGTTATGTGATTCACAAAGCAGTGATTAATCCATGTGATGGCTTCTTGATCTCACACAGACGTGTATCTGTCATGGTGACATCCAAAATCCATCTTTTATTAAAAAATAAATAAATAAATAAAAGCAGAATCTGGTAAAGGAGGTGAAAGGAATTGGATACTGTAGTGCGGGCGGATGTGGAGGTTGCCACGGTAATGAAAGCTGCAGTGATGCTGCCTCAGTGTCAGGTGTTTGTGAGGGTTTATTTGTGGCAGGTTGAACTCGGATATCAGGTGGCGTTGCTTTCTCCAGTGCAGGGTTGTTGACACAGAGTCGAGGACAGATTCACCCTGGAGTCCCGTGTGACGTCTGTCCTGATGTGTGTGTGTGTGTGCTGCAGTCTTTATGAGGAGACTCAACCTGAAAAGATGCTCAGGTTTGAGTTCAGGAGCAGCAGACAATAGTTATACCCCTGTATTCTCCATGTCCTCCTTTGTGGCAGCTCATGCAGAGCAGCTCCCCGGGGGGAAAGGTGGCTGAAACCAGATGGCTTTGTTTTGAATAGTCAGATAAGAGAGCTTGTTTTTTTTTAGGGACGAGCTCTGGATCATGTCGGGATGCATAGCTCTGCTGCAGATTTTCCAGAGCTTTAACTAACTAGACTTTGATAGCAGACCTCCTGCAGCGAGTGGCAACACTGTTGGCTGGTATATCTGAGCTCCTCCAATCTGCTTATGTAACAGCAGGTCATCTCAGACCCACTGCAGCAGGGGACTCTGCTCCATTCAGGGGATTTCTGCCTCTGTGTCTTTCCCTTAACAAACATATTCCTCAAAGTCAAGCATTCGTTGTGTTCAGTATATATGTGTATATATATATATACATATATATACACATATATATGTGTTTAGATGAGGTCATGCAGTATCTCTTTTTGTGTAAGCGTGTAATCAGTGAGTGCCCACCGAGAGACAATCTGCTCTTGTTGGCTTCTCAATAGATGCCACTGTGTTTTCTGCAGCCTAATCAAATTTCACGTGACGTTCACTGTAGGAATGCCGAACGGCCGAGGCTTCGGGCCCGATGACAGTCACAGGGGGATGACATCAGTGGAGGATGAGAACTCCCTGACCGAACAGGGCTACTTTATGATGTTGAACAGAAGACAAAGAGGCATGCACCAAACATCTTACTGCTCGCACACAGGACATTCAGTTCAGATATTTTGAGGCAGTCGACACCTAAGCTCTGTCTCTAAACCCGACTGAGCTGGTCCCCCTCTTCAGCGGACGGACAGATTTGTAATTTAATGATGAAGAGATTTAAACAGTTCGAACCGTAAAAGTAATGACTCCTCATCAGTCAGTGCCAGCTGACATTTTAATCTCCGCTTTGTGTAACTGTCCTCATCATGTAGTGATGTGATGAATGGGCCAGGGAGGGTAATTCGGCAGATTCTGTCGCGGTTCTGTCCTCGCTGCTGGAGTGCGTCTGTTTTTTGGGACTGAGGACCACTCGGAGTCATAAATCTCTGAAATGATCATCTAAAATGTGGAGTGAATATGAAACTCCCAAAACTACTGACGTTATAGTTTTTTCAGATTTTCTCTCTGATAGAAAACTGAACATATTTGGCATTTTTTTTAATCATTACTTTCTAATATTTCTTTGACTTATTAATGTAAAATTTGATAATTACTGACGATGATGTAAAGCACATATCCCACACATGCCGTTTAACGTGCGATAATGTGATAAGAGGGTGAAACGCGCTAATTAGAGGCATGTAAGGTCTCCTTCAAACACGAAAACAAACCTCCCTCTGCTCTGTCACACAGTAAAAAAAAAAACAAAAAAACAACAGAGGCCTCATTTACACGTGCTCGGTGGGAACTCGCGTCAGGAGGAGTGCTGTTTTTTAATTGGGTCAGCTGACGATACCCGGGCTGACGTAACCGATGACAAGCACAAAAGCTTTCTCTTGATGGCTATCTTCTAGGCCACAGCGGAAGTGGATACCATGGCAACTCGGTGTCTTTCTGCGAGGATTGCCTCTCAGCGCCGGCTCCAATTTGTATCCTTAGCAAACACTACCTCCCCCCTTCTTCTTCTTGCTGTGATCCATTAGCTTCCGTCTCCCACCTCCCAGTCTGACTAACTTGAAGCGGTGCTCTTTTCTCACTCTGCCTGCGACACCGCTTCCTGTCTCGAGGTGCTTGTGCGTCATCTCGTAGGCAGCTGAGGTGGATGTTCCTGGATGCTGAGTGACTGCTGAGAGATGACTGGATGAGAATTCATGGTGGATTAGCGAAATGGGGACTGGAGCTGGAAGAGTACTATTCGAGGGCCTCCCCTCAGAAAGTGGATAAATAATGAAAATACCTCATCCGCTAGTATCACTCGATTACACACTCCTCTGAATCATACACACAGTTTACTTCTGCTGCCTCCTCTTTTTCTTTTTCAGAAGCTCTTCCTCATCCACTCATATTCACATTGACAGCACTTTCTGTGTAACCGGAGCTGGAAGCTGACACAAGGTGCACGTTGCAGGGCAATGCACCACTGAGGAATGTATAAGGAATATAGAGTTATCTTGCATGCACTGCAAGTTCAGTTCTTTCAGAAGCGGCATTTTTATTCCAGAGCTCTCCCTGTAAGCGAAGAGAGTTTCCTATACTGCAGAGTGTAAGGGATGACGGGTGTTGTATCACTTTTCTAGTCTAATCTTTATGGTAATGAGTTGAGTTGCGTAACCTATGGGAGGGTTTTTCCGTCTTTGCTGCAGAATGGCCCTCGCTGTCATACAAACGTCTTTAGTTAGACAAGGTTGCCTCGTCTGTACGTTTTCATAAATCAAAGCTGTGTCCCTTCCGGCCTGTTATAAATTCTGATCAAGGTCAAATATCGCTAATATTATAATCTAATCTCTAAATTCTCTTTGTCTGTGTGTCTTTCAGGCGAGGGCTTTGAGCAGAGCCCCATTCGGCGGTCCTTCAAGTCGAAGGTTCTGGTGCACTACCCCGAAAACACAGACAGGAACCCCTTCAACAAAGATGCCGTCAACATGGTGAGATGCTGGTTCACACATAAACGCTTCTGCTTCTGCTTCTGCTCCTTTGGTTGTTTTCTGTCACAGCAGTCGAAGAACAAGACGTGCCCGATGTTGCTTTTCCAACCAGTGAAAGTGAATAATGAAGGAAACAAAATTAACTGGAATAAAGTGTCGTAGGAACAGGAACACTCCTTTTCATCTCTCTTTTCTTTTTAGTATTTTTTTTAGCCTCTTTTTTTTTTTTGGCTTTAATATGCAGAGCGTGCTCATTGTTCACTGGTGGGAAAATCAGGTCAGCCTCAGAGAACTGTTTGCAGTCAGATGGAAATTAATTAATGTTAATGTCTGCCCTTGTTTCTGCTCACATGTTCAGATTTGCTGTAAACAGTGTCCCAGAAGACGCAGCGATGCGGGGTTAGATTGTGTCATAACAAATGAAACGACGAGAAAATACATCTTTGGCTTATTCTATACGTAGCATCTCATTTCTTTTTCCAGTTTCAGTCAAATATATTTCCTTTAACTCTCGGGAGGTGGGTCGGTTTTTGCACTAAATGCATTTTGGAGAACAATACAAGAACAATGTCAGCACAAGGATCTTTACATCTTCTTTTTTTTAGCTTTTTCTTTTGCTGGCTATAAGCTTGTCTTCCTTTTATATCCTCATCATTTATACCCTCAATGTGTTCTCTAACAGATATGTTTGCATTTAAATCCCGGTCAACCTTATTTTAGGGCAACCGCATTAAAACCAAAGTACTGTTTAGAAAATCCTGTTTATCAGTTGTTGCCACTTTATTCTAAAACCTCTTTTATGTTTCTTCTCTCTTTTCTGCTCTTCTTGCTTCTCTTCTTTACTTTCTCTTCAGCTCTGTATGCCGAGAGGTCTCTCCTTCCGCACTCAAGCGGACAGACTCGATCCTCAGTTTCACTCGTTCACGATTGCTTTCGATGACGGTACACGCTCCTACGGCTTTGTTCACACCTTCTACGAGGAGGTGACCAGTCCTCAGATTATCACTGCCATGCAGACACTCTGTCAGATGCACCACGTGGAGCATCACTCCTCTTCGTCAGCCTCCTCTCCATCCCCCTCCTCCTCGTCTTCTTCCGCCTCCTCACCTTCCACCTCCAGTATGGACTCGCTTGCGAGCAGCTTGGATGAGTCGGACGCCGAGTCTCTCGCCGGGGTGTCCGCCTGCCTCGGCTGCGTGGGCTCCTTTGATCCGGCACGCGACACCCTGTACGTGTCCAAAGCCCTCTGCCTCGTCACGCCGCTCCCTTTCCTTCAAGCCTCACGAGAGTTTCTGGCTCAACTGCACCAGGCGGTCACGTCGCAGACGGCCCCACCCCTCCCTCTAGAGAGCTACATCCATAACATCCTCTACGAGGTGCCCTTGCCTCCACCTGGAAGGTCCCTGAGGTTCCACGGGGTGCAGGGACCCATCGTGTGTCAGCGTCCCGGGCCGGGTGAGCTTCCGCTGGGGGAGTATCCTCTTGGAGAGGCGTTCTCCTTGCTGGGTGTGGACAATATGGTGAAACTACTTACCTGTGCACTCCTGGAGACACAAGTCCTGCTCTACTCTCAAGGTGAGCACACAGTTCTGGTATTTGCAATAGACTTTTTTTTTCCATAAATTTATGATGAATTCAATTTAGCTGCTTAGTTTCAGTCCTGTTCCTGCCCATGCTGGCTCGTAGCGCTCCTTGAATGTCACGGAGCCATTGATAATATCAGTCCCTAACTGTGCCATGCTCTGTAGCACGTAGACACGAATATTAATTATATCATCAACAAGAAACTAATGTCTGCAGTTTGATTAAACGTCTGCTCCGCCTGACTGAAAATGATGTCTGATTTATTTATCCTCATGTCCCGTTTTTACTTTTGTCTCAACACCTCTTCAGATTACCAGCGTTTGATGACAGTAGCAGAAGGCATCACCACTTTGCTGTTCCCGTTCCAGTGGCAGCACATCTACCTGCCCATCGTCTCTACGCCACTGCATCACCTTCTGGACGCCCCCGTGCCGTTCCTGATGGGCATCCAGCGCAGAGACGGAGCTCAGCGGTCCTCCCTCCACCTCCCGCACGAGGTACGACATGCGACAAGCAGCTGCAGACAATTCGAGTAAAGGGATCTAAAAGTGAAACATTCTTAAAGTCGAGCGGCTCAGTAATTCGCCGTCCGCCTCCAGCCAGTCGAACTGTGACGATAGATTTCCTCAGAGCTGCTAAACCCTCGCTCCCCTCCCTTTTCAAATCCAATCCTGCATCCGAGCTCACTTTATGCTGCATGAATGTCTCACTGAAGCCTCTTTGAAGTCACTCTGCCCCAGAAAAGAGGCAGCAGTAAGACAGCTCCAGGGGATGAAAGCAAAAACGCAGAGCTCGACAGATCCAGAATAATGATGCTTGCTGAATAATCAATTGGAATTAGAGAACACCGCTTATTTATTTGTTTATTTTTTTAACCGTGCACTTTGAAGGAATTATTTTAATCGTATGTATGTATTAGTTTTAAAGCCTAATATGAAGTAAGAACCCAGAGCATGTACCGTTTCATGTTCGCTGATCCACAGAAGAATCGGAGCATAAATGCGGTGAAATAAATATGTTTGTGTGATCTCCTTAAAACATAAACTCTCTGAGCGTTTGTGTCGCCTTCTACTTCGGCTCCTCGCCTCATCTTCCCCTTTTGAAAATTCATGTCTTCACTAAGAAGCAAAGACATAAACTGGGGAGATGAAGCTGCAGAGTCGGCCGCACCTGTCCACGCGATAGTACATCTCCCAACTTCCCCTGAGGCTATAAACTGACTGCCGGAGGTCGCTGCCGAAGGTCGTGTTGCTGCTGACTGCTGTGCTTCACTGCTGCTTACAGAGGCAGTTTTTTTTTTTTTAAATCACTACCTATCTTTTTCAGTTGTGTAGTTCTTTGTTCAGCAGCTTTAAAGGCAAAGTTTCCAGGTTACTTTTTGTTATCAGAGCCTGATATCACAGGTTTATACAAGGTCTCCTGTTGAAGCGATAACAGTAATCATTAGATAATCCTTCTCGTGCTCATATGCCCGTTACCGCTTCTCACTTTGAAACACCAAGAATCTATTAAGAGAATGTAAATCCTCATTTTTTATCTTAATCTCTTGTTTGTCTCCCATCGCAGGCCAACCTGTGTTTTGTGGACATTGACAACCACTGCGTCGAAGCTCCCGAGGACCTCCCCCTGTTTCCAGATCAGACCGAGCTGATCCAGGAACTGAGCGAGGTCCTGCTGAATTTTGGGCTCCCCCCTCAGGGAGGAGTGACCACCAAGCCCGCCACCATCACCTCCGCCACGACCTCCTCCCCTCGCCTGAGCAGCCTGGTGCTGGAGGACCTGATGGAGGACAGGAGGAACGGGAACCTCGGAGGCGAGGAGCTGGCGGTGCTGGAGAAGCTCCAGGCTCTGGCTAGGAGGTGCGGAGGAGGAAAGATGTCAGAGGGAGGGAAGACTCTGTTTGAGGAGGAGGAAGAAGAGCTGAAAGCTGCAAAGCTGAACATTCAGCTCAGGGAGGTGTTCGCCGTTCGTTTCGCTGCCATGTTTGGCAGGTACGAGGAGTTTGTCATCCACAGCGCTCTGGATTTGGACTCTTGGTTGAGCAACCGAGAGGGGACGTTCAGCTTTGACAAGGTACTTGAGAAGATTCCCCCGTAACGTATTTTGATTATATTCATATGGATTGTTTGAACTCACTGTTTTAAATGTTTCAGGGTTCCTTCCTCTCAGTTCAGCCAGCCAAACACTTGCGCTTCTTGTCACGGTTTCTGGAGACATCCATGTTTTCTTCTTTCGTGGATGGGAAAGTTATATCTCGCTGGGCCGACAGGGAGCCACTGCAGCAGCTGTTTGACAACCGCTTGGAGCGAGAACGACGGTACGACACGGGGGACGAGGATTCACACAACTGTCCTTACAGGAAATGCACCACGCTCTTCGAGTCAGGTACTACTTTCAATGCTTCCTAGTCATGTAATCACTGCATACTGACATTTAGAAAAGCCCACACTGTTGTTTTGTATTCAAATGAGAAAGAAAATAAAGCTGAAACGTGATGTGGTGGACTGAGCCGTATAATGTGATTGAACTTGATGCTAGACTTCACAGAGGGAATCTGCCACCATCTGCCCATCTGTTTGGGTTTCTATAAGTTTCTCTCTCTTTTGTAACTTCTGCACCACTTTTCCATTTAACTGCGATAATTTTCGCCTCGAGGAATCATCTCTTAAACAGAAATTAATGCCAAACAATCTAATTAATTATTGAAAAGCAAAGCGGATAGAGTCTGATATGAGAGGAGAGAGTTGAATTAGGGAATTAAAGAGGGGTGAACTACCGGATGTGGTGGGGGGATGGGGATTATATAAGCAGATCACAGTGCTTTGTGTCCTCCAAAAACTGCTTCAAACCTTTTGAAGTTCTGCCAACCTCACAACACAAACAGCACCGCTCACATCTCAGTCTATCTGTGTCATTTAGACTCAAAGATGTCGCTTTATCTCTTTTCCAGTCATACCGTCAAGTTTTATTATATTATCTATATCTAGTTTGTCTTAAACTAAAAGTTCATGCAACTCTTCTAGTAGCTTAACAAACTTACCAGCAGATGTGACATTTAACACAACACACAACCATTCACTACATTTGTCTCTACAGCTCAGGCCACCGAGCGCCGGCTGCTGAAGGCCGACCACACAGCCATACACCCCCACCTGCTGGACATGAGGATCGGCCAGGGTCGTCACCATCCGGGCTACTTCCCAAAGCTGCAGGCCGATGTGCTCGCGCAGGCACAGAACACAAATAAGTGAGATTTGTTTTCTGTTGGCACGTCTGCGAAGGTCATAGCTAAAAACAAAGCTAAAAGAAAGCTAAACACAAAGGCGACTGGTTTCTTGAAGAAAACATGTTAGGACTCAGCAGTCCACCTACACCCCAAGGACAAGGAAGACTCATTTGTGGACAACAAATATTTAGCCAGAGAAGAAGTATGGTTTGAAAAGAGGAGTAAAGGAAGCTGCAGCAGTTTATGTAATATTTTAAGTTTCAGACCTTGAGTCTGGAGAGTGTCTGGCCATCGATGTGTCGTTAGAGTATAACTCTCTGTGGAAAACTACGTTAAGCTGAGTGTTGCATTGTCCCTGGTTGTGTCTGTTTCAAGTGTGCACCACCCACAGATGTTCCTATAAAAATCTAAACTCCACCAGTCATTTAGAACGAAAGAAGCTTCTTGGTCTTTGTTTTAGCTTTGTTTTTAGTATTGGTACTTGGGAAAAATTATAATTATAATTGTGATCAAAACAATATATCCACATATTTTAGGTGGATAATAAACATCCAGATATGATAAAATTGGTGAGATCCCTCTGCAATCCCTATTTACAGATAAAAGTGATAGTTAAAAGTCATGGTGATTGAATAAGGGACTAAAATTCATTATGATTGTTGACGAGTTTCACAATTTAAATACAGAAACGCAGTCACACTTCACATTGCTCATTTTATTTTTGCCGGATGGACAGGTGGTCCGGTCGCGTCACAGCATCGCGCAGATCTGAACCCAAAAGATCAACCGTCACTGATCATTCAGGAGTGGACAATGAACCGAGACAGGTACCTTTAAGTTCTCAGATATAACACAACGAAGGCTTCAAGGTGTTTACCTCTGACGTGTTATGTTTTATTTATTCAACAGAAACACACATATATGAGGAAGACCCTGCGGCAGTCTAAATTACTTGACCCGTCGCCTCAAGCCGCCACTCAGACTCACAGAGAGTTTGTTGACGACCTGCTGAGTGAGTGTCGTCTCAAGGTGAGAGCCCTCGAGGAAAGCGCGACTGTCAGTGATTATTATACAATCACCATCCAGGGTTAACGCCATAAAACGTCCTGTTTCCTTTTTTTTCCTTAAGACCAAACGGATGTTGATGGAGCGGATGGGGAAGGAGAGTGTGGAACTGGGTCAGGGGGAGGCAAACATCACGGGCCTCCAGGAAAACACACTGATCCACGGTCTGTGTGACCTGCTGGAGAGAACCTGGGGCCACGGGCTGCAGATCAAACAGGTCAGACATGTGATGTGACATGTCTGCTGCAGACGACCAGCAGACACTGTGTGCCTTTATGTGAAGAGATGAACTGAACTTACATCATGCACATGAGCACAAACAGGACTGAATGAGTATGTTATTGACAAGTGTGTTTATTCTGAGCAGGGGAAGTCCGCTCTTTGGTCACATCTCCTCCACTACCAGGCCGCCCAGGGCAAGACGGAGGCGCCGGCCGAGTCTCCAGGTCAGAGCACAAGTCGATCATCTTGTTTTTTTTTCTCGTAAATCACTGAGTTAAGAGTAAACTGATCATCTGTGTTGAACTCTGTTTGCGGTTCAGACCAGAAAACGCTCGACGATGGCGCTTTGCCCCCGAGAGGATCGTTAATACAGGACATGAGGTAAAAGAGGGCAAACACACACCGATCTTTGAAACTGTGTGTGTGTGTGTGAAGTTTAATGTGGCATGAAAGGCTCAATAAAGGCTGGATGTCTTGTGCATGATCTCAAGAATTAATGCAACATTTCTGGCTGCTCTTCCAGGTTCGTCCAGACCATGAGTGAGGGTCTGTCTGAGGTGGGTCAGGCCCGGGCGTGGATCCATCTGGCTCTGGAGAAGAAAATGCTTTCCCAACACCTCAAAGAGCTGCTGAAAAACCAGGAGCTGCTCAGGTCAGACTGCAAAAATGACAGCGAGACACAAATACTTTTTTATTTGCAGCTGGTCTGACAGACTTTTTGTTTCCTTTTTGTGTCCCGTGACAGGCAGCTGTATAAACCTCATGCATTCCTGCTCTGTGAGGAAGAAAGGGAACAGTTTTTGTTCCACCTGCTCTCTCTCAACACTGTGGACTACCTCTGTTTTACACGCGTCTTCACCTCCATCTGTAAGTCCTGTAAAGTGTGACAGCACAATGGCAGCATTTACAGGCAGTTTTGTAGCTTTTCCAGGGCACTGAAAGGCACTAAAAGTTGTGCTTTACAACACGCATCACCACCCAGCTGGCCTTGTAAACACGTATTACATCCAGCATCCTTTGTGTTCACACGGACCCTGTAGACCTCATTAAACTTCCAGCGCTATTTGAGTTTTGTGGGAAAAGTTTGCCAGTTTAAAAAGTGAAGGAGAAGACATGAATGTATAAAACTTGTGTGTCTCCAGGTATTCCATACCGCGTTGTTATAATACCCATGAAGAAGCTGAGCATCGCGATGGCAACAGTCAACCCTTGGGTGTGTGTGTCAGGAGAACTGGGGGATTCAGGAGTTAGACAGATCCCAAAGAATACGCAAGAAATCTTTTTCCAGGTTTGCATTCACCTCACTCTGATCATTCATAAACTCACATCGCACCGAGCTCCTCTTTGACATTTTGTTTTGTGGATTTTTTTTTTTATTTCAGTGCAAGAACCTTGGCCGGCTGAGCACGCTGCAGCTGGGACAGGAGAACTCGGGCCTGCTGGCCAAGTGTCTGATTGACTGTGTGATGGTGTACAATGAGATCACTGGACACACCTACAAGTAAGATTAATGCTCTGATCTCATCTCATCAGTAAAAGTGCAGCAGCAGGCTCTGAGTTAAAGACATGATGACATTTAAATGCTCCTTACTGTCAAACAGTGGACGTACGAACTTCTTTAAACATTCACAGCATATAAAACAAGTGGTTTTATTATCCAGACATTATGTCAGGTCACTGAAGGAAAATCAGCCAAATAGAAAATTATTTGTCTCAGGAAACTATTATAGTTAATCGGCTAAAACATGCAGAACCTCTGGAGTGACTTTTGAACATTAGCTGACTGGAATAAAATGAATCTTTCTTCTTTTTAGGTTCCCGTGCGGCCGGTGGCTGGGGAAAGGTGTAGGAGACGGCAGCCTGGAGAGAGTTCTCATCGGTCAGCTGGTGTCGCCTGGTGCAGAGGAGGATGCTGGAAGGTGGACAGGGACGCCTCCAGAGCTGCCCTCTCCTTCTCAGAGCATGCGGACAGTGCTGGGGTCTCTTGGCAGCCGAAGCAGTACGTACTAACAAAGAACGCATTCTTTGGTACAATAGCTGACCCACTTGTTTGTTCGCTCATTACAATAGCGGATCCTGCTCTTGTATCGCCTTTCCATATTGTGCCTGTTTTTCTTCCCCTCATGTTTATCATCCTCGTGTTTCTATTTTTAACCCTTTTCTTCTTTTATGTTCTCAGGAATGCTGTCTGTTGAAGTACAAGAGGACATGAGGGAGGCGGCGAATAACCTCGTCAAACATTTCCACAAACCTGAACAAGAGGTGCGTGAGCGTTGTAGTGCGACCTCTCGATTCAGCTCCTGCACTGATTTAACTTGATGGCTCACTAAGTGTAAGAGTGTCAAATGCAGAGAAGGAGTAACTCCTATGAGCAACTCTCAGTCTCCTGCGTGTTATTTTTATCTCTAACACGGTTCATTACCCTGACTTTTCCAGCACAAGCCTCATTTGTCTCTCTAGTGCAGGGGTGTCAAACTCATTTTAGTTCAGGGGCCACATACAGCCCAGTTTGATGTCAAGGGGGCCGGACCAATAACACGATAGCATATTTACTTATAAATAACGAAAACTCCAAATGTTTCCCTTTGTTTTAGTGCAAAGACGTTTCTTACGAAAAATAAATGCAATTTCTATTTAGTTCTAGGTCTCAGTGTTGTGTTATGTCCACAACTCTTACTAAATCTGTGTGAACCCTAGGAATAGCAGTTACTTTTATTGGAAAAATTGCAGTTAATGTCTTCTATGTAATTTTTTCAATTTGCAAATTTATCCCACGGGCCAGATTAGACCCTCTGTCGGGCCGGTTTTGGCCCCTGGGCCGTATGTTTGACACGTATGCTCTAGTGCATCAAGCTAGACTCTCTTCTCTCGACAGAGCTGCAGAGACTTGATGCATCAATTAAGTTTACTGCAATAAAAATTAAAGTTAATGTGAACATCCTCAGTGCACGGGTTTCTGTCTACTTTTCTTACAAAAATAAAATAAGTGCCTTTTTGGGATTTATCTTGCTTAACACTCTGTTAACACTGTGCTCTCTTTCTGTCGTCCCAGAGGGGAAACTTGACAGTCCTGTTATGTGGTGAAGGGGGGCTGGTGCTTTCCTTGGAGAAGTTCCTGCTCCATGGCTTCAAATCAAACCGCCTCTTCCAGAGAAACGTGTTTGTTTGGGACTTTGTGGGTGAGTACCGTTAGTGATGTCTCGTGTCTCCATCTAGTGGTGCTCGGTCTGAATTTTACATCTCAGGTTTCATGCAACAAAGAGTGATTGATATGTTTTGGTAACGACCAGCGTTGCCCCCAGTGTTTTCTCATCTTGGCAGATTATGAATTACTTATGAACTAAAAGTACTGCCAACTCTGTCCCGCAGAGAAGGCAGTGGTTTCCATGGAGACGGCCGATCAGATGGGCGACCTGCACGGGTCGACGCTGACTAAAGGTCCGCCCTGCGACTCGCTGTGTCACTACGTGAACGCCATCAATGCATCACCCCGAAACATCGGCAAAGAGGGAAAGTTCCAGCTGTTCGTCTGCCTCGGAGTCAGGTGACTAGACGTGATTTCTTTATTTTTTTTTATAAAGAAATTCTGAAATACAGAAAACAAGAATCCCAGATGGTAATAAAACAAGGAATACTCCCTTAAATGCCTCAACAAACAAGGGCAAATCTGGAGTCATCTTAGAAAACTGTTGAGTGGGGTAAAAGCAGCCGTAGGAGAGGAGGTTATCGCACACTGAAATGTTTAAAATCCAACAATAATCCAACCAAATTACTAATTTAATTAACCAGCTGTATGTGGATGTGGAATTATAATCTATAATTAAAATTAAAACTGAAAGAAAAAATTTATTTGAAAATGTTTTTGTGATTTCAAAACATGAGGTACATGAAAGGGAGCTCAACTAAGTACTGAGGTCCAGTCAATAGATTTACAAGAGAATATATATAATAACATAAACATAAAAACTAAATCTAAAAAGCAAGCATGGATAAAACAGCAGTGCAAAATTGTATGAATAAATCCATGTATAAATACTGCACAGGGTAATGCTCATGAAAGAGAGCTTAGTTTGTGGAAGAGTTAGTTTTAGCAAGTTTCCTGTTGGAATCTGATGTTATGATGTGGTCCAGGTGAAACTGTTTTTCTCCTAATGAACTATTCACAAAAGAAAACGCTTAATAAAAGGCATAAAAACATGACTAATACCACCTTCCTGTGTCAAAAAGAGATTGCTGATTGGTGGCTGAATAATTTACAAGCAGAGAAAAGCACTAAAATATGCATTTTCGAAATTCAGTTTGATCATTTACGCATCAGATTGAACTTTTTCTCTGCAGGAATACCAGTGCAATCTAAGTTTTATTAAATACCACATGTAGAGATTAATTATTAACACAGTTATCGTGCTAAGACGGCTGTGAGCCTCTGTGCTGTAAAGTCAGGTACGGTTGATATATATTCTGTCAAATAAGAGAAGGCACATGGTGCTAGTTTTATATTCCATTCGGATAATTTGACTTTAATTACAGATCAGGCTTCCTCAGATATTTATTGCACCATTATTGACCAGCTACACTTTCTCTTTGGCAGGGACCGGCTTCTCTCCCAGTGGCTCCCCCTGCTGGCAGACTGTCCCCTGACACCCCGCACCTACGAGGACGGCGCTCTGCTGCGGGACCGTGCCGCTGTACACTCCCTCTCTCGCATCCTGCACACACTAAATGAGTTCAGCATCACCCTGGAGACAGCGCTGGTTAAAGGGGTCAACCTCTGACCGCGAGGTTCAGGCCCTGTTCTGTAAACCCGCTTCAGGTACGCCGACGGGTTTAAAAACGTCCATGTTCCCATCCGTGACTAAAGGAGGTTCATTCAGACAAAGGTGACTCCATCATCAAATCGACCGGAGGACTGGATGAAGTCGCTGAACTCAAGCACCAAACATATTGCCTTGTTCACTGATGTAAATGTCTTATATACTGTATTCGCTTCAGGAAATAGTCCTATGCTTGTTTACACTGTGAAATTCTGTTTCCTCGAGGAGAAACGGAGTCATTGATAAACTCACATCTACCGTAGACATTTTCCTCCTGCCCACGTCATTTTACTGTATCTGACCCGAGGACAGCTATAAATGTTCTTCTACTGCTGTATTGCTTGCACTTCAATTTTAAACTAAGCACATGCATGGCCAGAAACTGTTTGTTTTATGTCTTTCCGTGATGTGATCTAAAATATCTGGACTCAGGCCTTATTATTGTTATTATTATTATTATTATTATTAACATTTTCATCTTCATTTTCATTCATTCATTGGGTATTTTAGTAGATATACTCAAGACAAAATAATGTTTCCACTCTGTAATGTTAAAAAAAAAAAGTATTATTATCGTTACTACTGTAAAATGTTTGGCCTGATTCTCATTGTTTATTCCAGTTTGGGGTCACATGCAGCTGAGCTCATCCTCATCCTCATCCTCAGCGGGTAAAACACTGGACCCAAACCGGTGTCCTAGTTGTGTCAGTTCAGTTAGCGTTTGTCATTTTGTCAGAAAGCTCTCGCCCTATCTCTCCTGTTGTAAATATTTTGCTTCATCAGATCTTCCCATCCATCCCGTTTGAGATGTTCAGTTTGTTATTATGGTGAATCTCGTTTATCTCGTCCGCGTAGACTCCACTGTGGACACTCGTCCTTACGTGGATGAACGTCACGCCGTTTGTTTCTGAACTGTTCAGTTGTCTTTCGCAAAGATCAGACAATGAATAGAGCACAGGTTCTTTAAAAAAAAAAAATAAATGCTCAGTATTATGTTGACGCTGCATTTGATTTAACAGTTGAGGAATTATGAAAATGCTGTCTCCTGCACTATCCTGCAAGCACTATGTAACCCACAATGACCAAGCCCCCGTTATTGTTTAAATACAGATTAGAGAGAGAGCAATAAATAATTGTTATTTATGAAGTGTGATGTTGAAAATTAAAGTTAATATTGATATAAGTGACATGTCTTGGTGTTATTTTTTCAATAGATTCTTTCTTAGTAAAACAAATTTAATGTTGCAAATGATTTACACAAACTTTACACTTGTTAATAATAACGGGGCTAACTGAAAGATGTACCCTCTGACAAAGGGGTCATTAGGTCTGTCTTTGCAGTCATTACAGCATAAAAAAACCCTCATAAGACATGATCTACAAGTCAGTTAAATAACACTGAAATAAAATCTCATTTTCATGAGGTTGTAATGCTGATTTTATTCAGAGCTATAGTTCATTTTTGAACTCCTATGAATCTTGGAGTATGGATCTTTCAAGTTCTAATGTAACAGTGCAACATCTTTTGCAACTGCGGATTTATTTAAGACTTTAGTGAGTGCATCACTCAAGTTTGACCATATAATTGCAGAATATAAATTAATTCTACAAGTCCAGTTGCTTTTCTTTAACATTTTTGGATATTCATGAAGCTACGTTTTAGTGCTGGACTGTTATGTTCATTCACAGACACTTGGCTTCATTAACAGTTAAACACCACAAACTACATCCTCCAAAATGATCAGTGTACCTAATGAACTGGCAACTCTGTGTAATGCAGAGCAGCACATACAACAGTCCATACATTATCAAACAGATGTTATTGGATGTATATACACCTATCAGGCATAACATTATGACCACCCTTCCCAATATTGTGTAGATCTCATTTGTGCCTCCAAAACAATTGCGACTCATCAGAGAATAGACATGGGGCGTCTGAGGGTGTCCTGTGGTGTCTGGTAACAGGATGTTGTTAGTGGAGGCCTTTGGGTCCAATGGGATGAGGGGAGGGGCCTCTGTGGATCAGGACTGTTCCAGTGCATCCCACAGATACTTGATCAGTTTGGGATCTAGAGAATTTGGAGGCCAGGTCAACACCTTGTGCTGTTTTTCACGTTTTTTTTTTTAGTTGTTCACGAGCTGTTTTTGCTATGGAGTGGGGGGTGCCTGGTCTGGTCTAGGTGGGGGGTACATGTCTAAATATCATCCACGTGAATGCCAGGTCCAAAAGTTTTTCAACAGAACATTGCACTGAAAGTGGTTTTAATGTTGTGACTGATAGGTGGACGATTTTCTCGCTATTGCTCGTGATACAAACGGTTGTTCGGCCTAAACTGACCACAGGACGGGGACCAAGCGTCGCCCACCTTTTATTTACAACTAATCTGGTCCGTTTGTCACGCAAGTCAAATCAACAAAGCCCCACACCGCGCTAGACGCCGAGCCTCCTGAAAACACCGTGGGCCTCCAGACGAGCCATCTGCCGCTCTGTAGTAAAACGACAGGCCCCGCCCCTTTGCTTACATTCTCCAATGTGCCATAGCAACCGGGGCCGAGCCCCCCGTTCCCGCGCAATGTTCCCATCCTTATAAGGCCAGTAGAACGCAGACGCACGGGTACGTCACACGTCGTTTATGTAAATGGTTTGATTGAAGAAAAAGAAAAAAGCCTTCTCCTCCACTCCGAAATGGAGGTGTGGATACGACGCATGCGCACTCCGTTCACAACTATCCAGTCCCGTCCAGAAGCGCAGACATCAACAAGAGAGCGGTTTACTGATGCGGGTTGATTTTCATAATAGTCACAACGTAACGACACGCCGCAAGGACTATTACTTTGTATCAGCTCCACGCAACTTGCAACAAGGTAACGTACGCAGCGGTTTGTGTGTGTTTTGTCGCGTCTTTGGTGGGTTTTAAAGTCTTTAGCTTCGCTTTTGGATTTACAGAAAACAAGCTTCGAGTTGTCTCAGAACAATTGCTCTTTTTTTTAAGGCCTGCTGCATGACCGAGCGGATGGTCAGCTTGAGGTTTGGGTCACCTTAAAAAAAATAAAAAATAAAAGTAACCGAGCAAAGTGGAAGATGAAGTCTAGGTTGTGTTTAAAATTGTGTTAGGACGGGATCCACATGCAAACATGAAGAGCAGAGGGACGACTGTTGTTGTTGTGGTGGGCTGGCTCGGTGCATTTGGCTGTGGGAGGAAATCATCGCATCGCTAATTTAATTCAAATAAAGTCTGTTATACTGCGCGATATGACCACAAACGCACTCTTTTAAAAAGCATTAATGTCCACATTGTGGTTGTAGTGCGCCTGCAGCCTGCTACACGCTTATGTCTGGCTAAATAAGACAAGTTGGAGCTCTCACGCCCACCCGGAGAAGAGATGCGTCTCAGCACGCGGACGCTGCTGTCAACAAAACACCGCCCGCAAACAAAACTGTCCACGAACGCCTCAAGAAACAAGAAAAAAGCGTCAAAATACGTCGTTTATTTAAAGGTACTTGTGTAAAAAAAACGACTTTCTAGGCGCAGTCGCTTTGAACTTCGCGCACATGTAGTTGGAGTGGGGACTGTTGCAGTGACGCGGCTCTGGAATAACAAAGACTAAAGATCAAATTACACGATTATCTCAGGGCAGCGTCCCCTTAAAACTGAAACCGGCGTGTTTTGCTTTCGAAATACTACAATCCCCGGCTCATCTCTTTGGGTAAAGTTAATGTTGCTAAGGGAAAGTCGGGCATCGTCGAGTAAGAGGACGGCCGTCATAAAATGGGTGCGCATGAAGCAGGTCGTGTGGCATGCCATGCTTCCTCGCTGGAAGTGGGCGGTGAAATTGGCCGACTTGCACTTTATCTCTCGATGAAAACACGTGCATTTATCGGTGTCTTCTTTTATTTTAACACGCGGGCGGGTTGCTAGCATGAGCATGAACGCTTTCACGGGGATTTTTTACAGTTTACTTTTGATATTTTATTCTTTTTTGCAGAGAATCGCATCACACCCCCTTCCCCACATTGCCTCCGCCTTTGAAGTGTGTTGCCATGTTGAGTTGCGTCACGTACTGTATTCTGCTGCAGAGATCGTCTGCAGTTTACAGATGAAGCACGCGAAGCTGGAAACCACGAAATGCACAAATTTGCAGATTTAAATTAACGCTAAAGACTTAAATCTGTTTTATAAAACCCTATATGTGTACTAAAGTTGAGCTTTGCTGCTGATTTATGTAGGATTCTTGTAGAAAATATATTTATCTCAGCGATGCACCACCCAAGTTTGACCTCTATAGGACAGCAGTTTTATATTCAAATAAATAATAATTAATATTACAGTGGTTAATACACTAACTTGCCAATTCATTAGGTACACTTGTGAAAATTAATATTTTTTAATATAGCACTAAATCTTAGCATTATGAAGGTTCTGGTATTTATCATGTGTTTAAAATAACTGAGAGAGCTGTTGATTCAGCTGTGTTGTGGGCTAGACTAAATAACAGAAACACATTTATAATTATCAGCACAACAATCTACATCTTTCAAAATGATCGTACTGTTGAATCACAAAATTTTCTTACACCGTTTCAACATAAACTCAACATTATAACAGTCACGAAGAGAGATTTAGTGCAGGACTGCTATGTATTAGAAATATTTTCACTTGTGCACCTAATGTTTTGGCAAGTGAGTGTATCTTGAAATCCGACTGCTCCGATATCTTGCATACGCAGCTATTCTTTTACAGAATATTGCTGTATTTTAATAAATAAATGTGTTCGCATGCGCTAGTTGTAATTTCTACACACCATGCCACGTTGGATCTGTGGAAAGGCTACAGATGCACAATTTTTCCATACAAACAAATATAAAGACAACAAGGTGGATGCTCTGGAGAGGCAGAGTGAAAACCCAGACCTCTGTTTAATAGAGAGTTTACGTCCGAACTCGAAAGAGCTGTTCATTGCAGATCTCTGTGCAACGTGACAGGTTTTTGCAGTATTTTGCAGTGTCCAGATGTGCAAACCTGATTGAGACCTTTCACAAATCCTCAGGGCTGTGGTTGCATCCAGATGTGCATCTACTAAATACTGACTGGAATCGGGTGATTCTCTGTGCATTATTTTACATTATATATTTTTAAGTAATTGTTGTTACTTTGCAGAAATCGGTTTTCACTTTAATAGTTAATTTGTTTTATAAAGTCTTTGTCAATTATATCGACTATGATTCTATTTATAAACATCTGAAGGCGTGAATACTTTTTATAGACGCTGTGCCTAAACTGATGTCTTCAGTTTTTATTTCCAACCGCAGTGCAAAACTTTCATCTCTATCTGATATATCCAGCAGAGTGAGAGGTCTTTGATTTTTTCCCTGTTCTCTGTCTGCTCTCCGTGGCACCGCACTGTCAGAAGACCCCGAGGACTGATGGCAAGAAGAAAAAAAAAAAAACAGTCTGGGGGGCGCGGCTCGCAGTTTTGCCGCAGTTCAGGTCTCCATGTGCTGAGGAGATTAAAATTTGCCTAGCAACATAAACCATAATTCCTCTGCATAATCGCCACGCTAATTGCATTTTCGAGTAATTTCTCGCGGATACTTTTATATATTTTTGCCATTTCCCTCAGAACACAAGCTTATACCTTGTAGTTTGTTTTTAAAGCATCATGAAACATGCAGCGTGGAGCGTGCAGCCTGGAGGCTCGGTCTGAGTGCGTGCTGATGTTATATTTTGGGTTTCCAAAACGTAGCGTGATTCCTGTGAGCGCAGCATGGTGACATTATCTGTCTGACACGCTGTCTGACTGTTGACCTACTTCCCTCATGTGGGTCACAGCGCAGAGATGCTCCTAAACAAAATTGCTACGCGCGAATGTTGTCAGTGCATAAACATTATCTTATTAATTCACAATGATTTATCATATCGCCTCTGATCAATACCAAAGATGTGCGGCTGCAGGAGCGCTGAGGTGCAGACACGACGCACACTGGCGAGCGCATCAGATGTTCGTGATAAGATGATTGTTTCTCCTGTACGCAGATGTTTGGCTTTCACAAGCCGAAGATGTACAGGAGTTTGGACGGCTGCTGCATCTGCCGTGCGAAGTCGTCAAGCTCTCGCTTCACGGACAGTAAGCGCTACGAGAAGGATTTCAGGAGCTGCTTTGGGTGAGAGACACACCTGAACACGTGGTGTTTGCAGAGTAGAGAGCCGGTTGTAGCGTGGAGGCTAGACATACCAGATTAATGTGAATGCATGTCCCCGTGTAATGGTCTGTGCAGACTGAGTGAAACGCGATCTGGAGAAATCTGTAACGCCTGCGTGCTCCTTGTGAAACGGTGGAAAAAGCTTCCTGTGGGAACCAAGAAAAACTGGAACCACGTGAGTTTGGATCGCAGTACAAACATTATGGCGGAGCTGTTCTCACGATAAAACACGTGAAACTGATTTCACATCCCTCATACAGGTCGTAGATGCCAGAGGAGGTCCCAGCCTAAAGATAACTTCAAGGCCCAAGAAGATAAAATCCATCTCCAAGAAAGCCAGGCCAAGTCAGATCAGCAGGCTGCAGAAAGAGCTCAAAAGAAGCAGTGAGTCTGTTGAATTGCTCTTATGTGGAAGTAGTTTCTTCATTTAGTTTGTAACACATAGGTCACCCGTCATGTTTTGTTCTGCCCGTCAGACTCCGATGCTCACAGCACCACCTCCAGTGCTTCTCCAGCTCAGTCTCCCAGCTACAGCAACCTGTCAGACGAGGGCTCTGACACAGAGATCAGCCCCGGGTCCAGCCGCTCCCCTGTCTTCTCTTTTCTGGACTTGACTTACTGGAAAAGGTGAGACGGACTCTTTGCCCTCAATACGTTTTCATTCAGGACTGTATAGGCATGTAAATGCACATCACACACAGGTCTAATCTCTATAGGTCTGCAGTGCCACACCAGTTGAATAAAGATTAATTGTAGTTTACCTTTAGATGATGAACTATAAGCCATTTGAAGTAAAAGACCATTAAGAGGGTGCAATGTCTACATATTTGCTATAATACTACTAAAAAGATGGCATTTATTAACATGCAAAAAGCTTGTGGAGACTTTCTTGAGGTAGATTATTCTTCACAGCAGAATCAGTAAATAAATTCATTAGGTAAGTTAGGGAAAGTGAATCCATTCTAATATAACAGTGCTGCGCTAAATCATAGCTTCAGGTTGTAATAACTGAGAGAGCTGTTGATTCAACTGTGTTTTCATTTTGGTAGCTGTGGTTTGTAGTACTATTGAACTGTATAGTGTTGTACCAACACATGTTTCTATTATTTTAGTCAGTGTGCCAGGCTAAATAACAGAAGCAGTGGACATTATAGCAGCCATGAAGCTAAGATTTAGTGCAGGACTGTTATATTAGAATGGTTTTCTTTTCACTGGTGTACCTAATGAACTGGCAGGTGAGTGTACTTAATATGATACTACAAAATGTAACATGGAGGGCTCACCTTCTGTAAAGGATGTTTAACACACAGTGCCATTTTTTTATTGCCAACTATTTAGTGTTGTATAGTTTTTTTAGCCAGTGTTTTCCTTTTATTATTTAGTGAAAACTTGTAAGTACTTGAAACTTGCTTGAGGCAGGTAATAAAAACACAAGACTTAATTTTCCCAGAGGGAAAAATTTAGTCAGTGGTAGGGCAAAAGGTACAAAAAATATTTACATCTGTTGTACCAAAGTGGTGAATGTTGAATATAAAATATGGACGTGTTCCCTGTTTTGTTCAGGCAAAAGGTGTGCTGTGGAATAATCTACAAGGGGCGCTTTGGGGAGGTGCTCATCGACCCCCATTTGTTCAAACCGTGCTGCCGCAACAAGCAGCGACAGCAGCAGCAGCAGCAGCAACAGCAGCAAGAGGAGGAGGAAGAAGACGAGGAGGAGGAGGAGGAGGACGAGGAGGAAGAGGTGGAGGTGGAGGAGGCCCAAGTGGATGCTGAGAAATCCCAGATGGAGGAGGGAGTGAAGGAGTTACCGAGGTGCGAGGAGACCGCGGAGCCTGCTCAGCTACGTGTTACCGTGACAACGTCTCCAGCCATGAGCGAGGTGGTGGTGAAGGAAGGGTGGTAAAGTCACACATCTCTGAAGAAATCTTGGGGTGCTGTTACGTATTTTTATTTTTTTGTTTGTTTTTTTAATTTTATTTCTAGAGCACTTACAGAAAGTAATTCCCTCAGATTGCCTTCAATCATAAAGCAGCTGAAAATCCTTCAGTCTTCTCCATAATAACGTTGGAGGGTTGTTTATTATGTTGTAACTTATGAACTGTTGTGTTTCCACTTTTTAAATTTGTTTTTTTTTTTATATTTAATATTACCATCGCTCCGATGGACCGTCATCTGTGTTGTTATTGATCTACTTTAGATGCTGGAGCTCTAGTTTGCTGGTACATTTAACAGCCTTTATTCCAAAACAGATCCACTTATTTACAGAAAAAGGTGCTACTTGACATTCATCACTCAACAATTCAGACACAATCTCAGTGTGGATATTCTATGAGCATATATGTAAAGATGATTAAGATAATGGGGCTCGTTTTGCTTCCTTTGTAAAGAGTAGATATCTCTTTTTGTTTAAATGGTGGATATGCCGTTTTGGAATGAAAGACACTTTACTCTCCCGAGCACAGACCTGTACAGTAGCCTGTGTGTTTCTCTGTCTGCTCACAGTGACATCCACTCCTATCAAACCGTTTTTTCTTTAGACCGGATAAGCGTCTCTGTGTTCAAATGTGGGTCCGATTTTAAACAAGGCCTATTCACAGCTTCAACAGCAAATACACCAGCCTTAACGATGTGTTACAGACAGCGCTAGTGTTAATTCTGGATTGGTATTAAGGAACAAAAAGGGACGGTAGCTATATTTATTGTGGCCTCAGCAACACGTAGTGCATTTTGCATGAATGGCAAAACCCACTCATCCAAAAGACCTGATGATCTGATGCATGAGTCTCCTAAAATTGCATGGCCTTATAGAAACTGTAAATTTTATTTTTTATTTTTTTGGATCCGTTTCTCTGAAGTTTTAACTTATTTTTCTATGTAAACAAAAAAATCGAAAAAGGAAAAACAGATGTGTCTTTGCATAATAATACCACACAATACAGCAGCAAAACTCCAAATCGGTCTATAGTCATTCAACAATATCAATATCAGTGATTTCTGTCATTCCTGGGTCAGTGTATGGTAAAATACTTTATACAAGCTGAAATCCTATGCCATTGCCTATTATATACCACAAATGTGTTGTGATATATAGCCTAATATTACTTTATTTATCAAACGAGAAGCCAAAGCACATTGAAATTCACCCTATGTCAAATCAATGCAGGTTTTCTATGGACACTTGTGCTTGTCCGAGGTCATTTGTATGTATGTTAATGGTATTCTAAGAAGAACACTAATATGAAATTTCATACTTGTGATGTTGTAGTTAGGAGCAGAGGGTGTGTTATGTACATAAAGGGTCGGGCGAGCGTTATGGCTCTTATATCGGTTTCGTTATTTATTTATTTTATATTTATTTGTATCCCTGCATCCCTGCTTAGAAGTGCTGTAACTCTTTTCACCATTAGCTTACACGTAGAATGGTTTTATTCATCGGAAAAACGAATGTAATTCTCACGCAGGTTCCGTTTTAACATTGCGTTGAATTACCGGTTGTCAATATTTGTGAAATGTTGTTAAGTATTTATTTACACATCAGCTGAGTTGCGTATGCAACCTAACTTATTCTGTATCATCACTCTGGATCTGTATCATGTAGACTGAAGCGACTGATAGATTGCAACCAAACTGTACGTCTCCCTTTTTACCTTGTAGCTTAAAACAGAATAGTAGAGAACTGAATAGTAGGATACCACAGTAGGACACCTAACTCTAGACTTGCATGTACTGTTGCTATGCATTTACCTAGCTTACAAGTTAGACAAAGCGGTTTTGTATTTTTTATACATCCTGTACTTTTTTTACTTGTCCCCTAATAAAAGTAATTTTGTGAGTTTTCTGGAAATGAGTCTCTAAATGTGTTGTTGAAAGCCAGAAAGAACTTAAAGTGGATGATCCAAATTAAGGGAGGAGAGAGAACGTGACATAAAGTAATTGATTACATTCAAATGTATTTAATGCTGCTTATATTATTAATGCAGTGTAATTTTTTTTCTTTCATTTATCTAGTCAATTTATTCATTCAGTGTTGTATACATTCAGGGGGAGCAGTTTACTCAAGGCACCCCAGCAATGGACATTGGTTGATGTGACCTTACCTTCCCAAAGCTGCTTTGGGATGATATTTTAGAATGGTAGAACTTAATGCCACTTCTATTTACATTTAATCTCCCTAGGAGGAAATTCAAGGTGACACAGAACTAATACAATAAGATGATAAGAAAATACCAGAATCTATATATATATATATATATATATATGCTAAGAAATAACAATAGCAACAAAAATAATAATATTGTACTTCTGCAGCATCTTTGTTATCTGTATAATAAATACGACCACATGTGATATGTATACATGTGGATTTGTTCAGTATCCACTGTAAATTGTGCAACTGCTGCAGTAAGGACAGTCAAAAAGAGTAATACAGAGTCTATAAACAGCACATGTCCTCTTTGTGTCACTATTTTATACTGAAATACGGAAAGGTAGATAATTCTGCTGATCGTTATCATTATCATAAATTTCTGAATCTGAAAAACAATTATGATGAAGTTTTTGACTGTAACTCTGTTCAAAATCGTGCTTTAAGGTGTTTTCTTGGTGTGCATAAATACGCAGCAAAGGTAGCTGTTAATGGGGATGCAGGATGGGATCCATGTATTGTAAAACAAAGGTGTGAAATGGTGCGATTGTGGAACCGTCTTGTCAGTCTGCCAGAGGAAAGGGTAACTAGGAAAATTTTTAATTGGGACAGAGCAAGGCATCACCCCTGGTCTAGAGAGATTTCAATAATATTGTCTGCGTCTGACTTACATATAAAGTTTCAAAATAATTTACAATGTAATATAAATATTGTCAGACAAAGATTGGTAAGTAAATATGAAGAGCAATGGAAACAGGATATATGGAAGAAGCCAAAACTTAGAAATTATGTTCAGTTTAAGAATGATTATGTTACAGAACCTTATATTTCCTTTAATCTAAAGAGAAGGCAGAGGTCCCTCTGTGCTCAATTGAGAACTAGTACTTTACCTCTGGCAGTGGAAGTGGGTCGATTTAAAGGTACACCTGAACATTTACGTTTATGTGAATTCTGTGACCTCCAAGTGGTTGAAGATGAATTTCATTTTGTTTTTTACTGTCCCTTATACTGTGACCTAAGGATCTCACTTTTTGAATCAATTCAGTTAAAAAACCCTGATATATTTTGGCAATATGAAGGAGAGATTTTGTGCTGGCTGTTTGAAAATGATGTTTTTGCTTTGGCCAAATTTATAGAAAAGGCCTGGTATTTAAGACAAAGTATTCTGTATCCAGTTTAACAAGCTTTTTTATTTTTGTATTTATTTTTAGTGGTGTTATGTTGGGTATCTCTGTGTACGTGGCTATCTGGAGACTATTGTGTAAATTATTGCTTCAGTGTCTAATAAGCCCATGTGGGCTGGGTACCATGGTGTTTGACACTTAAATAAACTTAATCAATCAATCAATCAAATATAAAAACATCTGAAAACGCTAAAGATTATTAAGATTATTAAGATTTATAGATGATTTAAAAATAAATTGAGAGTTCAATGTGTTGTTTTGCTTGTAAACTTATCAGTAGACATACTGTACGTTTGGACACCACAATTATACAGTAGGTGGCGGCATGCATCATTAAAGTCGGTTTGCCGTCCCCGAATAAAGACAAAGAAGAAGAAAAACGGCACCCTATGACCGGAAGTTAAAAAAAATACGGAAGTGCTTTGTTTTTGTTTTATAGCCAGCTGTCAGATGTAGTTTTAATCTGTAATCTGGACAGCCAAAAGTAAACGAACGACCACCGTGGGACCTGAGGCAGGTAATATGAATGTTATTGATTGGTTTGTTATTGTAGCTTGCAGGCTAATGGTTCGTCCAGCTGCTAACAGGGAAGTCCAGTGAAGTTAAGCACTGGTTCAAGATGCTGCAATAAATGACCACGAAGAAAGGGAACAGCTCGAGTTTGGCTGCAGGAATAGAAGTGTTAATTAAAGGAGACTAGTTATTGTAAATATCGTGCCGACCGTGTCCGTGTCTTTCATCTTTACGCTGATTTTATAGGCTGGTGAATTCAGTGCTCATGTTGTTGGCATTTGGGACTATTGTACTGCACACAGATTGGTAAATTAAGTTTGTATTTGCAGCTTTTTCGTCCTGCTCGTCATCATGGAGGAGCCCACAGCATCTGGTGTTTTCTGTAACAGGATGCTGAGCATGGTTAACTCTGAGGATGTCAATGCCATCATCCAGGCTCAGAGACACATGTGAGGGTCATACTGTCATTAGTCTCTCTTGTTTGATTCATCTGTCTCTTCTTCATCTGCCGACACGTGTTTTATTCATTTTAGAATTGAAGGTAGTTGTTTCTGTGCTTAATTATCGTGACAAACAGGCTCGACCGCTTTGAGAAAACCAACGAGATGCTGATCAACTTCAACGGGCTGTCTAATGTGCGACTCCAGCAGATGAACGAGCGATTCATGCTCCACACACGCACCCTTGTGGAGATGAAAAAAGATCTGGACAGCATCTTCAGAAGGATTAGGTAACTAGCCACTAGTCCGACCCCCAGTCCAAGCATACATGTGCTCACACAACCTCTAATTATCCTCCTCCTCTGCTTCTCCAGGACACTGAAAGGAAAGATTGCTAAGCAGTACCCAGAAGCTTTCAGCAGTGAGTAAGCACCATTTTATAGCCAAAGTAACTTCCTAAAACCTAAATAGCATGTCTAAAACATCTCTTTTTTTCCTGCCAGATATCCATGAGGCACCCGTACTGGAGGATGACGACGATGAGTTTGACCCAGTTCCCCAAAGTGTTGCAACAATAACTACAGCCACCTCAGAGCAGAGCACAGAGTCGTGTGACACAAGTCCAGATGTTATCTCACCGACTGTGAGCAGATGTTCAGAAGACCTCTCTCAAGAGCCACCTGACACGCCTACCTCTGATGTCCTTGAGATAGGCGTCCTACGAGACGAAGGTCCAGACTCTGTACCTGCGGAGTAAAGCGGACAGTTTGTAAATGGAGCTCTGTCACTTGAAACTGAGCTTCAGTCTTAAAATAATTTTAACAGGAGTCATGTTGTATATTTAAGTGTGTGTAATATTTGCAGATATTAATAAGTTGATGTTATCTGTGGCTCTGAACTGTCTATTAGGACGCTGGGTTTATTTGTTGGCATGTTTACTTGTCCTTTGCCTGCACAGCACTAAAATAATGCAGAAGATACTTGAAGTTGTGTAATATTTCACTAGATATAGCTATATTAGTGACAGGAAACCTGAGCAAAAAGCCTTCACTGGAAGCATATTTTATTCTTGTTTTTAAAAGATGCACAGCTGAATGAGGGAAGAAGTTTCTCTCAATGTCTTCATTATTAAAAGAGACAAAAGTTGGTGTTCTCAACCTCAACGCCTTTCAAACAAATTGTATTATGTAGTGTATTTTCCCCTGAGGTGAAAACAAATATGAGAAGTGTGACTGTGTTTTGAAAAATGTTTTTGCCTCAAGTATATGAACAATATATTTGACAGCTAGTGTCCCTTCAATTAAAAACAAACATCTGTGTCCTTTGATTCCCCCAATATGCTTTTTAAGTCCTGAAACTTAAAGTACTCAATATGAAATCAATATTTGATACATAAATAAAAAACATTAAATGGTAAAACAAAACTTAAGAGAATGTTTAGGCCTTTAAAAATGAAGAAAACATAGATTTGAGGTTGAAATATTTATGG
Source organism: Chelon labrosus (assembly GCF_963514085.1). Classification (NCBI taxonomy): domain Eukaryota; kingdom Metazoa; phylum Chordata; class Actinopteri; order Mugiliformes; family Mugilidae; genus Chelon; species Chelon labrosus. The sequence goes on from NC_140344.1 coordinate 18,410,625, forward strand.
GGTTTGTGATCAATTTTAATTTTAAGTTGGGGATATGCAAGAAAAAAATATGGTGACATGCTGAGGGCTAGTTTGGTTTTGTTCAACTGAACATTTAATATAGATCCTCTAAGACTTACTGGTGATATAACGTGTATATACACAGAGGACCTTCATCTCATAATCCCTTTTTGGAGGAATTTAATAATCTAGTAGAGGTTAATATGCCTTATACTATTTATTATCTACAGTATATGTTCATAATATCACATTTAAGGTAATATAACTCTCTCTTTTTAAAAAATAAATGAAAATGTCTCAAAATAATTGCCTATAATTATATTAATAGTAAAGGTCATATATGTAAAACAAATTTGGTCATAAATTAATATAACCTCTGAGCAATATTAATGGGAAATTAGCTAGCACATATGATAGTATATTTACATTATAAAAGCATTATTTATTTTTTAAACTATATTATTAAATACCCGGAACATGGAGAAGCGGGAGCTACCGTTAGAGGGCACTGACTTCATTCAGAGCAGTTATTCCAGACCTGTCCCAGACAATAGGGGTTAAACGACACATTGTCTAATTTAAAACACGTTCAAAATTACGTATTTTTGACGAGTTTGTTCATAAGCACATTAACCGTGGACAATAACGCTGTTTGGTCGATTAATTTAACGTTAAACCGTGTGTGTGTAGTTGCGTTTTTAGCCGGTTTCAGCCGGCTAGGCTAGCTGGCTAGCTAGCAGTTTGCTAGGCTAACGCTAGCCTCGGTAGCTGTCACGCTCGACGTCATCACAGACGTATGACTGGACGTTAAAGCCCAACGGTCGCTCTGCTGGCTAGCAAGCTAGCTGTCTAAAAACATTCACTTTATGAGTGGGTTACCTGCAGATACACGTCTGCTGCTGGTCCTAAGATGAGGAGACTGACCAAAAAGAAGGCTCTGACTCTGGTCAAAGAGTTGGACGCCTTTCCTAAAGTTCCCGAGAGTTACGTGGAGTCCACAGCCAGCGGTGGGACAGGTACATATAGCATTTACAGAGACAGCTGTAGCCTTCAGTTGTTGTTCACACTGTTTAATATTAAATAATAATAATAAAAAAAACTCTGTCCAGTGTCTCTGATAGCCTTCACTCTCATGGCTGTCCTGGCCTTCCTGGAATTCTTTGTGTACAGAAGCACATGGATGAAGTATGAATATGAGGTGGACAGAGACTACAGCAGGTAAAAGCTAAACCTGGGATTTCTCTCCATAAAATAACACTTCCGTGTCCTGATTACACATGTGCTTCCCTTCCAGTAAGCTGAGGATAAATGTGGACATCACAGTAGCTATGAGGTGTCAATGTAAGTACATAGATTTAGGTTTTATGTGTATTTCAGCTCTAGAAAAAAAAAAAAAAAGGTTTTTAACCTTCATGCATGGTTGATTACAGATATAGGTGCGGATGTCCTGGACCTGGCAGAGACCATGGTTTCTTCTGATGGCTTAAAATATGAACCAGTGAGTTTGAGATTATTCAGTGATCAAATGAAGACTTAAAACCTCTGTATCCTTGTCTGACAGTTTTTTTTATTTTCTCCACATTTTAGGTTCATTTCGAGCTCCCGCCACAGCAAAGATTATGGCACATGTAAGATTCAAATAAACTTGTCGTACTTGTTATTGTCTAGTGTTATTTAAATGTATGTCTAAGTCCCTAAAGGACGCTGGACATATTTCCTGCCTAATCAGTAAACTCATTAAGAACTGCTTTTGTATAGTTGTTGTAATGTACTTTCTTTCTGTCAGGACTCTTCTGCACATCCAGGAGCGTCTGAGAGTGGAGCACTCTCTGCAGGATGTGCTCTTCAAGGCTGCATTAAAAGCAGCTCCTCCCGCTGAGACTCGAAGGTATGAGACCCATAGTATCATCTAGTTTGTGTTGTTGTTGTTGTTGTGATTACACTGATGCACCAGGAAGTGATGTTATTTTTTTTCTCCACAGTGAGGACAGCACCACTTCGCTCACCGCCTGCAGGGTACATGGACATATGTACGTCAACAAGGTGGCGGGAAATTTCCACATCACAGTTGGAAAGTACGTACCCACGTCCAGACCACATTATGAGTTTCTGAGCCTAAACTGAATAAAAACATAGGAAATGCTTCCTCACGTCATCCTAATGTACAAAAGTGAAGCCACTATATTACAGATGGGAGCTGAAGATGTGCTTTTAGCTTTTAGCTTGTTACAGGGAGTATGCCTTCTCCATTCTCTGGTTGTAAATAGTGTTATCTCTGTGCAAGATGGCAGCTCGGCTTTCTGAGATATTTCCAGGGAGATGTCATGTCGTCATTCTCTATATACAGTCTGTTATATAAGTTCTGACCTTTTCATTCCTGCACAGGTCCATCCCACACCCCAGAGGTCATGCACATCTAGCTGCTCTAGTCAGTCACGACAGTGAGTTTATTATCTTTTTGACTCTTTGGGGCCTTGCCAACAGTTGTCGCATTGAACAGCACAGTTTTGACTGTGGTGTACTCTCTTGATCGTGATTTTGTTTTGATTTGTTGTTGTGTTACAGGTTATAACTTTTCTCACCGCATTGACCACCTCTCCTTTGGAGAAGCGATCCCTGGACTTATCAGCCCTCTGGACGGCACGGAGAAAATCGCTCCTGATTGTACGTTGTGGGTCGTCAGACATTATTACATTAATATAAATTCCTTCTCTTGATTTTCTTTTTTGATTGACGTCTCTCTCCAGCTAACCACATGTTCCAGTACTTCATCACCATCGTGCCCACCAAGCTGAACACCTACAAAATCTCCGCAGACACACATCAGTACTCTGTCACTGAACGGGTAGGTCTTCACTTTGTGTGTTTTGTCAAGTTGACTCCGCATCAGTGTGTTGAATGTGTTTTTGTGTTTGCCTCGCTGTTGTGCAGGAGCGAGCGATAAACCATGCTGCAGGCAGCCATGGAGTCTCGGGGATCTTTATGAAATACGATATCAGCTCGCTGATGGTCAAAGTCACTGAGCAGCACATGCCTCTGTGGCAGTTTCTCATCAGACTCTGCGGCATCATTGGAGGCATTTTCTCCACCACAGGTAGATACGCCGTCTGTCAGAAACACCTATAACTGCCCAAACATGATGGAGTAACTGACATGTTTGAATTTTAAAGGGCTTTAAAGGGTAGAGACTCATTTTTAAACTGTGTTAAACAGCTTGGAAAAATACCATATCCTTGCTTTATGTAATATTCATGCGTATTTCTGGGTTTTAAAATGCAGGCTGCCACTTTGACTCATCGTCATCCTCTATAGAAAAGGAGCACTTAACATACTTAACAACATAAACCAAGCGATTTTCACTAAAATGCAATATTTAATAAAGTTTCTCTGTTGCAGGCATAATTCATGGTATGGTCGGATTCTTCGTTGATATAATTTGCTGTCGTTTCCAAATGGGAGTCTACAGACCTCTTAATGTAAGTGCAAACATGAATATAAACTAGACAGAGTAAATTTTTTTCCTTATCGTTAATATTTTTCCTCTGCTCTCAGAACGATCCGGATCTGGATGTGCAGAAAAACACTGAAGCTCTGGTTCCTACAGAAGATTTGACTCAGTGATGAGACGACACCAGCAACGAGACGCTGGGGGAAATGTTTACATGCTGTGATAAAATGTGCTTTGTTGAGAAATGTGTAATATTTTTAGCATTTTTAAAAAAAAATATTTTTATGAAGTTGGGTGTAAGATTCAAATGCGACCTCATCTATCTTGGAAGGATTGTAATCAGTGCCTCCACTAATTATCTGTGACAGTCACTGGAAAGCAGAAGTTGATTACACTAAATGCGATGGTGCATACAGACAGATTAGTTTCACATTTTAATGTGGAACAACTTCAACATTTGAGAAAATTCTTTGTTTAGTTTGACCTCCAGAAACAAGACGCCTGAACCAATGAAAAACATAACCTGTGAAGGTGTGTCCAGGCCTTCAACGGGGAAATGTGTGAGGGTTTTGTTGATGTGTGTGAATGATTGTTGAACAATGAGGCTGATGTGTTCATTAAAATCCACTTTCAACTTGGCATTGATTCATTGTCAGTGTTTAGCTCGGTCTCTGGTCTCACCAAAGGAAGTTTTTTAAAAAACTAATCAGTTAATCAAATCATTGAGAGTAATCCCAGAGCCCAATGTGATGTGGTAGATTTGATAAAACCGCAGCATACACTGATCAGCCATAACATTATGTGTAGGGCCAAAGCAGCCCTGAACTGGCACAGACTTGAGTTGACCTCTGGAAGATGTGCTGTGGTATCTGGTACCATGACTGGTACCTCAAACCTGACCGAAGCAGTTCTAATCATTATTGTACATTGGGGTGTACAATAATGATTAGGTAGGTGGTGTGTGTCCCAGATTGTTGTCCAAAGTGTCACACTTTTACTCCACCAGCTCACCTTTTGTTCATTCCCCAAGTCAGACCAAATCACATTCTTCCATTGGTCTGTGGTCCTGCTCTGATGCTCACATGTCCATAATAAACGCTTACAGCAGTAGACAGGTAAGCATGGACAACCTGACAGGTCTGTCTTTTGCTGGTTTACCACTTATTCTTTCTTAATGCTTCCTACATTAACTTTGAGGACAAAATGTTCACTTGCAGTCAAATAAATCACACCCACTGTTGGGTGCCATGAAATGGTCAGTGCTCACCTGTCATAATGTTATGGCTGATAAGTGTAATTACCCAAAAACACACAATTTAGAGTTGGCACAGGCAAACATTGATAACTGAAGACCTGACAGTATTTACCTTTTATGGCTAAAAGAAACAACCAGACGTTAATTAAATAAACGTTTTCAGCTCGAGTCTCATTTTCAGTAAGAATCTCTAGAGAAGAATATTTTACACCATGTCAAGAGTTTATTTGACAGTATTTCAGAATATCTTTCAGTAAACAAGTTTTTTGTTTTTTAGCAAAATGTAATATATCAGTACTGTCGCATTTCATAAAAATAGTTGTTCACGTCTTTGAAACTACAGTATCAATGATACAGTAAACCATATTTGTAGGAATACAGCTGTACAAGGTGAATAGTACACAATTAACACTACACAGTTATACTTGATCTCAATGGGGGTTTATGAACGTGCCATCCTTCACAAGTTCCAATACATAGATTTTTTTTTTGTTTCTGTATATAAAATCAGTCACAGCAGGCAGGGGGGGCGGCCTGGATGGAGACAAGAGGGCTGGATGACGTACTCCTTCAGCTTTTCTGAGCTTTGACGTTGGTACAAACAGTAAACACATTTCTACAGCCTAACGGCATGTCGTCATGCTCCTCGCTACTAGGTTAACCAGTTCATCGTATCAGTTCGGTCAGCTTAAAAACATCCAGACAACGTTTTACTTGCGGATCGAGGTCGGTCCTGGCGATGCTCGATCCTCACGGTCTTACCAGTGTCCCAGTCTGCAGAAGCGTCGCTTTGCTGAAAGCACATTACCAGCAGTTTACAAGTACAACTCAGATGTGCCATCATGCTGCATTCAGTCAAATTGTCACAAAGCGTTGTGATTATTATTTTTTTAAACTCATCTGGTCCTCCAGTGCTCAAAGGAGCTCTAGTGATTCATTTTTAATTAAGAGCGTAAATGTCGCTGAGAACAAAAGGATAATATCAAAATGGAGGAATGCAGGAGGAGAGTGTCTCAGTCTGATAGCAGCATGCCTCGACCTCCGCCAGAGACAACATTTTGTGATTAAACACACGTTTTCAAAGCATTTGTGTCTCACGGATCATCTAAAACCTTGGGTTCAGAGGCAGTGAGTACTGTCACTGCATGTAACGACAGAAACTCACGTTGTCTTTACAGAACAAAGTCCAGAAACAGTGGTCCACTTTGACGCAACCCTGTCTCGATAAACACTCCTGGAGGACTCGTAAGAAGAGGATGTGATGCTACAGGCTACGTTTGTCCCTTTTAAAACACTCGGGACAAGGGCAGTCATTGACATTGATGAGCTGTACAGCAGAGTGCATCAAGATATATATACTGCTCGGCGTTAATGTCCGAAGAAAAACATCTTCCACAGCTCAGCGGTTTGCTGACGCGTGTGCACGGTAACCAATATCTGTTTTGCATTCAGTTCCCAAAATGAATCCCAACGGCTCTGCATTAGTTTGAGTAAGGCACTCCGCCCCACCTCATAACCATCGGCCTCCTCTTCCCCGCACCGATGCCCCCTCTCCCACAGTGATGTGGTACATGTAGCACAGTAAAAGGCATAGAAATGGGAAATAGAGACGGGACAAAACTTTGAGCTTTAAATGAATACAACACGGCTTATAATTCAGCACGATGACTGCATGGTGGATCAAGTTGTGTACATAACTCAGGAGAGTATCACGAGTTCTTACTAAGCCGACTGGTTTCAGTCACTCAAAAAGTTCATGAAAAAAAGATCCTTTTAGTCTCACATGAGCGCCGACTGGTCAGTCCTCTACTTTTAAAGGACATGTGAGTCCTTGTCTGATGCCTTGGTGGTTTGTATCCATGCACACACCACCACCATCGCCGCCGCCGCCGCCGCCTCCCTCAGCAGTCTGGGTTTGGTGACTGGCACAGTCTTTGATATGTAGTTATAGACGAGGCCATGGAAATATTGATCCTAAAATACGATCCTGGGTTTCTTCTCTCTTTTTTCTTTTCTTTTTTTTTTTCTTTACAATGTATTAAACTACAACACTGCCTCAAAAACACCTAGAGGTTTGTTTTTGAGTTAACCAAATGTACATATTTTCACATCTTTACATTAACAGTATATGATATATTGGTAGGCGTGTGAGATCTAACATATGTCGGGTTAACCAGGCGGCCGTCTGGGTCAGCGTCAGCGTCACTGCTTCCATCTGACAGAGTGGAAGTCCATTCTTCCCGCTGCACAGAGAAAATAGAGCAAAAGACATCTGTCTCTCTCTCTCTGTCTCGGCCACGTTGCACTAACCAATCTGAGCCACACTCGGTGGAGCGGTTAAAGGTACACGTTGAAAGCACAGCTCCACACACAGTCAGACTTTGTGGCTCCGGCTCCGATCAGAACGTCAGCGGTCGCGTTTCCATCAGGTTTATACTGTATGTTACAATAGCTGTGAAAGTTTCTCTGCTCTTTAAGGTGGTGGGTGTAATAATCATCTCATAACAACAAATTAAACATAAAATATGATGGGGAAGGATACGGGGCGGAAGGAGAGGGCAAGAGACATGTACTGGGTCTCTCAAGTGTCCTATGGTGAAATCAATGAGGAACCGTACAGTGTGAGCTGGTCCAATCCAGCTAGATCCATTCTACCTGCTGACCGTGGAGGTCCAGGACCTCAGGGTGCCTGGCAGTTTGTCAGACCCGGGGATGTTCCAGGGCCCCGGGGAGGCAGCTGCACTCCTCGCCGGAGGATCTTCCATGGTTTTGGAGGGGCAGCAGAGCCCACCGTGGCCACTGGCCCTCTCATCTTCTCTGGAGAACAGGCCTCTGGACACGAGTCTCTCCTGGAGGCCGACGTGTCCATCTCCACTGCCCAGAGAGGCTCCATTCAAATTCACACTCACATATGGGTCCCAGGGCCAGACAGTGCTCATTACCTGTGCATGCAGGCCCTTTCTCTCACAGCAGGGGGAGCAAGTGTCCCTCTGCCTGTCTCTTCTTTCAATGGATCTTCCCACAACAGCTTTGGGAGGCAAAGCCCGAGGCTGTCTGTCACCCGGTCCACAGTCAACTTCTGCAGACCCCTGAGGGGTTCCCTGCCCTCTGATGATGCATTTCTGCTCGGTGGACCTGCCACCTGTAGCCCCTCTAATGGAGCTGTGGTCTGTCAGCAGTGGAGCTTTGTCTGCCATGCACACTGTGGCCTCTAGAGGGAGCTGATGAGGGGAGTCTGGGGCTGAGGCTGGATGGGATGAAAGCAATGGATTCAGGTGAGGTTCCAGGGTCACTTCCTGCAGGGCAGAGTGGGCTGTAGAAAGGGAATCCCAGGGGCCGGCACAGTCTGTCAAGAAAGAAGAAAACACATTCAAGTATTCTGATGTGAAAGAGGTGGACAGTCAGCATGCACATGCGCACAGAAGTAGAAAATCAGAAGAGCAGTCTCATTTAATATCAAGTAAACTTACATGCACATATGTATGAGCAGCACAATTGTGTTGCGCTGGTTTTCATTCAGTGCCTGAAGATAATTACCATATTTGTAGCTGTGTGACAGACTGATCCTGAGCAGCTCAGAGCACACGGGGTTCTAACGGTCTACTTCACAGCACTCTTCAGGATGATACAATTTCATCTGGAGGGTCACTTCAGACCATATTGCTCTTTTCATACGACACACATAGATACACACACGACTACTATTCTCCCATGCATGAAGTCATCACACACACACACACAAACGCATGCCCATAGAGCAACATGTACAGACGACACAGATTCATCAGTATGGAAATAGAGACATGCAGTTTTTCACAAACCGTGTCTTTAGAGTGGCCCATTAGGAAGAAATAGGGGGAGCTTAGTGTGTCACCTTTCATGCACATGGAGAGGTTGGAAGGTACCATTCCTGAGGGAAGGCAAGTAGAAGCCTATACCAATCATTAGACTTAAAGCAGGGGGTTACGACACATGGAGGCTAGAGAGTAGGTTGTTAATGTTTTGTATTTTGTCATAGATTTACACATAAACACAAGTTTTATTTCAGGTGACTGTAGAGTGAGGAGCGAAAGGCATAAAGGTATTGATGCATGTTAATAAGTTAAACGAGAAAAACATGAAGCATTTGGAGAAAAAGGTTGTTCTGGTAATGAAACATTAATGTCTCTGGTTTGAGAAAGCCATTAAATCAGAGACCAAAGAAAGTGTCAGACACACAGTGTGTGCCAGTAAAACCCACCATATTCTGGCACCTGTCCTGTGCCTCTCTTTAGCAGCAGCCTGACCCGCCTGCCTCCCGCCTTGATGAGTTCAATAGCGCGAGCGTGAGTCATGTCCCGAGTGCTGTCCCCGTTAATCTCTATGATCTGATCCCCCACCTGCAGGAGACACACGGAGGACAGGGTCGATTTCTGTCAAGCTCTGTTTGTACATGGAACGGTAACTTTTCCACACAACCAGTCTCCTGCTCCTGAGAACTTCCACCGAGCAACTGGGGAATAAGGGCCATTAAGAGACTTGTTCATGTCTACAGGAGCTGTGTAGGGTGAGCAGAGGGTCACTCAGTCACTGTGTTCACATGCATTTATACTTCAGGCAAATAGTCATGTCCTCTTCAATTTAAATTCAGCCTGCATGTTGTTGTGATATGTGAAATGGATAAAGGGGCACATCGTGACTGTATTAATCTCATTCTACATTTCTTCAACGAAACAACAACAATTTCTCACCAACAGTAACTGAAATCTCCCGAAAAAGTGTTTTTCACTTTGTCATCGTATTCAACATCTCACCCTCATCCTTCCGTTTCGTATGGCAGGGCCGTCCTCTGCAAGACGCAGCACAAATAGATCCATCTTGTACTCTCTGCCCCCGCGGATGCTGAAGCCGAAACCCTTTGCGCTTTTCTCCAGCTCCACTGTGAAGTAATCGTAGTCCTGCCGAACAAGTGTGGACAATTTTTTACAAAGACCCGCAGCAAACACAACAGATGGAAAAACTTTGTCAAAAGACAATAATTATGATTTGCTTATTTGAAATATGTTACACACCTGCAGAGAAATGAAGGATGTACGGTCAACATAAGCAGACAGTTCTTGGTCTAGCTCTACCTGTGGTCTGAAGTCAGCAGGGATCCCCAGAGGGAACTGAGCAGCTGCAGGGTGCTGTCTAAAGTCCAGCAGACCGGGCGGGTGCCGGTAGTCCAGTGTTGGTGGCTGACGATAATCAGTCACTGGTGGGTGGCGATAGTCTACTGGAGGCTGCCGGTAGTCAGTGAACGGTGGATGGCGGAAGTCAGGTTTGACATCCTGCCTTGCTTTTACCTCTGACCTGTGAGGAGAAGAAAAATCTGCCAAATCAGAGGTGCTAGGATAAAAGAAGATGGAGGTGTCCAGCTGTACACGAGACGATATGCGTGGGTCTTCTCTCAAAGAATGAACTGTGTCCCAAATGATGTATATTTATTGATAAAATAAAACTTGAGCTCAGCTTGCCATGTGAGGGAGGACAGATCTGAAAGAGGATTAATGTGAGCAGGCTCAACACGAAAAAAAAAAAAACCTGTTAATATCAGGCTCTGTTTTGAAACATTTATCAAGTTCCCAGTTGTAAAATGTCCATAAATCCACAGCTCTGGGAGTGCTGCTCTCAACGTCTACATCTGAGACTCTCATGCACACACACACACTCACGTCCATGCATGCACTCACACTTCCATAGTTTTGACAAGGAGCAGGGTCTGATTGCTGGGCTCCTGAATTATAGAGAAGATACACTGAGGTAAATTATTCACTCAAACTGTAGGAGCTAAGTGGCGTTACGCAACAAAGTCGAAATCAGCCTGAGACCGAGAGTCAGCCTGGGATAAAAATTGTCTGCAGTCACCGGTTTTCTTCTGAATTTACTGGTATGCAACAAGAGTACAGTGCACTTCTATACAGTTTGATATCTGACACACATGAAAACACCAAACAAGAGCATCCCTCTTAGTGTGGTCTTACCTGCCGTCATGGAGGTAGAGCTGTGGAGGGAGGCCAGATGCCTGGGTGACCGGGCTCTGCTGGGTTCCAGCTGGTGCAGGCTGGGAGGCTGCTGGTGCAGGAGGACCGGTCATGGTTTGGTTTGTCTGAGCTGGTGTCTGGCCAGGTTGGACAGGTGCTTGACCTGGCTGGGTGGCCGTCTGGCCTTGCTGAGGAGCCATTTGGCCAGACTGGGTGCCACCTTGGTTTGGCTGGGCTACAGGGCTGGGCTGGGTCTGCGGGCTGTGTTTCTGGGTCATGGGGCTCTGCTTCTCTGAGCTGGGCCCTGAATGGGAGCCTGTGGTGGACCAGAGGATGAGACAAGATTTCACTTGAGTATCAGAATTAGCTTTGACTGAGGGGTTTGGTTTAGATAAAACATTTTTTGATGAGAAATCTTCAGAATTATCTGCTCTATTTGAGGACGATTGCCTTGTAACCTTAATTTCTAAGGATAACATCAGGAAAACATCATGCCTCCATAACCCTTTGTCCTTCCTGGCTTTCTCTACGTAGAAATCTTAACAGTTGTGTGTGTTCTAGGCTGAGGACAATGGCACCACTAAACAGAGACCCACACAAAATTCACATGATAACAACCCAGCCTGAGACCATTTTCTTTTCTGTGGTCATTTCACACACACACACACAAACACTTACCCTCCTCTGGTATAATGTGCAGTGTGACTGTTAGTCCAGCGTCTTTAATGAGCTTGACAATGTCTGCGTGCGGCATGCTGATGATGGACTGTCCGTTCACAGCCAGGATCCGGTCGCCCACCTTCAGCTTCCCACATCTGTCCGCGGGGCTGCCCTCAATAATGCGTCCTATTTTATGGGGCACAGCTAGAAACAGGCCATAACAAGGTGGCTGTCACTGGCAATTTTAAAGACAAATGTTCACGGCAGCATAGTAATATTGTGATACTTCACTACATTCAAAGCTGCTAAGACATTTAACTTTTTCTTAGCTTTTGTCAGCACTTGAAACAACAAAAATTTCCACTTCAATATAAAATATTTCTGGACCCACCAGGTGTAGAAAATCCCTGAGAGACTCTTGAACACACACCATTACATCCTGAAGTAATGTTTGATATTGCAATGACTACTCCACTTTGGAGGCTTCCATATTCCTTGTTGTAAGCAGAAACCTTGAGAGGGAGCCATGAATTCAGGCACACATCTTCATAAGTTTGTGTGCATGAATATTTTTTGAGAGCAGTGGTTGTTTTCATGGCTGCACTGGGACTTTGAGGAGTCCGCATTCATATAAAAGAGCTTTACTGTACAATCAGGCCAAGCGGACACTAGCCACACCATATTTATAGTTCAATAAAGCTTCATTTAATACTTATATACAGACTTTACTACCTTGGCTTGAAATTAAGACCAAAATAAAAAAATAAATCTTAAAAGACAAATCAATTTTGGTTTGACCCCTGCTATTGGAGGACATAAGAAACGTCGCTCAAGTGAAAAAAGTGGTGAGGAACACAGTACTCGTTGGTTAAAAGTAAAGCAGATAAAATATGTGTTTTTAGTGGACATACAGTGCAGACACAACACATCTGTACTGACTGTAGTACTGTAAGGCCCTTAGGATGAAACAACCTTTAGCGCTCCAGACAGACGCTAGTCATTCTGCAACTCACTGATGACAGCGGCGTTCTCCGGCCTGTTCAGGGAGCTGATGATGACGAAGCCGAAGCCCTCGTTCTCCTTGCGGTGAATGACCACGTCACTGGTTTGCAGGGCCGATCCCTCTGGAGGTGACGTGACAGCGGGGACATTGACCGTCGGGGGGCCCGAGGCCGAGGCCGAGGCCGCATCGCTGCGCGGTGAGCTGTGCTGTGTCGACACTGAGCCGGGGCTACGGCCGTTCACGGGACACGGTTCACCTGGAGTAAAGGACGCAGGAGAGGAGATAGGATGAGACACTAAAGCGGATTTTTTTTTCGAGGTGAAAGTAGGTAAAACTCTCCAGCTCCAGCCTGGATTCTCTGTCAAAGTCAAACAGTGCTCGTCTGTTTGTCATTTGACAGGTAGGACTCTGCTGTAACTGCATACCCCTGTAGGGCTGGAGTAGTGGCTTCAGTGCTCACAATGAACAAAAGATAAATGTTACAGTATCTATGATCTACTACACCAGACAAGATGAGTGGGTGAGAAGTACACAGTGATCCAGTGCACAGACTGTTAGCATGTGTGCGTGGTCCAAGTTGTGTTTTTTTTTAAAATTTTCTTTATTTGATGCCAGTGAAATGTGCAGCCTGTTCTCCAATCTTGGAAAAGTGTGAAAAAAACAACAACAACAACAAAAAGAACAAAAACATAAATCACGTCCTCACCAGGCATTTGCACTCTCCTTCTCACAGTCAAGCTGACTTGACCGTTGCGAGCGGCTGCGTGCATCAAGTCTATTACGTATTTGTGCGGTTTCCCAGCAACCACATTTTTATCCACAGAAATGAGCTCATCCCCGGGTCGAAGCCGCCCATCGCGCTCAGCAGGAGTGTTCTCTATTATAGCGCCAATAACAATCTGTTCAAAGACAATCAATATTAGCAGCATAGATGAAGGTGAAGAGGATGAGACACACAGTAATTGCTTTATCTAGCTTGTAAAACTACTTTTGGGGCACGGTAACATTGCTTCACGTTCCAAATACTCTGCCAACACATTTTCTATCTCGGTTTGCATGCTGTTTTACAACGTGGACAAGTTAGCAAGGCGACACTTCAGTATGGGAGCAGTTAGAGGGTCAGGACAGTGTGAGGAGGCCAAGGTGTGCTTGTAAGTGCGAGGTTGTCTGGACTGTTGGTCAGATGTGTGGACTGAATAAAGAGTCTGAGATGAGGTTAGGTGCAGGTCAGGTGAGGGTGGCGTGTATGAGGTTATAAATGTGTGTGGTCCAGCCCGTCCCATACGAGCCTTGTCACGGGCGTCCGGACTCACAGCCTGCACGGCCTCGTCTCCCCCCAGGATGCGGAAGCCGAACCCAGTCTTCTCCCTCAGCAGGTGCACCTCCACCTCTTCGTACTCTGGGCCTGACACACAGAAGCGGACAATGAAGGTTGACAAATCATGTTAACGTCAACCACCACCCACTGACAAAAAGGTTTTCTGTACTCACGTCTGCTCTCATAGATAGCCCTCGACTTCTCGTACAGGTCGTAAGGATCAGGTTTGTTAAGGTCGAAGCCTTCAGTGGAGTCAGGCACAGATGTGCGGTGTTGTGGCTGGTTTGGGAAGGGTGTCCCGGGTGGTAAGACTGGGCCTGACAGGTTCGTGTGAGGGCTGCCATGTGGATCCCATTGATCAGGCAGCTAGAAGGGAAACAACAACAAGTAAGGTTTAATTAAATATTAGATTTCATTTAGATTTGCAGCCAGTATATTACCTCGTTTATCTAAGCTACAAAAATTACATTGTCAGTGTGTGCACTGGAGATTTCAGGTTTACAATTTGTAAATGTTAAAAGTTGGATATTTGATACTGCAAACTTAAATTTAGATTTAAAGTGAGCACTGAGAATAGTTTGTCTTTCATCAGATCAATGTGAGAAACAGAACCAATATAATTTGGCTTTGTTGACAAGAATCTACAAAAACAAACTCTTTCTTGTAACACGTAACTTAAGACCGGGAAATTAAAACACCTTCAAGTCTAACTCCATGTAGCGATGCAGAGATTATTGTTATAGCTAAACTAGATAATGGAAGGTGATAAATAATTAGGAAAAATAATGTTTTTATGTCAAGTGTGGGAGATATATTTGGTGCTTCAGTGGCTCAATTATGCGATAAAGAAAATAAGTGTTTGGGCAGGAGGAGATTTGATGACACATTCAAATCAATATTCATATTTTAAGCCCAAATGAGGTGAAAAGCACCGTGTCTGAATATTCTCTCCGGCATGAATAAGAGCTGATTGCAGAAGCAGCAACAGGTGCAGTTTAAGTATAAATCTGAAGAGCTTTTCCCCAGCTGCTGAGACGTGACATGTGATGTGATGAAACTAATAAGCAGGTCAGGAGAGGCTGCCACCTTTCACTGTGAAAGCCAAAGTCAGACACCTCTGAGGTAACACAGCCACTGAGACGCTGATCTTAACATACCAGCACAAACACTTCTGGTTTAATCATTGTACCTGTTTAGATGCCTTCCATGGAGAGATGTGACCTGAGAAAGATGGAGAGAGAGAAAAAAAAAACTGTTAAAGGAGAATAAATTCAAACTCCGGAATAAAAAGCATGAGTCCAGGCAACTATCGAGGAATCTATATCCAAAGGTTTCTGCTAACGAGATTTCACGTCATTTATTTTCATTTTCAGTAACCGCTTGCCCTCGAGTGAGTCGCGGGGGTGGGGGTGCTGGATCCAATCCCAGCTGTCAATGGGTGAGAGGCAAAGTACACCCTGGACAGGTCGCCAGTTTATCACAGAGAGGCAGACAACCATTTACGCTCGCATGCAAACCTACGGCCAATTTAGAATCACCAATTAACCTAACGAGCATGTCTCTGGACTGTGGGAGGAAGCCAGAGCACCCGGAGCAGGAACATGCAAGCTTCACACAGGAGGGCTCCAGTGGGCCGGTGAGTAGAACCCAGAACCTTCTTGCCGTGAGCCATCAGTGCTAACCACTACTCCACTGTGCCGCCCTGCTAATGAGATAGAAATCAAAAATCAACTCCCCATAATGACTGACAGAATCTCTCGGTTTGCTGATTTCTTATTCCTCTGTTTTGACTTTGTGTAACTCTTTCTAAATGGGCTTGGTTGTTGCGTTTGTTTTCAACATAATTACATCATTAGCTGCAGGCGAAAGCAACAGACCCACACCCCCTTCACACACACACGCACATTCACACAAAGACACATGCACAAATTGTCTTTTCAAGTCGTATTTTATCTGCATGTGGGAAGCAGGGAGCACTCCACATCACAACAATCTCATCAACACAACTCCCCTGTGACTGCACAGAATCAAAGACACTCACTACATTTATGCCGCCAAGACCCAAATACATACATTCAGACGTGGGGGAACCATGCAGTGGCTGCCTTGTTCAAACATTCAGTCTGAATCTTTACACATGTGGATAGAAACACACAGACGCAGTCATCAAGAGGATTCCTGAATCCTTTAACAGACGTGGGCGCTTGTAAAATACTCTTTGGAGATCCCAAGTATATTTAATATTCAGTGACTTTATGAGCTTTCCTGAGAAATGTCAGAGAGCACTGGGTAGAATATATTCATGGAATTACTCTCCAACTTCATCCGCCTGCTGTTCAGATGTTGAGATGAAGGCCTCAGCACTCAGCAATGGAGCAGAATTTTCTATCAAAATCAGCGAGCGAGGGGAGATTTGAGGCAAATGAAACACAATCGATCACAGTGTGCTCATGTGAAGTTAAACATTTCTATTCATTTCCGCCGTTTCTTTGTCTTTTATCAAGTGGTTTTCCACTCACTTCTTCATCTCCAGACCTCCTCCACGCGCCCCAATTAAAGCAGCTTTGCTACCTGGAAATCTTTTCCATTTTAAAACCACATGCCATCCGTCCCTGCTGCGTCTGTCACTGTGGTGGAGTAGGCAAGGAGATGAGGAAAATAAAAATTAAAAAAACGCCACTATATATATGAATGTCATATACGTGAATTGGATTGAGAAGCGCTCTCCGCGGTGCTAAAATGATTCAGCACGGTGGCAGCAGCTGAGGGAGGGCTCTGTGGGAGGTGGGGACTAATAACCATGTTCTGTAGGGAATACGGGCCTTGAGGGAAGCCTTTAAGGAATTCTAATAACTCATTGTCAGGAAACTTTCCTTAATGATCCACTGAAAGAAATGAGTACGAGCTACGAGGCAATTGTCCACTCATATTACCCGTCATCCTTACAGACGTATTTAAGCTTAATTTAAATGCTAATATAATTCACCGGTATATGTGCTGGATGTGTACCGCACTCGTACGCACGCTGATGAATTACAAATGAATGACTGGGAGAGAGGCTTCACGTGGCTTCTCTCACAATTCAGTGGTCAGCCAGTCTGGCAGGCCAGCCTCACAGACTATCCTGCTGAGTCCTGGATGGCCCTCGGATTAGTCTGATTGGCTCGTGCCACCTCACAACCTTCTCTTCACAGCCTCGCTCTGCGTTCTTATTGGTGCCGCAAATGTCTCCGGTCTGTGGTTGGCTCTGCTTCAAACTGGGATGTCAGGGGACGGAGCTGTGAACACGACCAGAGCTCAGTGAAACTCTGGCAGAGTGCCCACGCTACAGTGAAGCAGTCAGACAGAGACAAACACACACAGAGTCACACATGCAGTGGAAGTCTAACACCGTGCCTGTGATAGAGACGGCTCCGGTGCTCTCAGCAACACATCTGAAATCATTTGGTCAACCCTAAATTGCAGGAAACGCTGCACATAGAAATGCTGCGTCTGTGAACTCAAACATGTTTAAACATTCCTGACATTTTGCACATCTGAGTCACAGTAAAGGACCTTGTCCCTTCTTTCACCCCGCAGAGAGGAGAGCCTCACAGAGAGAGTCACAGAGGTTCCTGTTGTGTCAGCCTGATAGTCCCTGTGGGGCCGTTGTCTTGAACTGTTTGATAGAAACTGGTGCGGCTGTAGCAGGGGATGACACGTTTGGGGGAAGGGAGGTCATTTTTCACATGTAGCTCAGCCTTAAGAGGGACATCTATTGCGAGAATTAAAATACAAATCTGTGCTCTCACATCTGTGACGGACAGCCTCATTTGTGTATCGAAATTACAGAATATATTTTAAATGTGGCCTCTGACAGTGAAACATGAGAGCTTGTCGTTGCAGAGGTTAACCACCAGGTGGCAGATGTTGGCTCTAAACACGCTGGGCTGCCACATTTGATTTCACCTGCTCACATATACTTGCAGACACACATGCAGTTGCATACAGTGCTGTGGCTCCTGCTCCTGTTCACCCGTTCTGCTCATCACAGTCTCACTCATTCATTAGATTCATTAGATTTAATGCAATCAAGTGTCAGAGCATAACTGAACATACAGTACACGTTCAGTTTGTCACACATCTCCAATAATCGTCAATAACGAACTGTAGACTCATGACATCAGGACTGGCGTAAAATCGGCAAACCACACAGCAGCACTTAGACAGTCTAATGTGTCGCGACACTAAGAGCTAATGTCTTTGATTGCTTTGCAGGTCTGCAATAATAATTCTTGTCGCACTTCAATTAATTAAACCGGGGATGCATATGAGACTGATTTCCTTCATGTATAATTAAATACAATCTATGAAAAGGGTGATGCAAACAAGACTATACCCATAATTCTTCTTTATTGTTCTCAGAAACAATGCAAATTAATTCTTCACTCCCGGCAAATTATCTCCACGAAGAAAAATGAGCACGAAAACGTGAACTGCGGGACCGCTGTGTGGCACATCTAAAACAAATAATGAGCTCGGGAACTTTGTTTCTTTAAATGGCCAAAGGACAGGAAAGTTTTTTGACTTTCATCCAGGCGTTAGAGCAGCGCCGTGTGGCTGAGAGTGTGTGTTTGTTTGTCAGATGGCCGCCCGGGTTAATTATCAAGTCAAATTTTGACCTGTGACCAGAGCACCTTTTAGAAAATCACTGCGAGAGCACATGTTAAACAAATAAGGCTTTCGCTGTGCAATTTCATTTCCTTGCATGTGGCCAATTGTTAATTTTCTTCACCATATAACTCTCTCCCGGCCATTCTTTCGGCCACTTTATAACCTTATTTGATTTATTTGCTCAGAACCAAGGGCATATAATAAACTGTCTTTCTCTTGTAGAGGAAAAAAATTTTAAGCAAACTGGTTAGAGCTTTGAGGTTTTTATTCTCTTCCCGACTAGAGTCAGTATGGGACAATCAAACAGCATCACACCAGCCAGTTCAGCTTGTTTGTCGGCTTGATTACACTCAATGGTAATTTCTGTCCAAAGCACATTGCAGTGAAAGAACAGCATGTATTTTTGAAGATGAGTGGCCCCGACGGGAACAAAAACCTCTTTCCCCACAGCAGTGCAGGAGCCATCGCTGCCCACAGAGCCGTTCTACACCTTACAGTGATTTTAACTCCACCTCTCATCCCAACTCTTCACTTCATTTTAAATTTGATGTGCTGCATCTTCAGAACGCCGCATGAAAAATCCCCTCCACACCGCTCCAGTCTGTTCTGCTGGAAAACATCTACGACATGCTGGCGATAAAGACGAATTTGGAAACCACTGACAACACATGCTGTGACACACAGAACATTTAGTGTGACATCTGTGTATACTCTTTCTGATCTGTAATATTTCTGTGTTCCCCGCATGAGTCAGCACATTACGAAATACATTAAACAACATATTGATCATTACACTCTAGTGTTTCATATTTTCCGCTGTCTAATAGTTCGTACTGCAGTGATTTAATTTCTCCAAGGCGACATTAAAGTCTAATTTTTCTTTAACCGACACACAGAAATCACTGCTGTGTGAAATAAGTCCCAAATACTGTTTTTCACAAGACAATACACTAATTTGTCCCGTTTTGCACCAGACAAAAATATTCTGCTATCTTCTAAACTATTTAATGTTCCAAAAATAAAATCTCATCCAGAGTCTTGAATAAATTTCAAGTAAAGAGCCACTGTGACTTGAATGTGCTCAAAAATAGAACGGGTCTCAAAATTATCATAATCAAAATCTCTTTTGCTCTCTCAGCTCTCACTGTCAACTCTACTTGACTCCTCTCTTGCGAAGCTGCAGCTGGGGCTGAAGATGCACTGCAAAGTGATATTTGTGCCTCTTGATCAGAAGCCAGCTTATATAAAGCAGGAAGTTGCTCTTGCACTGGACTCTTTTCTACTTTTGCTAAAATGATGTCGGCCTTTGCGAGGTATCAAAATGTCACATGTGATTTGGTATTAACTGCGGGGTAATCATTTTTTTCCACCACTGCAGATACAAAATAGATTAAAGACTGTCATTGGGTATTAAAGTGAAAATCATTGGACTATTATGTGGAAGGAAATGGAATTTATACCCCCCAAAATAAATGGCTTTGTTGTAAATAAACCCTACAATGAACTTACAATCAAGCTGTGCTATAAATCTGTTTTATCAGGTTACGTTTAAAAGCTTCCCTGCAGCCTTTATGAATGAACAATAGAGATAGCGAAACTGCTTTGCAGCATGGAAGTCTGTCTCTCACCTGTTCCTACTCTCTGTATGAGGAGTGTCGCCTCTGCTCCCACAGGACACTCTTTGAGCATCTCCACCACTCGCCCATGCCCTGCTGCAGCCACTGGTTGCTGGTTCACCTCCAGGATCAGGTCTCCCTCTATCACCCCCGACGATCCCTGTGAGCCTGGATCCAGCACCTGCACCACAACACCACACACCCATGGTCACTCCATTTAACCTGACTGTGTGAAGCGTACAATCTCATCAACAAAAAAGTATTTAAAAAAAAAACTGTGGACTTTAATCCATCCATTTTCCCATAAATTATGCAAAACAATCATCTAGTATTCTAAAATGTAAAAGTGTTTGAACGTCCACTGTAATAATGTTACTCTACAGGGAGATTTTTTTAATTTGTAAAAGAATAAGACACTGAAACACTGAACATAAAACAAATGGAATAGTTCAGACAGATGTTTAATTTTTCTTTTCGGCAGTGCATATGTTGTACTATATGAATACAATAAGGATGAGGAACAGCATCTGCCACATTCCAGCTCATCTCCTCTCATTTATCTGTTCCTTTACTGCCAGGTATCTCGCTGTGCAGGTTGGAATTTTTCATTCTGTATCTGTAGGATACTCGTCGTTTATTTCCATGCCATGGCAACACAGACTGAGTTCACTCTCTTCCTATTATCTCGATCTCTTTCTACTTGGTTGCGTTGAACAATTTAAATTCTCTTTGACCCGTTGTTTTAACTCAGCCTCAGGTTTAAATAGTAAGTCAACTCTACTACGGAGTTTAGCTGAGTACTGTGATTTTATTCTTGAAAGAACAGATTTAACTTGACAGTGGATTATAATTAAAATATAGAGCAGGTCTGAAGCCAATTTCACTCCTGGAGTATTCAATGTAAAATCATCACCTGTTTAACTCGCTGACCAGTGGGACTGTCGGCAATGGTGAACCCAAATCCTTCTGCCCCTTTCACCATAGTAACTGTTAGCAGCTCTGCCCCTTGTGAGGTTGCCCCGGCAACACCAGCAGTCCCAGAAGAGGCCATTGACACGTTATCGTCGTGAGGCGTGTGTGCCGATGCTGAGCCAGGCGTGGTGGGCGGCAGGGATGAGCCGTCGAGGTGCGTGTCCCCCGGGTGAGAGCCTCCGGCCTGGGCCAGGGCTTGAGGAGGAAGCTGGGAGCTCAACGACAGGTACTCCAGGTACGGGTCGTAGCTGCCGCGGCCGTTTACCACCAGAGGACGGTGCTCCAAGCCAATGGGTGTCAGGGAGGTGTTGGCTGCGCCACTCGGGTCCTCAGGATCGAAGGGCAGAGGATATCCTCGACACAGCACAAGGGTCACGCTCTGACCGATCGGCACGGACTGGAAAAGCTTGACAACATCGGCGTGCGTGGTGCCGAGCACACAAATGTCGTTGATGTAGACAATGACATCACCTGAAGAAGAAGACAGAGAGAGCTTTAGTCACACTATAATATGTTAGATGTTACACAGACCACATGATCACATGTCGTCTGTGGTTTTTGTGAAACATACTGTGCTGCAAAAATACAACTTGTGACAGTCTGTTGTCATGAGCGTCAAATCTCAGCAGTATAAGAACATGCTGCGGCAAAATTGAGGAAGCACACTGTCCTTCTCCACTGCAACATGGGAACATAACATCAGTTCACTGTCACTGCCCCGCGATCTACAAGTACATGTGTGAGAAGGCGCGCTGAGAGAGATGTGGTTTGGGGTCTTGGTGAATATGACAACCATCTGGTGCTCACTGGCATCCACAGAGACCTTTTAATCATGAAATCTCAAATATTCAAATGATGCAGACTCTCACAGTCTTGAGCACTAACAGATTTGAGTTTTGGCTCATGCATGATGCATTATGATTCTGCCTCTCCTCCCTGGCCTGATGATCAGACACAAAATGATGTCATGTAGCATTGTTTATGATCTTATCTGTTGTCTTCACTACACCCCTCCTGACTAACAGATGCATTCTGTCCACTTCCAGCACTTCACTTTACCTGGTTGCTCACTAAGGATTTTTACCGGTAACAAAGAGGTGAAACAACTTCACAAATGCGACACTAGATACTCTGCTGTAGTTTGAACGTGCGGAAAGTTATGGATTTCAGCTTTAAAGTCACAGCCCCATGACAAATGCAGCTGCCTCAAATCCTCTATTTCACACTTCTAGTGGCACTCTCTGTCACACATGCAGACGCGCACACACTCCCATGTGCACACACATAAACATACAGCATACATGTCACATGCACAATCACACACAATCCCTAAAAGCAATGCTGCACAGCTCAAATAGGCCAGCTAATCTCAGCAATTGAACGTCTGTGTGTGGATGTGTGCAGCTCTGGCAATGTCACAGAGTGGAGAGGAGCAAGTTGGAGAGAGAAAAGGGGCTGACAGATCAGGATAGAGGGATGAAGAGAGAAAAACTAGAGAGGTAGAGAGAGAAAACGGATGAAAATATACTGAGGCTGAAAACAGAGACGTGTCAGATGACATGGTTTGATAAGACGGCATAATAAAGGGTAAGCTGGAAAGACAAAGAGGGAGAGATGGAGATAAAATAAAAAGAGATAGAATCCAGATAAAAGAGAAACTGATAGGCAGAGGGAGAGACATAAAAGCAGAGAGAAGCAGCGTAAAGCAGGAAGGAGGGCGACACAGCTCCGAAGCGAGGCCTAAATGAGCAGTTAAGGCAACAGTCGTGCCAGGCATGGGGCCAGCTCACAGGTTCAGAGAAGAGCACACACAAAGCCTCATACAGCAGTATGTTCTCTGATCCTGTGACTAAAACCCGCTGTTTTATTAACATCAGTTCTTTGACAATTTCAATCAGTCAGTTCCTTGCGGACACACTTATCCTTCTCTCTCTGGCCGTTGTTCAGAACCCAGTAGCGTTTCCCCCCAAGATCGGTCCATTTGGGATGGTGTGAACACAGGAATCGCTCCATCCCATAACAAATCAGATTAGTTATAGAGAGTGGTCTCACTCAGACACTCAAGAGTGTAATCGCTCCCTGGAGTTATTTGTTTGCAGTGAGAACACACACTACCCACAGAGCGATATGAATGTGTACAATATGGTGTTGCAGTTTACCTGAGACATCGTTGGGTGTATGCCTCCAGATCACGTCTTCAGGGGTGTCTGGGAGCAGCAGTGTGCCTTCTCAGCATATACATTAAAACATTGTACCCTAGATGCTCAATCAAACTAACAAAATGTTGTTCATATACAGAACGATAATAAATGCCAGCACTCACACTCACTGCTGATGCGCCATTTTGGATTTGTTTATTTCCTAATTTCCTGCAACCAAATTTTCTTCTGCAAATTTGTAAGTTAGTAGCGTTGAGGGCATGTCGGGAATGTAATGTCAGAGCATTGTAACATAATGTCTCATTACTCCCTGAATTGGAACAAAATATAGGAGCCTCCTTATTTTCTTCCAAAGCTGCATACAGTTAATGAACCCGTTGGGATTTGGGTCTTCACTCAAGGACTCTGCAAACAGACACACACTGGCTGTCGCAAGGACCCAATCTTAACTTTCCACATAAAATAATGTTGGCTCTCTCGAGGGAGGCCTCGTGAGACAAACATTGCTGCTTGTGTGGATGTTATGGTTCATGGAGTTTTATGAGTCAAAGCACCTGTTTATAATATTAATACCTTGACTATTGGCGCAGGGATACTGCACCTGTAGTACGGCTATAAAAGAAGAAATAGATTTGCAGATGAAGAAAGCATTTTGTGGGCTTATGTCAGTTATGCACAATCAAATCATTTTCTTTCAGTCTTATTAAAGATAGTTCAGAGAGGGGAGTGACGTGCTTCTCTGGGACAGCCAAATATATTCCATCCCAAATATGCCACCAAGACACAATGATGCCCCGTTATAAGATGAGCTGATATTGCTGAGGTCTTACACGTCAACCTTTTTTGAGGTTTTAATGTGATTTTGTTTTCACAGTATTGACAGAATTTATTAAACGTAGAGCTGAAAAGAACTGCACTTGAGTTGAGTTTGTGAAAAACTAAAGTAAACTTTACACAGATAAAGCTGTTGTCTTTGTTTTTACATAACAAGTATTGTGCCACCTTTTTGTATATAAAATGTGCCCATCCATATGTGGGTGTGTGAGATAAAAAGGTTGAGAGGAAGGTTAGATCCCTAAGCTGCGCTGTGTTTAATTTGGATGAAAACGATGAGAACAGAATTGCTGCAGGTTTCAGGGTCACAATAAAATCACATGAAGATTTAATACTACCAACTCTGTAAACAAGAAACTCTGATTGTTTTAGAGCTGAGGCTGTACAAACAGTTATGAGAAACAACTCGTAATAGGCGACCTTGATATCTTAAACAGAATCAGAAATACTTTATTGATCCACGGACTTCAGGTAATACCTTAATATCTCCTTTAGGTGTTTTTATGGAGAAAAATAAACATTGCGTTCTGATAGACTGAATGACTTTTTAAACTGAACTCAATGCATCACTTAATCACAAAAAAATATATATCACAGATATAGTATCATAATTTCAGAGCATCACCAAAATTTACTGGATACTTGATACAACTGTGCTCCCTGGCTTTTTAAGTATGAGAGATATTGACAGATATTACCCAACAAAACCTGCTTAAAGAAATTGAAAGAACTTCGTATTTTATTCGCAATGGCAAGAAATTAAGGTTCATGATGCTGAGGTGTTGGAATAATGAGGCTACAGTATACTTAAACATTTCAGTAAACACAGAATTATACTATCAGCAGTGACAGCTTGCAGTTTATTCAACTCTCAATTTACTTCTAAACCAGAAGTGGATTGTACACATAATTACCTGTGTCCATTTTTCCATCCTGAGCAGCGGGTCCGTCCGGTATTACACTCTTCACTTGCAGGAACTCATCGGGCTCGTCGCCTCCTATAATTGTGAAGCCAAATCCCATGTTGCTCTTCTGCAGGCCGGTCGACAGGAAGGTGCCCTTCAGCTGGGTAGGGTCCCTCGTAAACAATGGCTTCTCTGCAATCAGAAAAACATTCTGTTTGTGGCTTGATCTATCGTATACTCAGTCTACCTTTTGTACATTTTCTTCTTTAAGCCAAAACACCAATCAAGTTACATTTTCCTGAAAACTGACCCCTTGAAGAAATACAGTTTTCACTCAGAAGCAGTACATATTGTACTGGTCTAGTATGTCTTCACAAGCGTGCCTGAAATAGGCCCACTAGGGGCCTCAGGGTGAGCGTGTACTCTGTCCCCCGCACTGCCAGTGATCTCCATTCGACCCTGTACATTCTGACATTGTGCATCTGCCCCATCGAATACTCATGAAACTGCCTACTCTATGAGGTAAGTCAGGAAAACAGTGAGAAAATGCACAATATTCAATAAAGACAATGTGTCGTCGGACAGCAAACGATGGCCTCAAGACCAAAGCCATGTAGTATGCATATTCTTTCTGCAGTCATGGCATTTTAATATTTGTACAACTGTGTGACTATGTCAGCATGTTTTCATGTAAGTACAGCACACTGCGTAGTCTTGTACCTCTATATATTGTGGGTAGCGGTAGAGCAGAGAGTCCCTGGCTCTGCATCTGCCTCTGCTGCTCCAGACGTCTCTTGGCCTCCAGGACTGGGTTCTCAAACTGAGTCCTTCGATTGATGTGACTGAAAAGATAGAAGATTATCACATTCGAGGACAGAAATGCCGCAGTTCGGCATTTAGAAATACCAAAGCATTTGTCCTACAATTTTCTCATGAACCAAACGTAAGAGTTCATTCATAGGAATATTGGCTTTTGTTTTTTTTTACTATACTGACATATTTAAATGCTTCTCAGTTGAATGACTCTCTGTTAAAGGAAAGCGTTAATAGTCCCACTGAGAATCAACATATGCGAGTATGTACGTACTCATACTTAGTACACATGTAAAGTGGTAGCGGGTAAGAATGATGGTACAATGGTAAACATGGATTTGCAGTGACCCAAAATAAAGCTTTACCAAAGTTGGAAACATTTACCAAGCTGAAGAACTGGGTATGCCATATATCTAATGAGGTCAAGGACCAAACCTGAAATGGACACGTTAAAGAAAGAAAAACCCACGGTGGTCACTGAAATAACTTGAAATTTACAGAAAGTTTACTAATGAAAATCAGTCATTGCTTTTGAGTTGTGGTTCAACAAACAAACTAATGAAACTGACCTGGACAAAAATGACGGTACCCCTAAAAGAAAATAATTTGACCACAGAGGCATGTTAAACTAAGGTGTGTCCTGTAATAAACAGGTGACTTCAAACTTGTAATCATTCAGTAGTCACTGTGCTGTTTGGTATAATGGTGTGTACTACACTGAACATGGAGCACAGAAAGCGAAGAAACTAAATCCTAGACAAGTGTTAAAGGTATTATTACTTTTGTCTGTTTGAAGTTATTTCAGTGACCACCATCTTTCTTTCTTTAACGTAAGGGTACCAACAATTTTGTCCACATCCGTAAGATGCTGACACTGAACCGCTAATATTTCTGATGCGCCGTATGACTAGTACCAGACAGATATTTGCTGACATGAAATTGTCCTTTGCTGGCACTTTACACTAACTGGCCACTTTATTAAGTACACTAGTGTCAAGTTTAACAATTGCATTCTAATGTAACAGTCCTGCACTAAATCGTAGCTTCATGAAGGTTATGATATGTAGCATTTGTTTAAAATAACTGAGAGAGCTGTTGATTCAACTGTGTTTTCATGTCTGATGCTGTAGTTTGAAGCACTATTGATTTCTATAGTGTTGTACCAACACATGTTTCTCATAATTCTGACAACCCCATTTTAGTCATTGGGCTAGGGTTATAATAGTAATAATTCTAGATAATAGAAACACCTTTTGGGTTGAAGTACAATTTAACAGCACCACAACACAAGACCTGTTTCAACATATCAATCATGAAGCTAAGATTTAGTGCAGAGCTGTTTTGTTAGGGTATATCACTGCATTGTAAATCTTAAATTTGGCAAGACATTATGTTTTATGAAGTTTCCTTTGTATTGAATGTAAAACATAATTGCTCAAGTAATTTGCACCTACAGTGAAACGTTATGACTCAGTAAGTTTAAAAATATACTACATTTAAAAAATAATTTAAGCAGCAGGTTACCAATGTTTAAGGTTTGGCCCGGAGCAAAACTGAAATGCACTGCCACATAAAAGAGTACCTAGAAAGAAATATATTGTTTGTAATATTACACATTAAAGCAGTGAGTATTTAAACAGCGTTTATAAGCAAGTTTTATCTCAGGACGGTCCTTACTGACCAGATTTTTACTGTTCTTAATCAAATAAGTGGCAATATATGACAAAGAAAAGAGAATTTAGTCATTTATAATCCATAACGAGCCAATGTAAACCATGGAGATGCATTTCCTGTTTTACTACACGGTGAGTTATCCAAGCCAACATGGAAACTTACTCGACGTAGTAGCTGCCGTAGATGGGGTCATCTATCTTCTCCCAGCCATAGGGCAGCTCTGAGAGGAGGAAGAAACCAGACAAGGGAAATGAAGTCAGTTTATGCTGAGAGCAGAAGAAGGAAGGTAGACACTAAATTGAACTGCTGAGGGGAGACGACATGAATCTCAGTGCTCACAGCTAGACGCTTTCAAAGTGCTCCTTTAATAGACAGACAACACTTCGATCTGCAGTGGTGGCTTCTTCATGGAGACACGAATCACAACAAAGACATCAATACAAAGCAGAGCGGAAGGAAAAGATTTAAATCATCTGACACATTTCATCCTGCCCTCTCTTTCTTTCTTTCTCCTCCCTTTATTGCGTGCACAAATCCTTCAAGGCGAAATACCTTCACCGTACTTCGTGTCTGTCTCTTTTTTTTTCATTTACCCACCCACTTTTTTTCGCCTTGGATGGCTTCCATGGCTGTTGTGTTAATTGTCTCCTCCTCTCCCTCCTCTGGTTCTTCGTTCCCTCCTCACTTCATCCATCCCTTTGTTGATTTATCTTTCCTCTCTCCGTTGCAAAGGAACTGGGTCAAGGCACCGCTAAACTTCATATACACTGCGCCCTAGTCTCCCAATTCACTTAAAACTTTCCACTGATGCGCACACATACACGTACATACAACATACAGTGTGTCGTAATGAGCTGCCTCTGCCGGTGTTTGCAAAATTCAAGATGTTTCGGTTTTTCAGCTTTATCACTCAGCCTTCATTAAGGTACACATAGTCCCCGACACTGTTCGCCTGCCCAAGCTGTTTCCCTCCCACTCATATTATATATATATATAAAATATAGTGTTTCTGATTAATATTCATCAGCAAGTGTTCTTGAAAGGTTGATGTTCCTCTCTTAAATTAATTCATCCTCATGTCTTGTATTAAAGAGTATAATTCATGACTATATAATAAAGCAAACCTGCCAAACGTAGCGGGATACTAGTGTCATACAGATTGGAAAAGAGGACAAATACTCCAACAGTGAGTCATCTGGTACTTTGTTTGACCCTGAGCTTATTACTGAATCACAAATACATGCACACATATGCACATATATTCACAAAGCAGAACTGACAAGTTTTGCGGTAGGAAGAGGAGCACTGGGGGATGTGAATGTAATCAAAGTGAAACAAAGTGGGAATAGGGACTGGTGAGAATAGGCCGGCTGTTGCATTTGCATAGAAAAGGTGTGTGGTGACGGCAGGTGAGGTGGGTGAGTTTGGATGTGATGATTCTGCTCTGTCCGATCTGGTACAGTTCAATGCGTACTCATCTCAGCCCACTGACCTGACCGAATCCAACACAGGATTTAGTATCTAAGCACAGTAGTAGCCAAAGTGGGTTTCTAAACAATTATAGATCACATCAAATGCCTCGACTGATCTGTAATTGTTTAAATGTCTGATGTCTTGTGTATAAATACAGTAACATTTTGTATTTTAGAAATGTTGCTTCAGCTGACAAATTTATTTTGTAGAAAAACATGCCAGTAGCTCAAATTTCTATACACTTCTGTAAAGGAATGACTATATAAATAACTGTTAATACTGGTATTAATAAAATTGTCACTAAATAAATACAGTATATATCGATGTGAATATAGTTAAAACACTCGTTTCAACACGTGTACAACACATGTTCGTCCTGGGAAACCTTTGATCCCGATATTCATGTGGATGTTACTAAGACACCTGCCAGAAACCCCCACCCCATAGCAATGACACTTTAAAACAGCAGCAAGCATCCAAGACAATGCGCACTTCCACACAATAAAAACTGCTCAGGAGCATCTCTAAAAACATGAAAAATAGCCCAAGGTGTTGACCTAACCTCTAAATTCCCCAGATCCCAAACTGATTGAGCATCTGCTGGATGCGCCTGAACAAACCTGATCCAGAGAGACCCCTCCCCTGAACCCAAATACTCCCACTACCAGCGTCTAGGTGCCAAACATCGTCCATTCCCCTACACAATATTAGGCAAGTGGTTATAATGTTGTGTTCAGACAACAGTCTGGGTTGTATTAACACAACTGACATCATGGAAACTATTTGGAAAACAACATGTTATATTTGAGACTCGCTCACTGGCACACACACACACATACACACACAAATCCCCAGTCCTATTATTTTTACAATTATCCGGTCTGCACGACACGGATACTGTGGCATCATCCCCTCACGCTGTAATGTAATTATGAACAGATCTGTGATTTTGATATCAATAATCCACGTGTGAATGTACAGTATGTGTCAGAGTGTCTACGTGTGTCCCAGCTGCTGAGCAAGCTGACTGTGCAGCCCAAGGTGAAACGGGCGCTCGTCTCAATTATCCTTGCTCTGCTTTAACAGTTTGCTCAAACTGCCCGCGCTGACATTACCTCGAATGACCCATCTCATCTTCGCTGTGAAAAAGTCAAATGGAACCATACTTCAAACCACCTTAAATTCCCTACCACCCTGTCCCTGAGCCACCTTAAATGTCGGCCTAACTCATCCACTAGTCGCTTGCCCTCCCCCTAAAGTGAAAGGGAGACAGTTTCCATGGAAACCAGCAGTGGAAGTCTTTTTTTTTTTTTTTCGCCTGAGCTGAGGGCTCTGTCTTGTCTCTATTTCCTGCGTGCGAGAGAGAGAGAGAGAGAGCGAGAGAGAAAAAGAGAGAGAGAGAGTGTTTGTGTGTTTTAATGCATTCGTATGAGTCTATATTTGCAGTGTGTGTGAGTGTGCAGTGTGTATTAAACGGCTGAATGGTGTTGGCATGTCTCAATGAGTGGAAGCGTCATTGTCTCTGACGCTATATCAAATACATCATCATGTGTGGGGCTCACTTGTGTGTTCGAGGGCTTGTTTGTGTGTTTGTGTGTGTGTGTGCACTGGTGTCTCTTTTGACATACAGTCTAATTGTGATTCCTCTGCATTAGATGACTCATCTCCCCTCTCACATAACGAGTCCCTGACCAACAGAAGACATGAAGACAGACACTGACTCATAGCAAAAAGATTAAACTCATGAACTCAAGAATAAACTCCAACAAAAAAAAAATCAACCTTCGAGGTCACTTCCTTACAGCGCTGCAACAAATGATTATTGTATTGAATTAGTTTTGCAATTAGTTGATTATTTGTTCTGCAGTGTCAGAAAACAGTAAAAATGGCAAAACAAAATGATTTGTTTTGTCTAATCAACAGCTCAAACAAGTATAGTTTACAAAATGAAAAGCGGGAAAACATGAATTTGCATTTTAGCTTGAACAAAACATTCATAAGTATCAGGGGCTTTGCAAGGCTGTGCTACATGCTAACATGCTGATTTAACCAAATTTATCATCTCAGCATAGCAAGCTAGCATGCTAAGATTAGCTTATCAGCACAATATACAGCACAGGCTAACATCATTAGTTTTGCAGGTAATTAGTCATTCAGAAAAATGGTGATGATGTTGGATGAAAAGAGGATTATAGGAAAGAAATCCCTCAAATATTATTCAACTTAGTTATATTACTTCTTTTCTGAATGACTTTATAGCTTTAACTACTGTTGAGTCTAGATCTGGAGTGGCATAGTAAAATATGTATTATTGTAGATATAAAATCAAGCTATCAACACAGAAACAAATACAACAGTGAAAACAGAAAAAAATGAATGGAAGAAAGTGAAAAGGTCCTAGTCCAGACATGTCTGGGTGTAATAACAGTGATGTAACTCAGAGGTAACACTTTTAGCATCACTGACAGACAGCAGATGTCTGTGCTTCAATACTCATCATATGCAAACCATCCCCCATCTTCATTTTTCTCTCTTTTCTCTCTCGTTTACTCTTTTCAAGAAGAACAACTAGCAGGGCTCCCTCTGCTCATCACCATTACTTCTTCAAACTCATTTGTTATACTTCTCATTTTCATCCTCTCAGTCTAGTCCCTTATTGTGTCATAGTTCTTTCTCCACTGATTGCAGACAAGGGTTTTGACACTGTGACGTCAATCTCAGTGAGGATTCCTGTCTCCAAACTACTATAAACAGCACATTGTCGTCAATAGCGCTGGTATTACTTTGAAACTGATGGTGAGACTGAGCGCATATCAAAGGCAGAATGGAAACCAACTCCTGCCGTGATTTGAAGCTTGTCCTGCTCTGTTCTTGCCTCCTCTGAGCGAGGGAAGAGATATAGGGCTTATGTTATGCAACAAAAAAAAAAAAACCTCACTGACAAAAAGACTGTGAGACAACCAGATCTATGGTGACAAGCCTTTGAACTCTGGGAGTCAGCCACAGCATATAGATACATTACATAGCACACGAAGGTTGTACGTACGCGCAAACACATCAACAACAAAAAAGCGTCTCCTCAAACTCTCCCGAAACCCAGCATGGGAGCGAAAGCAGCCTGAGAGGCTGAGCGAGGGGAAAGGGAATAGTGAATGAGGCTGTGAAATGCTAGAGGAAAGTGGAGCAAAAAGACCAGACATGCATTAGATTGAAGCAACGGAAAGGGAATAACAAGAGGAAAATGGCACTGATGAAAGTACGTCTGCATGTTTGTCTGCTTCCTGCCAGAGGCTGTGGGTAATCCTTCAGGCGGAGGGGTAGTTTAAAACAGCACCACCTCTTCCTGATTTATTGTTTTACTCGCTCTCCTTGCATAATTTGACAACCTCACATCCATAAATATTTTTTCATTTGAAAACTAACCGTGTATCCAGAAATGCGGGCAAAAATGGACAATTGCCTTTGAACTGTCACACGGTTCACAGTGGGTCCTAGAAAGTTTAAAACCTAGAGAAACCGGCATAGAACAAAGAGCTGCAGGACACCAGAGTGATCGTTAAAAGAAAATAATAACATGATGACTAATTTAAAGCTGGATCTGTTATCTGAATGGCTGCTGAGCTCTTTGTACTGAAGAATAATATTTCCTGACATCTGAAACTCATTTCTGAAAGACATGAATTCAAAGGTGCTGTGAGAGGATGTGTCATCCAGGACCTTAACAACCGTTCTGCTAACAGCCTTTGATTCAAACAAAGGCTACAATCCCATCAGCCTCAGCTGGACTTTGTGTTTAGTATTAGTGCAAACGTTAAGCATGCTAACTGGCTAAGATGGTGAACGTTATGTGCCTATTTCAGCATTTAACTGCAGAGCCGCTAGCAGGGTTTGTAGCACAAAAAAAAAAATTGTCTTCATAATTGTTAAATGCAAAGGAACGTATTTCTTTGTGACACTGCAATAAAAGAAACCGTTAATGAACAGTTGAACTGAAACACAGACGCTAGTAAAACAGCAGCCATCCATCAGATTTCACTTGAAGAGAAACAGGTAACATAAACAGAGTTAAATCAAGAAATGGCATTAAAAATAGAAAAAAAAAACACTGAGCATTGCAGTTTAAGTGACGGAAACTTTGCTTCTGAATACAGCTCAGCTCTACCAAGACAAAGCCGAAGAATGTCTGTCATGTTTGTCAAAAGGGTTTGGGAATTGATAACAGGCGTGTGTGTGTGTGTAGAGTAAGAACCAGTTTGTGCAGAGCTGAGTGGGGATATTAGAATTCCTGTCACAGTCTGGCCCTTTACTGGGCAGAGCAAGAGAGATAGAGACAGAGAGAGAGAGAGACGGGGGGGGGGGACGAAGGTGGGAAGAGAAGCGATAGAGGAGGAAAATTGAGGAGAGGTAGATTGAAAGGGAGAGAGAGAGGTGTGAGGTGAGGAAGAGCGGAGAGGTGAGGAGAAGATTGAAGGGATGGAGAACAGAGGAGAGATAGAGAAGGAATTGATTCAGATCTCGCTCGGGTGGATCACATCACAAACTAATTCGCTGACCAAAGGCTGTGACAGGAGCAGGGATGTAAGATCACCTTATTGTTACATATCTGATTACACTGAACCACCACTTTACTAACATCTGCACCGGTCTCTGCCTTATTTCTCCCACTAAAACCTTTGTTGATGGCTTCTCTTCACACACCTTCACCTTGATTCAAACTCCTGGATGCTGACAAATCTCACACTCAAAGAAAACACCAAAGTCAACAATAAAATAATCCCATTTGCAAGTACTGTTTGTGTGCTCTAGGACTGGCATACTGCAGCTTACCACCCACTCCATTAGTTTTACTCCATTTGCTAAAAATAACAGCGAAACCAATGTTTTAGGAAATTGGCTTTAAAAAGATAAACAAAATAAAACTACAATTAAATTAGTTTTTTTTTTTAAAAATGATAACATTGCTGGTACAAATAAGTAGCTGAACTTTGCAGACTGGGAGAGGGGGTTGTTAAAAAACGGAGAGAAAGACTAGAATACACATGTTTTTTAGATGCTTGAGATGCCATAGCATTTTTTAGATAAATATATAATCCCAGTTTTTGAGAGATAAGGTCTGATTCACACATTTACAGCTGGAGTTTTTTTTTTCAGGTCCTTTTTAATACATAAAATATGTAATAATAATAAAAAAAACTAATTAGACTGGGTGCCACATTTCAACCAATTCTCTGAGTTAGATGTAGTTAAGGTAGCTAAAGTACACAGTCCAGCTCTCCCTGGAAATGATGTAACATAAAATTTCCACTACAGTCCGGCTTAGGGCTGTGACACACCAAGCAGACGGTTGGCTATTTTCCGGTGATGGGTCTTAGTTCGCATCTATACCCCGGCTTCTCTGGTGTGCCCCAAAATGTTGGCACCAGTCACCTTTTCAGCTGATTCCTCACATTGAATTGCCGGTGGAACAAAATGGTGATCAGCTTGGAGAACCAGTCCATGAGAATTTAACGGCTTCTAGGACTCAAGTCCGACTTCCTCATTTGTCAGTGTTCGGGGAGGTGTTAATGAGGAGTGATGGCTGACACCTGGGATGATGTGATTGTTAACCTATACAGTATAGGTGTCTGAGCAGTCTCTCTCTGTCTGTCTCTCTATCTCTCTCTAGCACTCACTCACTCACACTACAGACATGACTGATTTACTGACTGCATATCAATAAAATAAATCTACTTGTGTGGCCTCCACATTTTGTCCTTTCTTATTAGCCAGGTCGTGACAAGAAGGAAAACGTTAGAGATCAAAGTAAACCAAAAAAAATACAGTTCAAAGGGCACACAGAGGGCTTTACTAATTTCTAGTTTCATCATTGTATGTTCACAACTACCTGATCATCTAGAATAAATGAAATCAGCATCATTCAACTGTACGACAGCTTGTAGTTGTTCCAAGCTTTCCAGCCTTACAGCTAATAGCTAGTAGCTCTTCCTGTCACTGTAATCATTTGTTAGCTGTAGGCCTCTGATGTCAGTTTGGTGATTGTGTACCTTAACCCAGTTCAAAACAGTCAGGTAAAAAAAAAATAATAATAATAATAATAATCATGTCGTCATTAAATACATGAGGGATTGACATTCATGTCCCCACACAGTCTCCACCATTGCTGGCTCTGTTGTTTGCTTTTAATGTTGAGTGCAGTAAAGAAGCAAATGAACTTCTTCCGCCATTTATAAAGCTAATGGAAGTTTTTATCATTCTACACAGGAAAACATTTATTTTCCATCGTTCCATAATGCTTCTGTAAACCAGCAATCTTGTAAGCAATGCATCTTTGATGGGGCTTGCTTGTATGCCCCTCTAATACAATCACTTAATTTATTCAGTACGCGAGTGAACTCTGGGACCAGCGGCAGACTAACGATCATCTCAAACAGCCGAGTATTTCTGTGCTCTTTGTGAACAGTAGGTTTGGAACAGACAACACAAGTGCACAAAGAGCAGGAAATGAAGAAACAACACACAAACAAAACGGCCAAAGATGAGCTTGACTCAGATGAACTTAAGCTAAAGCTTACAAGAGAACAACAAAGGTTGTTTAGACTCACCGTCCTCCCTGCATTCCTCTGGTGGTTTTGCTTTCTTCGCAAGCCGAGGATCGAGCCATGATGTAGTTTTGGTGTTATGACTAGAGAAGAAGAAAGAGACGTGTAGATGAAGGGAATACCAAGAGGAAACAGAGGTGCAAACACAGGTCACAGACAGACTGACAGCCAGGATAAGAGAATGACTTATATGTGTGTGTGTGTGGGAAAGAGGAACAAGATGATTTCTAAGGGAAGTAAATGGCCATTAATTCACTAATTAGCATTCAGTCACTAATTATTGAGGGTGAGATGGGAAGGTAAAAGTCTATGTGTATGTGTGTGTGGGTGTGTGTCGCATCTGATTAGTAGCACAAAGTCAAATCAATTATTCAACAGAGGCCAGAGCTATAAAGTTTACACACGGCCATACATAAACCATGATTTTAAAGTAGGGGCACTTTAAGAGGTGCATTGCACTGGATTTGTTTCTAACCATTATTATATTATAAATAAAACACTTGTCACAGCAGTGGATGCAAAATAATACTCTTTTTTGAGAGGTAAATATACTCTCTCGCTCTCTCTCTCTCTAATATAACAGTCCTGCATTAGAGCCTCCCTTCTAGGTCTAGGTAAACTGGATAGAATTAAACACAAAAGATTACTCCACTGACTAAAATGGGGTTGTCAAAATAATAGAAACATGTGTCGATACAACACAATACAAATCAATATTACTACAAACCGCAGCCTCCAAAATGAAAACACAGATGAATCAACAGCTCTCTGAGTTATACTAAACAAATGCTGAACATCATAACCTTCATAAATTTAAGATTCACTACAGGACGGTTATTAGAATGCATTTGTTTTCACTAGTGTACCTAATGAACTGGCAAGGGTGTGTATATTAATATTTAGCAAGAGGTTGTCTCTTACTCGATGAAGTAAACTTCGCCCTTCTCAGTGTAGGCCATTTCCCAGTTGTCGGGCAGAGGACCCAGCTCCTCCTCATCTGCATCTGGAACTTTGGTGGGGGATTTAGAGGGAGATTTTGAGCACTCCTCTCCTTCGGTTGGGGGCTCAGCGGTGGCTGGGGCCTGGATGGACGCTTCAACAGCAACCTCCCCAGAGGCATCTGTGCTCTTGTCCTCATGTTCACTTGACTCTGTGGGCCGAACACACACACACAGTTATTCTCACATACACACATGCAGACCTGAATGCCCACTACATGCGCCATGCATGATGAGTCAGAGCCAAGCGACTGCAGAGCTATGAACCCCCAGGAGAGAGAGTTGGGGGGGGGGGGGGAGTTGGAGTCCGAGGACAATGAGCATGAAGAGAAAACAACACAGGGATGTCAGAATTTGAGAAACAAGAGAAAGACAGAGACTTTAGGGGTCAGAGACGGAGTCACAATCACGAGCAAAGGTTTTTGGACTATGGACATAATTCTATAATATTCCTACTGGGACTTTAAGAGGCACAGGAAGAGATACAATTACAAAACAAACAAGCATTTTCAAGGTATTAACAAATCTGACATTCACAATTATTATAAAAAAAGACTGACTCTATGTTCTGTATCTTTACCCAGACCTTGTAACAGTGGTCGGCAAAGCTCTTTGGTGAATTTCTTCCAATTGTAGGTAAGAAGGGACTTTGCCCAGACACTTAAATCAAGTAGGAAAGCATTTCAAGTTTTGCTGTGTTGTCAGAAACGCACTGGTGAGAAATTACTGAGGTATTATAGTACAGTTTGTTTTTTCTGTTACAGTAAAAATAACAATCACATGACAGTAAGAGAACAAGCCAGAATGAATATGACATGCTGCAACAACACACTCTACAACGAGAGATGGGGGAAGGAGAAGAGAGGGCAGCGGGGACAGAACCACAGAGACTAAGAAACAGCAAGAGGTCAGAAGGATGAGGATGGCAGAGGAGAGGAAGACAGAGAGGAGAGTTGGGGTATTATTAGAAACAAGGACAAAGGCCAGTGGCAGAAAGACAGTGGAGAGACAGAGAAATGAGAGGACAGAGAGACGGGAGCTGAAGCCAAAATGAGACTGCGGCCAGTGACAAACAGTGGAGACATTAAGGTGCCCTTGTGCAGTCTGTTACATAAAGTTACTGAGAACCTGTGCAGCTCACACTCATGACAGCAAAGACTGCAATAACAGGTCAGGGTAAAGTTTGTTGAAGACATGAAACTATACTAAAGGAGAAAAGAGACTTGATTTTTACCTTAGGGGCAAATAAGAAGCGCTGGTGACAATTGCTATGACAGCTGGTTTGTTTCTCTGGTTTGAGTCACTCATACCAGTGAGACAACAATAAATAACCCAGAGGACAGTCCAGAACTTTAAGTCAGATGTTAAAACGTCTTTATGGTCACAGCAGTCGTGAAACAGACCATGTGTGAATCTAATTTCTGTCATGAGTGGATGAAAAATGTGGTATTAAAATATCAAAACATGAAAATCATGTTTTTTTTTTCTTCTGTCACATCCTACAGTACCTGGTGTGATGGCCACCCCGTTGCCATTGACAACCGGACTCTCCTCTTCCTCCTCCTCAGGCGGCTCCAGGCTGGCGCGTTGCTCCATGTTGCTGACTGACTGGTTCCTCTTTCTCTTGCCCTGGGCGCTTGGCCGGGCTCCGGGCAGCAGGGCCTCACTCACATTCAGAGGAGGGGCTGCCGGGGACGGCTCCGCTGGAGGTTTCGGAGTGCCGTAGAAGTTATCTGAGGGCAGACAGGCACAGCCCAACTTGTGTTAGAGGCCGCATGTACGATCTCAGGTGATGTAACACACAGTCTGGCAGGCAGTGCGGAGGTCCACCGCTTGTGGGCTGATTTGGCTTTGAAGCAGACCGTTGCCTTTCAGCATATAACACATAGCTGTCTGAGCAGAGTGCAATCACTTCTGTGTGCTGGAATCATGACTGGATTATGAATTTTTTGTTGTCTCCTGAAATATAACAAGGATGCCAACACAGTACACTGGGAAAAAATAAACCCTGTTTTCATAATCAACCTTCTTTACTTCTCCATCCTAACACTTATGAAGAAGACCAAAAAAACATGCAAGTCAATGTCACCAATGTGCTGATATTTCTTTTGACTTTTATATCTAGAAGCCTTTTCTAACTCTATCATCCAGTGGTGAAGAGGAGGCACTCTAGGCATCTTTCAGTTAACTTCATTCATTACTAGATCATTATTTCCAGTTCACCAAGATTTAAAAAACATTGTTTTTTAAAATATCACATGATGCAAGGTCAAGATTTTCCAGATTTGTCAACTTGTCCAGACCTTCTAGTTTGCCTTGTGTGTTGGGTCACTTTAACTCTATGCAACCGTGATACAAACTATATGGCTGCAGCTAATTACTAAAAGTGTTTTATTACCTTTTGCTGAATAAAAATAAGAAAGCTGAGTTCTTTTATGTCTGGTCAACGTGGGCTTTGAGTTTTGTTTTAATGGTTAGATCCATATTTAGGAAGAATAAGATCTTAATTTTCATGGTATTTCTAGGATTAAATACATATATTTCTTTTTTCTTCATTGCCACTGTGCTAAATTACCTGACTCACTAGTTTACAGACTTGCAAAGCCCAAACCAGCTGTCTGTTCTTTTTAATTGAGCTGACTCTTCCAAAACTACAACTGTTGCTTTGGACAGACATGGGAAAGAGTGTTTAGAGAATGATTATTACACAGTTAGTGGGAGGAACAACATATTAGTTAAAGTTGGGGTGAGTTTTAATAATAGCCACAAGCTTCCTCAACAGCAGGCAGTGTCCTTAATGGTTTCGGGGGAGATTTCGGCAACTCCTTAAATGGAAAACTCCAAATATAAACATGTCCCCAAGGACGGACCGTGTCCCCTTTTAAGACAAGATAGTGTTTTGGTAGTTAAGGAAAGCCTGTCCCTGTGCTTTCTCTGCATAATGACGCTTTTAGAGCATAATGATAGCTATGTTTCTCTGTTATGTTGTAACTAGTATGTTTACATTTTTTTATATAAATGATTGGTTTGATAAGGTGTCTAAAGGTTGTATTCAGTTCATATTTGGAGACATTTGCATGTGTATAATTCAGAATTGCAAATACTTGCTTTTCTTAAGGTATATCATCCTATGTAATCCTCCATCAATTATAAGGAGCAGCCCTAAAAATATGTCTTGTTGTAGGGACACACCAAACTATCAGTCAGTGAATGTAACGTCACCTCATGTCACCTGAGTCTTCCCAAAAAGTCTCACTTTGAACACACCACAAAGACTACGGCCAGCTAGCATGTAAGATCTGTACCTGCGTGAAAGGAAAAAATTATTTTGGGGGAAATCAGAAAGAATCATGCTGATCAGTCGGTCTACAATAATTAACTCCATGATGTTCATGCTGCTGTAAAAATATCACATGAAGCTTGTAAAATGTTTAGATGAATTAAAGATGTAAAAGGAGCAGATCCTTCTGTGTGCCCTTTCAACTTTGTTTCATTTACTTGTTTCTCTTCTCATACACTGGTTCTTTCAGCTGAACAGACAATCAAAGAGAGATCTCTCTCAACGACTCATTCATTTTGCAGACGATTCAAGATGCTGAATCGTCTGGAAGATTGGAGACAGGGGTCCGATTCGTGCCAACAGTGCATGACACAGCGCCAAAGCTAGAGCCGCAGACGCTCACCGATGATCCAACAATGTAAAACGGCCGACTGCCAGCTTGCTGTGTCACGGCCCTGCTTTAATTTCCAGCAGGTCAGATTACTGAAAAGATCTTCCCTATGCTGCTGCTGAGTCATAACTCCAAGAAAAGTGCACACATGACACAGCTTTCAGGTTTCTGCACTGTCTTTAAAGTACTGCTGAAGATGTCATATTTAATTACTGTCACTAAAGAGTTCAAACAAACGTCCAGATGATATTAGACTTTAACCACCTTTAAATCCAGGTTAAAAACACATATGTTGCACCTTAAATACTTAATGTGCCCTCCTTTGGGTATGTTTTTGTTTCTAACATAACACTTCTCTCATTTAAGCAATTTTATGTTTTTTTTTGTGTTTTTTTAAAGCACTTTGATTTGCTATTGTATTTTAAATGTACCTATAAACTGCCTATGATTGTCCCATTTACATGACAGTGAATCGGTCCTGATTTTCTAGGTTTTGTCTGTTTGATGGCAAAAGTAGGAACATGATTCAAACCAACAAACAGAAATAGCACCGGATGTCTGTCATTACACACCCACCCTAATGTTTCTGACTGTATACAAAAAAACAAGAAGAATACTGCTCTCTTTTAGACATTTCTGTGATTTCTTATTAATATACATACTGTATATATAAATAAGTGAGTGTGAGTGAGATGCATAGATGTTATATTTTAAAATTCCTATAAAAGCAAAGAGTCGTGGGGTTATTAAAAAGAAGACAGTGAAGGCAATGAGAAGAGAACTGCTGAGCAAAGAAGAAGGAAGGCGGCAGAAATAAATAAAAAAAAAACAAAAAAATGAAAGGAGGATCTGAACTAAAACGTCCACAGACATCAGTTTGCTCTCATCACAGCAGGAGGTGGATGGATATTACAAACAAATCTATTACAGCCACCTTAATAAGCACACTTAGCCCTGCTGCTTCGCAGACAGAATTATCACATCCTGTCAAAAATGTAAATGTGTGCACACAGGCACATGTAAACAAAGACCACAAACATGAAACTGCATAAGCAGCAAGCGCCCACCTGTGACAGCTTAAAAAGACAACCTGAAGAGACGCTTTGGAGAACACAAAGCATCCCGAGATAAGTTTAGGCCAGAAACCACACTGGTTTTAAAAAGGAAATATTCCCCTGATCTTGAATGCCTGGGACGCCTGAAGGCATCTTGGCTTTTGTACAGTTCAATATCCACCTTCAGCCATGACTCATCCTACATCATCACATACATATGTAAGCTCTTTTGTGCACAAAGTCTTGTACACACTAACATTCACACCCACAAGTAATACAATTACTTTTTCCCCCACACTATCTGTCAGATGAACTCCCTTCTAGGCCAAAAACTTAATTTCCTATTTTTTCAGTCTCATGGAAAAACAATTTGAAACATTTTTTTTTTTTGCCTCTACTTAAACACAAGACAAACTATGATTCCGTTTCCTTTCATAAAACTATCCACTTTACCCCTGTAAATATGATTACGGTATAACATCAACAGAAGACACATGGGATCGGCTATTTAACAATAACATGCACATTCTACTTCTACAAAATACTGTCTGCTGGGTGGTTTATACTTTGGATAATTCAGCATCTTAAAAAACATGAGGTGAAGTAAATGGATGTCTCTGTGGATAAAAGCTTCTGTCGCCTCATCCCGGCAGTTTTTGTGATATGGGGTGAAACTGGAAGGTGAGGCAGCCAGCTGCTTTTTAGTTGTGTTTTTGAATTGGGACAGAAGCTGAATCCTGAGACACACTTGATCAATTACATCGTTGTGCGTCTAGCTCAGATACGGGCACAATCTATCATGCTGCCACTTTTGGTTCAAACTAAGCTTTTAGACAGCATAGTGGTCTGATCAAAGTCGTACTTTGCCAAACAAAGACATTGTGTGTTACAGTGACAAAGATCCCAGGCGAGGGCATCTCCAGTGAAAGCTTACATTGCTGTCACAACTCTAATGCTCGTGTAGTTAGACAGACAGAAATGGAAGCAAGAACACTCACTTGCCAGTTCATTAAGTGCACCAGTGAAAACGATTGCATCCTAATACAGTGCAGCATTTATCACTGCACAATAACATTTCAATTAATCCAATTATAAATTAATTTACAAACAAATGACTTCAATATATCAATCACCCCAGTGTGACTTCTAAATTTACGTCCTGTCTTTCGTTGCTTCTTCTCCTCTTCTCTTATATTAATATGCATCACAAAAAGAGCTGCAGCACCTCCAGTGCAGCCACCCAGAAAGAGACAACTTTCCCCAGTGGGCATAAGTAAACTCTGCTGTAGACACACACAACGGTGACACACACACACACACACACATGCAAAACGGGAACAGACACATATATGTGCCCATAATCCATGCACGCGCACATTCACACACAGAAGTTGTGTAAAAGTGTGGTCAGCCGCACATGCTTACAAAAATTGCTTCTAGGCAAATGAACCAGCAAATCCCCCATCTGTAGATGTATCCCTGTGTAGCAAAGATGAGATGCACAGACTTGACATGACTTGGAAATGGCATTCGTCCAGCTCACATATACACACACTGACATAAGCAACCAGCCGTTCAATAGGCTCAAGAGAAAGCTCTAATACAAATCGGTGTCAAAGACTCATTTTGTTTACTTGACCTGTGTATGAGAGCATCACCTGACACATCCGGTTAATCAAGTAAAGATAAACAGAGTCCCAAAAGAAGACAGAATAAATATAAAAATAGCAAAATACCTCTACTGAAACATACAGACCCATTTTTACTCCCCAAGCACCTGCACTGGTCTCGCAGACAGAACATTTCCTGCACAGCTCCCACAGCTCACCTTCATAGGTTCCACTCTCTAGCAGGGCTCCACTTTGCTCCAGTTCCATAAAACGCTCCACACTCACAAAGTTGTAGTCCACCCCTGGCACCTCCCCCTCCTTAGGCTGCCTGGTGGTACCTGCAGAACCCGGGAGGAAGAGAAAAAGAGAGGTCATTCAAGCCAAATAGGGCACTTGAGAAGAAAAGGCAGGAAGGCAGAGAAAGAACTCAGAAAAAGGGCTGGACAGAGAAAAAGACGGCAGATTTGAGGCTACAAAGTGTACGAGAGGAAGTAGGAGGGCGAAGGGAAATGGAACAGAAGAGGCTGATGGAGGAGTCATCACTTGTGATAGCCAAATCCATTCACACAAATGTGCATGAGTGACAGTGAGAGACAGCTAGAGAGGAACAGGGAAAGCAAGCTCGAACAGCAAACCACCGTCATTCAGTCCCTTCAAGACCATCTGGTGCTGCTTTAGTAATGAGTGAATCAATATGGTAGTTTTATCCAGCATAACTCAAACCTCCTTACACAGCACACAATACCGTGCCGATTGGATTATTGTCGAAACAGCAGGAATGCAGAGGCACCACATTACCATGCGGCAATTAGAGCCTTCCTGCATCAACGCTCTGGAGATCTCCATCAGGGCTGCGGCGGCGAGACTCGGCTGTGTGATGGCAGCAA
Source organism: Chelon labrosus (assembly GCF_963514085.1). Lineage (NCBI taxonomy): Eukaryota > Metazoa > Chordata > Actinopteri > Mugiliformes > Mugilidae > Chelon > Chelon labrosus. Next base: position 18,454,230 of record NC_140344.1, read on the forward strand.
TGGGAGTTTTGAGTTTAATGAGGTGCTGTGTTTGTGTCTCTGCCAAGTGGACTTTAAGCTCAGGCTCAGTGAAGTCTGCTGGTGTTGATCCCTGCTTTCTATCGATCATGCCTGAAAACAGTCATTGGTGTGGTGTGAAGAGGGAGCCCACTCTCTGAGCTCCTCCCAGGACACAGGCCCACATGGTTACCAGCTAAGTCGGATTGATCCGGTCAAGCAGTTGCCAGAAAGTGTAAGATTTGTGATCCAATGGCCCAAGTGAACTAATCTGTAAATGTGATCAGGAGCTCTGACATGGTTGCGAAAATGCTGAGGTATGAATGGAGGGTATAAAACACTTGCTAGCATCATAGCAGAAGTGTGAGCTGTGGGAGATTAAAACAGCAGGTGGATGATGTGCTGTGCTCTCACATGTGGCACACACACAGAGAGTGAGAGGGGACTGCAGCATCCTCAAACTTCCCCAGAGTGTGATATCTTAATCATTAGATCTCTATTGATCGTCTGTCACCACTTTACTCCTGTAGTGCATCTACTGAACATGCTCAACTGTATTTACTTCACTACTGGGAGCAAAGAAGGAAGCTTAGCAACGCCTAATGAGCAAGCAAGTGATACGCAGGCCATAAGACATCCACGGTTTGTGTATAAAACTGTCCAACGTTGCCATACTGTGTACTGACTAGGTGTGTTTCCACTCGTCTCAGTCAATACACACATGTAGACACTCACAGACTGTTTGTCTATATGACTCTAAATCAGGGTTGTCAAACTCATTTTAGTTCAGGGGCTGCATACAGCTCAATGTGATCTAAGTGGGCCGGACCAGAAACATTATAGTACAATAACCAATAAATAATTACAACTCCAAATGTTTCCCTTTGTTTTAGTACAAAGAAGTACATCATGAAAATTCTTACATTTACTGAGCTATCCTTTTACGAAACATTTATGAACCTGGAATGTCTTTAAAAATAAAAAAAGTGCAATTTTTATTTCTGTCTGCCGTTCAGTTATGGATGTTGTGTTCTGTTCACTACTCTTACTATAACAGAGGACAAATTAGGAAGAGCAGTTACTTTTGTAGCACTCTGTTCTCTTATTTTACAGCTATTCTGAGTAATCACTCTTTGCATGAGAGGTGAGCGGATGACGGGTCTACTAGAGTATTAAATTTGATTCTTTGGTTCTTTCTAGGGTGCAGAGACCTGGTTAGCTTCATATACAGCTATGCTGCACATGAGAGCTCAGCCTCCCATGCATTAACAAAACCACTGTGGCAACATAGATCCCTTCTCGTTAAAAGGAAATACATTATGACAAATATACTTCGAGAAGTATATCTGAACATTTATTTTTGACCAGGTGGTCCCCACCTTTGAATTTAACATCAATTAAGTCCATCAATTAAGTCAACTAGTCTATGGCACTGAACAGTTGGCGCACACGCATGTTGGAGCTCATCTGAATCCAGTTCACAGTGTCTAAACAGCACTCACAGTGCCTGGGATGCAGAAGGCTGTTAGATATAATTTGGCAAAACCCTCCCTCAGCAGTGTCCTGTCACTGTGGTGAAGAAAAACGTCCTCGGGCTCTGTCCATGTTCATAAGCATCCAGTAGGTTCTCAGCAGCTTGGTGCAACAAGTGTTTCCCAAACACAAGTCTCTCATACTGCTAGCACGAGGAGCTAACTAGCAACAGTCCACAGTGTGGTAACGGTTTAGCATCAATTAAGTAGAATTCAGACGGAAAAAGACTCCCACTGAGCTCCGTCTTTTGTCCTCTCGGTTCCACCCACCTGGAAACCTGGTAGGTTAACTTGAACATCACTAATTGGCTAATTAAATAAATTGACACTTGTCCATACCATTAACGCCACAAGACTATGGTGCGTTCAGGAACCATGTTGAATGTAGGACATTCCATATACTTAATGAACCTTCCCAAATACTAGTCGTCTTCTATATAATTTCCACATTTTGCACTTTGCAAATTCATGCCACGGCCAGATTAGATCCTCTGGTGGGCCAGTTTTAGCCCGCAGGCCTTATGTTTGACATCCCTGCTCTAAATGGTCGTAAAGTTCCCATGTGCCAGCAGTAATCCCCTCTCCAAGCTGATCACAGCTCAGCAGGACACTGTAAATCCACCACACCACAGGTATGAGTGTGTGTTTGTATGTGTGTGTCTCTCTGTGTGACTGAATCCCATTATCTGATGTACTCTGACTCTGATCAACACTCAGCTGAATATGTTGTGAATGGCTGCAACACTTATTAAGAGCGCTAAACTGCTCATTATATTTAACTATTATTATGGATTTAACTGACACCACAGTCAGAAGATGAAGATGTGTCTGTACATTACCCTCGAACAGAAGTTTAAGTTTAGAACATAAGATTTGTTTTTGACCTGTACATGGATGAATAGTTTTCTGATATAAACCAAGGCGGGCCTCAGTGAGTTAATGCAGCGTTTCCTAAAGGGGTTTTGTAAGACTATGGCTGGTGGGGAAAGTGGAGGTTGGAGGTCAGGTTTTCCTTGCAGGCTGTTCTCATCTGGCTGCAAGATCTATAGTGGTGTTGGGAGTAATTTTGAAGGACGAAAATGCACTTACGTACGGTATGTATATTTGTAAGAGAAAAGCAAACTGCCATTCATCAACACGTATATACAGGTCCAACAAAAAAACAAAACATTACTGCTTTTTCTTGATTGTTTTGTCTAGACTGTATTATGTAATGATCCCCCAAAACAACCAAGTAAATACGAGCTTTCTAGTTTTGCCCAATGTCAGAAGTATCGATTTAAGTACTGATTTTTCAAGCTATAGTTTATATGTTGTATATTCTGGATCGGAAGGAGTTGCTTCATCTCTTTTCCAACCCTGTCCTTATATTTAACACCAAATCTCCAGAAAGATAGTGTATATTGAAAGGTTATTTGACTATTTTGGCTATGCTCCAAGGCATTTCACAGACCTTAACATTGAGACGCAGTCTAAAACTTACTGTGCATTATAGACTAAAACGTCTTGAAGCAGCCATCTACTGCATGTGTAGTGTAGCTCTGAACACCGCAGCAGCTCAGCCAGCCAGGCGGGGCCAGTCGCCTTCTGCTGGGTACAGCTATTGATCTGTAAGATCAGAATGAAATTATTCTGCTGCCCACACCAGAGAAGGCAGAGCCTGCTGGAATACTGATGACCCGCTGATGGCCTTCTCCCACGGCTTCCTTCACTGGACACGCCAAGCAGGCAGAGACAGAGAGAGACAGAGACGCAGGGAGAGAGCGTTTGTTGGATCTGAGCTGGGAATATCGATCCACTATCTGGCTTTGAGATAGGCAGATAGGGAGACTGTCCCTCAATTTTCCTTTCCTTCCTTTTCACACATTTGTGCTCAGAGTGGTTTAGCACATTACTTGCTCTTCCTCCTCACTATCTGCTCTTCCTCCTCCCTCCCACTGCGTCTAAATACCTGTGAAGCAGACCTTTTTATTAAAAAGAACATTGTTCTCAGAAAAATCTATACTCTGTTCCTTCTGCTCCCGTTGCTACCTTCCTCTATCTTCATCTATCTTTAAATTTAGCGAAGTTCCTTTTTCTTATCCTTGAAAACGCCCAGGTAGAAGCCAAAAATGATAAAAATACTATTTATTATTGATGGACTCTTGTGGATCGAGGCTGAAATGTCTTCAGTTCAGTTCAAGGGATTTTCTCTTTATGGCTTTTGTACACAGTCGCACAAACAGTGCTTTAATAAATGAGCTGAACAAAGCAGGACAAACTGCACAGGTGCAGAATGTACAGAGAGAAGGCAGTAACGCTCAAGCAGCACTGCTGTTGACTATTGATTGGATGTCATGCTCTCGCTAATAAAGGATAAAGTCAACTGTGAGCCAAAAAGGGTCTTTGCATTGAAATCAGCCAGTGTAGCCAAACCTCTCAGAGGTGACGCTGCGAGTAGCAGTATGAGCGGCGCAGAGATTTATGGCTTAAATGACTTAAATCTATAAAAGCAAAGAAAAGCTCTGGAGCTGCCACTTTAGGGGGGGTGAAGACAGTTTCTGCCTTAAACCACGTCGACTGAGCGCTACAGAGTATTTTCACATTGGTAGAAGAGAGTGAAAGAGAGAGAGATTACGTAGAAACATAACAAGGAAAGTCCATTTGGAGCTAAAGCTAAAAAAGCTGATATACTGAAATAACTCAGCTGGGTGTCAGATGATAAGAGGACAAAGGCCTTTGCTAAATAATACAGCAGCAGAAGAGTGGCAAGCAGAGAAAAGCGGAAAGAGGCAGCAACAGAGAAGGAGACAGCGAGAAGGTCTGATTGGCTAACCTCGCGACGCATCCACAGCAGCCTGCAAGTGTGTTTGAGAATACGCACATGTATTAATACAAATGTTTGTGTAATTAGACAGGAAGTCACCGAGAGGGAGAAGCAGAGCTAAAAATAGAAGACAGATAGGCTGATTATCATAATAAAGGGTGGGGGAAGGTGGTCAAATGATACGGTCTCTCAGTGTGAGTATGTGTGGGAACAAGGAGGTATGTGGGTGCGAAGGGAGGGGCGGCATATGTGTCTTTCATATTAATAGCTAATACTTTAATCTATAGGCACAGAGCTACAGATATCTCTGTATTCTCCAGAGCTTTGAGACTTGTTTTATAAATACTGCTACACTATTTGTAATGCGTTTGTCATTATAATACATGCAACAGTTGCACAGTAATTGGACTAAACAACAAACCCGGGTGAGTGAAACTGGATACGCATGGTCCCAGTTGAGCCTCTAGCTCTGTGTCTCTATGCGGATATATACCGATTGTGTTTGTCTCACAAACCCCTCTTGGTTTCTGCGTCTCATCCATCACAGCCACCAGCCGCCTGCCTTGGGAGTTGAGTGAATTTCTTACGAGACTGATGTAACACCAAATCTAACGGCAACTAAAAATACTCTCTGAAAGGTGAACAGGCATGACACGCTTTCACAGTAATCCCCAAACGGACTTGATAAGGGGGATTCACAAGGGTACAGATGTGCTAGCATACCTGTCTCCTGGGTATAATGTATTCAACCAGACATTTATCGTCTAAATGGGCATCTGTTCAACTTAATTGGCACGTGCTGCGTTTGTTTTTTTACCTTTTTGACCCTGCTGGATGGTTTGATAGATCTATTAAGAAACAAGCATACTGTGGAGCAGAGCACACACAATTCCTGATTCCAGCAAAGACACAAAGGTATCCAACTATTCCCAGTATTTAACACTAAAATCTATGAAGGCTTGCATGAGAATTAAGATTTTCCTATTCAATTTAGCTGTGCAGCTATAAAAATGTAATCTAATTCTGAAGTTAGCCGAGGGGGAATTTAAAGGGAACATTAGGTTTGAAGACACCATCTTGCAACGGTATAAACAAAAAATACAGACAGTCACAGTCACAGTGTCCTGAAAAAACCCTGAACTTGTTTACCCAGAATACTTTCCAACACAGAGAAAGCAGAGCAACACAGCAGCAAGAGAGCAGAGAGGAGTGTCAGGACTGTCTGAATCTGCTGGTTTTCTCACTCATGCTCTCTATACAGCTGTCTTTCTAGCCATCCATCCATCTCTTTATGTATCCATCTATCCATCTTTTCAAATTGGCCTCCGCCATTATCCTTTCCCTTTCTCTAGGTCCTCCTGGTTCCAATTTACCTCATCGCTCTTCCATCCATTTGTTCCTCTGTGCTCTCTGTCCCTATTACACCCTCTGTCTTTTTTAATCCATTCCCCCTTCCCTTCATTATCCACCTCTCTTCTTTTGACTCTCCTTCAAGCTCTGTCTCGTACTTTTGTCTCATGTGTCAAATTCTCACTCATCCCCCTCCTCCTCCTCCGTTCTCCTTCCCGGTTGGCAGATGTGAAGTGTGACAGCAGGTCTATAGGAGAGGTATGATTGAGCACACACACACACAGTCATCCTTATTTACACTACAAAGCCCAGGCTACAGATGCAGCGACACAACATGGCAACACTCTGACAGGAGCGTCTGCTACCACGACAACACATCAGTGCCTGGCAACGCGGACTTGCCATGGTAACAAGCAGCAACATCTACATGAGCTGTACAAAAATAATATTTATGTCGGATATGACACACCATTTTGCATGCACAGCCGTTTTAGTGGTTACAGTCTCAGAGGTCCTCATCCCGAGCCTTTTTTGCTCGGCAGAGCTGCTGGTTTGTACTCGTCACTGACTCACACTTCATCAATCAATTACTGTCACAGCCTGGCCACTGAGAGCTCACACCTGGCTACCTCAGAGCAATTCAACTGGTGTTTAAGCAGGTTTGACTCTGATGGAAGCTGCAGGCTGGAGGGACTGGGGGACGTGGATTTGACCTCGGGGCTGGAGGATGCTCTGCTCCACAGATTCAGTCTGGCTGCAGTCAGGAGTGGGACTGTGTGTGGGACGGCTGTGAGACTGGGCTGTTCAGTGCTCAGTCACAGATAAACCAATTGTAAGCGTTAAAGGCAGATTTCTGTAACACACGCTGTCTTCCATGTAATCACAATCACTCATCTTCATAACTTTAAAGGCTGAATGAGCTGATAAAGGTCTACTTCCGGACAACATCTGGTCATTTAGTTCATAAAAATCCTTTATCTTGATCTTTGGAAGCCCATAAAAGATGTCAGTGTCCATGAATCTTATTTATTAGGTGTAACTCTTATAAGCTTGTGAAATGAAACTGCGCTGGCAAACACTGAGCTTATATTCTTTCTTCTCAAGTCTAAAAACTGTCTCTCTTCCATGTATGAGCAGAATACATACATGCCAAAATGTGTCTACCGGCACCCATAAACCTCACCTGTCCTGTTTGTTTATTCAACATAACACACAAAGTGAAAAAATAACTTTAACTGTTACGGCATTACGGGGGTTTGTTTCGGGCTATTTCTTGGTTAAGATCAGTTGCCAGGCAACCAGTGGAGACTCCAAGAAGTGACTGGCCTCTGCAAAGAAACAGCCCAGCACATCCGCGCCCGCCCAGACCCTCTAACCCCCAGGACAATTGTTTTCACACGTGGGTTTTTGTACATGTTAAACAAACATGATGCAACTTGTTAATTAGTGAGCTTTGGAGGTGCTGGGAGGTGGATTTTATTACTTTTGGGAAGAGCCAGACTTACAGTCGTTATTCTATGTTAAGGTAACTAGCAATCTTCTCATGTAACGCTGAGCAAATAAAACCAATATTAATAGCTCATTCAGGACTACTTTGGTGAAGGAACTTGTGCACTGGGAGTAAATTATTTTTGGTGGAATGGCTGTGTTCTGAGAGTTCACTGCGCTTCCACGAGCCGACGCTGAAAGCTCAAGGCAGGGAGACGGGCAGCAGCACAGACCCAAGACAGAACAGAGCAAGCTTCAATGACACAGCAATGACATTGATAAGATCTGCAGCGTAAAAAGGAGGAGCTGGTGTGGAGGTGGATTTCAAATCAGCTTGCTGATAAACAGCAAGGGAGGGTAGGTTAAGGAACTTAAATAGGTGCTTTGAATGAGATGTACCAATGATGCTGACAGCTGATAAGGTTGGGCTTATCGATCAGTTATCAGCCGATGAGTTGGGCTTATGAGCTGAGCTTGACTCAGTGCCCTGCCTGAACTAACGCTAAGCTTCATCTCTAAAAAAGTTGTTGAAAGATTGCAGCACTATAGATACGGGACTGAGAATCAAACTTCAGATTCATTTGGAGATATTTCAGTTTCGAAACAAATAGTTTTGGAGATGTGTGGTAATTCCACAATGTTTTACCTTTCGCTTCACATTTGAACATTGTGTATTTAAAAACGTTACACTTGACCAACTCAGGGCTACAGTTAATTTATATATACTTGTAAATATGTATATAGATATAGATATACTCTGAAAAAGATACTGAGAGTGCTTTTAAATAAGACCAATGCAATGACCAAATCCTTTCATTTGAGAAGCTGTAGTCAGCAAATGTTTGACAGTTTTGCTATACAAATGAAATAAAACTAACAATGTGATTAAGGATTAGAAATGTAACTTTCTTTCATTTAACTAAGCACACTGACAATGCTGGAGCTTATAACCAATTAATTAGAAGAGACTTTCCAAAGATCAGTTGATATATAAAATAGATTTTATTATATTTTTGTTAATTTCCTGTGTTTTAAGGGACAAGTCCATATGAATCTTATTGAATTACACTCACTTGCTGGTTCATTATGTGCACTAGTGAAAAGTAATGTATTCTATAAATCATACCTTCATGAAGGTTATGGTATTCAGCATTTGTTTAACATAACAAAGCTGCTGATTCAGCTGTGTTTTCATCTTTGAGGCTGTGGTTTGCTGCAATATCGACTTGTATTGTGTTGAACCGACACATGTTTCCATTATTTGAACAACCCTAGAAACACATGCACAGGACCATTATATTAGAATGCATTTGTTGCCACTAGTGTACTTAATGAAGTGGCAAGTGAGTGAGTGAATGAGTCTCTGTTACATTAACCATGCCAGTATCTAGTTCATTAAATGCATTTTTTCCATTGAAACATTTTTGTATTAATGTCATCTTGACATATTTGGTATGTTCAGACATTTGGAGCACATAATTGAAAATTAAATAAAGTTCTATGAATCGTAAATTGACATTACAACCTGCTATTTTAATGATTAGATTGTGAGTCAGCACTCCTCAGGTTAAACAGCTGAATCGAGTTTCCTCCATGACGTATCTGACATTCAGGATGCGAAGACAACTGTGATTCTTGATGGATCAGCGTTTGGTGGAGTTGGTGCCTGGGTGACATTGAGAAATTACCCCTGTACTGAGGTGTTTCCTGTGTTGATGGAAATCAGCCGTGATAGGCTGAAAAGCACCTTTATTAGTCTGCAAAGCTGACTGACGCAGGACGACAGTGAGGGTCACGATGAGCCACGCACGCAGAGTTGGTGCGTAGAGTTTGCCAGGCGGCTGTATGTGTGTGTATGTTTGTGTGGAGGGGTAAAGACTGAGCAGAGTAAACAGTGGAGCTCTCTGAGGTGTCAGTGCTCACTGACCGGACGAGCCGGCTCATCACACACATTACTCTGATGTTAGAAACACCGCAGACCGAGACGAGAGGGTGGAGAAGTAAAACTACAGACAGGAACATAGATACAAAAGGCTTCAGAAAAACCTAATTTTGTGATTAGCGGCTGAGTGAGAGGATCACACTGAGAAGAGATGACACCTGTCCAGAGCTTAACATGGAAAGCACTTTGCATACACAACCAATTCATTAATCATGTTCAATATTTGCTATTTTCATTTCATAAAATTCATATCATTCCCTTGCAGTTTCTTTCATCTGTGGAGCAACATTAATCCAGTGTGCCAATCAAACTGCAGGGAGCACAGAACCACATCAAAGCATGTCAGCCAGTCCTTTAACAAGAGCAAGCCAGTACGCAAATCATGCCTTTAAGGAGAGAGTCCCTGGGGGATATGTATTTCTCTCACTGACACACTATATATATATGAATAAAGACAAGCACACACAATCCTAACAGACTAACAGAGATCAGGGTCTAACACTCCCATGATTCATTTATCAGCTCAGTCTATTAAATCCCTACACACAAACAGAATAATCAATGCAGGGGTGGAAAAAAAAAATCACATACGTACATTCAAGCAAGTACAGTGTGCTTCTGTGCATACGCAAACAATTATTTTCCCACATGAGTGAATCTTATCTCAATCACCTCATTGAACTTCACTTTTATCATCATGACAAACATCCTCCAGTGACTGTCATTACTCCTCTTCCTCCTCCGTTGCCTCATCATCATCAGTCACAGTATTTAATTAGACGTGAGGCCCCATGCACGTCCCTTTAAGCATGATTAAATCAGTAATCTATAAACAGGATTTAACTATTGACAACTAAAACGAGTCTGTTCCAACAATAAAAATAGTGAATCTATTCCTGGTTGAATTTCAGAACAGTCAAATTAAAAATCAAACACAGATGGGAGTGGGAGAATTTGACTGCAGTGACAGCCTCATTTCCTCAGGAAATCTTTGCAGATGAATGGGCAGAACGTTTGTTTGGAGGTGCAGATTTAGTCACTGTGTATTTAAAGTAAGTGTCCATCTGACTGCACATTATCAATAGCCAAAAGGTCGTAAGAGTGTGAAAGCAGCAGAGAGAAAACAGAGGACTGAGCTGGCACACACACACATTAACGAGTCATACTACTGTTAATTAGTTTTGAAAAAGCTGAATGGTTACACGTTTTAACTACTGACAAGAAAATAAACTAGATGTGGTGCTTGCTAGTAAGCCTCTTCCTCACAGTAGTAAAACAGCACTCAATGGACAAACCTACATCATGTAATTTTTTTTTTTTCAGTGCCCTTACCACAAATACACTCAGCTATACACCAATCAGCCACAACATTATAACCACCTTTCTAATATTGTGTAGGTCTCCATTGTGCCTGCAAAACAGTTGTGACTCATCAGAGAAAGGACATGGGCCTTCTGCAGGTGTCCTGCTGTGTCTAGAAACAGGATGTCATTAGTGGGGGGTCTTTGGGTCCTATGGGCTGAGGCGAGGGGCCTCTGTGGATCAGGCTTAGATCTGCCCCCTCCATTTCTGCCTTCAAATCCAGGCTAAAAACTCACTTTTACTCCCTGGCCTTCCTTGTTCCCTAATCCTGTACTCCTGCTTATCCTATGTGGTTCCTTTTAATTATGTTTTTATGACTAATGGTCCAATGTGTTTTTCTGTATTATTTGTTTTAATCCTTGTTATCCACTGTACAGCACTTTGGTCAGTCTATGCTGTGTTTAAATGTGCTTTATAAATTAAATTTACTTACTTACTTACTTACTTTACAGGCTTGTTCCAGTGCATCCCACAGATTCTTGATCAGTTTGGGATCTAGGGGATTTGGAGGCCAGGTCAACACCTTGTGCTGTTCCTCGTGTTTTTTTGAGTTTTCCTAAACCATTTTTGTGTGTGTGTCTGAGTCAGACTGCATCCTGCTGGGGGTGGCTTCTGCCATCAATTTTGGAGGATGTAGTTTGTGGTGCTATTAAACTGGATTAATAGCCCGATGACAGCTGGGACTGGCTCCAGCCTTCCCGTGACCCTTCACAGGACAAGCGGTTACAGAAGATGAATGAATAAATGAATGAATGAATGAATGAAATAGAAAAGAGTTTCTATAATTTAGCATAGCCCACTTACTAAAATGGGGTTGTCAAAATAATAGAAATATATGTTGGTACATACAATTCAATAGTACTAGAAAGCCACACAGCCTCCAAAATTAAAACAAAGTTGAATCCGCTCTCTCCATTATTTTAAACAAATGCAGAATACCATAACCTTCATGAGGCTAAGATATAGTGCAGGGCTGTTCAGTGTATCAGAATACACTGGTTTTTCTAGTGTACTTTGTATTTTGTATGTATTTATTTTTCCCTTAAAATTTAGTGAAAATACTGCATGAGAGCATAGTATGTTTCCATCAATATGCGTCTCTAACAGTGTCAGTTTGCTTTACATCAACAGGACTGTGCATTAAAGATGAGTCCCTCATTTTCCACAAATTTCCTCACATCATCTTCATCGCCTTCTTCACTACTGCTACGACTATCATAGGCATCCGTCATCCCAATCACCATCACCATCCTAAGCATCTTGGTCACGTTCTTCACCAACATCTTTATCTGCTCCTCCTCTGTAGCCTTTAAAGGAGGAATCCCTGTCGGGGGCTGAGAAGCTGCGGGGTAGCATGCGTCCAGAGCAACGGATGTGAAGTGACAGAAGCTGCATGTATTTATAGGCTATCTGAGTAGAGAAATGTGCTGCTCACTATTGAGGCTATTTATAGAGCCTTTTACTGATGCCTCTGAGTAGAGTGGAGGAGAGGAGATGGTTCTCCCGGGAATGACTTACGAGGCTCCCTCATATCTCCCTCTACCCCCATTCAGAGCACGTCCACCCTTCCACTCCCCACAGCTCTACCCATCCTCCTACATCGACTCTTGTTTCTCACTTTCCATCCTCTGTCCACTCTTCCTTCCCCATCCTTGCTGCTGTCCTATTCTTTACCTTCTCTCCTCCTGTCTTCCATCCATTTTCCCAACTCACTGAAGAGCCTCTTCGCTCATATCCACATCCATCATCTTCTTTCTATCTTCCAGATGTTTTCACTCCCTCTACCCCTTTTACACAACCATCGAAAACTCTTCTCTAAATTCCTCTACAGCAGGTACTCTGCCAGGAGCCCACACTCTGACATAGTCAAGTTATCACTTTAAATTAAATTAAATTGTGCTGCAAACATTCAAAGCTCAAAGGCTTGAGAAGTTACACTACAAAAATGGCCTCTAATCTGTGATATCTCTCTGGGCTTCACAGAAGGTTTATTCCCCTCACATCCCTAATTCTCCTCCTCTGCCTTTTTGGATTTCTACTGCTTGATATTTCCCCCAGCTATTGACTTATTCTCGCACAATGTGGTTTATCCCTTTTAATTTAATAAACTAGCATTCTTCAATGACCCTTTTGTCCCTGTCGTAGTGGAAATACGTGTACGTCCTTGAAGTGGTAGCCCTGCTACCATTTGGCATAAGCACTTACTAAAGTGTGACCAGTATGAGAAAACAGAAACAGCAACAGAAAACACACACACATACACACACAAAATACAGTCAAGTTATTAATACCAGACAGCAAATCATCACATTCAATTATTCTTTTGGAGGGGGGAGAGGCCAATCCTGGAGCTGAATGATGTAACGGGATGCAGTAGTTGATGTCAGCATGTGAGTCTTCGAGCTGTATGAATACACACATTCACACACACACACACGCATATAGCCAGACACGCACACACAGACAGACAAACACACATCCTCCCACGTCCTTGACAGCATGTTGTGATGCAGAGTGGCGTCTGCTTGTCAAGCTGACAGACCCGCGCTGACAGCATGGTCAGAGCGCCGCAGACAAGGAAGAAAAACACTGATTTTATAACGCTCCAAACCACAACAACAAACAGCCCGCCGGGCACGAGCAGCGCAGTGCCCAGGACCATCATCTCTGTTTTTTTAGTAGCCTGATGCTGTGTCACTCTGATATTTGGGCAATGCCTGCTTATAGGGGGTCTCAGACAGACACAAAGTCATGCAGTGAATGTACATCCTCACAGGCCACACAGGTGACCGACTGACCAAAGACATGTTGGTAAGATTAAGACAAATTTGGGAAATCACTGTAATATCCCAACTATATCTTAACTGATTTCAAATATGAAATTAAAAGCTGCTGTGCAGGCGGTCTATGAATTGGATTTTTATTTTTTTTTATAATCTTCATTACACTGCATCAGCTTTGTTAAGTGATCGGCAGTTAATTATAGGGATGTCATAACTGCTCACACATCAGAGTAACTGTCTTTCCATTCGCATTAATGTCTGGAAGGCGGCTATAATAGAAACGTGGTTACAAAACTATAGTCTGCTCTGCTAAAACAGACACGTGCCATACTTCAGCCTCAACAGGACAGAAGTGTTGAAGCTCAGCCAGTCCCCACCACCTCAGCCGTCACCTTGTCAGTCAGTCTTTACTGCACTATTACACAACCAGCAGTCTGCGAAAGGTAGCAGAAAGGAGAGGCAGAGGCAAGGTAGGTGCCGTCTGGAGTTAGAATTGAACAAGGGAGAAAATGCGATGGAGTGGGGGGGTGGGGGGGTGACCGAATGAAATCAAACAGCCAGAGAAAGCAGGGAGAGCCAAGGGGAACGTGAGACAGCGAAAGTAAAGAGATGAAGAAGACAGGGGAGAGGGGTAGAGGAAAAAGAGTGAGGCTCAAGGACTGTGCAGCTGTGGGATCGTATTAAACAATCACTTCTGTGTCAGCGGCCCAACACACCAGCCGAAGACATCTAGTGTAGTAGAAGCACTCGGCCAGTGCGAAAACAACTATCTCTGACGTCAAAATTAGCCTGTTTTTCTACCTGTGCTCTGAATTAAAATGCACCGATCCACGTGACGCGTAAAAGGAGTAGCATGTAATTTGCAGAGTCAAGCATCAGAGCTGATTCACGAGCTGCTCGGTGTATTGACAGAAGGCGGGCCTCCTGAGGGTGATATCTCCTCAATGTCAATCACGGCAATGACATCGCTCCCAAAAGGCAAAAAGGCACAAGCACAATCCATGTTCAGCGTGTACAGTAAACCACGGACACGAAGAGACTATATGTTTGTCCGGAACATAAAGATTTGTCACACTCAAAACACAGTCCCATCTTCGGAACAGGGTAAAGTGTTGTTATCTTCGTATATCTATGTGTGTTGGTTGTGCATGTATAGCGTGTGCTGAAGGGGGTAGGGCATCACGACAACGCAAGCCTCGAGACAAGAGGGTGGTTGCCGTGGAAACCTCAGGCTGAGAGCTCGGCAACCGGACGACTGAAGGAAAAGAGGGAGCGATAGACGGTGAGAGAGACGGAGAAAGAGCATGTGTGTGATGAAAAAATTAGAGGGCAACATCCCGGAGGGGCGAGGAGGAAAAAGTAAAAAAAGAGAGAAGGAAATAGAGCCGTAAGGAGGGGAGGTGGGGGGAAATGATATCTGGGAGAGACAATGAAAGCGCGGCAGCCAAGAGGAGGAGATCAAAGAGGAGTGAAGGAGTGAAAATGATGGAGGCCAGAGGGGAAAGGGCGAGAGGGACAGAGGGGGGGGGGGGGATGTGGACTCACAGGGAACAGTGCGGAGGTAGAGGTTGTCTCTGATGATCTGCTGGTGGTCGTGGTCCACTGAGCCCTTGGAGAAGCGCAGGTTGAGGTAGTGCCGCAAATCCTTGTCAACCACCCCCCCTGAAAACAAACAGAGCAAAGAAAAGGAGTGAGTAGTGTTTCATAATTTATAACATAAACGCAACAAGAGATGTTTTTGGATACCGTAACCGGCCCCAACATGAATCATGGTTCAAGTGACACAGGCAGAAAGATTTCACTCCAGTAGAAGAACAAGCAGCATGATTACACACTCATACTGTATAGCCTTATACTCCACATACCCACAAAACTTTTAAATTATAGTATAGACCGCAAAGTTTCCAAAGACACAACTCTAAGTGAAACAATGAAGATGATTTTTAACATTAAGCTTCCAAAAATGGCTTAATCAGGTTGAAAGCTTGCAATGATTTTCACACCAAAGCCAAATAGCCAAGGCTACTGATGCAAACACACACACACACACACAGATCATGGTAATTGTGTAAACCTGTGATCCCCTTGGGGCTAAATATACGTGGAGTCAGCAGGTTGGGTGACAAAGGCTACAGAGGACACTCAAACCTCCTCCTCTCTGCCCCTCTGTCTGTTCATTTTTTTTTTGCTGTACCAGCTGTCTCTCTTGTCATTAAGTCAGTGAAGTGAAATACAGTGAAATAAATGACAAACACAAGTGAAGGCAAAAGACTGAGGACGAGGAACATATCTGTGCAGCACACACTATATGATAATGTCCATGAATAGTTTCTCCTCCCGTCTCAAACCAAAAGAAGCCCAGGAGGACGAGAGGAGGGGATCTTATTCTCTATGCAACATTCCCTATGCAAAACTATTACATCTGACAGCAGGAGGGATGAGGTTACATGCCATGCATTTACAAATGACAAACACGTCTTCTCACTGATGCATACTCTAGTGACCTCCAGCCAAATTGAGTCGACAGTGCTCGGCCTACCAGTTAAGATTAATGCAGTGCCTACCTGTCAAGGAGAGCATATTGCCACTGGAGAGGAAACTCATTCCTGGACACCACTGCACATATTGTGCAGATACAAGCATGTGTGTCCCTGACACGGGTGACTTCTGAAATGATTAATCCATTTGGTATGACATCTTATGCAAACTGACACCATTTTAGCAAAGCTGTGAAGCACTATGAATTGAGAGGAGAGGAGAGGAGAGGAGAGGAGAGGAGAGGAGAGGAGAGGAAGGGAGCCAGTAAACAAAGGAAGACAAAATGAAATGCTGATTAACGGTATTAGGACTGTTGCGGTTTCAGGCGGGCAGACATCCTATCACACAGCTCTGTATTCAGGCATAGGCCACATCTCTTCCATGCAACCTCAACACACACACACATATTTATACATGCAAACCAATACATGCTCAGAGAGAGGGAGACAGACAGCACAGAGAAAGGCAGTGCAATCCAGACACCTTATCAGCCGCCGGCCCAGATGTTGATAAAAGCGGTCCTTTCTCCACAGGTATACATCCACAGACCGCCTGTCCTCCCAAGCGTCCTCTAGCCTCGCAACCAACCACCGCACATCTTCCGCTGCCTCGGTTGAAACCCCACTCTCTCTCTCTCCCTCTGCTTCTCCAATGCTGCTCCAGCACACAGCTACCGGCTGCAGCCAATTTTAATCCCAGAGAAGATGATGAGGACGGGGGGCGGGGGGGGGGGGGATGGGAAATGTAGAAAGACACGGATAGATGAAGAGAGACGACGACCGTCGGGAGAAAAAAGAGGAGACGGAGATGTGCCAGTGGGAAGCCGGGCTCCAAACAACCTGCCAGAGGATTGGCCAGGCAGCGTCCACAGTCCTACAGCGACCCCTATCTGCTGCTGCTATTACTACACCGCAATGCATTTATGTGAGAGGAAGTGAGCGCAAGAGAGAGAGAGAGAAAGAGAGAGAGAGAGAGAGACATTGAGTGACTGTGGCAAATAAATGTTTATGCATGTGAAAGCATTTGTAGACGTGTGTCCATATTTTTGCATGTGTGTGAGTGCATCCAGCTGCTCCCCGACATTCCTCAAATACTTTTCATCTCGCCCACCAGATGCTCTCCCTATTTGACCTTGTGTTAACGTCACAAGACTCCAGAGAAATACTGTGAAACGCAGCGGCGGCGGCATATGTCACACGGAGGTTACACACACTCATACGCACACAAAGGGCTGATGAGCTCACAGCTGCAGACGCCAGTGAAGACGCCTTGAGCGTCTTCTCGAGCAAGGTTTGGTCAAAATAGAAGACGTAAACAAACACCAACACAGAGACACACACACACGCGCTCCTGATATGAGTACTCAGCCCAAGGCACAGTAGAGTGTGGAGGAGGGGTATATTTAAAAATGCTTTATCGGTGTAACTGTTCAAATAGGACAAATTAGGCAATCTCAGAATTGTTGACTCTCATCTCAGTCAACTTGTTTCGTGGCTGGCTGCTCCAAAACGGTTTTACAGATTTACAATAACTGTAACACATCCAGGGGAACAGGACGACATCCTGATTAATCACAGACTCATCAACACAGAGAGCAATGAGTGCAGTTCCTGCTTAGGGAAGTCAGATTCCTCCCTGCTGCCCACAAGCTACTGTTACAGATGCTGAGCTGCTAGCACTCCCTCCACTACAGCAGCCTCCACCTTATTACGCGATGGTACACAGGGAATGTGTCCAATATCACTCCCGATTTATGATGCACCGCAATACATTTACTGTCCTCCATTTTATTTATATTCATTGCCCTGAAAAATATCCACAAGGGAACAAACAAGTCTGTGACATGTGCACAACTCGCAGCGCAATGCCAGGCAATTTATGGATGCAAACACTGCAGTTCAGGGCCTCGAAAGCAATCAGTGATGATACAAAATGATGACAATAACCACTCACTACTGTCTATTGTTATGGAGTAGTGAAGGAATGCAGATGATTTCAGGCACAGTTTGGGTCTCTACGGGCTTGTGTGCTGAATTTATATGTTCAATATCTCGTAAACATGTGTCTGTTCTGTTGCTGCTGCGTGAGTTAAATGAGTTCCTGCTGAGTGTTTAGTGTGCTGCTAGGAATCCAAATGTTGGGAGAGCGGATTCTTTACAATACAAACAAGAGTATAACCATATGTTTAACCGGGGACACGGCTTTCCATTCTACAAAAGAAAATCTGTAAATCAACAACATGTATAGGTGGTTGACGGCATACACAACTAAATCTAATGTCTTTGTTGCTTAGCAACACAAAGAAGTAGATTTGTTCGCACAGCTGATTTCCACCTAACATACCCATACTAGACAGAAAAAACATCAAATCATAAATATTTATTCCTTGATTTGAGTGCGTTCACAGGGAAAATGCAGATTAGATACTACTACTTTGAGCAACGAAACGCAGCAGCCAGACTCCAACCTTAGTGTTAATGTTGTTTGCCCCCACAATGCCCCCAAATCAGCATATTTTTGAGTGTCTTATGTCCAATGACAAAAGCAACGTGCGTTAGAAAAGCAAGAAATATTCATACGAAGCCTCACTGACAAAAGCTGTGTGGCACTGCCAATTCAAACACAGCAAACACAGCGAAACATAACAACGCAAAGGAGAAATGCAAAAAATAACCAAGTCTGTCCTTGACAATAGATGGTTGAGGGGCAGATAAAGACAGAGACAATAAGTTTTTAAATTTTGAACATACGAAGAACGTAGCTGGGACAGCCTGCGCCTGGCTAGCATCAGCAGTGGATTGCATTCACATGCCAATTCATTAGGTACATCTGTAAAACTAATACGTTCTAGTATTGCACTCAAGTCACTCAAGTCAATTCAGCATTTGTTTAAAGTAACAGAGAACTCTTTATTTAGTGCAAGATTGTTAAATGAGAATCCGTTTGTTTTCACTGGTGTACTTAATGAACTGGAGGGTGTATGTCAGGTGTCGTCTGGAATTTGCGGTGATGCCGATGAAGAAGAAGAAGTATCAGAGTCCTGTATGTCTTATGCTGAAGGAGTTTATTTAGGCCCGTACGAGGAGAACAGAAGATTCTTCATCACAACATAAGTGCATCAGTCCACCTCAGTTCTAAGGGACAAACAGTAAACTCAGATTCTTATACTAGAAAGGTGGGCCAAGGCAGTGACGGAGGGCGTTATCATCTAACTCTACAGCTGTGCCTGTAGACAGCCAGAGAGTTAGATTGAAGACGCCAAAAGAGGGACCATGGCCTTGGCATGTTCCTCAGAGAGAAAATAGGGCAGATAACTGACCCCAGTAGTAATCTAACTTTACCAGACAAACTATCCATAGGCAAGAGAAATTATTCTCTGACATCGTCGATTAATATTAATTCTATTAACTGGATAGTAGCTCCATCAATCTGTCTGTTGCTTAACATGCTCTGTCTCCAAGCCTCCAAAAACTGTTAACGTCAGTATTTCAGTATGTCGCAACAATATCATGATCAAGATCTTATAAACTCAGCTCCTTTTATTTCTAAAGAAACTGATTCATTAAATTGAATAGCTTCCACTCTTACACTCACACTTCTTGCCAGTACAATAGCTGTTCATAGGTCCAAACTGAATCAATAAAGCATCTGAAAAGATTCAGATGTGATTCAACTTATAGTTGTTATTCTATCTTAACTATAGTTCAATGCAGGTTCAACAGTGTATTGGTGAAAATAAGGTCCTGTTCCTCCGCTAATGTCTATAGCGTAGCACCAAAGCAAGTCTAAACCCAGAGCCACAGACTTGTTATGACATTACACTAGCGGAGGGTTTGCTGCTATTGTTCCCTCTGAGCAGCAAGGCCCATCTCACTCGAAACCTCAGAGTTCAAGAGGTTAATTTATTTTAAAAAATGCATTCATCACAAAATAAGGTTTTCCAAATAAACCATAAAAGTCACCGCAGATCACGTCGCTTGTAAACAGATACCACACATTCAGTACAGAGTTCCTGCAATTCATGGCTTATTTTCATCATTGGTAGCAGATTTTATTTGGCTTCGTTTTATAGATTCATCAGAAAAGAAGAATAAGAACTCGGGCTTACCTTTGACGGGTCACTGATTTTATATTTCTAGATACAGTATGTGCCTCCAAAATAAAAAACATGTCTCCACATTTGCTATCCATGTTTAAATAATAAACATCTTCCTGGATCTTTCTGTCTTCGTAAAGTCACGTATATATGGATGAAACTACTGAGCGAGAACATCAAAGTTGCGATACAGCAGGACTGATAATAATGCAGCTTTCCTCCAAGAGGCAGCTAACTGAATTGTTAATCTTGCCCTCAGTGCAATGCCCTCAGCAAGTCAAGCTCACACTCCAACACCTGTCACTTATCTTGATAAGCTGCCTGTCGAGAAATAGCATCCAGCCTGAGGTCAAGCTAACCAGGATGCAAACTACATGATCAGAGAAAAATGAGAAGGCAGGTATTATAAAAAACAAACAAAAAAAACATCACCAGTTAGCGCCATTAGGGAAACTCACCAGTTTCTCCAGCATACATTTATCTTCAACACATATATATATATATATATATATATATATACACACACACACACATATATGATTGTATAATACATCAACATGTATTGCCAGTGTATCAATATTCTGTTTTTGCCTGAGTAAAGTTATATTTTGATGTTTTCTTACAATGTTATCTTTGTAAAACAATACATTTTCACTTGCTTATATTTTGATTTAATAATAATTATTTCCATTATTCTGGTCCTTTCCCTAGAGTCCAAGCTCTCTTGTTCCAAACACACAAATATACAGTTTACAACACAGGGAGAATACAAATCCTCATAATTGAGGAACTCCATGCCAGGGGCCGAAAATCTAATTACCAAATCTTTTCTCAAATAATTTTCTGCTGACTGTTGACATTTCTTAATCGACTAGCTCGAAACCGGCTAAAAACATAAGAATGGTTTGATTTCACATCTTTTTTGGGTACTAGTTTCTACTACAAGGCAAGGAGCATAAACCAACAGGAGCCATTTTGTTTGATTTGGGAAGGCATAATTAGGTCTGACATACCCACTCTCTCAGGAGACCGATAGAGGAGGGAAGCACAGTCTTGCCACATTGATTCTCTGAGTTTCTCTCCTCACAAAGTTTAACTGCTAACCTCTTAAGTGCAAACAACCCTGGAGTCACGCTTCAGGAATTTATGCCGGGCAAGTAAACTCAAGACTCATACTGTACATCCACGCACACGAATACGAGGCAACGTGTTTACGCTGACGTGCAAATAAACCGTCGTGACATCGTCGTGAAATCCCAGTGACACAGACACGCACACGCTACCACGCCGAGTAGAGTGAAAGGCCAGTTAAAGGCTGAAATCTGAGCTGATGTTCGGGGGCGTCCGGGGAGAGCTGAGGTGAAGCAGAGCTCTACCAGAGCGGTTGTCATGGAGAACAAGACTCGGAGACAGACTCTGTGATCGATAACTTTCGCATACTCCTACAATAGGTCGCATAGGTTACAGAGTCCAAAAACTACAGTGCAGGAGTCAGCATATATATATATAGCAGCACCTTTGAAACACACACTCACACATGCATTAGTAAATAAAGGAACGTTGTCTTCACCTCATCCCTCATGTAGTTAGTTACACTAAAGTTTCCTTCATGACTCTCTGGGCAAACACAAAAGCATCTTCAGTAAATATAACCAGGGTGAACCATTGAACAATGATTACCATCAGCCATAGTATTATGATAACTGACAGGTGACAAGAATAACACTGATTATCATGGCACCTGTCAGTTGTCAGAATACTTTTGGCGTTGATCTCAGAATCAGGCAGCAAAATGAGCAGCGAGGGCAAGAGTATCTCCGAAAACTGCAGTTCTTGCAGGGTGTTCATGGTCTATAGTGTTCAGTACCAGTCAAAAATGGTCCAATAAGTGTAATTGATGACCACGGCTCATTGGTGCACATGGGGAGTGAAGGCTGGCCCTTTGTGCTTTGACACAACAACCGAGCTACTGTGGCTCAAATAGCTGAAAAAGTTAATGCTGGTTCTGATAGGAAGGTGTCAGAACGCAGAGGGCATCACAGTTGGGGCCGCATAACCGCAGACCACTTAGGGTGCCAGTGCTGCCCCGTCCACTGCCGATAGCGCCTGCAATGTGCCTGTGAGCTTCAGAACTGGAGAGCAATGGAGGAACGTGTCCTGGACTGATGAATCACATGTTCTTTTACATCACACATATGAACAGGTGTGTCTACATCACTTACTTGGGAGAATACCTGGCAGCAGGACGCACTATGGGAAAGGGAGAGCTGGCGGAGGCAGCGTGACGCATAGGGCACCGTTCTGCTGGGAGACCTTGGGTCCGGCCATTCGTGTGGATGTTACTTGACCTTACTAAGCGCTGTAACGGGCCTCTTTCAACAAGGTAGAGCGCCCTGCCATGGAGCAAAAATGGTTCAGGAATGGTTTGAGGAACAACAAGAAGTTCAAGGTCTTGTTTTGGCCTTTACCTTCACCAGACCTCAATCCAATCGACTATCTGTAGGGTATGTCATAATGTTATGGCTGATCAGTGCATCCTGTTCTTCTTCTATACACAAAGGGTTTAAACTACAACTGACCATGGTTTACTCCAGACAATTAGCCTTATAAACAATAATAATTATAATAATGCAAACATTACTGTTATTAGTTGCACCTGATGCTGGGACGATACCATGTCAGCAATGAAAAGTAAGATTAGCATGAGAGCAAATAAAGTTAAATTAACGCTTCGTTGAACAAAATAAATTTTCAGTTGTGTCTTCCTGGTTGTGGGATGCAGATACACATTTTAACTAACGCAAACAAGCAGCAAGAGCTAGCTTAGACTGAAACACTTAGCCTTAACAGTTAGATTGTATTGTCAGTCTAAGCTAGCTATGCTATTTCAGTTAGGCCCCAACTGAAATAGCATATCAAATTAATAAATTAATGAAACCAAACTTCCTGTCATTTTCAACTGTACTTATGAATATAACGTGAAATGATGTCATTCCTCGCCTGTACAGAGCTAACCGCTGTTTCGTTTGCCGTTACTTTCAACGGACACCGTCAATTGCCGTTAAAAGTACACCTTTCAAAATAAAAGCCCAGCAACTGCCAGGCAAATATACAAATATTATCTTCATAATATTCTTCTTGGCTAATTTTTATTATCATTATTATTATTATTATTTTAATTGGGGTGTCACCACTGATGTAGAGTTTATTTTATATCTTGTAATATGGACTAACAATAACCAGGATTTTCATAAATTTTTAGCATTTCACACATTCCTTTCTTCTTCTTTTTCCAACTTTGTCTTTTTTAATAGTTTTATGTGAACACAATTAGTCCCTTTGTCCAGTCTGACATTTTCATCCTCCTCTCCAGTGGTCCCGTTCAGAACAACCTGATCCAATTTGGTCTACTTTGTCTTGTTTAATAATCCCAATAAGGGACAGCTACTTTGAGCTGGCCTGGGAGGACCTATAAGAGTGATATATAGAGAGACAGGGGGAGAAACATGTATATGTGAATTATACTGTATGCACCGATGCTTTCTAGGCTACATGTATTTGTATTGTGAGCCCATTTAGCCGGGGATGAAGTATTTGTTTCCAGTTCTCCTAATGGCGTTATTACAGCAGGCGACTTCTCCCATTATTAATAGCAAATGGCAGAGCCTCTCTCCTAAAGGTCTTAATATTGATCCCCCCATATCCTGAGACTAGTCTTAATGACGTTCCTCCATGTCTTCCTCTACAGTACCGTAATCAAGGCCAGACACACATTTACAACCTCTGAGTCACTATAAAGAGAAACAAGGCTGCGCTACGAATGAGACTTCAAGATTAAAGGAGGAAGGTTATTGGAATTGCTAACCCTAATGCTCCTGGTACAATCCTCCTCCTGCAAGCAAATGAATTCCTCATCTCACCTCACCACACACATCTGTGCTGATTAGATAAATACTGATGGACACAAGAAGCTGTGTGTGTGCCTGTGTGTGTGGTGGTCTTTGTGCAATATATGGAGGTGTGTGTCACTCCTGATTGCACTCTTCAGTTCAACCCGCGCTCCTCAGACTATATCAGGAACAACAAGCAGGATGCATTTAAATGAAAAGTAATGAAAAAGTTTTATTGATGTATAAGGTTGAGTAAAAGTAATGGAGAGAAGACAAAGAAAGTAAAGGACGTGAAGGAAGGAGTCTCCTAGGTTTGGGGGCGCACCGGTCGATATAACCTGAGGGGTTAAAACCAGCATGGGTGTTGATCCCACTCGATACAAAAATTAATAATCGTGGCCGAGAGAAGGCCACCTTCTGAGCACCGTAATGATTCTCCTCTCCAATGCATCACTTGGCTGCTATGGTCTGATAGTCTAATAAAGCCTGTCTGTAGTGATTAAGGGGCACTTCATGCTGCTAAATCCAAACTAAAATGAATTGAATTCAGCTCAACTACACTGACCTGATTGCCCCTTTCTTTTCTCCATTCCAACGACCAGAATGAACTATATGAACGAGAGTATAATACACACACTGCACATAAAAGCTGCGAGAACGGGCCGTAACTCTCATCCTAACAAGCCGAGTGGAAAATACTTCTCTTCAAAGCCGATGCATGGTGCTCTGAGTCATCAGTAGTGACTGACAGTTTATTAAAATCGTCACCATATATATTATTATTATCATGAAAACTCACACAGTTAACTAATTATCATAATCAATCATAGTACACTGGCCATATTAACAAAATATGTATGTGACACTATCATTAAAGCATTGTGTGCAACATACCCGAATCTTCTAACGATTGCTTTGTTAGATAAATAGAAATGGAGGAAGCAATGCCATAAAATAGAAAAGGGATTGCTCTGTTTTCAGTCAGAGAATTCAATTTAAGAACCAACCTTAAAAAAACAAACAAAAAAACCCACAGAATATAAAAAATGAAAGGACTGAATGACTGTTTCATCCAAGTTTTATTTGCCAAGGTTTGAGATGTTCAAACAGATCTCTGCTTCCACCGCCTATCACAATAGAGATTGTAATAGACTTCTGTCTGCGGCTCTAACAGCATTGGAAATGTGAATTCAAAAAATTTTACAGGAACTTTTTTTTTCAACAGAGAGAGTGCCCGTCCCTGCGAATACAATGTGAATATTTTCTCAGTGCAGCAAATTCCCGACAAAGACCCCCGACACCGTGTTCTGTGGATTATTTAAAGGTGACAGAGAATGAAAAAACGTTTTTACCTTGTCTTAGTTGAATAACGGTAGTCTGCCCGCATTCACGAACATACGAAAAGTGCTAGACATTCTGAACATCTCCGTTTCATAGAAATTCCTCCTTTAGAAATGTCAGCCAGAAAATGGCCCAATCTGAACAACGGATACATATTACGTAACATGTATCTTACTGCCCCCCCACTCTCATTCCATTCCCTCCCCTTCAAAATAATTTGCATACATCCGCCCTCTCGCCTTCCGAGGTGTGCTCTTCCAGGCTGTGCAAGCGGTGTGCAAACTTTCCATTACATTCCCACCGAAAGAAATGCACGAGATGCGTGGCTGCTGTTCATTTATAATCGGATTCCAACTACACTCAACCACAGACTGCTACTTCGTTTGTGAACGGCAGTCTATGGCGAAAGATAAATTATTTTCTGGTCCCGATCGACTTGTGCCTTGGATTATACATATGTTGTTTTTCAGAATAAAAAATGATTTTACATGTCAAGAATGTCACAGTTTGTCGCAAGATAGTTCAGTAAAACGCTATGGAAAATACGTAATTAAACGAACTACAAGTCCCGCATGCTGGCGCGTACAGAACCGACCAAAACTCCCTTCGGTAAGTAGAGGGGCGGGACTTCGGCTCTCTATAGCGAAGTTTACATTCTTTTGAGTGGCAGCAAATGCAGCCAATCAGCGTCAAGTGCTTGCATTTCATAATGAGGTTGCCAGTTAAGCCCGAAGGGGCGCCAAATAGGTGCAAAACCACGCGTTTAAAATCCCCCACCCTAATATAGCTTTCTGAGAGAGGTTTTTAGGAAGCTTCTAAGCCATTACAGACCCAACCAAAATTTTGTTGTCTGCATGTCACATCACAGATCAAGGATAAATACCCCGTTCAATCATTCTATGTCACCTTTAAATTAACTAAAACTCCTGGAAATGCTGTCGTTTCATTATTTCATAAAGGTTGGAGGCAGATATTTAAGAGTGACATATTTGAGATGTTTTGGACAATTAAGAGTAACAGCGACATAGTCATACACATCATCGGAGCACTGTGGAGTTGAATTTGCTTCTGACAGAATGGTTGAATTGGTTTTAGGACTGTCCAAATGCACGCAGAGGTACACTGCATAATGAAATCCTACAGATGTGTAAAGATCCTCATAGATTCACAGTTCAAAATGAGGATCTATGAGGACGATTGTTCAGGAAAACCAACCCTGGTCCATCTCGAAAACCTGCATTGCACTGACAACGGTCTACCTGTGTTGCAGAAGCCAAGCAGGCGAAATTAATATTTCACTTACGTTTCATTATTATAGTTATACGCCTGGGGCCTTTCTGTGCGGAGTTTGCATGTTCTCTGCCTGCATTGGTATTCTCCAGGTGCTCCGGCTTCCTCCCACAGTACAAAGACATGCATGTTACGTGAGCGGTGATTCTAAATTGGCCGTAGGTAGGTGTGCACGGGAGAGTGAATGGTTATTTGTCTTTCTGCGTCAGCCCTGTAATAGACTGGCAACCTGTTCACAGTGTATCGTGCCTCTGGGACAGGCTCCAGCCCCTCTGCGGCCCACTACTAAGTCTGAGTGGTTATAGATAGATAATGGTATATTAAACACATTCATCTTTTTGGTAGAGTGTGTGTGTGCCGTGCATAGCTTAAATATACATGATATGAAGCTCACTGTCAGTTCAGTCAGGAAGACTAATCAGCTGGTGAGGGTGATTTCAGCTTAACCGTTCAGATTTTGATACGATATCAATCAGCCATTTACACCAGTCAGCCACAATATTAAAACTACTGACAGGTGAAGTGAATAACACTGACCATCTTGTAACAATACAATGTTTTTGCTGGAACACGTTTGGACCTGGCATTCATTCGTGTGGATGTTACTTAAACATGTACCACCCACCTAGACCAGACCAGGCACCCCCACCCCGTAGCAATGACACTCCGTGATGGAAGCAGTCATCCCCAGCAGGATGCAGCCTGACACAGGCTCACACACAAAAGCGCTTTAGGAACAACTGAAAAAAAAACATGAAGAACAGCACAAGCTGTTGACCTGGCCTCCAAATTCACTAGATCCCAAACTGATCAAGTATCTGTGGGATGATCCACAGAGGCCCCTCCCCTCAACCCCCACTAACAACATTCTGTTGCCAGACACCACAGGACACCCTCAGATGTCCCATGTCCATTCTCTGATGAGTCAGAACTATTTTGGAGACCCGAGGGAGACCTACACAGTATTAAGCAGGTGGTCATAATATTAAAATTTAAGTTAAACATATTTCTCTTACTGCGCTATGTTATTAAATAAAATCTCTACAGTTCACTCGGACGGAAGTCTCTCCTGTTTGAACTAGCAACTTTTTGCCTGGTCATCTAAACCTATGAAAGGTGATTTCAGCTGTTGCTGAGGATTTAAAGGACTTCGTCTAGTTGAATATTACAGACATAAACTTGTACTTCTGTCACAGACAGTGGGGTTGTGTTGTACATAAACTGTGTGTCATTATCCCAGACAGGCTAAAGAAACCATCTGGTTACAGTCAGGACATTTATATAAAGTGATTGCTAAAGTTTAACTGTTACCATATTGATATAATCAGACTGTCAAATAAATACTGTATCTCTCCTTGTGAAGTGAACAAAAGGACCATAAACTTCCTGTGAGAGCGTCAAAGCAGATAAGAGCTCCTTCTCTGAAGCTCTAACTGATTAGACAGCTACTGTCCTCTACTGGCAGGAAGCATCAACTACAGTGATGAAATGATCCTGAATCTAAATGAAGCACTTCAACACATCAGCTGAGACTTCTTCTGTTGAGACAGGAAGCTTCTGGCTGCTGCAATGAACACGATTAAGTCAGCGGCGGAATTTAAATTCATATTTAAACAACGAAGCTTTTTAATCCCGGTCTTACATGGACTGACGTTTTCACACTAAACCATTATGTGAGAAACACTGATGATGTGAAATCTATGATCTCTTATTGATTGCAGTCAAAAACTATACAACAAAGTGTGACATGTATTTGAACCGATGCAGATGCGTAAGAGGATTTTGAACCACATGAGGAATGATTGTGTAAAGGAGCTTTAATGGTATATTGTTTCAATTCCCTTCATGTTGTGTACACTCTCTGTATATAATACTATGTATATGAGTTGGCTCCTATCCAAGATATTTAGCTCACGAATGATGGTGAGCCACTTTATAAAGTCAGAAAATCACACAATATTGTTGGTAGCCATCCACCAGTTTCAGTGCTGCAGCTGGAACAGCTCCTGACGCCGGCTTTTATAATCCCCCTCATTCAGATATGAAGCCCACAGCGAAGCTATCAGATTAGCGCTGCTGGCTAATCTACACACTATGTCACTGAATGAAAACTACCCGCTGCCTTCTGCGCCGCCGTGCCTGACTGAATAAGATATGATTCAGTGGGAGTGGGAGGGTTCCCGTTGTTTCAGCACAGACCTGGCTCCCTGTCACGCTCAGAAAGTTTTTCTAAATACAGGAGGTGTCGTGCTGAAAGCAGACCTCGTGTCTTATACCGTGAAAACAGATGGAACACACACAGACGTACAAGGCTGCACACACACACACTGAATGACTGTCGGTGCAAGGGAAGGCAGCAGCATTTGTGACGAGTCAGACGTCCCAGCTGCCTTCGCCTCTGGAAGTGAGAGCTGGTTGTGGCTCTCAGCTACAGCAGGCCTCACTGAACCCGAGAAAAAGATAGGAGCTTGCACATGGAAGAAGGAATACATCTAATTACATTTACTCAATTTTCACATCCCTAAGTTTATTTTAAAAGCTATATTTAGTAGTCTCTATGAGATTTCAAATACTAAACTGATGATAGGTATATAAAACCGACCTAACAGTTCATAAAAATCGTACAGTTAGACATTAAGGTGCTACTTAAAAGCTTCAGTGATTATTAATTATATATTACACACAATCAAAGCATTTCTGAAATCAGATTTAGCACTTGCAGTGTGGTACTGATACATTTATTTATAGATAGAGAACATATATGTGTCCACACCTCAGATTACATTACATTACTTTCTATGTCAGTTACCACAAAGGTAAGGCTTTACATGGTAACTGGAGGTGTACGCTCAGTTGCCAATATGTTAGGTACACTCATGAAAGCTAATGAATTCTAATATAGCAGTCCTGCACTAAATCCTCCTTCGTGACTGTTATAATGTTCAGTTTATGTTGACACAGCATCAGAAACATGGTAAATTCAACTGGATGATCATTTTGGAGGATGTAGTTTGTGGTGCAGTTAAACTGGATTGAATTAAACACAAAAGTGTTTCTATTATTTAGCCTAGCCCGCTGACAAAAATTAGGTTGTCAAAGCAATAGAAACATGTGTCGGTACAACCCAATGTAATTTAATAGTGCTACAAATCATAGCTTGCAAAATGAAAACACAAGTTAAATCAACAGCTCTCTCAGACTGAATTAATTTTCATGTATGTACCTAATGAAATGGCAAGTGAGTGTATAGTACACTTGAATTCCCTGGGTCTTTTTTAAATTCACCCTCCAAAATGATCATACAGTTCAAAAACCACCTTTCTTACGCCGTTTCAACATTGGCTTTCCCCAGCCTGCCTAATGATTTGGCAAGTGAGTGTAAATACAATGCTGTGAACAGTGTCAAATTTAAAATGTAGGCTACGTCCTAAAAATGGCACTTGATAGGATAATCAGTCGGGTGATTTTAATTTTTCTCCACCTCATGCCGGAGTTAGAGAAAGCAGAAAGTGACATAAACTAAAGAACACAAATGTGTAATTGATTGGAATATATATCATATTATGTCCGTGTTATTTCATGAAAAAAGGTGATTTGGTGCTGAAATGTTGCACACGTTTTCCTATTGTTCCTGTAATGAATGTGTGCATGCATACACTTAAAGCACACACATTTGTTCTCTGTTCTTTTCTTAACATAATATACTCTTTCTCTCTTTCTCCCTCTCTCTCTCTTTCTCTCTCTCTCAACACTCACATCATGAATAATCATTAAAATATGGTGTTTATCTCAGCCGGTGTGAAATATGTCCTCTTTTCTAAAATACGACCTTGCACGCTGCGTCACGAAGTCACATCGCCGTGGTGATCCATCACTAAAAAGGTTGGTGCTGTTAGAGGCTCTATAAAAACCCTCAGAAAACCTTAACGTATGTCTTTTGACTTATTAAAATAACATCTTCATTGCTGAGTCAAAATCTCTGATCGCAGAGAATCGCAACCAATCATGAGACACCGACTCTAAAATAACTTAACGCTTTTGGAAACTCGGTGATGAGTTGAAACTCTGATCCTATTGTGAGTGGAGCACAGTGATATTTACGCATAAATGGTTTTCACTAACGTCTTAGACACACAAAAAGACATTTCTATCTACATTTCACAAACACATGCTGCAGCACAGTCTCAGATTGTCCCATGGAGTGTGTCCACAGTGAGGAGAATTACACTGACCTAATTCACTTAAGTGGACCAGTTAGATGTTTGGTCATTGGCTGGCTGAGCTTGAGTTTGAGCCTCTGAGCCGAGCTCCAGCAGCTTCTAGCCTCAATAAAATCCTCCTCTGCCTCTGACAGAACTCATCTCTTGGTGAGTTATTAATACCAACGGAGCAGACAGGATGTTATGCACTGATTCTTCAAGCTTCTCATCAACAAATCGACACGGGAGCAGAAGAAGGTCGTCTGCTCCATCTGTCCCTCCACACTGTACCCGCATTAAGAGGACTGGCAAGACTCGGACAGTCAGAAAACTTCAAAACTATTCCTGAAGGTCTCTCACTGACATGAAACGCTAACTGGACACCAACTGAGCAACGTGACTGTGGTTTTATTTCATTTCACATAGACAGTTCCAACATAACCCAACCAGGACAGTAGCTTTGACATTTATGCTCAGTGACCATTCGCAAAACAACGCCTACAAACAGTGATTATTCAGACTGAGCTTAGCAACCACAGCTAGGCATGGGAGGCCTGCCAAGCTCTGGATCTCTCCAAATACTGAAGCACTGTACATGGAGTATTCAAAATCTCAAGAGTTTGAAAGGCTGTGTCCTTTTTTTAAGCCCTCCCAAAACAATACAATACAACAGAAGGGTTTAACAAATTGATTTCATGCATGTCTATCTGCTGTAAATTAAACTTAAAACCTTGACATGCCTGATTAACTAGCTCAATGGTACACTACACTGGTAACTTTCTTCCAAAGAAAATGAGCCTTTATAGTCATTATTTTGTAGAGTTATTGAAAACAGTGGAAAAAGCCAAGTTGGTACACAGCCCTGTCCTGCACTTGATTTGATGTGGATGAAGTCTATCCATCTATCTGTATATATGCACCGATCACGCATATCATTAAAGCCACTGACCGGAGAAGTAAGTAACACTGACCATCTTGCGACAATAAAATGTTCTACTAGGAAACTTTTGGACCTGGCATTCCTGTGGATGTTACTTAGACATGTACCACCCACCTAGACCAGACCAGGCACCCCCACCCCACAGCAATGACACTCCTTGATGGCAGCAGCCATCCACAGCAGGATGCAGCCTGACACAGATACACACAAAAATGGTTTATGAACAACTCAAAAAACATGAGAAACAGCATAAGGTGTTGACCTGGCCTCCAAATTCACTAGATCCCAAACTGATCAAGTATCTGTGGGGTGCACTGGAACAAGCCTGATCCACAGAGGACCCTCCTCTCAACCCATAGGACCCAAAGGCCCCCACTAACAACATTCTGTTGCCAGACACCACAGGACACCCTCAGAAGGCCCATGTCTATTCTCTGATGAGTCACAACTCTGATGAGGCACAAGGGAGACCTACACAATATTAGAAAGGTGGTCATAATGTTATGCCTGATCAGTATATGTTAAAATCCCTTGTTAGCGTCCCCCTTTGAAAACAAGTCTGCTGGAAACATTAGCAGGAGAAGAGCTGTCAGCCAACTCGTAGGGTTTTAGCATTAGCTTTCCTTAGCTACACTTGATACAATCTGCTGGCATTTTATCGTTCTTTCTGCCACTGTCCATAGATCCTGGTGGGAAATGTTTCCCTCTGCAACAAACTAAAAAGCTGTTGTTCCAAGAACTTAATATCTAATCAGCCATCATGATCAATGCAAACTGCATATTTGTATAACAACCCAAAGGGCATAACTACATACAGTAGTCCTGACAAAACAACTTTACACAGTCAGTGGGATGGAAGGATTGTTTTGTTTTTCACATAAAGAGGTTAAAGTTGTCGGCTAAATTCCACTTAACAGTATCAATAGTAAAAAGTGAGTCTGCTGGCCTGCCCCGCGTACAGTTCGCTGTAGGCAAGAGCTGCAGCGTGGTGTAGCGCACGCAGGCTGTGCTCCACTTAGATGTTAAAGGCCGTGTTAACATTTTGAATTCATGTTATGTTCCCTCCGAAAGCGACACACACATTGTTCTCATAAACCCGACTGGATGAAACATCCCGGGGTTCTTCCACCTCCACGCTCTTCTGCTGAGAGGCAAACAAACCCAACATATATTTGGAAGAGAGCAAATTGCATTTCTCGGCGAGACGTGACATGTTTGTGGCTTCGTGTCGGCTTTTCTTATCCAGAGTTAAGCACCTTCAGGTGGGGAAAATCGCATTTCTGATATTCTGTTTGTAAACTGTGAATCACAGCAACATTTGTTGTGGAGTCAGCCTCGGATCATGGGCCTACTGTAATCTGAATGGAAAAAAATAAAACTCCCAAAATAGCTGACAGTTTTATTTACATTGCTGATTTTGCTCCATAGCTATTTATGCTAGAAGATTAGAGCCAATTTAAGACAAGTAAAACGGCGGATACATATTTATTTTATAAATACAATTAGAAACATCATTAGAAAATGATTTTGATTTGTCTAAGAATGAAGAATCTGTCAGAGATTATCTGGAAGAAGAAAAGAAATCACAAGATGGTTTCTGTCTGCTTCGCCAAGTATCCTCTCCTCACACCTTCGCCGTACTCTCTTCTTAAAACTCCACCTCTCTTTCTCACTGTGTCACAACACACACACACACACACACACACACACACATACTTCTTCACACTTCCCTCCTCACCATACTGTTCTAACACCTCTCTGCGGTTATGATCTTCATGGCACTTCAATAAATCTGCCTGACTGAGCCGAGCAGCCGTTTGCACTTCACTCGTGCTCGCTGCTGATGAGGAGATGGAACGCGGCCCGAGAGATGTGTATCAGACAATTACATACATGGGAACATGGATGCAGCCAATATTTCATTTAAAAGAAGATCTGTAATTACGTGTTTTTCTTCCCAACTCGACAATGTTGTTATCGTCTCAGTTTCGACAACAATCCTTTAAATCCTTTGACACTTGACATGTCAAAACGTCTTTTGATACGGTCCCAGAAAATATCCAAAAGGCTGACTATAAAAGTTGTCGGGGAAGTTTGCTGTTTTTTCCCATTCTTATACTGCCATTAGTTGAGATACAGTTGCAGCACATCCATTTACAAGACGGAGAACCGAGACCCTTGAAGCACTTAGACACACGCACACACAGCAGGGGAATAAATAACAGCCCTCCTGGGATGTGCACTCGAACTATGTTTCCTTCCAGGCAACACTACTATCACATTTAAAACTATTCCTATGCCACCTGTCACCTATAGATTTAATTGCTAGTCATACAGCAAAACATGTCTGTGGACTATTATAAGGTAACTTGATTCATCCTCACAACCGCTCACACCTGCAAGCGGTGATGCACAAGAGAACTTGCCAACACAGGACCTGTGAAAACTTCTTTGTTCGTGGCGCCGTCTAGAAACTTTCCGAGATTTGGGCTGAGGATGCAGACGCACC
This sequence comes from Chelon labrosus, assembly GCF_963514085.1. Lineage (NCBI taxonomy): Eukaryota > Metazoa > Chordata > Actinopteri > Mugiliformes > Mugilidae > Chelon > Chelon labrosus. The sequence goes on from NC_140344.1 coordinate 18,488,293, forward strand.
GCAAATAAACAGGTTTGTTCCAGTAAAAGGAGAGTGATGGTGCCACGTTTTCAAAGCAGTGTTCTGTCCTACGCATTTGGATGGTGAAAACATGCCTGTGCGCTGCGTGTTTCCTAAAATCTGAGATGAGTGCGGATGAAACGGCACGTGAGAGAGGAGGTCACGGCGTCAGGCCTCGCTGCCGATGCGATGTGCTCCTTCAGGGACGTAACGGGGGTCTCTGCAATCACACCAGACTGAAAATAGCCTGTTAAAAGGTGTAAGCAGGCGCATGTTTGCATGGGCAGTCAGACAAGACTGTGCACTCAGACAGGACATCCGAGTGTGTGGCTTCTGAGCCGAGCGACTGCTTCTGGATGATTCCTCAGCGGGCCGCGAGTGTGTCAGTATGCACGCCATAAATACACTCCACTCTCTACTGGATGGAAGTCAAATAGTAATGTGACAGGAAGCAAGCGAGAGAGAGGGAGAGGGGGAGAGGAGAGGAGAGAGCCGCAAAGAAAGGAAAAATATAAAGCGAAGGAGACAACAAGCTGTGCACAAACAGCACAGTGCTCAAGGACGTTCAGAGTGAAGCCCACGTTTGTCTGGAGAGCGGCGAGGTGGAGAGTTCAGTACACGGATAGACTCATGTTTAAATGGATGGGAGAAAGGTGGGAGGGAGAGAACAGACATGTCTGTTACGTACACATTAGCATTTAACCCCTCACACATCACAAGGCTGTACTCTTACTCTGTCAGCAGCTCTAACTCTGTGATCAATCACATTGACGCAACCCATGGAAACACAGAGATTGAGAGGGGGCAGTCAGGCGTGGTCGTGTGAAGAGAAGAGGCAAATCCTCTGTGTGCAAACTCGGCAATGACCAACAACGAAAACCGGTTGGATTTCTTGCTTCCCTCGTGTCCCAGAAACAAACCACTGTATAAGGCGTATTTCATGGCTGGGCACACAGCCTTTTATAACCACTTATCGGGACTTGAACTGAGGGTGCGAGGCTAACTATCTCCTCCACTTCCACCCAATGTTCTAGCTGCGTGGAGACACTTTGTGCTTTTACGCTGGCTGACAGAAGCAGGTCACTCAGTCAACTCTGTTGTCATAAATCCACTGCTGCGCTCGGAAACATCACAACAAGCCTCCTGCTCGGGAGGCCACAATAATTATACTAAACTATGCACCAGCTGACACTCAACACTCACGCTCACGACTGCGAGGGAACCTGCACAAAATATGCCCCTGCAGCTATGTGTGTAACATTTTGGATGAAGAGTTGACTAGAGAGGAGATCTGTGGGAGGGAAGCTACAAGGGTTCAGGCTTTTCATCAGCAGTCTCAGCGTGTTTGAGAGTGAAGCATGTCTGTCTGTCGCTCAGCAGCAAAGAGAAAAACATTGGATCCACAGCGCGGGCCTGTTTGGTGAAACGAGACCTGTCCTCGGCCAAAATAATGAGAAAACCGCAGGCTGTGGCATCACGCCGAAGCGGACACACCCCCTCCTGGCTGTGGCATCGAACCAGCGACACTGTGATAAACAAACGGCGGCTCTAATCGTTACAGCTGCTGATCCTGGTGGACTGAACCCATCACTGCGGCTCGTAATCACGTTCCCCCCAACAAACAGGCCTTTGTTGGTCCACCTAAACACACCGCTTCTCTCTTTGACTGCACAAATGACATCTTAACCAAACCAGCCACACTCACAAACAAACACACACATATCCAACACACTCCTCTCCGCCTCTCAAATCCGGCGGTGCGCTCCTGGACCCCCTTCGCGTTATAGCTCACCTTGCTTGACACATTTGAAGCGGACCGGGTCTTTGCAGTGTTTAATCACCGCCAGCACGTCCCGGGTGGTGAGCCCGGCTACTGGCATGTCGTTGACCTCCAGCAGCAGCTCATCCTGGGCCAGTTTGCCGCTCTGGATCAGCCCCTTCCCCTGCTTCACCTCGCCGAAATAGGGGAACTGGCCGTTCTCCGCGCCCCCCTTCAGCTCGAACCCCAGCTCCCCTTCCTTCCCCCGGGTTATCACAGCTTCGTGGACTTTGTTGGTCCAGTGGTTTTTCTTCTTGAGGCTCTTCGACATGTTTAGGGCGAGTTAATCACCGCGGGCTAGCCCATACAAAAGCCTCCCTACCGTCTCATCCCTGCCTTTTGTGCGACCGGCTGCAGCTTCACGCCGCTCGTGGCTCCATCATCACCGGTGCACGCTAGGCGCAGTGTCCGCTCGGCGAGCCGCGCAGTCGGGCAGAGAGCTGCAGTACAGCACGGCGGCGGTTGAAATAATTATTACCCTGTCAGACACACAGACGCAAGAGACAGATCCTCTCGGATGACCCGGATGTGAAGCCTGAAGGAGGGGAGAGATGAATGGTTCTGGTTCGGCGTAAAGGGATGGAGAGGAGGGGAAATAACACAGGAGGCGCTTCACTCTTACTACACTGCCAGGGGCGCTTCCTCAGGCTCAGTGTGATCACACACAGGCGATGACAAGGAGGACGAACAACACTTACAACTGCACGACACACGAACTTAAAGGATTTACATGCAACCTCGTGTGAGACAAAGTAAAACACATTTTAAGAGGTCTTTTTTAGAGAAAATCGGCTAGTATGCAAGGGGGAACCGACTTTTAAATATATGCAACATGCTATAAACAGTTTATGTACCCAAAGCTGCTTTTGCAGAAAGGCCCCAGACCTCCAGGGGCCAGGGGGGCTGCAGGTTCACCAGGATCTGGTAATTACCGTAAATTAATTACATGTGTTTGTTAATGCTGCATGGACTCTTAGGCACATTTAAAAGTGTAATGATATAGAAGCCTGGAGGCAAAACCAACAGTATTATCTTGAGGACTCATCTTGAGATAGTGTCTGATTCAAAAGTGTTTTTTATTTCCATTTTTGTAATTATATGGTACATTTTGCTGCATTAATTGGTACATGCACAGCATTCACATCCAATGTCAACATTTTTCACTTTATAGAATATTTACTGTACACTGCAACTATATGATTAAGGCAAGATATCAGGGTTGTTTCAAATACGCTACTTTTAATCTAACATTGTGGTCACAGTTAGTCTGGCCAGAAGTTCTTGCTACATAAAGCTACTGAACTGCCCAATATGTGGATACAGCTCTCTAGGATAGGGGACTAGATCAGCACCGAGACCCCCTTTTTTGGGTGTCGCTAATTTCTTGAGTCTTTTTTCTGTAGGTCTAAATTCACCTTCCCACTTTTACATGTGTACTATACACTCACTTACCAGTTCATTAGGTACACTAGTGAAAACTAATGCATTCTAATATACACTGATCAGGCATAACATTATGACCTAACATTGTGTAGGTCTCCCTTGTGCCTCCAAAACAGTTGTTACTCATCAGAGAATGGACATGGGCCTTCTGAAGGTGTCCTGTGGTGTCTGGCAACAGAATGTTGTTAATGGGGGCCTTTGGGTCCTATGGGTTGAGGGGAGGGGCCTCTCTGGATCAGGTTTGTTCCAGTTCATCCCACAGATACTTGATCAGTTTGGGATCTAGTAAATTTGGAGGCCAGGTCAACACCTTGTGCTGTTTTTCATGTTTTTTGAGTTGTTCCTAAACTGTTTTTGTGTCAGGCTGCATCTTGCTGGGGATGGCTGCTGAGGAGTGTCATTGCTATGGGGTGGGGGTGCCCGGTCTGGACTAGGAGGGTGGTGTCTAAGTGACATCCACATGAATGCCAGGTCCAAAAGATTTCCAGCAGAACACTGTAATGTCACAAACGGTCTAATGTTATTTACGTCACCTGTCAGTGGTTTTAATGTTGTGGCTGATCGGTGTAACAGTCCTGCACTAAATCTTATTTTCATGAAGGCTATCGTATCCAGCATTTGTTTAAAATAACTGAGAGAGCTGTTGATCCATCTGTGTTTTGATTTTGGAGGCTGTGGTTTGTAAAAACTATTGAACTGTATTATGTTGCACTGACACATGTTTCTATTATTTTGACAACCCCAATTTAGTCAGTGAGCTAGAATAAATAACAGAAACACTTTCGGGTTTAATTCAATCCAGTTTAACAGCATCACAAACTACATCCTCTTGATTGATCATACAGTTGAATTACAACCTTTCTGATGCTGTTTCAACATAAACATTATAACGGCCATGAAGGGGGATTTAGTGCAGGACTGTTATAATAATGCATTTGTTTTCACTAATGTACCCAATGAACTGGAGAGTGAGTGTATAACAGTGAGTAAAAACACAGAGCACTGACTCTTTTTTTACTCATTTGTTGTAATGCGAACACATCTATCTCTTGGTTTTTCAAATGCACTCCTCTCTTTATGGTGCTCACATTTATGTAATTGCTATGATGACACAAATCCAGCAGAGGCCAACAGTAAATGACAAATCCGTTTGTTGCCATTACTTTTTCATGGCTGCATGGCTTTCTGAAGCGGGTGAAGTAAAGTTTCATTCAATATTCAACGCTTAAATCAAGAGCGTCTTCCTCAAGACCTACTGAGGATGACGGTCCCTCTCGCTGCCACTCTTAGCCTCCGAGCGTATGTGTGTGTGACAATGTTTTAAGGGCATGCATGTGCTTTTGTAACGTGAGTATCCTCTGAACAAAACAACATTACTGTACACAACCCCCTGAGTATCTGCGGCAAGTAAATAATCCATGAAGGGCACTGGATTCGCTTTTGCTGTCACTTTACTTACTTCACTGTCTTGGCATGTAGGTCATACTGTATGTTTGGGTTATATAGCAAATACTTTTGACACTAATTCTGAGGAGGGGATGAGATGGACTCATTTTAAAGACTAACCGGTGCATAGGGGGGAAAAAAATGAGTAGTTTCTGCTATAATCCAGAAAACTGGCTGGATTAGGAGATTATACACCCAGAGGAGAAATGAATCCCTGCTTTGCCTGATTTGTTCCTCTGCTGGTGGGTGTCAGAACTGCAGCATCAAGGCCTGGACTTGTGGCCTGGACGGAAACATGCTGCACTTCAGAGTTGAGGAATTATGCACGTTATCGTTCCAACGCATTTCATGTCACTAAAAAAATGTGGCTTCAAAGGGAACACGAATCTGGCACACTGTATTTTTTATTTTTTTTGTTACATAAGGAGTAATTGTCGAGTGGATAAGATGAATCATATACTAATTTTTCCATCCTGTGCTCATTTATCTATATCTGGATCAGAGTATCTCACTATTTTGGACCTTGCTTTATGAACAGAAGTGGTGACAAGAAGAACAAAGAGAAAAGCCGTCAGCTGTCGAAGCTTTGAGCGTTCAGAGCGTCTAAATTTAGAGTCACTTTAAACAACTCGCCCACTTTAAGATTTTCTCTTGACAGGACGCTGAAGCACCGCAGAATCTCTCTGGTGTCTGGATGGCCATGCGCAAACATGGACGCAGCTTCAGTGTTGGGAAGAGGAGCATCCAACAGCACTGTAGCTTGGCTCCAATGTTGTTTTGAAGGAGGCGCTTTGAAAACAGTACATGCTTTGTTATTCCTCAAATCTTTCACTTTCTGTCAGAATATTGACGATTAAAATAAAATAGTGTTATTAGCTGCACTCTTAAAAGCATCCACGGAGGCTCCTTTCGACTGTCTGCGAATGTATTTGTGGGTGTGTTTGTGCACGCTGGCTGGGGGATGAAGAAGAAAGATAAGGATATTACTTTATATCATCATTATGGACAGAAAGTAATGAGGATCCTAAAGCAGGCTGCCAACAACAGAAGGCAAAAATACAATAACACGAGGCAGTCTGCGCACTCAGAGGGAGAATTTCAATAGAGCTTATATGGATTTAGTTCACTGCCTCCCTCATTGACTCTCTGCTTTGTGCATTTGCTGTTGGGGAAGGAAATGCACACTAAGTTGTTTTTATTGCTCAGCAAAGACAAGGCGGAAGGGGGGTGGCGGTCACCTTCACACACATATACACACACACACTAATACACACTCTCAACAGGGTGAACATACTCCTCTCGCCTTTATCATCTTTATTTTATCCACATTTGTGCGGGAGCTGGAAAAGAGGAAACAGACTCAACGACCATGAAACGTCTGCTGAGACAATAACAGTGTTCGGAAGACATTTTCAACTTTAAAATTACAGACCCAGGAGTGTGCTGGACTGAGTTAAAAATCAGTTCCGCGCGCACAAACACACACAAATGCAACACACACACACGCACACAGAATAAGTTAATTAGACTGGATAGCTTTAGGGAATTGGCAACCAAACCAAGTTGGCTTTTTTTCTCCCAGCTCACGATGAGATTTAATTATGAAGCGAAACATGTGATGGCAGAGTACACCTGTACAAAATGTAGTCTGACTCCAAACCAAATCAGACAGACTTCATCATCGGCAGGCTGAAAAACGAGCAGGGTTGAGCAGACATTAGCATCCATAGACCTGAGGTAGCATCAGTGTCAGTTGAGCAGACGTAAGACAGAAATGCTACACCCTGAAAAACAAAATTTAAGCTGCTGTAAATTATATTTTATGATGACAATGTGCTCATGATGACAGAGAATATACATGCAGAAGTTGTAGCTCATGGTTTAGTTGTCTGGTGAGGATCTTTGCTTTTTATACTGACTAGCTGGTGAATAGTGTGTTGCATTGGCAGGAGCCAAACAGCTAAAAGGAGAGTGAATATTGCCCTTACTTCAATGTTGCATTCAGTTTAAAGCTCACTGAGTTGTCCTCATGGGGAAATATCAGAAGTGTATTTACACCCCTCTCATATGGGAATGCTAATATGAAGTTGCAGCTTGGTTAGATTAGCTTAGTAGCTAGCCTGATGGAGTCTAGAGAAAACAACACCTGCCTATTAACACCTGCAGCTCACTGATTAATCACTAGGCCTATGTCACATTTAATTTATTCATACAAAACCAACATTTTTTTACTTGGCTTATGGCTGTTTCTATAGTTCTGATTAGCTTTTTATTTGACTAGCTGTTTCCCCTTGTTTCCAGTCTTTGTGCTAAGCTAGCTAAGCGGCTGTTAGCTCCAGCTACAAAAATATTGCAGTTGTGTTGTCTAACTTTTATAAAATATGGTTTCTACAATATTCACCATCATCACTAGTCATCATCATCATCAATTATTTCTAAAGAAACTGTAGATATATGTGTGAACAACAACCTATCTTCAAATTAATGATAATAAGCATTATAATTTTGCTCGCTAACAGACAGATGGGTTTATATAGAACTTTTCTTCCTAAAAGAATAACCTAAAATTTGATAATATGCCATGTTGTGTTCAGCTTGCAATATATGTTGTGTCCAAAAAGTGAAAATTTGAGAAATGACAAGTATATCTGAATGCTAACATGAAACTGTTGCATGGTTAGCTTAGCAGCTAGCCTGGTGTTGTCTAGAGGTAACAAAACCTGCCTAGCAACACCTCAAGCTCAGTAATTAATCTGTATATAACATGTGTTTATTTAATATAAAAGCAAAGAGTTAAAAAATGGTCGACTTGTATTATATAGTGTACTCCACTTGGTGTTTTCCTTAGATTTTGGACAGCTAGCTTGTTCCTAGTCTTTATGCTATGCTAAGCTAAGTGGCCATGAACTCCAGCTACATATTCAGCATACAAACATAGGATTTGTGTTGTCATCAAACTTTTTATGAAGTATAAGCAAGTATACCCAGAGTATTTATCTATTCCTTTAAGGATTTCAACTGAAAATGAAGCAATAAAAGGATTATTTGTTTAAAACATTAACCTGAGCCTGACATACACTTCAAGTCTCCTCAGTTGCCTGATTTCTTTAGCCAAGCTGTGTTGTTTGAATTCCTTCTGCTTTGACTCAGCTGTAGCCTGCATTGATGTGCTGTCTGATCACAAACAAAAGCTTCATCATACTCTTTCTTTTTCACAATTTCACTCAAACACACACCTTCATTATGACAAATGCTTCATACTCAAACTCCTTTATCTTGCTGGGAGGGCTTCGGGGATTAGCCACATGACTCTTCAATTAGCTTTTAAATCACACAATGCCTCCCCAAAAATAGTGTCCTCTCAGCTAATGCCTAATCACTGTGCTCGAGTGGTGATGGCTTAGCTAAGTCTGCAAGACAGGAGGAGTCAGCCTTGGCACCACTGTGACCCATTTGTAGGTTGCCATGGTCTTGATGTCTATGAAATATAAAAAATAAATAAAAGGCTGTTATATGACAGTTGTTCTGATAATCCTATCGCTATCTCTAAACTAATTCCTTTGATCAGCTCATGAATGCTGGCAATGATTCTGGGCCTCGGCTCGGGCTTTAAATCACCACAGCTTGGTGGGAAATCACTTTCTCATTGTAGTTCAAGATTAATTAGTATTAATCTTGGGGGATTTCCCGTGGAGACTTAATATGAGAGGCCAATACGTCTCTGTCAGAAACAGTCTACGTTAATTATATTAAAACTGGTGATTAGATTTTTCCTCAGTTTGTCTCCTTCACAATCACGGAGCAGCCATCAGTCTTGGTCATTACGTTCAATTACTGATGGTGTCCACTAGAGGGAACTACACACTGCTTAATTCATTACACTATTATTTTATACTTAACTTGAGCATGGATTTCTGCTGTAATTTATACACATGTACTGAAACTTCGGCCAAATATCTTTCTTCAATGAGAATCTAAATTTACACTATTGAAAATGAATGCATTCAGACCACATCTACCTAAATGATCAAACTATTATATTAGCTCCATTCTTACGCTCTTTTAACATAAGCTGAACATTAGAACAAGTTTGAAGCAACAATTTAGTGCAGGACTGCGTCCTAGTGTATCTAATGAATTGGCAGGTGAGTGAAGGATGGTATGTATAGAAAGAAACTGCCAGTGCATGAGACAACAAAATATGGATCACACAATTGATTTGAGAAGAGTCTCTGCTGTTTCAGGTTGCCACTAGTAACATGGTTTTGATTTCTGTCAAGAAAATATTTTAATATTTTTTTTGCCATAAGCCACGGTTAAATCTATCTTCAGATTTCTTATGTTTTCAGAACAGTTGTTGAAATAAAACTCTTTCTGCATCGATAGAAACCTGAGGAAAAAAAGCAAATACTAATGCTCACTAAATGTTTTGCATTTTATCTTGACTTGCAGATTAATCTTCTAATAAATTGTTTGATTCAGCTCTACTTTTGTCATGTATTCATTCAAGTATTTCTCAGAAACAGCTTCAATGTCTCGGTCATTTCAGAAAAAAAAACAGGCCAGAAAAACACGGTTGTTGCATAAGTTGCCATGGTTTCACCATAGCAACTCTTTTATTAGCAAAAGTATGGAGATTAGTCCGCTTACGTCCCCATCCAATGGAAACAGAGGGGTGGGGTCTAGAGGGGGGGGATATGTAACGTGAAACCATCACAGATCGTAATCAATAACAGTGCACTTAGACCAGCCGAATGTCTGTCAATGCACTGAACACAGATCTAAATATGGTCCTACTGTCTGCTACAAGGCCACCATTGGCATCATCTTTTCAAAGCTTCTTTTTCCGCCGTGATTCACTCAGGAATGTTTGTAGAAGCACACCAACAACGTGCACTCGTTAATTTGAGAGAGTAGCTTCTTTTTGGTCGCTTAGAAAAATAAAACTTTGAAAGAGGATGACAAGTAGAGGAATAAAGTCCCTTTGTTTTATATTGTGCACACATCCACGCTCGCTCGCTCAGTCACGCACTCACTCACTCACTCACACGGCCATATGACCTCGATCAAATCAAAGAGCTTTCACTCTTAGCATGCATGCAAATCACACATCGGAACAGGTTTCTACACAGCTCACAGTATGTCAGCGTCAGAGTGAATTGGTCTACAGAGTGACTTGGTCTTGTTTGATTTGAACAAGGAGGCAAAGATAATGCAACAGCCAGAAAAAAAAAAATAGGATAATATGGACTCAGGGAAAGAGCTGACTGGTGGCATCTACATAAACCTAAGTCAACAAAAAGAAGACACTGCAACTAAAGCATGCAAGGCACGAGCTACTACAAACAAAAAGACAAAGTGTTCATTCATGGACAAAAAAAGAAAAAAAGAAAAAGCAAAGCAAAGGCCCTCCTGTTTATATAAAAATTAAAAATAATAAAGGTAAAACAAGCACATTTTAAAAACTGTGAAAAATCCCTGGCCATAGACAGTTGTACAAATATTTTACACAAAATGTTTTCTCTACACACCGTCTTTAAATCTTTTAGAGATGAACATAAGTTAATAAGAGGTTAAAAGTGACATTCTCAGCAGGGTCCGTGAAGTTTCCAGACTCCACCTGAATAAAGTCACTCGCTTAGCCGGTCACCGGGGAGCCTGAACAGAAAGAAGGAAAGAAGCCGAGGGTTAGAGGGGAGAATCGTGCCAGAGCGCACACGGTCTTCATAGTAACGGTGAGGCCGCTACCTTTAGAAAAGGCCGCAGTCCTTCAGGTTGTTCTTGATGATGACGTCGGTGACGGCGTCGAAGACAAACTGCACGTTCTTGGTGTCGGTAGCACAGGTGAAGTGGGTGTAGATTTCCTTGGTGTCCTTTCTCTTGTTCAGGTCCTCAAACTGGCACTGGATGTAAGCTGCTGCCTCCTCGTAGGTGTTGCTGCCTAAAACAAGATGACAAAGAAGACGAGTTGTTTTAAAAAAAAAAAAAAAGTGTAGGCTACTCATTGCTTGATAGTAGTACTGCAATTTCATAAAGTCTGCAAACGTATGGCTAAGAAATAAAGCAGCGGTGTTGAGATATCCTGACTTTCATCCCCTTTAGAATCACACTGACTCCCATAAATCTAGCTCCTTTGTTTAGCTCCCCTGGCTTTCCAGATGCTTCCTTCTTGAAAACACCAAACTGCAAATTTTCTCTCACGTTGTCAAAGCTGCCTCTGGAGTCACCGTAGGTTTTATACAGCAGTTTGGGATTGCAGAACACAGTATGAATGTCTTGCCTTTGCTGACCTCTAGTGGCTGAACTCCACAACTTGCTGCAGAGAGGGTGTAGCCTGGATGTCAGTATGACTGGAGAAAAAAGTCTGGAGTTGCTTTGTTGGAAAACTGACATGCTCTGGCAAAGATCTGCCTGGGCCAATCAGATTACCCAGGCAGGTTTTGGGCAGTAACAGCGGCGTAGTTATACAAATAATCTGAGGTCAGTGGGGTATAATTTGGGCGTTGATCGATAGGCTTTCTTGTCTGTACTTGTGTTCTTGAGGAACGTCACCACACGCTACTCAAGTACTGCTCCAATTAAAAACTGCGTCGCACCAAGTACAGTCCAAATGCCCTGATGTGTTCCTGCTCCACTTGTTTTATTGAGGATTTGTTGTGTGAAAATGGGCACGGGCGTCATGAAGTAGGCTGCTGTTCCAAATAATGACTGCCCTCGGACATTTTACCAGACTCACATTCCAATAAGAGTTAAGTCTAGCTATGCCAGGTTAGTATATGAGCACTACAGGACCAGAAACCCGGTGCCGTGTTCACAATACAGGAAGAAAAAGCAACTGGCTACAAGTCATTTTCACTGAAAGCAGGCGTTATGGAGCAACAAACTGACATCTGACACACAATGACTTGATAATAATGTTAAGGAGGGGTTGAGCAACCCTTCAGTGGTGACTGGCTGTGACACACCAAGCCTTTAGTTAACTCTGTCTTCACACAGTCTGATATGTGCTATTGTGACTAACTGAAGGTACATACTGGATGTTGTTCACTTCTTCCTGTGACTGCATCAATCTTATTTGAGCGTTATGGCCGACTCCGACTGTGCAATCTTAAAATCACTCAAGGAATTTTGTGTGCTGTCAGCTTAGTGCGATTACTGTCCAAGCTGACAAGGACATATTGTTTAAATGTGAAGCAGCCCACACAGTTTGAGAGCTGGGGGGATAAAACAATATCTTCAGCAGAGACTGACACACCTCTGAGTGGTCACAAAAGGAAGGAGGTTTTAGACCGGAGGACTGGATCTGGGCAAGTAAAAGCCTCAATGTTAGCATTACTAAGAAGAAAACCATTTTATGTGCATTTATGAGCGTTTTAAGCATTATTCTAATTAACGCCATTACAGAATGATTTAGACTTCATGGAAGTTATTCACCGTCAGGCTCTGGGCATTATTATAGACCTATATAAATTATATTTAAAGCACATTTAAAGACCTTGAGTTAAGACTGCACAAATGAAGCTTTAAAGACCAATAGAAAGCCTTACAAAATCGGGTCAAGTCACTTAAAACCTCCAAATACACGTGGCTGGACTTAATGTTTTCTATGCACGGCCAGCACACAAAGTATAGTCCCACCATGTTTGTGTATGCGACTCTCCTACCTGCATATTCTGGATAGCAGATTGTGAGTGGGCTCTTTTTGATCTTCTCCTCAAACAGGTCTTTCTTGTTGAGGAACAGGATGATGGAGGTGTCTGTAAACCACTTGTTGTTGCAGATGGAGTCAAACAGCTTCATGCTCTCGTGCATTCGATTCTGAAGGGGAGAAGAGACGCACAACAACGCTCACCAACCAGAGGAGAAGCAGCAGACCGCAGGGTAGGGTATGTCAGGGGTCGGTCGGGTCTTACCATCTCCTCATCCTCAGCCAGCACCAGGTCATAGTCACTCAGGGCCACGCAGAAGATGATGGCGGTCACACCCTCAAAACAATGGATCCACTTCTTCCTCTCTGATCTCTGTCCACCTACATCAAACATCCTGAGAACACAAAGGCGCACTGTTAGACAAATGCACCGCACAGTAAACACATTTTCACTCTGACATGTTTCCATCTCGCTGACTTCCTTTCCATCTGCTGATCGGAACATTTTTTCAGAAAATACGTCAACAGTTATTTTTATGGAAGCAGCCAATTACCGTAGCTAATGTAAAAAGATTCTGGGTTCAAACTGCATTGTATTTTGAAGTAACACGAAGCTCACTGTGTGAGATTAGGCGATTATAGAGTAATAAATGTGTGTTACTACTTGGCTGAGACACATAACAGATGACACAAGGTACTGTGACCAATCAGAACTTTACGTAGCAGGGACCAATCACCAAATAAAGAAGAACATAAACATATAATGGCATAGATTTGACTATCTTGTACATGTTGTGTAGTATTTTGAGCTTTTACTGGCCAGTTTCACTGACACACTATGGAGTTGACAGCATACTACACATTTATTGTCTTTTTGCCATTTTTAAACGGCACAAACACCAAACATCTGTAAGCAACAGAACAACAACTGCGCACCACTAGTCCTCGAGTAAACAGGGTTGAATTGCCGGTGGTTGTACTCACTTGAAGTGCAGGTCCTTGAAAGTGAAGTGTGTTTCCACAATACCAGTGGTTTTCACTCGGGTCCTCAACACATCCTGCTGGGTGGGAACGTAAGCGCCGTTGGATATCCTGTCCAGGTCATTTAGGTAACTTAAGAGAAGAGGGAAAAAGTCAAATGAGGAGAAACAAAACGATTGACAACAGATTAAAAAAAAAGACTAGTTAACAGTGAGAGTCTCATGGCGGTCCCTGCGTCACTGCGTCCCACTCACTATGCTGCAGAGTCGTTGAGCTGATACTCTCGGGAGCGGCTGAAGCAGGCTTGAACTCCTCCGTCCTTCCACAGCCGCTGGATGACTCCGGCCAGTTCGCCGGTCATGAAGCCCTCTTCTGCTGAACCCGCCAGGACGAACAGTTGCCGCGCATCATCCTGATGAGACAAATCCAGTTACTGTACAGGTTTTCGTGAAATGTGCGCGTACTTTCCAATTAGGTGGATGAAGAATGTTTCTAACTGTAGGAGCACTGTCTTACCTATTTCTTCTATCATGAGAAAATTATGTTTAGATTTTAGGTGTACCTGTATCATGCTGCCTTTAAATGTAACTTGTGAGCTCATGCTGACAACGTGTGAAGTAGTGAACACAACTGTTTGTTGTTCAAGGGGTAACATGAGTGGTGAGTCGTGAGAACACAGCTGCTGTGCAACTACGCCCTTAGTATCTCAATTTAGGAAATGAGACATATTATAAAATTAGAAAAAAAACTCTTTACCAGAAAATTACATTATATAATCTAACCACCCATGTACCATCATTTCTAAATATGTCAGCCAGATCAGCTTTGTCTGACCAGCCTCAGAAGGAGGTAATGCAAAGAAAGCTGCCCTGTAGGACAAATGACAAAGCCGCTGTTGCCCTCATTAGCCTGAACTATACACAGAAATACAACCTGCAATGTCTTAAGAACAGTGTAAATGCCATGTTTGTGTTCCTTCACTCACTGCTCTGGCTGCATCAGCAAAGTCAATCTTGAGGCGTCCCATAGCTCTGATGATGGCAATAATGGACTGGATGGTGTTGCTGTAGACCACGGCCTTGTACTGCTTGCACTCCTCCTCTGAGTAGCCCGCTTCATGGATGATCCTGGTGCACGAAAAGAGACGACGTTAAGTGTTGTCTCCAAGTAGCTTCATAACAGATTTGTTTTATAAGTGTTTGTTGTGTATTATAGTTTAAAGACAAAAGGTTTGTGGTAAGTGAGCTGAATCCAGAGTATTAAATAAGTAGAAACGCAGATTGAGGAGTTCCATTTTAAATGGGATTCATACTTGGATGAGATTAAGTGTTTAAAGATTAAAATTCAAACATATTTCTTGCCACTTGCAGCCAGCGGAAACAAAGCCAAAGATGCGCCAACGCAAAGATGATGCATTAACAGCAGCACTAATGGCATTAAATGGTATACACTTCCTGTTTCATAAGTGAGCCTAGTCAGGAGTGTTGGGAACGTCGTATGCACGGACCAAAGCTTTTCTTTCGCTAAGAGCCGCTAACAGCCGTATTAAGTATTACAAAAATTAGTTAGCAATGGCATTTGAAGATGTCTCTTAATGAATTTCCACAGCTGTTGAGATCTAGTTGTTGTTATAGCCCTAAATTACTGTCACACTGTTTTAAACTTTGTCTGGTGAAACACTGTTGTTAGGATACAGACTAATGCTGCTTTAAAAGGTGTCAAGAAATTTGACTTAATTTTATTTTAGCATATTTGAACTAATTTGCATCTAATTCTATCAGGCAATAATGGGATCCACTCATCAAAGCTTGTACTGGTCTGTGGTTGCGTCTCAAATACTCTCCATTCACTACGTATATTTTCAACTTTTAGTTTTACAAATCCAGTAAGACATTGTTTTAAAAGAGGTCCAAATATTAGATAGATGAACATGAATTGATGAGAACACAAGACGCTAAAGTCATAATAAACGTCTATTATGTAGGGAACAATGAGCGAGTGAGCAGTGGTTTCCCTCCCGCAGAGCTGAACTGTGTCTAACCTGTTGATCACTGATAAAACATGTCTGGTTCAGGTGATCTGCTGCACGTAAAAAGATGGTCATTTGTTCTCTTTGCATTTGAGGAAGATCAAATGAAACTGAAACGATGTTGTGTGCTCCAGATTCGGTTTAACAAAATGTCCTTTCACTGGTTCAGCCAAGCTGGATCTGTTGTTAAATGTGTTACTGATCATTCAGACTTACTTCATCTGTTTAACAATCGTACTTTTTCCAGACTCTCCAGCCCCTGAAACACAAAACAGATGGGACAGAAAATTAAATCCTGGTTGATACAGTGACAGAACACTTAATTTAAACATACACCACAGACGAGTAGGTACAGTAACACTGCAACTTCTAAAATCACCACATTTATTGTAGATTAGTGTAAAATAAAAGCACAATCCATACACAGTTCTTTATTTTATGTCAATTACGTATTTTGCTCCGATGTGACGCTTCATATGTCTGTTTCATAACACTCGAATGATCATTCTGATTACTGCAAATCACCTAGGACTCTTCAACCGTTTATTTAGGTGCCATATGAAGCTGAAAATATGCCCCTAATATATTACATTTAACGCATGCTTTCATTTTCCACACGGTGTTATTTCTCCACTTTTCATTTCATGACAGATGTGATACCCGGGAAGAAAATAGTCCCTAAAAAGATATAATCAGAGCTGGTTTGGACAATTATTATTCCAAGCTCTGTTATTTGCATTTTCACACAGGTTGCAGTGACTTCGCAGCTGCCAATTATTTGCTTTTAAACGCCAAACTAATTAACAATCATTATTTTTCGCCACTGTACAGCTCTATAGTCAAAACACTAATTAAAGTTAATAGTTTATGATGACAGCTTAAATCATAGATTCAAACAAAACACCAGTTTCTGACAACAGCCACGTTACGGGAGACTGCAGTGAGGTGTCTAAGGCCCGGTTTAGTCGGGTCACAGTCCAATTGGATTAATCAACTACATCCTCTTCGTCAATGAGATTATACACAGCTTAAACGTCCTAGGGTTAGGAGCTCACGCTGCATCAGGCTGGTTGAAGCTGTGAAATGAGTCTCAAGGGGGAAATCTGATTTATGCTCTATCAAAACACAACGCCCGCGTTTGCAGTATGGTGTCACTGCAGACTTACATGTGAATAATATCCAGAAATACTCTAACACCAATCTGAGTTAGCCACAGAAGTGTTAGGTGCACCATGTCACATAAAGTCCTCCTGCTCCCTCTGAGATCCAGGCGTGTTTTGAGCTGAGCACACAACATTTTAATTACCATATCTCTGCAGGGACACTCCGCTCCCCCGTGAGCAGGGCTGTTCACCAATTCATCGTCCCATATGATAAACAGGCACACGGCACAGAGCTAATATCACTGAAAACATTGCTTAAATTTAATTTGCAAACACACACACACACACACACTCGTGCTTCACTGAGCCGCTCAAAATGAAGGACTTAATCGAAGCCAACTGTGGAGAATACTAGAAATAATAGAAAATGATTGTCAGTGAACTATTGTATTTGACAGAGCTACACTGACTGAACAGTAAAGATATCTCTGCAGATAATAGTAAACATCGTCCCTACAACTCATCTGTGCTGCATCTCTAGATAAAAATGCCACCACACAAAATCAGGCTGGCATTTGTATTTGTGCAGTATGTAAATAATCTATATTTGAGGCAGTTCTCCCACTCAGAACAGTGGCTGCAACAGCGTGCCATTTACTGCATTGATGCAAACATCCCCAGTGGGAAGCCTGACAAAGCGGTAAACTGCAGTAAGCAGATAATGTAAAGCTGCATATCCGCGCGTCTCCCTCAGAAACACTACAGGGTAGAAGAAAAAAAACCTGACGTCACAAATGTGGACCTGAAAGACATCTGTGCGTTTGTAGGCATATCGGGTGAGATCCCATTTAAATGATAAATCCACAAAACGCTGCCACATACTTTGCGCAGGTGCTTGTGGCAATCGTGTTAGGCAAAAAAACACAACCATGAAAATTCAAATCAGGTCTCTTCTCAAATGACGCGCACACACACACACACACACACACACACACACGAAGCGACTGCAGCAGCTGAACGGCGTATTGTGTCTGTGAAAGTCACATGTCTGAGAAATGAGTGGTGGCACAGATACACAGACCTGCCAGAGGGCAGATCAGCCGATAGATGCAGAATAGTGGTGCATTTTCCGAACAGACTGCACAGCTCAGGCAGACGTGCAGTTAGCATGCTCTAGCCGTGTGTGTGTGTGTGTGTGTGTGTGTATAGTTGCCAGAGATGCATATTGCTGTCGGCCAGGCTGCGTGGGTTGCCAAGCAACCCTCTACCCCATCTATCCATACTGAGACAGCCAACAGTGGTCTTCAGCTACGAGCAATAGGAAGAAGAAAGAAAGAGAAGGTGTGGCAGTTTCCCTTGAAATGCCATAACGATCCCAGAGAGATGTAGAAGTGCAGTTTAGTAATAGGATTTCCTGAACATATTTTCATGTTTGACCACCATATTCAAATGAGTAAACTATTATAAAAAAAAAAAACATCCTGTAATGGCAGCTGGATATGTGGTTGTTATCAAACCCTAGTCATGTGAGTTTCATTTCTGCACCACCCACAGGTTTCTAACAAATACAAACCTGAACTTGTATGATGTTCAAGTAAAGTTTAAGTCCAGTTGCAGTTTTGTTTTTTAACATAAACCATGAATTGGAGAACAGAGACCCTTCAAAGACCTCACCAGAGAAATCACAGAAAGTATGAAATCACATAGCCCCAAATATAAAGGATCCAATTATTATTAATGTTTGATTTAAACTACTATACAACGCCTCAAGAGTGGGGGGTAAAAAAATAAAATAATAATAATCAGGAAACATTTCCTCCAGCTTTTCTTCCAGATTTGGAGTAAGGAGCAGACTTGTTGAGCAGCATAGCAGACATTAACCCACCCAAACAATAACACATATTTACACACACAAACTTCTGCTCCATATATTTGTCGGTGATTTAAAATCAGTGTGAAATGATTTGCTTTTATTTGGTATATTTTTCAGACTGTGTACAAGCCGGAGTCAAACGGCCTAAAAAAAAGTACGTTAACTTTCTATGTAACGTGACAAACGGCTGCTAAACGGGAAGGCGGCTAGCTAGCTAGCTAGCTACTGTGATTTAAATTACGTTAAACGGCTGTAATCTGACAAACGACACCTGTACACATGTACGGGACACACGGACTCGTTGAACGATTAACACCTCGAACATCGCTAATGCTTTCTGCTAGCTAACTAATCCGAGCTAGCACCGATTAGCTAAACTAGCTAAGAGGCTAAAGGCTTAGTTAAATTAGCTTCCTGACTTAGTGCTGGGTAAGGGCGGACTGCCACAGTGGGGGCTAACCTAATCACTGTACGGGTAAATAAACCGTACACACTGAGCTGGTTTTAATTTGTTGAGGGAGCGAAGAAAACAACTCATGAGGTTCAAACTTTTTTTTTTTAAGCTAACCGCACCTCCACCACTGAGCCATTAAAAAAAAAAAAAAAAGAAAAAAAAAAAAGAAGAAGAAGACCCAAAATGTCTCCAACTCCGGCTCTCGGTTGTTTCGTGCGTTGCGCAGCAGGACTAAACTTATAATTAAATCAAATACATAAACATAATTTAATGTTTTTGCTGTAAAGTTTGGACCAGACACTAGTAGTAGAGTCCCTCTCCAGCAAATGGACCGAGACCCCGGTCCCCTCGTCCATCCATCTTTCTCTCACCGAGCAGGAGCAGCTTGACCTCCCGGGCTGCCTTTTCTCCGTCGTCCCGCAGATTCCTGTCGATCATCTTGCTCCGCTCCTGCGCCGCCTTGTCGTCCGTGCTCAGTGTACATCCCATCTTCTTCCTCTTCTTCTTCTTTCCTGGCCTCCGAATAAATAAAATAAACGCAGACTAAAACACAACTTTAACTCTACGAGGGCAACGACATGCAAAGGCTACCGAGCTAGCATCCAGTGAGGAGGAGGAGGAGGAGGAGGAGGGGGCAGTCTGTCTCTCCCAACAGTTGAGATTCAAACACGCCCTAACCTCGCACTCTGGCTCCCGATCTCACAGCCGCGACTTTTAAAAATATCAGCGAACCACAAAATGTGGCCTTCACAATATCTGGATGTACCACTTGCGTTTTTCAACTATATTCAACTAGCAAACCAGTGTCATTCACAGAGAGCGGAGCAGACGGCAGCATCTGCGACGGGCTCTCAAAATGTTCGCTTCCTGTTCTTTACGCGTACACGTGAACTGCGCATGCGCGGCAAAGCAACAAGCTTCTCTAAAAAATGCAGGCTAATTTAAAGGGGGGGCAGGGAGGGGAGAGGGGTAATGAAGTCAAATTCTACAGTAACAGACAAATGAAGCATAACACAAACAACATTTCATACACAAAGTCAAAATTATAAAGCATTTACATTTCTGACTTTGCATGAGCATTATTTTCATTTAGCAAGTGGAAAATATCAACAAATCCCTGCCTAAATTCTGAACTTCTGACTTCTAATTTCACCAATTTGAGTTGACAAGTCAAAACATTCATTCAGTAATCCTCACAATCCTTACTTGAAGTACAACCTTGAATTAATTCATTAAAAAAAACGTTAAAAATAAGTGTACATGCTAAAAGATATGTCACAAACTTAAGTTAATGTCATTTAATGAAGTTAAAACACCTTACTGTGTAAATCTGTGACTCAGTGTCTCTTTTTATTTATTTTTATTACGTGAATGAAATCTGTGATTGAGTATGTCCTGATTTGTTTACTTGGTATTACCTAATGTTGACTTAATAGCTCACTACTTTGAACTAGAAAGTCAATATGACTAAGTAGACTAATAATATCTCTAAATTTTGATTTAATTGACAATTGTACTTTCCCACTACTGTAGCACCTCATTTTGATTTAGAAAGTCAAAATTTTCTGCTAATATCTCATACTCAACCAACCGTGACTGTTGTTATTTTTACCCTGACTAATTTCCAGTCTATTATTTTTGGACATTATTATTGACAGAACAGTTTTCGATTCCATGTCAGGTTTTTTAAAATAGCTGCAGCTGTGTTTCCCTGCCATGCTGTAAGATATTCTGGAGTGCAGACAATTAAGTGATATTTAAGGCAAATCAGCGGCAGTCGGATGGCACATGTTTGCTTTGGAAAACTTCGCAAAACACATACAGCAATGTGGGAAAGAGATCTATGCACACTTCATCCGTGCTGTCAGTGCTGATTTGCATTGCAAGCCTTTGACAGAAGCTGCCAATGCTCAGTAGCGTGTTTGCATGAGCAGCTTGTAAAGAAAAACTGCTCCGAGATGCTCTTAGTGCAAAACAGTTCAGCCATTTGAGAACATGACATAGGATTAAATGTAGTTAAAACGAGACAGAGATTTTTCTTTCTTTCTTTTACAGCATTTATAATATTTCAGTCGGATATTAATTTAAAATGTGTTGTTATAGGAGGGTGTTTTAAGGAGGGCTGTATGCCAGTCACTTTGGGGATGTATACTGGTTCACTATAATGATTTACAGGGACACAAAACTGATAGGAACCACCATTAACTCCACATCTGCTCTATCTACTGTGAGAAATGTAGACAACTGTCAATTCCTCAGGACCAGCATATAAAAACATAAAAAAAAAAATCTAAATGTATGAGAGCCTCTTACAACCAGATTCATACAAAATATACAGGAGAGGAGACTTTAAAATCAAAAAGTGTTAAACAAATAACAGACTTTAAACATAACCCTGTGTAGAAAAAGGCAGGGACTACAGCAAACAGCAATGCCAATGAAACAGCACTGGATTAAGGCACACATTTTATAGTTAATTATTTAGAAGAGATTTGAACAACACAGGTTTCAAAGGAGGGCTGCCTTGATGGCAAAATCCTGCTGTGCTGCTGTGAGGTGGTGCAAGGATAAGCAGAGGCTCACAAATGAGGGCTACACCCTGTGGCTGAGCTTCGCCAGTGACCACATCCAGGAATTCAAATTAGCTCTGTGAGTACCTGAAATATACACAGCTGGGGGAAGAAAAAAAAAACAGATGAAAAAGAATTTTTACATAATGTCTTTTAACATGTTTTATTGGTCAGTTAATTTGTATGACTCTATGTTTATGCCTGTAGACATGTATGGTGCAAATATTGCACCAAAAATCCATATCAATTCATGTTCTCTCTTAATGATGACAATAAAATTGACCTCCGGTGAGTCATCATAATGTGAATTGGCTTCTGATGGGAAATGGACGAGATGTGGTCAGAATTCATCTCCTCACTTTACATACGATTTCCTTTGCAGATGGTCCCTCCATCATGCAAACTAGTGCCATGGTTTTTTTCCAGTCCACTCTAAATGAACCTGGAAAGATCTCAGCACACGGGGTCAACAGCACAAAACCCCTTTTAATAACCATCGGCAAAACACAACCCAGGAATTCAAAGGAGGACGTGTAAGTTTCGGATGCGTGTAGCCGTTGTCATGGCAACGTCACAGAGCCCCCCCAAGCAACAGGAAATGTTTTGACTCTTTCAAGTGACAGAGCCTCATGCGTGCAAGACGAACGATGAGACGGCGGAGTAGCTTGTCAGCACTCTGATGTTCAGTTTGCTCCACAGAGACAAGGGACTCCAAGAGGGACCTATTAGTGTGTGTGTGTGTGTCTGTGTGTGTATACAGGCTTCTCCATTGCTGCACAGAGAGATGCAAAACATTTACTTCCTGTTGTTTTCTATTATCTAGTCCTCACTCAGCTCAGTCTGTAATCTGAAAGCATCAGTTATTGGATTTCGGATAAGAAGGCGTCATTGTCATCAACCAGAGCAGAAAGAGAAAGCTCATAAAGGCCACAGACCATCCTTCAGGAAGAGAAACACATCAGTTAAGCTCCATACTTACCTTACAAGATGGCAACACAGCCTTCTCCATGACAATGGAGCAACTCCATCATCTGCAAGTTGACCTTGAATTGAGATTTTGTCAACATGTGAAATATAAATCACACTCTCTGCACCATATTGTTAATATGTGTGACGTGAAACCATAAAATAGGCACAACTAAAACGCACACATAAATGAGCGTTTACTTGTGTCTGATTTCAGCGTGTTGATTATATCTGGTGAAGTGTGAAGTCCAGTTTTAAGCTGTAGTTTAAATTCTGACACAAAAACTCACCCAGTGAATGGAGTGCACTCTCTGCACAGCACTTGCCTGCAGTCCTGTGAGGCCGAGGAGCAGTTCGAGAAACAGACATTAGGCCTCCAGGTGGCAGCAGAGTCATGGAGCAACCAATCAGCAGAAGACATGAGAGGAGGCAACTGGTGATTGAAGAAGGGACAATGAAAAATCACTTTCATCTGTGTTTTCATATTATAAGTAAGGTGGTTCTGACTGTGTTATTTTTTTAAAAAAAAGAATCGTACGAGTTCTGAAGCTGGTTGATCCTCAGAGAGATGAAAATGAACAGCTACACAGTTCTTTACTACTCAGCAACTGCTATATACTGCCTTAATCTCCAGGGTTATTTAGTCAGATTTGGTTTAAAGCTAAGAACATATAATATTCTAATAATTCTAATGTGTGTGAGTGAGATTTAAAATACTAGTGATATGTACTAGTGAGGTGAGTTATGCGAAATGTGTGTTTTGTGGCTGTTGTCCACTACATGGACTTAGTTAGAGCTCCAGTTTTATAAAACTAAATAGTTTCCCATCAGACTATAGATATTTCAGTCCATCCGCAGTCGAAAGAGTTGTTCTATGCTGAAGAATCCTGTTATTCCTGTTAAGGGTCCTGGGATCATCGGGCGAGAGGCGGGGTACACCCTGGACAGGTCGCCAGTCTATCGCAGGGCTAACACAGAGAGACAGACAACCATTCACACTCACATGCACACCTACGACCAATTTAGAATCACCAATTAACCTAATGAGCATGGGAGGAAGCCGGAGTACCCGGAGAGAACCCACTCAGACACAGGGAGAACATGCAAACTCCACCTCGCCACTGTGCCGCCCTGCTGAAGAATCCATGTAAATATAAATGAGCCGATGTGTATGTACAGTATACGGACATGTCTTACTGTTTGTTTAGTTGCGGTCTGGACTGTGAAGCTATGACATGTTCAGATGCTGTGTGTTATAACTGGAGGTGTGATTAGCTTTGACTTCGGCCCGCACATATTCGCCAGTTCTGTAGTGTATTTGAATGTACAATATGATTATGTTGCCCTCCATTTGTGTCTTGTTGTTATCATTTAAGGACTGAAATGAATCTATAAACTCAGAAAAGAAACCGCAAAGTGTGTTTTTATCGTCCTTTATGAAGTAGTAAATCTTAAGACACAAAGTTTAGTAATTTATCATTCAGTTGGAATAAGTCCACAGCAGCTACACAAAAAGAGAATATGTTAGAGTAGAGCTGCTCAATATCCTCATATTAATTTAATACATATGAGCGTTTATCTATAAATATATGCTGGAAGCTCAAGTCGTAATGTTCCGGTTTGAGCTTCTTTAGGCATCATATTAGGATTACAGAGATCATAAAATATTCCCCAAAGACTTTGAACTGCTTCTTAATATAAAGTAATAAATTAATTAAAAATGTATGTTTTGTATGCACCCCCATTTTTAACTAATCAAGCTTAAAGATAGTCAGAAATAACATGAAACAAAATAATAAAAAAAAAATCTTCACCAACTAATTTTGTTTTTGTACTGATTTTTTTATTTTTTTAATTAAAATAAATATTTAATATACAACAAGCAAAGACATGTGTCAGGTTTATTGCGACTCTTTGTCACTCTATGATTGAAGAGTAACAGTTCTGCACACATCCGCAGAGAAGAGAAGACGGAGGTGTCATTCACTTTCTTTTTGTGTTTCACAAAGGCAATTTTTGTGCAAAGTTCTGTGACTCAAATCTAATGGTAACACACGAGACACACAAACTAACACAATGATGAATTATGGCCTTTAATGAAACATCTGAAGAGATTAACATGTCACGATTTGCTTCAGGCTCAAAGAAGCCTTACTTTAAATGTCTATGGATCCTCAACTTTATGCTATTAGTAAATGATGCAGTAGACTATTATCCAGAGATCGTGAGCTTCACGTGTTTTCTTTCTCCTTCTGTAACTCCTCCTTTCCCTCTTATAAATTCTGCTTCTTTGTTATTAACTGAATGCACCAGTAATTTTCAAAATATAAAGAGCTGCCTTGATGTGTGTGCGGCCCTTTTTCCATTCAAACAGCTGCTAGTGCTCGAGCTAAGATGACCTCATTTCCCTGCAGCCTTGGGGCTTTTCTTCATATAGTGACAAGGAGAAAGCTTCATTGTTTGCTGTTTTTATTTATTCCTCACATAAGGAATGGGGCAGCAACTTCCTTCTGAATGGGTGATGTTTCTCTTACTGCAAAGACATTAAATCATTTTTTATAAGTTATGGAGCGAGGTTGGTGAGAGAAGGAAAGAGAAATTTGGAAAATACAGTATGGGTGGGGGTTGTGTGAAAGGAGAGGGTACGTATGTGTACAAACGGAGGTGGCTTTTACCAGCCATGCTGTTGTATTATAGTACATTATATGCCTTACAGCAGTGAATACACTATAGTTACTTTCTGTCCTCCTTTCAACTCTGAACACTTTCATGAATGTGTACATGACAGTCGGTGTGGGGCTTTTAAAAGAAGGTCAGCTTGCGTGTAACTCCACAGGAAAAAAACATATTCCATCTGACACCAAAGACGAAGCATTTGATGAATCCGAGACCTTTAACAAGCCCATTCACATATGCAGATGTTATTTCAGTGCCCCTATGAGGAATCCTTTGTATGATACAAACATGCAAAGCAAATCGCCAGCGGCCAGTGAGGACCAGGCACAACTCTACGACCCTCATAAATTATACATTCAGGGACGAGCTTTAAAACCACACAGCCACTGCCCAGAGGAGGCATTGCGACAGCAGTTTTCTACTCATGTTTTGACATTTCACTTGGAGTCACACAGATCACAAAACACGCCTTCATTCACTTCATGTATGAGCTTACTTTTTCATAAAATTACAAGCTGCTGTGGAGACAACTTGTATCCAGCGTATGCGTAGCATAAATCAGCTAGTTAGCATCCAATTCTAACTGAATTAGCAGAATGCGTTTCCATTACATTTGACTCAAAGGGGCAGTAAATCATTTAAATGACACTATTATCTCTTACCAAGAGTTAGACAAGAAGTTCACTCTCATGCTTGCACAGCTGATAAGCTGCAGCCTGCATATGTTAGCTTAGCACAGTACAACCATCAGAAACCACAGGGAAAGTTAGCCATCTTCTGGTCCGAGATAGCAAAAGTAGCATACTGTACCATAGTGTAGTTGCGTTGCAGCTCTTTTCTCATGACTTATGTTCAATGTTTCCACTTGAACATGAAGCATTTTGTGTACAAGGCTAGCTGTTAATAGTTATGAGAACACCAAATGCCAGCAAGGCTAATGGTTTAGCAAGCAAACAACAAGGTAACAATCTAGGAAATGCACGGGCATAATGAAAGGATGAGGCTGTACTAACATCTTCCTTGAACATGTTATAAAATTACAGAGACAACTCTGTATGACTAATTCACAGCAGACTACTTGTCATAGACCTGACGACGTTAGCAAACACGTCACAACTCATGAACTTGAGCTCCATTCAAATTGGGTCATGTTTCTTGTGTTCACAAGTAGAGTCCTTCAAGAGAGGCCTGACTAAAGCCTTGATTAAAAGGTCTTGAGGTTGCATATCTATCTATCTATGCTGTCACATTTCCTACACTAAGAGCAATGCAAACCGCTAGCCTTGTGGTTTATACATGACAACGGTTGCCTAGCAGCGTTTTTCTGTGAACTCATAGTCGATGTTGCCACTTGAACGTCAAGCATTTTGTGAACATGGCTAGCTGTAAGTTGCTAATGGCAAATACAAAGAAATACAAGGGCATAATGAAAAGTTTGGGAATATTAACACACAGTGAATGGTTATCTGTCCATCTGTGCTAGCCCTGCAATGGACTGCCATCCTGTCCAAGGTGCACCCCGCCTCTTGCCCTGGCATACCCCCTCCCCATCACAAGGAAAGCTATGCGAATAAATTACAATATATCAGCTTGCCACCTATCTCTGTAGTTTCTCTAAGCACCAGCAAACATATCACACCCTGTGAACTCATGCTGCCTTCAAATGTAGCTCGTGTTTCTCGTGGACACGTCAAACATGACCCTATTCGAGCAAAATGGATATTTTACCATCCATGTAACATATGGTACATGTACCATATGTTACCATTACTAAAGAAACATTAATGGAGATAATAAATACCCCTTATAGTATGTTTTTAAAAAATATGTTAAGAATACAAGAAGATGCCTGAGTGTCAATGAAACTGGCTAAAAGGGGGCTTCAAGGAGACAGGAAACCAAGACACACGAAACCAAACACTCACAAGTGTAGTCAAAGTCTCATATTGATTTGTGTTCATGACAAATGATGAAACAGTAAACTCAAAGCTCGTAGCCACAGAAGCACCAGTGCAGTTTTCTACGATATAACTGTGGTCACATTAAAAATAAAAACAGTAAAATAATATTTCCGTGCTGTTAAATCTCACAGAATATTAAAGATGTGTAAGAAGTCTTGTTGCGTTTACATTAAATCCAGCTAACAGACCAATGTTGATTATTTTAAGTCTGGATCGGGACAAGCACGATAAACCAGCTCATGTTTCCTCGTTGCAAATCATGTTTGCTACATGCCCGGCTCGGCCTGTTTGATGGGACACTGGGACGCTCCTTGTTTCGTTTGCCGTATTGTTTTGTGAAGTGGGACCATTATCTTCAGTGGTAATTCCATCAAAGTAAGGTCATACACCAACTGGGGCAGACTGCGTCACCGGTTTGGTTAAAAGGTCAAAACAACTTAAAGGTTAACGTCCTGCAGCAACGGTATAACTGTGCGACCCTTTCCCTTTATCCTCATTTTAATAGTGCTTTACCATTTAATTTTTTGCCACGGCCATTCATACTTTTTTTCTCTGAAATGATTGCCTACAGCTTTGTGATGCAGGAGAGTAAGATGTGTTTGTGTTGCAGAGGTTGGCCAGTGCTCTCCGAGGTCCTGAAACAAACATCTCTGTCTGTCTGTCTGTCTGTCTGTCTGTCTGTCTCCATCTCTTGTTTATTCAAACTTGCTGCACTAGCTTAAGGGATTCAACACACTAATAGCCCCCCGTAAACCCTCCCTTCTCTGTCTGTCAGTCTCTCCAACACACACACATTCACACACACAAACACACTGGTTCTTGTCAGAGGAGGAGCGGCATCAGCGTCGAGTCACTTTCTGATTCCCTCTGTGCTCCAGTGTGTCGACAGAGGTGAGAGTAACATGGACGAAAATAAAACAGCTCATCCGTGTCATTCCCTGCGAACGAGGTAAGATAACATTTCTCTGTGGACTTCTATCAAACTGCTGTGGGTAAGAACAACAGCTTCTTTTTTGGTTTTTTTTGCCCAAACTTATGCAACAGCTGCACTGAACAGGATTTAATGTCTGCTTGCTGAGGCACCAACAGAGTCAATTAGATTCCAGCACTTTCTCATTTCTTATTTTTGCAAACAGGACTTCTAAATGCAAAAGTCAAATTAAGGATTATCATAGGGGCAGTAAATATAGACAACCCTGTAAATTCACAGAAAAGAAGGAACAGGAATATAACGCGATACATCAATATATTGATTGAAATTGTACCCGCTGTATACTGGTTCAGGTTCCTGGGGAAGCTTCGATTTGTTATTAACTAAAACTGGGCTTTGTAGTTCCTATAAGGCTGTTCTGCAAATGTTTGTCTTAATTTCTGTCCTGAGCTGAAAGGGTTCTGTCGGCTACTAGCGTCTGATCCCAACTCCTGGATTCCCCGGTGTCCCTGCTCCCGAGGAATCTTTCCACTAAACACTAATACTGTTCCAGAGTATAAATGTTATCATTCAACTCCTCCCAAAAAACTGTACAAAATTAGAACTACTTAGTCTTTGTTTGTTTAATTTCCTGCCCCTTGTGTACACTGTGCAGCACTCCAGTTTCTTTAATATTTTATTACCTCCTCCGTAACTGTTTTACTTTGTTGCCCATCATACCCTCTTCACGCTTCTCTTTCTGGCTCAGTTGCAGCGTTGCTTTGGGCATTCGCTGGTTTTCTTTGTTACACTGCTGTGTGAGGCCAAAGCTCAGGCTGATGTGAAATTTCCCACTCTTCCGATTCAGGGCACACTTCTCTGAAATGACAGCAAACCTACTTATAGTAACTACTACAATAACACCAGGAACCTTTGCTGAAAAAAATTAATAAAAATACCATCTCATAAAACAATTTCACATCTGTCAAATGTTACTTTCACAAATTAAACCGTGTGTGACCTCAAACAATGCCTGAAAGTAAATGTATGCAGCCGCTGACTGTATTAACATCCCATCTGTTCAAACTGATTTTACAGATTTACAGTTAGACGTGTGTTTGTCCCGAAAAGTAAACAATGAATTACGGTTACGAGATAAGAAAAAAAAAATAAAAAATCTATTAATTAAAAACTACTTTGAACCCTGTGGTTGTTAAATCCTGATAAAACGTCTGAAGTCACAGATGTTTTCCCACATCTGCTCTTGTCTCTGCAAACAAGCCCGTTGTCTCACCCTCTAATTTCCCAGTAACTACTCTCTCTCTCCCTCCCTCTCTGGCTCGCCATGTTGTTCATGATATCAAAGACAACGCAGACTTTTTAAATCCATATTCACCCATCCATATGAGTGCTACTACACTATATCCTAGGAGCATATTACCGGTACAGCTGTTGCAGGCAGCGTCTGCTGGATCTAATTACTCTGTTTCTGTGCCTGTCAAAGAAATACTGTTTGCCTCCCTGACTCTCTCCAGTAGCCCTGAATACCAATTAGGGAGGTCCAGTAATGTAGGTCTTATTAGTCTGAATGCATAGAAGAAGTGAGGACAGGCTTGTGTGCATGCTTCGATATCCTGGTCTGTTCCCAGCCATTTATACATTGCACAAAAACATCTTCACACAAGCTGATTTGACAGCTTGTTAGAGTACGTGATGCAAAAGTGACAGCCAGGCAGAGGATAATATTAACCTCACGTCTTGGCAGAACGTGAGGTGAAGTAAGTAATTCATCAACCTACAGATGAATAGCTTTTTTAAAAAATGATAATACCAAAGCACATATGGAAAACAAAAATATTAAAGTGCAATAAAAATCACAATTCTCAAGTCTATATATTTGTGAGGAATTTATATTTATGCTAATTCTTCTCCACTACTATAAAAGAGATATTAGATGACTAGTTACTTGATATGTTATTCAGGGTTCAAGGTTCAAGTTTTGTTTATTGTCATTCAACCAAGTACAAAATGGAAAGGAATGAAAATTGGTTCCCAGGTCCAGCAGTGTATAAATAAATAACATTAAAATCTAAAAGCCTATTTAAAAAAACAATAAATAACTAGAACACAGTTGGTTAAAAATCTAGCAGCATTAAAAACAAAGTGCAGCAGTTTGCACTCGAGCTCGATCGTATAACAGAGACAGAGTTTTTATTTATTTATCCCACACAGTTGTCTGCCTTGTCATAGCACGGCGGCCAAATTATGGACAATGAAACTTATGTTGGAAAACCAGGAAGTTGTTGTTAGATATTTTTAGCTGGATTAATGTTGGACGTTGCTTTGAGCACAACAAATTTAATGTGTCTCAAATGAACAGAAGTGCTGATAAACAGTGTGTTTTTAAAGCTTTCATTTAATTCATCCATGCAGCAGCCATCTTGGATTCTGATTTTGGAGTTAGGCTCTCCGGGAGCTCAAACATGTTGTTTTCCTGGTTAAAATGGTACGCTCCATTACTGTCCTGTGTATATTTCAGAAGGGGACTCTGAAGCAAAGATGGCGGCATCTCGCTTGAGTATAAATTGCTTGCCTTGTTCATGAATATGTTGTTTGGGCCATCACTGACGTGCATTAGTGGTTAAAGTCACCTTGTTTTTTACCGTTATCTACTTTATTATGGTCTCATACCACATGTAGCCAATAGAATTTATTCTCATTTCAACAGCAGTTTATCATATTTCATGTAGTTTTGTCTGGAGCCATAAATGTCATTACAGTTCTGTCGCATATGCAGCAGTTCTGCTCAAAACCTGTCATCTGACTTCAATGTGAAAACTCAGTGGAGTTTCCCATTTAAAGCCGAACACATACATTAAGTGAATTCAATGTGTAGTTAAAGATCAAATTTACCTTAAAAAGTGATTATTTTTACCTTATGTTATTGTTACTTTTACTTAAATATGAGCCTATACTGCTAGTTATACCTATGTTAACTGATGGACATCTAAGTGTGACCTTACACCTGACCTTAACCTGTGACCAAA
This sequence comes from Chelon labrosus, assembly GCF_963514085.1. Taxonomy (NCBI): domain Eukaryota; kingdom Metazoa; phylum Chordata; class Actinopteri; order Mugiliformes; family Mugilidae; genus Chelon; species Chelon labrosus. The sequence continues at coordinate 18,519,219 of NC_140344.1, forward strand.
TCTTAATACTTTTTTTTTTTTTTTTTTTGAATTTGATGGCTTTCCTTCTTGGGGACGTGACTCACATGCACTCTAACCCTTACTCTAGCCTTAACCTCATTTTGATTCATACATCAGTACAAATCTTACATATTCCCTAACCTCACTGCCAAGGTTGCGTCCTGAGAATTACATCTGAACTGAAGCCCTACACACACGGCGGCTCTTTCTCATCTGTGACAGAAAAGGCCCAGAATGGGTCTTTGATGAGTAGGTGATAGAGTTAGAGATGCTGTAATGAAGTTTCATCTGACTGTAAGAGCAGGAAGGAAACATCTCTCAGGTACAGTATGATGTTATCATGCAGCCTAATGGAGTCACTTACAGGGTCTTAGCAGTATGCAACAAGCCTCTTGGTCTCAACTAAGTGTCTTTATATTGATTTCCCGATCAGGACACATCAGTAAATCACATTTTATGCTGCGACTCTATTCCTGACATTTCTCCATGATATTTTACTGCATGGAGATACTTAATTATTATGTTTTGCTGTCAGTCTAACTGCCCGGGGTCGTTTTTAATACACGACCCATTAGAAACGGGCATCTCTATATGCATATCGCGTGTTGTTAATTGTAGGCTTTTATCCAAAGCACCTAATATTACCATGAGTGCCTGGATTTTGAGCGTAGGTGGTCCCAGCGGAGATCTGTTTGTACACTCACCCAAACTGTCACACAGAGCAAGCAGTTCCCGTGCCAAAGAATACTCCCGCTACGCACAGATCTCTCAGGGAGTTTCTCACCGAGAACATTGTTCTCTGCAGATGACCCTTCTTTAGCTTCTGTCACAGTTTATTCAGACATCTGGCTCAAAGAGCAAAAATAAACAAAAATAAACACAAGCGTACATATGGACACACTAATGCCCGCTCACACACACACACGTTAGATCGCTTCCCGAGCGCAGGCGATACGTATTCCATATCCAGGAGCAGAACATGATGCCCCCAGGGTCAAGATAACAACTTGACATTTTTGAATTGGCTCTCAGGCACAGATTAGATGCTCTCAAAGGGCACTTTGTGACTTTCAAGGCTGAATGGGAGTTTAAATGAACTCTTGAAGTGGAGGTGGCCTCGTTACATGGTCTTGTTCAACCTGTCAGGTCGGATCTGGTCAGTTAGGACTTCCAGGTCACTAAAGATTTAGGTGAAGAGAGAAGAGAGGAGAGGAGCTGGACAAAAACTACTAGCTGCAAAGAAGTCAATTTCAGTTTATATAAGAAGCATCTAATTATATTTAATTACATCTACAGGATAACTACACTAAAACAGTTGCAGATTTTTAACGTTCATATTAACCTGAAACCAGTTTAAGTGTTATTCCTGACAGGACTGTGTGGGATGTTGCTGTTCATTTGTAAACACAGCTGCCGCTTCCTTTATTCGCTCACCTGTCCATTCTTCACACCTGGGCCAAGCTGTTAGCTCAAAAACACCTGCCAGTTGTTTACACCCCGAAAAGCACACATGATTTTGCATCTGTACACACAAAGATGTTTAACCCATGAGGAAAACGCAGCCACGAAGACGTTGATTCTTTTATCATCTCTTTCAGGTTTTGTGTTGATATGAATCACGCCTGAAGCATCTGTGAGAACGATATCAGACAGGATGCAGACTCCGAACTCATCCCACGCCGTCAACATCAGCAGCGGCGATAACACCGGCCTCTTCTCTGGGAGCCCGTACACGACGGTGGAGATAGTGCTCATCATCCTGGTGGCTGGATCCCTGAGTCTGATCACTGTCATCGGAAACATCCTGGTCATGCTCTCTATAAAGGTTGGGGGGGGTTTTCTTGTTTTGATCATTCATGATTGATGACTGAAGCATCCATCTCTAGACACATTAAATAGCACACCATGAGATAAGAGTACAAGATGTGGATCCCTGTGCAGACTGGTAATCTAATAGAAACAAGAAAGCATGCATCACATTGCACAAAAAAAGATTAGGATCTGACAGCCTGCTTCATTTTGTTTGTCTAAAGGTAAACAGGAACCTGCAGACCGTCAACAACTACTTCCTGTTCAGCCTGGCCTGTGCAGACCTTATAATTGGCGTCTGCTCCATGAACCTCTACACTGTCTACATTGTGATAGGCTACTGGCCCCTGGGAGCGGTGGTGTGTGACCTCTGGCTTGCTGTTGATTATGTTGTTAGCAACGCCTCAGTCATGAACCTTCTCATCATTAGTTTTGACCGTTACTTCTGTGTCACCAAGCCGCTCAGCTACCCGGTGCGCCGCAGCACCAAAATGGCGGGCCTGATGATCGCAGCCGCCTGGGTCCTGTCCTTCATCCTGTGGGCCCCTGCTATTTTGTTCTGGCAGTTCATTGTGGGAGGGAGAACCGTGCCGCCACACGAGTGCTACATCCAGTTCTTCTCCAACCCGGCGGTGACCTTTGGGACAGCCATAGCAGCTTTTTACCTACCGGTGGCCATCATGATCCACCTTTACTGGCGCATCTCCAAGGCCAGCCGCAGCCGCATCAGGAGGGACAGCAGGAAGACCTCTGGTACGAGTCTGGCAGAAGGTCCTTCTCACAGCCAGGAGGAGGGATGTGAGAACAATTGCATCGCGGGGAAAAAAGCTCAGGAGGAGGCTGGAAACGGGAAGGAGAAGGAGATGTTGCAGCAGCAGCAGCAGAAGCCGCAGCAGCAGCAGCAGCAGCAGCAGCAGCAGCACAAGCCGCAGCAGCAGCAGCAGCAGCAGCAGCAGCAGAAGCCGCAGCAGCAGAATGGAAGTGCACCGTGCAAGGAAGAAGAGGCCAACCAGATGGAGTCAGACTGCATCCATGCCTCAACATCTAAGGACACTGCAGTTCCTGTTTCATCACTAAGGAGCTCAAACGTCAGAAAAACACAAACGCAGCCTCCGTCCACCGAGAACGCAGAGGTTGACCGTCAAAGCCTGGCCGCGAGGACACTGTTGAAGGTAAGTTTGATTACTATTATATTGTGTTTCGGATGTTAAAAAACTAAAACTATAATTCACAGATTTCACCACCTTGATAGCTATTAGTTGTTTTAGGTCTAGCAGTCAAGGGATGTTAGTGTTGGTACCTCCAGACTAAAATACCTCAACAATAATTATAAAGATTCGTACATACAGTCACGGCCTCCTAAGAATTAATCACAGTAATCCCCAACAACGCCACGAGATCTACATTTGCAGTTTTGAGTCTTGATATGTATTGAAGAACTTGCCTTGAGATTTGGTACAGACCTTCATGTCCTACTGAGACTTAACTGTAATAACCGCAGAGATCCTCTTGAGACTTTTCCCCTGCGACTATCATCCAAATTTCACACTGTCTTTGGTTTATGACCAAAATATCTGTAAATCTTAAGGTTTTTGTGTAAATTAGCAGCTGTTAAGGGAGAATGCAGACAGAGAAAGCTAAGATGGTGAACACAAAATGCACTGTGAGCATGATGAGTGTTCAAATAGCTGTTAACATCCATCACATTCAAGTCTTTACCAAACCCCTGCCTTTGAACGCCATGTAGACCTCTCTGCACTTTGCAGTAAACCTGAAGAGTTTTAAATCTGTGTCTGTGGTGACATTCTTGCACTGGTGCACGTGCAACGATGAGTTTTACGTCAGCCGGCAACGACTGTTTGCTAGAGCCGGAGATCATATCAACGGAAATGGACCAGCCGACAGCACCTAGGAGGATAGAGGAGGCTGAGGCAGTGAGAAGTGTTATGAATGGTTCTATCAAAGGTTTAATGAAGTTACAGTCTGCAGCAATCAAGAAGAAGGAAAGAAAGAGTCTCCAGATAAAAAAAGAAACTCAGCGTTCAGAAGAAGGATTAGAGTCGAAAAAAGGAAGGGTTGAGAGTGAGGACAAACACTGCTCACCTTAGGTGTAGCTTTTCCTGTTTGCAGGGTGATGAAACAGACGTCTTACACATGGTTCGACAGTGTTTGCGTAATTACTCTCACTGCCAAAAGAGCAGCTGTTTTGTTACTGTCCTTTGATGACACTGTACAGAGTTTGACATCAGAAATTAATTGGACTTATGCAGGTAACTAAAAATAGGATTGTGTGTTTAAAGCTTTACACCAGTTTGCTCTAAAACATGAATGAAGTCCTAACAACGAATGACACTCTACTCTTCTTCTACTCTCATTTTTCAGGTGACAAAGCGTGCCGTGAGCGAGAGCGCTGTGGCAAAGTGGAAGAGGAGGGGCGTTTCGTCCAGGGAGAAAAAGGTGACGCGCACCATCATGGCCATCCTGGTCGCTTTTGTCGTCACGTGGACGCCGTACAACGTGATGGTCCTCATCAACACCTTCTGCACCACCTGCATCCCCAACTCCCTCTGGACCATTGGCTACTGGCTCTGCTACATCAACAGCACCATCAACCCGGCCTGCTACGCCCTCTGCAACGCCACCTTCAAGAACACCTTCAAGCACCTGCTTCTGTGCCAGTACAAGAACATACGCACGGCACGATGAGGGCGCAAATGGTCAACCAAGTGTTCGTGATGGAGCTGAAATAATGTGATGCATCTTGTAAAGAAATATGACGTATACTGGAAACGTTTTGCTGAAAAATAGACTAGGTGTGTTCTTGATAGTAGAACTTCCATTGAGTTTTACTTTAATCAGACGTTTTCCTTTTTGCTCCTTCTACATAATCTTGTGCAGTATGATGTTGTTGAAATCGTGGTTAATGTGATGGTTTTGTGACCAGAACGGTGACTCTGACCTCAGCATAAAAGTTCGAGTACAATAACATGGTCATCAAATGGACACTGAGTCTTTAAAGCATCAACACTGAGCTGGAAAACAAGGAAAATCAACTGGAACTGAAAAATCTGTCTAAATGAAGAGCCGTTCTCGAATCGAATCACGAAGAGAAAAGAGAATTAGCAGCTGTAAACTGGTATGTGGCGTGTGTGTTTCCTGTCTTGTTAGAGTCGTATTAAGCTGACGTTAACGGCCTCTGTGATCCCTGTTGTTGTGAAACGAGTCCAAATGTGACATTTATCCACATCTTCACCTCTTTCTACATGTTTTCTGTAAATAAAAACATAATTACTGAACGGTTAGTTTGGTGTCAGTATTGTTTGCCACAATGGTCACAGAGAGACGCATGGGGCTCGAGATCAGACCTCGGCGGTGGGTGGGAGGCGGGGTACACCTTTTTGGCCTGATCCACAGAGGTCACTCCCCTCAACCCATAGGACCCAAAGGCCACCACTAACAACATTATGTTGCCAGACACCACAGGACACCCTCAGAAGGCCCATGTGTATTTTCTGATGAGTCACAACTGTTATGGAGGCACAAGGGAGACCTACACAATATTAGGGAGGTGGTCGTAATGTTATGCCTGATCGCTGCATGTCAGAGTAAAAATTAAAAACAAAACCAACTAAAAATGTTTAGCAGTAATAATCACAGAAGCACCTTTTTCATTAATGTTAACCTACCCCTAAAACACCTGGCATGTCACTCAGATGGACATTTTTACACCTCCACCAATTTAACACCACAATCTGAAATTCCCACACCGAAAGCAAATGTTGCTCAGAGTGAGAGATTTGGCCACAGACACAGGTTACGGTATTAATTGCCTCCCCTAATTCCTCTTTGAACTGGGAGCCATAAACATCCCCCCCACAGTCTTCACACTCTGGAGAGAAAGGACAGAAGGTTTGTTGTATCTCAGTGTGACGTGTGAGAGCTCCTGCTGAGGACTGCTACGCCCTCTAGTGGATTTAAAATAAAATAAAAAGCATTTTATCGATGGCTCTTGGAGGCTGAGTGGTGGAAACCTGACAACTTTTAACTCCATCCAGTTGCTACATGCGTTCGTTAAACATTCAGGGCGTTGACGTGACACCTCTTCTTTCCAGTGGGCCGACCTTTACCCGAAACGCTTTCACTCAGTGTAACTTAAACAAAAATAATCTTAAACATTCACAGTTATTTCAAGTCTGTCAACTATCACTGTAATCAGCATGGAAACACAAAGAACAGTTACAGCCTGACAACTCATACATACAGCAATCAGGCATAACATTATGACCACCTTCCTAATATTGTGTAGGTCTCCCTTGTGCCTCCGAAACAGTTGTGACTCATCAGAGAATGGACATGGGCCTCCTGAGGGTGTCCTGTGGTGTCTGGCAACAGGATGTTGTTAGTGGGGGCCTTTGGGTCCTATGGGTGGAGGGGAGGGTCCTCTGTGGATCAGGCTTGTTCCACAGATACTTGATCAGTTTGGGATCTAGTGAATTTGGAGACCAGTTCAACACCTTGTGCTGTTTTTCATGTGTTTTGAGTTGTTCCTAAAGCATTTTTGAGTGTGTGTGCATCCTGCTGGGGATGGCTGCCTTCAAGGAGTGTCTTTACTATGGGGTGGGGGTGCCTGGTCTGATCTAGGTGGGTGGTACATGTCTAAATAACATCCACACAAATGACAGGTCCAAAAGTTTCCCAGCAGAACACTGTATTGTCACAAGATGGCCAATTCTTCTTCTGTTAGTGGTTTTAATGTTGTGGCTGATCAGTGTTGAAGAAACTTCAAGTCGTAAGCTAACATTCAGAAATCCTTCTGCTTCCAATTAAATAATAATGTATTGTGGCATGCTCAGATATCAGCGTGTAAGTCACTCATTCTGATCCATCACAGACTTCTCATCTTTCCGTTTGGCATCAGACTCATGAAGGGTGGGGGTCGGTCACCATCGCGGCCCCTATTGATGCTGGTGGGGTTTAATGTAAACACGTCACCCTGCCTGTTTGTTTATAATATAACACCCTGTTCTTGTTGCATGTTTTATCTCTGTTTATGTTTTTAAAGACAACACAAACACAAGAAGTGTCTCTGCAGCCTGAGATATTGAATCTAAGAGCTCCTTTTTATATATAAACAGCTGTTATGCCATTATGAAAGACAGCATGAGGGCACAAATTGATATCTGCCTCACTGGCTTCAGCAGGAATTAGCTACATACCTACGTTTACAGGTTACATTTAACTCTGTGTAAAAACAGGCAGAGCTCAGGTCAGTATTTACTCTGTAAACAATGCCTCCGAGACTAATTATCTGCTTTACATTTAGTCAAAGTACCCCAAGAAGTGCTGCTGTTTGGAGTAAACAGTGGAGGAGGAAGTATCAGGTGTATGTGGGCCAGGGATGGCAGAGGCACACCTGAGAATTCAATTCACTTCATTACCGGGCACCCAGAGGAGTCATGGCAGAGGAAAAGAACAGCGTCTACTCAGAGGACCTGGATCCACCCCCCGAGTATCCCGGATCGTACATGGAGGACAGAGCAGAGCTGAACGGGGAGGCGGGGGACGAAGGCGCCAAAGATCAGGCGCTAAAATGCAGCCCCAACCTGCTGCAGATGTTGAAGGCGGCCGAGAACAGGTGGACACCTCAGAGTCGGGACAGAGAGAGGGGAGACGCATCGGAGACAGGAGAGCTGGTTACTGAAGCTCTGAAGACTGACATGGTGAGCAAAGTTTGTCAGTCCTGTCTACGTCACATTATAGATTGTACATGCGTTAACCTTAGGAAGCGTGAATCTGCATCTAATCAGGCTGTAAATGATTTTAGCTTCAGTGTACGGGGCTCTAAATGTTTGACTAGAACACACTGCACTCACTTTGACTCTCTGAAGAGACACGTCCACACAGGCGTATAATAAAAAGTCGTAAGAAGTCTCTGTAGCCTGCTCCTCTTCTCTGATTGAAGCTACCAGGATTAGCCTTTACTAATATAACCCTACTGAATGTGTGACTACTGATGGCTGTGTTGCATTGTGGGTAATATAGGCCTGAGGCTTCACCAGCTCATATGCATCGAGCTCCCAAAACAGCAACGACGTCCAACGCTCAAACGTCACACTTTCCAACAAAGACATAAATCTAATTTCTCTGACTTCACCTTTGTGTCCTTGAATGCAACGTGATGCTTTCTTTTCCCCTTCATTGGCTTCTTCTGCTCTTTCAGGACCCACATTTTGTTATAAATATACATCCATGTGTGTACAGTGCCCCCCTCTGCTGCCTCTTTACTGTATAACCTGAGAGCAGAGTGCGCTCTCGGGACCGAGCTTCTCTTCACTCAAATATCTCTTTCTCTTCATCTTCAAGGTGTCTCCTTTCGACATTTTCCCATAATTCCCGGCTGTGAGCTTCACAAAGACTCCATTATTTATTTTCCATTTCTCAAGGCACCTGTTAGCTTGAGGAGGGAGTGGCTGAAAGTCTGTGAACTGTAATCAGTCTAACAGCATCAGGGTTGTTGCCGTGGGAGCTCTCTGCCAGCATGAAGAAAGTGTACAGTCTAATGAATATAACTAAAACAAAGGACCAGGACGCTGTGCAGTCCATCTGTATCAAGGTATTTTCACTGCTGTTTTTTTTTTTTGTCGTTGTAGTCCTGTGTGTCTTTCTTACTTTATAGTAGAGGGTTTTCTGCGAGATATGACTTAATGTGAAAATGTTTGTAATGTCAAAATGTTTAGAGCTGAGGATTTTCTTTGCTTTTAATGATGTCAAAGGCGGAGAAGTAATGTTAAAACAGGGCTGAATGATTTGGACTTCTAGCTCACAGCTTTCCCCCAAAGAGACATTCTCCGCCACTTTGATTAAAACTGTTTTGAGCTTCCACTGAACTTTCATTCAGAGCAGCTGACTTGAATTCAAACCTATTTTCGGATCCCTGTTAGACATCATTAAGTTAACTTTCACCCCGCTCCAGCTCACAGCTCAGTGTCTTTTTGAGTTAAAGATTAAGCAGCCGCTTGAATAAGTGCCAGGAGGTTTCCAGAAGACTTTATTCGACCAAATATCTCACCGCAGGACGTCTTTGAAATGGCAGCTCTGGCTTTATTTAAACTCCAGGTGAATTACTTGTATTTTTTCTATGGATTTACAGTATGTTAGGTTTGTGATTTATCTGCAACAAGGGTGAATTTAGATTTAAAAAAGGATTATAGATACAAAAATAATTTTAAAGACACTAAACCACGATTTATCTATTTGGAATATGTTTAAAAATCCAGAATCACACAGTAAGAAATTTACTTTTTGTTGGTTTTTTTTGTTTAACTGTACGATAAATTGGACACTTACTCTACCTTTTAGTGTATTTTCTGCCTTTTTTAGTGTGTAACTGGCAGGAAATAAGACATTGTGTTGAAATTTAACAGAGATCCATGGTCAGATTTGCTCCAGGATCCTTATGATTACATAGTCAGCATCTTAAAGCCTTTGACCACCGGGACAGTCTTTATATGACATGAAGAAATCTAACTCTAGTCAGTTACAGTGGTATGAAAAAGTTTGGGCACCCCTGATCATTTTCAGGATTTTCCTTTATAAATCATTGGTTGTTCGGATCAGCAATTTCAGTTAAATATATCATATAGCAGACAAACACGGTGATATTTGAGAAGTGAAATGAAGTTTATAGGCTTAACAGAAAGTGTGCAATAATTACTTAAACAAAAGTAGGCAGTTGCATAAATTTGGGCACCACAACAGAAAAAATACATCAATATTTCGTAGATCCTCCTTTTGCAGAAATAACAGCCTCTAAACGCTTCCTATAGCTTCCAATGAGGGTCTGGAGTGTGGTTGAAGGTATTTTTGACCATTCTTCTTTACAAAACATCTCCAGTTCAGTCAGGTTTGATGGCTTTCGAGTATGGACAGCCCACTTTAAATAACACCACAGATTTTCAATAATGTTCAGGTCTGGGGACTGAGATGGCCATTCCAGAACGTTGTAGTTGTTCCTCTGCATGAATGCCTTTGTAGAGTTTGAGCAGTGTTTGGGGTCGTTGTCTTGTTGAAGTATCCAGCCCCGGCGCAACTTCAACTTTGTCACTGATTCTTGAACATTGTTGGCAAGAATCTGCTGATACTGACTGGAATCCATGCGACCTTCAACTCTTACAAGATTGCCAGTACCTGCACTGGCCACACAGCCCCACAGCATGATGGAACCGCCACCAAATTTTACTGTGGGTAGCAAGTGTTTGTCTTGGAATGCTGTGTTCTTCTTCCGCCATGCATACCGCCCCTTGTTATGTCCAAATAACTCAATTTTACATTCATCAGTCCACAGAACCTTATTCCAAAAGGAAGCTGGCTTGTCCAAATGTGCTTTAGCATACCTCAAGCGACTCTGTTTGTGGCATGTGCGTAGAAAAGGCTTCCGCCGCATTACTCTCCCATACAGCATCTCCTTGTGCAAAGTGCGCTGAATAGTTGAACGATGCACAGTGACACCTTCTGCAGCAAGATCATGTTGTAGGTCTTTGGAGCTGGTCTGTGGGTTGAGTTTGACTGTTCTCACCATCCTTCGCCTCTGCTTCTCTGAGATTTTTCTTGGCCTGCCACTCCGGGCCTTAACTAGGACTGTGCCTGTGGTCTTCCATTTCCTCACTATGTTCCTCACAGTGGAAACTGACAGCTTAAATCTCTGAGCCAGCTTTTTGTATCCTTCCCCTAAACCATGATGTTGGACAATCTTTGTTTTCAGGTCATTTGAGAGTTGTTTTGAGGCTCCCATGGTGCCACTCCTCAGAGAAGATGCAAAAGGGAGAACAACTTGCTACTGGCCACCTGAAATACCCTTTCTCACGATTGGCTTCACCTGTGTATGTAGGTCAAGGGTCAGTGAGCTTACCAAACAAACTTTGTGTTCCAATAATTAGTGCTAAAGGTACTCAAATCAATAAAACAACAAGGGTGCCCAAATTTATGCAACTGCCTACTTTTGTTTAAGTAATTATTGCACACTTTCTGTTAAGCCTATAAACTTCATTTCACTTCTCAAATATCACCTTGTTTGTCTGCTATATGATATATTTAACTGAAATTGCTGATCCGAACAACCAATGATTTATAAAGGAAAATCCTGAAAATGATCAGGGGTGCCCAAACTTTTTCATACCACTGTATCTCTAGGAAACACTCACTTATTACATGTTCTGACTTCGTTTTTGTAGAAAAGGCACAGAAGTTGCACACATTTTGACTGACTTCCCAGAAAAATAAAACGTTAATTATAGTTAAGCGGATACTAGAAGTTGGGCGCTAATTCTCCAGTTTAGCAGCGTTACTAATGAACTGATGAAAGGAGAAGCAGTCAAAACTAAAACAAACTAAAACAATGACGTAAAAATGAATGAATGTTCAGTGTATTTATCCCAGAATCATTACAGTGTCCTCATTGCTGGACACAAGTTTGATGTGTTCATTTCCTGTCATTTTTCATCCATTTGCACTTTTTAATTTTGTTGCTAAACTTTTCCACCTCACTCAGGAACACTCATTTCACTTATTTCACGTATATCAGTGCATTTATTTGCTCCAAACAAGCACTTGAGGAGTTTGATTAGCAGCATCGCGTGAAAGACGCTTCAACTAATCCTTGTCACTGATAGTGAAGCTTTTCCCTAATTATTTCTCTAATGCAGCTGTATTGAATGTCATTCCTTATTAGCAGACTCCAGTCAGTTGGATATGGAGACGTTCATGACATCCACACTGAGCTTAAACGTACTACTGTTGTTTCATGTTGACATTGCAGCAATTACTTTATATATAGTGTATATAGTAATAGGTTTACAGTGCTGTGCAGAGGTTGTAGAAACTAAATGTGACACAAAGCTACTTTCAAAAATTCAAAGTAAGTGTGGAAAACACTAACAATGTTGTACACTGTTTTTAGAGTACTGTGGGACCTAGACGCCATAACTTGCATTTCTGGGGAAGTGCACGTCAGTTAAAGGTGTTAGGGTCTGCACTGATGCCGTAATTTCTGCGTCAACCTAACGCAGAAGTATAAACCGCCTTTCACTGTATGCACCAGGTAAATAGCAGATAGGGTGCAGCAACTATCCTGGAGAAGTTGCCATGGTTGCCATTTGCTGTGGATATAGGCTGTCTCAGTGTCTTCTGTCTCCTCATATAATTCCATAAACATCTTGGAACAGCTCTGTGCATGGATCGTACTGGCTGTATTCCTTTTGTTGTCGAAGTTAGTTCTTTGTGACTCGGCTGTATGCTTAGACACGTGACTGCAGAGTGAAGGACTCCTCATGGACAAAAATCAAATCATTAAAGACTTAAACATTAGCACTGTATCATATAAAGTGGCAGTCATTCTTCATTATTCTACAATACATACAATTATGTTTTTGTGCTAAATGCTGAAAAATTAATAATGAATGAAATTGAATATTCTGAAACACTTCTCAAAATCTCAGAGGACATTATACATTTGATATTTATTTATTTTTAAAAGTCATACCGACCTTACTTTAATTTTATTGCTCAGTTCAGTTCATTTATATTTTAAATTCTCATCTTTTTCACAAGATTTGTATGAAGGTCACAGTGCAGCAAATGCAATTTGATTACAGTTTGCATTGGATCTGCATCTGACACACCCAGTGTGTAACTAAAGCCTTTATTTTTAAAAAGTTGTAGTCTCTGAGCTTGCAACAACCCAGATGACTTTACAGAGTCCTGCCAGAACCACACAACAAGATGTCATGCTGTCTTTATCAATCGGCTAGTGCTCTTTGTGAGAAAACTGATCTTTACAACAGCACAAGTACATTTAAGATATTAGCAAACAGTGTGTATTTGTATTACAGTATAATATGCCCACAGGGTACTGTAAATACAGATGCAAATCCTCTCTGAGAGCAAATCTGCCGACTAATCCTCTCCTCCAACCGCAAAGCTTCAAACATTTTATGCAAACATTAAGTTTTTTTTTTTTTGTAGTTGAGGGCAGCGTGTGTGGGTGTGTCAGTGCTGGTGGGTGTGCGCATGCTTCTGCACACATGGGTAAAAGAAAAAAGAACAAAAGCAGAAAAGTCCACATCAATAAAAGCCGGAGATTGTAGTCGGAGGCAGTAAGCCCTCAAAGACCCCGAGGTTCAGACAGAATCAGAGCGAGCAGCCAGGGAGCGGACATGGCCAAGTGGGATTCCTGTGGCAGCAGCCCAGCCTTCAAACAGCCACACTGGATGGTGAGACGGCAACAGATACAAGGATGACAGAGGAGAAGATGTGTGACAGATGTGTGATCTATAAGGATGACACATGGCGTTTGTTGACGCTTTGTTGAGATTTAACAGAGGTCCATGGTCAGATTTGGACCGGGATCCTCGTAATTACACAGTCAGCATCTTAAAGACTTTGACCACCGGGGCAGCATTTTCATAACATGAGGAAATCTAACTGTAGTCAGAGGAAAGGTCATCTCTAGGAAACACTCACTTATCACATGTTTTAACTTCGTTTATGCAGAAGCAGACATAGAAATTATGTCTATATCAGGTCTGCCTGCAGAGAGGTAGAGCTGGTGTATTTGATGCTTTTCTCCTTCGGACCCAATTTATTTTCCTCTTTTTTTTTGGTTCCACAGCAAATACAGCTCACAGACCAGAAGCAAGAATTCAACAAACGCTCCACCAAGACTGCTCATCGCTCTCTGTCTCGATCCATCTCACAGTCGTCCACCGATAGCTTCAGTTCAGGTACGGAAGCAAGAAAACACATGTGCTGTTAAGTCTGCTCACATGTCTTTGATATATAAACAGAGCAGTTTTTTTGATCCCAGCAGCATGAACTACAGACCTAGAGGATTAGATTAGCGGCTGCGCTTGCTCCTACAGCTAAACCTTAATTAAAAGGAAAAGTCTTCTGAAGAATTAGGCCTCTTTAATTTGTTCCTAATCGGCTCTGGGAGTCTTTCTCAAACATGTCAATCGCTGAATCACAGAGTTTATACAGACTTCAAAGGCTCAGAGAAAAGACCCACCTAGCTGAAGTCTGATTCCTGTATCAGAAACAACAATTAAGTCAAATCTTTTACAAACTGTCCAACTAATCGCGTGCCTCTGTGTTACTCCATGAAGCCAGCTGATTGTTCTTTTTCTCTGTTGCAGTGTGCAGCGAGAGCTCTGAGGATGAGTCTTCTCCCAAGGACAAACTTCAAACGACCACCAAAGGCCTGTCAGACTTCTGCATCAAAAACATCAAAAAGGCCGATTTTGGACGCAGAGAAATAGAAATCGCTCAACAAGGTGCGACAAACAGCCAGGTTCAGGTTTTCAGAAGTGATAATGGCAAACCTATGAATTTATGTAGCAAAAGAAGAGTAACACACAAGTGGATGAAGAAACAAAACGCCACAAAATATAAAGTATGTCATGTTCTTGGTCCTCGTCTGTGACATGCAGAGATGCCAGCATTGATGATCCTGAGGAAAAGAGCAGGTGGGGAGAAACCAATGGCTGGAGCCAAAGTGGTGGGCTGCACGCACATCACTGCACAGACAGCGGTCAGTTCAACACTCACATGTTTGTATGGCTGTCTTTGTGAGGGTATTCGCTGACATAATGCATTCCCTATGTCCCCTTACCCTAATCATAACCTAATTGTAACCTTTATCCTAAAACCGAGTCTTAACCCTCAAACAGCCTTGTAAAGAAGGGAGGACCAGCCAAAATGTCCTCACTTTGCACAAACGTCCTCACCCTGATGGTGTGAAATTGAAACTGGTCCTCAAAAAGATAGCTGTACAAGAGTGGCAGACACACACACATGCACACACACAAAGCCAAATAAATGTACAAACAAATAAAGTGATTTACTGAGTGGCAGATCTGGTTTGTTTCTTTCAGGAGGAAGATGTTCTTATCTTAGCCTCTTAAATGTGATATACTGTACATTTACTGTGAATTATCCACAGTACATCATACAAATCAGAATTTTAAAGACAGATGTAAAATAAAAGTCGCCTCTGTGTGTTCACGGTCTCTTGCAGGTGTTGATTGAGACTCTGGCTGCTTTGGGTGCTCAGTGTCGCTGGGCGGCCTGTAACATCTTCTCCACTCAGAACGCTGTGGCTGCCGCTCTGGCTGAAGGAGGTACGGCCTCCGCCTGACTCGTCAGCTTTTGGTCTTCCTCATTTTACATTTTGATTATCATGCAGTCTTTATGCTCTCAGGCACCGCAGTGTTTGCATGGAAAGGAGAGTCAGAGGACGACTTCTGGTGGTGTATCGACCGCTGTGTCGGTGCTGACACCTGGCAGCCCAACATGGTACGCTGATAAAATCCCATTCATGTATCACAGTGTTCCTCTGGACATAAAAAGGAAGCTCATTTAGAAATGGAAATGGAGTTTAATGAGCAGCCAACTGGTGGTGAATTTAGCTCAAGAAGACTTGTGTTGTTTTGCTCTTAAACTCAAGTTGTTTTATTAGATATGTTTGTTGAAGTAGAAAATTAAGTAGAAAGGTGTAAAAAAGTTGTAAAAATATCAAATACCTTCAAAACAGATATTACAATCCATAAACAACTAATATCTCAGCAAATCAAACTCAAACTATCAGCTTCCTATTGATTTAAATATACTTTAAACATTTTATACTAATAAACTTTTTTTTTTTTCACTATTGTCAGATTCTGGATGATGGTGGCGACTTGACCCACTGGATCTATAAGAAATATCCGAGCCTGTTTAAGAACATTAAAGGCATCGTGGAGGAAAGCGTTACAGGCGTCTATCGGTTGGTTTCACACAAACTAAAGTTTGCAAAGTTATTCTCCAGCTCAGAGGTCTTCAACAGGGGGTCCGCGACCCCTAGGGGGTCCGCGGAGGTACTGCAGGGGGGTCGCGAAAATGTTTTGATTGATTAGACATTTTTTTATATTCACCTCCACAATTTTTTTTAAACACACATGAAGTTCTTTTTAAATGTTATACAGCTTGGGGATTATGGGGAAAAGAATCTGTCAATGTTAGGCTATAGTTAAGTATTGTATGCATATGCACATGTTTTAAAAATGTCAATTTCAATATTTTTTGTGCATGGTTACATGCAATTGACTGACATTGATAATCTTGGTAGGTATCAGTTTGAGGTATGTTTATAAATGGCAGTGGCACGGCCACCCATACCACTGTACCTTGCATGTTCAAAATAAAAACATGAATATATTAACCTGTTTGTTATTTTAATATCTTAGTATTGAATGCAGAACAACAAGGTACATTTCTACAAGGCACTATAGGACCGGTTTAATATAAAACACAATTTTATACAATATATATATATAAGTAGGGGGTCCCCGCTCCATCTCTCCATCAGATTGGGGGTCCTTGGCCTGGAAAACGTTGAAGACCCCTGCTCCAGCTCATATGTGTGTTTGTGGCTGTGTTTCAGGCTGTACCAGCTGTCGAAGGCTGGCAAACTGTGTGTTCCTGCCATGAACGTTAATGACTCAGTGACCAAGCAGAAATTTGACAACCTCTACTGCTGCAAGGAGTCCATACTGGACGGGTAATGAATCACTGTTGCTGTAGTAAACAGGTACAGTCACAGGTACAGCAGTGTCCTCACTGTGCTGAACTCGTCTTGCAGGTTGAAGCGAACCACTGACATCATGTTTGGAGGAAAACAGGTGGTGGTATGCGGATACGGCGAGGTCAGTGTGTAACAGAAATGCAACATCTATCTCAGAAAAAAACTCTTACATTCAGTCAACTCTGTCCACTGCTTTTCTTTCTCCTCGTAGGTTGGTAAAGGTTGCTGCGCTGCCCTGAAAGCGCTGGGTACTATTGTGTACGTCACAGAAGTGGATCCCATTTGTGCCCTTCAGGCCTGGTATGAATAGAGGAAGCTTTTATCAGCACAGAAGTGTGTGCCCTCCTTCCAAAGCCTCAGTGTAACAAAACATCATGAAAAACTGTTTTAACCCTGTTCTCTCATCCACTCTTCCTGTCAGCATGGACGGCTTCAGGGTGATTAAACTGTGCGAGATAATCAGACAGGTGGACCTGGTCATCACCTGCACAGGTAACTGCTGTTCTCTGATTATTAATACTCTTATGAAGATCATCATGTGGATGCGGGTTTGACTCAGTCTGTTTCTCTGTAGGTAATAAAAACGTGGTAGGCAGAGAACATCTGGACAAAATGAAGAATGGCTGCATAGTCTGCAACATGGGACACTCCAACACTGAGATAGATTTGGTAAAGACATAAGACATTGACTCTTTGTGTGTGGCCATGCATGTTTTTTTTGTGTGTGTGTGTTTGTAGAGACCTATTTATATGTATGACTGCATGTTTATGTCTCAGGCGAGTCTGCGGACTGCAGAGCTGAGGTGGGAACGGGTGAGGCCTCAGGTGGACCACATCATCTGGCCTGATGGTAAAAGAATCGTCCTGCTGGCTGAGGTGATGATACTCTTACTGTTATCACTAACAAGAACCAAGGCATCAGCTTAGATTATAATAGATTGTTAACTGACGATGAAATATGTGGCTAATGCCTGGCTGCAGTGTGGCAAAGGCTTGAAGATGGATCTACCTCGTTTTCATGCTTGGCAAAGCCCCAGAAGCCTTCATGGGCATACAGAGAAAACCACACAGGCACGGATGTACTGTTGATAGGTTTGGTGTTGCTGTTAGGTCAACGTGACCAGAGCAACCAGAGCATGAGAAAGAAAATCAGGTACTCTTCTGAAATAAGGTCTAAAATCCAGGAATGGTGGCAGGATGTTGAGTTAAAGTCAGAAAGCTGAAGGAAACCAAAGCACCTCAGAGAAAGACATTTCTTCAACCCTAGTGAAATATTGAGGTTTATAGTCTCCAATAAGATGTTTAAAATGCAAAACAAAACAGTGTACAGCCAAGTTGCGTTGACATTTTAGACTCGTAAAAGCAAAAAACTGGAACAGATCTTTTGTTGGCTTTCTGATTGGTCTGCCACTGACCAGAGGGCTCCTACCCATGGTTACTGTTGCTAACCTGTGGATGACCACACTGGTCTTGTGTCTAGATAGATAGACAGATGTAAGAAGAAGTATTGTCCTGACACATGTCAGCCTCACTGTTACAGCGGGTCACACACAGGTTCACAGAGTCTTGTGGTTTCAGTCTAAATCTGTTGCACAGGTTTGGGAATAAAGCAGATCAAAGCTAAATTGTTTCATGGTTTTCCAGCTCAGTCTTCCAATTTTACTCATGCACGGGTGATGCACAATGAAAAATGAAGTGCTTAGTACTGATGAGAGGAGCAGCAGGATTTAACTGAAGATTAATTCAGTCAGGTGTGCAGTAGCAGAGAAGTTGGCAAACACTTGCCTGTATTGGCCTGGTTCATTTTGACTTGTCACGGTAAAGAAGGCATATACTCTTGGTACTAATGATGGCTCAGGTCCATTAAATGTTCCAGGAAGCCTGCAATAATACACTTTCCCTTCTGTGACAAGTCAAAATGTCTTCCATGAAAAGATAATTGTGCAAGATTATTTGACTTAATAGGCTTTCTGAAACTCTCCAGATTATAATCACTGGCTGCTGTCACATAATTTTAATTTAGTATTTTCTTTTCTCTTATTTTCTCAGGGTCGTTTGCTGAATCTGAGCTGCTCCACTGTGCCTTCATTTGTCCTCTCCATCACAGCCACAACCCAGGTATGAAAGACAATTTCGTTCTCTGCTGCAGGCATCAGTTTGTGAATCCTTTCCAAATCTATCACAAATAAAGTTTCAGCAGCTCTGTCTTAAGACTGGTTGTAGTCATTTGTAGTTAATGTTCATTAATGTGTTTCAGGCTTTGGCTCTCATAGAGCTGTACAATGCTCCAGAGGGACGATACAAACAGGACGTCTACCTGCTGCCAAAGAAGATGGGCAAGTCTTCCTTTAATAACCTGAAACACCTTATATGTTTTATTGCACTCAATACCAATACTGTCATCAGTCTAATTTAAAATTTCTAATCTCAGATGAATATGTGGCCAACCTCCACCTGCCGACGTTTGAGGCTCACCTCACAGAGCTGACTGATGACCAGGCCAAGTACCTCGGCATCAGCAAGCACGGACCCTTCAAACCCAACTATTACAGGTGAAGGCAAATGTTCCCTTACACACAAACACACACAAACACACTAAGTTGTTTTTTTCTAAAATAAATAATTTTTGGAATAGGTATTAAGCTCTTCAGATGTGCCATTGTGGACAGACAGAGCACTGCTGCCCTCTACAGCCCGAAACTCACCAAGTACTGTGGAGTGACAGGGTACCCTTCAATGTTTTGTTCACTGATTATTCCATGTGTATAAAGTTGCATCTGTCTTATGTGTTACACTATCCTATATTATAAATGTTCACAGTATTTAGAATGTAACCCCAGTGATTTCTAGATCAAATCTTTGAAATAAAGAGAAACAGAATTCTGAATGGGAGGGTTTTATTCTTCTGCTTGAAATAAAAACAACCGGTAAAAGGAAATTAATGCAGCTTCTTTGTTCACTACTGCATCATAAAGATAACAAAAAATCAAGGTTGTACCACATTTTCGAACCAGTAATTATTACCAACCTAGATGAAGGGCAATATTGACTAGGGCCTTCTGTTTGACAGTAGCTCATTCAGCCATTCTACCGACACACATGACCACTTTTAGCCACTGGGGGGCGTAAGAGTCCAGTTGTCTTTTGGTGATGTGAGCAATGGTCTCTATAGTTCTATTTCTCTTTATTAAAAGCTTCAGTTTTCTTATCCTGCTATGATTGCATGATTTTAGTATGTAATTGAATGTTTGTGTTTGTACTTGTTCTTTTATTACTCACGTTGTGGGGACACAAACCTGTTCACACAGTCGCAACGTGAGGACTCCTCAAAAAGACAAACGTCCCCATAATTTACACCTTATATTTTAATGTGAAGACTTGATTTAAGGTTGTGGTTTGACAGGTTGTGATTATTTTAAAATATGACCACAAGAAATGAAAGTATGTCCTCTGAAGTGATGAAAACATGAGGTGTGTGGGTGCACCTCATCAAAGGTCAACTCGCCTCAATGAGCTGTCTGATATACTAATGTGGAGACTTGTAGATGACTTTAATGACGTATATAGATTTCACTTATGAACTTATACACTTGAGCCTTGCAATAGACTGGCGACCTGTCCAGGGTGTACCCAACCTCTTGCCCATTGACAGCTGGGATAGGCTCAAGCCCCACTGCGACTCTTCACAGGACAAGTGGTTACAGAAGATGAATGAATGATGAACTTACACACTTGCAGAAATTAATTATTTATTTAGACTACTGCAATAGATGCAAACCAGTAATGAATGATTATAAGTTAGACAATGTGTTCCAGCCTGCATATCTGTGAATGATTAACGGTAAAGTATGATGCCCTGGTACATCACTTGGTTGAGGGGAGGGCCCAGCACCATAGGCGAAATTCCTCACTGTGGTGATGCAGGCCCAGTTCTAGCCTGTGTCCTTTGCTGCTTGTTGTCTCCTCACTACTTCTGTTCTCGCTCCACTATTAGCTATAAAAAATAAAGGCATGAAAGCCCAAATAAGAAACAAGTCACTGGGATACTAATGCTGCACTGCGATCATGACCCACATCCAAAAAATAGGAAGTTTAATTCATATTTTTAAGTATTCAAACTATTTAGATACCATGCTTACAATGAAATAGTCAGTGTGCTAGGCAAAATAACTAGCACTGTTTTGTGTTTAGTTCAGTAGTTTAACAACACCACAAACTACGTCCTCCAAAATGATCATACAGTTCAACCACCACCTTTCTGGCACTGTTTCAACATAAACTGAACATTAGAACAAACATTAAGGGGGATTTAGTGCAAGACTGTCATATGAATTCATTATTTTTCTCCATTGTACCTAATGATGTGGGTGGTGTAGTATGCCAAGACAATTTATCACATAATCTATGCTATCTGTCTGCCAGATTTGTCTGTTTCTAATTTCTCACATGGATAAAGTTTAAAAAACCCAGTTTGATCAAGTTTACGTCATTCGTCTTCAGTTCACTGAAATTTAAACAGTTAAATTCTGTTACTAACATGCTACAGGGCTATATTAGCTTAGAAATCCTCAATAAATAAATAATAAATGATAACAATTCAGGAAGATTTGTTAATGCATTTGTTTTCACCATAGTTAAAAGCAAACCCGCTCCTCTGATAACGTTACACGCAGATTTAGCTGTCAGCATTAGTTTGAGTTCCTGCTAGACGCTACGTAATTAACTCAGTTCCAAGAAGACCCAGCTGGTCATATGACAATCTGTTTTCCTTGATTGTCTGCCTCTGGTCATGAAGTCCTAAAAATACCCCCCAGTCCCTGGATTACTGTAATCCAGAGTGTGTGTGTGTGTCTGTGTGTTTATACCGAGGGCTGGCTGAAGATCCTCATTGAACTGTACATTTTGTTTCTTTGGGGCAGCAGACTAAAGGTGAGTCACTAATGCTGCAGGACAGAAACACCCGTCACTGAAGGAAAACAGACTCACCACCCACTATTAAATTGAATGTATTCAAACGTCTCATTCCCAACGGTTAGAGGATTGTCAATCCTCTAACCGTTTTGGTGACAATAAATTGGTCAATCAGCTAATGTATCTTCAGTGTTTTCCCCAAAACCCTTTTCTGTCTTTTCAGCTTCAGTTAATCCCCGTTGATACCAAATGAACGGAGGCGTACCATACTGTTGGTATTAGTGTAAATTGCCTTTAATGCGACAGACAAGTAACAGCATGACAACTAACACCATGATATACAGTACAAAGGAGCAATTGAGACAATAGCAATTAAACAACCATTAGTGTATGAGATTAATGAGGACATCCATTAACTTCCACACCCTGTCTAATCTAATGACACAACTCATTCTCCAGTATTACCAGTATGTCTGTGTGTGTGTGTGTGTGTGTGTGTGTACGTCCTGGGGCAGAGCTGCTGATAATCCATTGGTCGTTGGTACATCTGAAGAAGACAGATGGCCTCCGCAGCCTATATGCTGTCGGACCTGTAAGCTCAGTTTGTAGGCAGTTTTAGCAACCAGGAAGTTGTGTATCAGGATTTTATGTGTGTGTGTGTGTGTGTGTGTGTGTGTGTGTGTGTGTGTGTGTGTGTGTGTGTTTGTGTGTGTCCTTGCCTTCCCCCCCAGTTAGGGATTCTCCCTAAAGAGCTTTGATGCCTTCCCTGCATCACTACACGGTCTAATCACTCGTACCAGCTGTCAGCGTACCGGCCTCCCTCCTTCCTCTCTGTGCTGGCACCACTTAACCTCGCAGCCTCTGCAGTCGGCCATAATGGACTCTCACAGGGTTCCTACTGAAACATGATGAACATTTATCAGCTCCTGATTGCTCTGACTGCTCTATCCCAGCATGCACTTCTACCAGTAATCTGTCTGTACATTTGCGAGACCTACAGCCAGTGTACAGTAATGTAATAGATTAGGGACACAGATTTTTGTCTCTTTCTTCACCTTATTCTAGTGTGTCCCTCATTCTGTAATCCATATAACCTCTTGTTTCATCATTTGTGTCAATTTATGCTGCAATAAATCCTGTTCAGGTGCCTCAAATTTTTACAGGCCTAGCTCACCTATTTATCTTTTTCCGGTAATCTAAAAATATGTTACATAAAATAAATATTTGAAGATGCAAAGATTAATTCTGGACGTGTTCATCCAAATGTGAAAACCCACTTTTATCCCAAAGACAGGCAAAATGTATTCCTGCATTTTCAATATTAAAAACTGTGAAAATATACTATTTTGAATATGTAAAGACACAGGAAATCTCTTTATTTTGACTCGTTTAGACCTAAAACAGTCTGTAAATGATCCGGATCCTCCTTAAAAACTGATCGTATGCCTTTTTTTGTGGACCGTAAACGTCACCTCGTCTTTAAAAGCTCCTTAAATCTCCTTAAACAGTGGTGAGTAATGTTCTCCGTTGTTTCTACGACCCTGTGGGTTGAATGAGGACTTTTTCATAATGCACTTTCCAAAGCATCTGTGGGATATAAAAGCAGCACTAACTCTATTTGCCTGAACCTCTGCAGCCTTATGGTTCAGACCTTTCGTGACTGACTGAGATCAGGTTGCACCATAAGCTGAGCTCTTGTAGCTGCTGCTGCTAACACCAACACTGAGGATTTACAACTTCACAACTTCAGCTTCTCTGTTCACAGCCAAACACATGAGCAACCGTTGATTTATTGATCAGGGTAGATTATAGTCAACTAGGAGCTTAATGGCCTGTATGTGTTCCAGCCCAATAATCAAAGGCCTCCTTTGGTTCATGCCTTTAGTGTTTGAAGTCTAAGATTACACAAGAGTTTGATGTTATGATCAACTAACTGTGGAATCCTACATTTGCAGGAGGGGAGAGGCAGGACAAAGACGATTTATAATCTGTATGGATGTTTTCCCAACAACCACACTCACTGGACTTGTGATGTATTTCCGTCTGTGTGTCTTCCTCGAAGAAACTGTAGACCTTCTTTGTCCTTGCAGATTTCTACGGTGCTTTGAGACTGCAAGAACGCTCAGGGGGGGATGGTGGATTTTAACCCCTCACTGCTTCGCCTGCAGTCACTCACACATCCAACACCTGTGCCCACCCCACTCAAAAATGGCTTTTGACATGTCTAACACACATTTCTAAAAACGAAACAACACTCTTGCTGTGGAGAGTCCAGGGTCATTGGAGGGTGAACGGGTCAAAGCTCTCAGTCAGTTGTTGGCAAGTCTAGAACCACCGGATCCTTCCAGCCCACCAGAGTGAGTTCTACCATTGCCAAACACTGTGGGAGAGTGCGCCGGTCACCGCCACCAGATCTCTGTGACGACTGAAGTTCAGGTTACATGGAGCGACATCTCAGAGATAGAGCATGAGCCTCCATGGCAACTACTGACATCTGAGAGGGACGACGCGATCGATAAGGATTCATAGTTGATCTTCCTCGTCTCTCCCTCTCCTCTCTGTTCGTTTCTCCCACTCACAAAGCTAATATACAAGAATATTTTAGCAACAGCTGATAGCGCTGGACTAAAACATGCAGCTGAGTGTCTGTCTTGTCCCATATTGGCACTACACATGATTGCTCAAACCAGGAGAAACAAAGCAAAAATGTGCTAGTGCCAAAATGGGCAAAGAAGCTCTGACATGTTTGGTTGGAAGTAGACCCGTTGGCTGGTTTTACACTTGAATCTATACGAGGATTAGGACATGGACACCGGCAGTGTGGTTCTGTCTCTACTCTGTTTATGGCCCTATGGTAATTCACTGAGAGTGTGCCGTGACAGTGAATTCTACCAGTGCCATACACAGAACAGGAGGAGATGTAGTCCAACTTTTATGTCTGTCTGTAAAACCTCCGCTGACATCTTTTGGAAGTGTTGTGTTGTTTTAGTGTCTTTGGAGTCCTGTGCAGAGTAGAAATGATCAGACAGTATCAGAATCAGTGGCGTCCTTCCCTCATATCTGCTTTGTCTACCTCACAGGATGGCGAGTAAGTCCAGCGATTCCATCTGCTGCTGGACCAGACATAATGTCCCAAGAAATCCACTTTGTTTAAGAAAGTCTCCAGAAACTGGTGTGTTGATTAAACTCTCTAAATGTTACTAAGGTTAGTATTTTGGCACATTCGTGGGCTCCATGAGAGCCGTCCTGAATGTGGTGAGGAGCAGGTCTGCTGCTCGGATTGATTTTGGCTGTAGGGAATGATGCGCTAAGTGATTTTTGAGATGCTCCAAATGGGTCCCAAAGCAGGGCTCATCTTCCCGTTTCCGGGAGAGATCAATAGAGTAAAAAGCTTCAGAGAGAGAGGGAGAAAGAGGGAGAGGGTGAGAGAGAAAGAGAGCATCTAAATCTAAATCTCCTGAAGTTGCTCTGTTTAGTTGGATGTTTTTAGTCGCTCCTAATACCCCCCATTGTAAACCCCACATTTACAACAGATCTGATGAAGTAACCTGTCATCTAGTGAATTAAACATATTCAAGTCCTTCAGTTAAGATAATCACTGCTACACTGAAGGTTAAATCCATCTCACTCTTTCCTTTCTTGAATGAGATTTTTTTTTTTTAAATCTTCACATCATGCCATTTGTTGTAACCTGATGCTCCTCTGCAGAAATGAACTCATCACACTCAAAGACAAACAGATATTTTTTTTTAGTAGTGACAATGTGAGATCATAGCAGTCTGTTTTCTAATTTACAAAGATTTTAATATTAAGTAGTCTGGTTAGTCTCCGTCTTTTCAGACGCAACATTGCATTTCTTACCTCATAAAGATGATCCAATATCCTCAATGCGCACAAAAACTTTTTAGTTAGGACCTGACAAGAAGCTTTCTCCCAAACCTTCAAAACCATCCAGAACAGCCATCCTTAAATTATACTAAAGGTGGAAATAATTTGCCCGGTCATTCACATGGATCAGCTAAGCTGCTTGTAGTGGAGGAGAGCTAACTTTATCTTTTTAACACTTCTTCAGTCCGCGGGTCCACACAGAATCAGAATACTCTCCATATCTCTCCCGTCCCTCACGGCTCCCTGCTTGTTTTGGGCTGTATAGCAGGGGATTTTCTAGTGGACAGGTAATTAGTTGGTAAGCATCTTAACCCACTGGCAGCATAGTAATCCAAACCGCCCTCCTCCCTCTCCTTCTGCCGCCTCCATACGCAGGCCTGGAGTACATTTCCGCTGCGCCTTTTACGCACAGAGCGCGCACTGCAGTGCTGTGGTAACTTAATGCTGTCCAAATAAAATTTGCATACTTCAAACTAATCTAAATTTAAAGCTTATCACTCATATAATCCTAAGAGTTAAGATTTACGATGTAAGACAAAAAAAAGTAAAATGTAACTGTTTTCATTTCTTAAATTTACTCTCTACCTGCTACATGATCATACAGCGCTGTTTTCAGTTAGACCTACCAGCATCCCCACGGGTGTGGCACCCTGCTGCAGACAGGCCCGAAGCTCCGCTCTCTCATCCCTTCTCAGGTCTGAAAGTTTCTCCGAGTCCAGGCCTCCTCTGTCCCTCGCTTTATACGAGCACCCGAAGGTCTGTCCGGGGCTCATTTACCTGCTGTCGGTGATTATTAGACAGATTGCAGGTGGAAAAAGAGGCATCATCCTTTCAGTTGATGTGAATCCACCGGAGTCGGATAGAACAGGTTTGGGTTACGGTTCTTTGTAGGTTGACGCTGAAATCCACCCGTGAACTCTTTGTCCTCTCCATACATTATGAAGGAGGCGCAGCCGGCCAGCACCCTTCTGCTTCTTCTCCTGCTGCTGCTCGAGTTACTCCGAAATAACTTCACTCTTATTTAAATTATATTATTGCTCTCATCACACCCCCACAAATTAACTCCACTACCTTGTTGCATAAAAAAAAAAGATTTATCTTCACATCTTTGGATTTAAATGGATTTGGCAAAACAATTGTTTTGAATATTGAAAGATGAAAGAGGTGCACCAGATTCGCACGAATAAATATAACTTTCATTCTGAAATGCTTTTTGAAAATCATTCATGGTATTTTTAAAGTATATAAAAAATGACTTTCTGTAAGAATACTGACAGTGGCCAAAAACCTAATAATCTCCGTTACTTGAGTGGGTCTGTCAGACGAGCCAAATTAAACTGATATTGAAACGGGAAACCGATCTCAGAAAGAGGCTGCGTGGCCACACAGCGATGAATATTTCATAAGATCATTATACTCTGGGTCTGAGTCAGTCAGATCATCTGAGAAACTCCTTCCATTCATTCATTTACTTATTTAAGATAATCCACACATGCCAAGACAATAGAGGCCTTAACAGAGAGAATAAAACTGCTCCAGCTGGTTTTGAAACCGTTTTATGGCTGTAATAATGTCATGAGCGGAAATTTATCCGGAAAATTAAAGTAGAAAATTGTATTTTCTAAAAAAAAAAAGCACAATAAAGCCTGTTCCCAGTTGACCACACACACACACACACACACAAAACACAATACCATAAAAAACCTGTGTTTTCATATGCTTAATTCCCTGATGTGCAAAGTGATCTTGATTTTCAATTTTTTGTACTTATTTAATGTTCTTTTTATATGTAAGCTGTCTTTAAACTGTCTGCTGCTGCAACGGTGCAAACATTTCCTCTGTTGAATAAATAAAGGATAACCTTATTTCACCTTTGAACAGCACACATTTTCAGGTGTTGAAATAAAGCAATGATGTTTTTTATTTAGTGTCAGTGATGCCAGGACTCTATAAAACCACAGATTTCCCTTGACATGTCACATCAACAAAACAAACCAGCGACATGAAAACTTACTTTATAAACAGACGGGGAGGGTGTAAAACTTAATAGCAATGCGATTTAATTTTATTCTGCTTAAATTTGTTATCTACAAATTGTCCAACCTCTCGTGAAGACACGTCAGCCTTTATAAGACAGATAGAGTGTGGACTGCCATCTAGTGGACAGAAGACACAGTTGTTGTAATGACTCAGTCAAGTGTTGAGTTTCCCCCAAGTAACACTACTTTATTCCAGCTCACCACTTTAAACTCACCAGTCCAGAGTACAGAGATAATTAATCAGACAAATCAGGAAAGGTCAAAAACATTGCTTCTTACCTCATCACCTGCCACACACAGAAACAAGATGCTGACATTGTATGTTTTATTTTATTTTTTTTCTCATTTATTTCTCTCTCCAAGTTACAAGGGAAGCACATTTATTCATGTTTTTGCCTTTTAAAAATCTGGGATATCTTGATCTGTAATCCTGGGCTCAAACGATTAAAAATAAAAGCATTAAAACAAACTATAGGCATCAAATATATGTGTTTCATTAATAAAAAAAAACAAAAACATAATACGATGAAGAATCCAGATGATGGACGACGACAAGGCTGGACAGTGGTTCGTTTTAGTTGTAAATGAAAACTGACTGAGACGTCGGGTTGACTTACACCAACACATATTTGGTTACCAAGGCTAATTAGAGCCATTTTAATGAGGCTATTTAACATATACATTTTTAATGTCATGTCAATAAACTGTGACATGCCAGTTTTACCAACCTATGTTAAAGTTTAAATGAAGGTCAACACCTTCTTGAAAGACACAATGGATGAGATATTCTTCTCTTTTCTCTTTTAAAGGGATTAGTCATTACATGTTTGATTTTAATCAGTTTCTCTTCAGACAAGAAGAAACGAACCCTCGAGGTGGTAATATTCTGGTTTTTGATTTCTTACAGAAGTAACACAATCTGATCTGTACTGTAATGAGAGCATGTTACAAACATGTACTGTATTAGGCTTCAACCCACTAAAAAATACAGAGCGGTGTACCGTCAGGAGATCTGGTCTGGTCTGGAAACACCTCCTCCACACTGTCGCTAACAGGCACATGGACATTTTTGGGAGGTAAACAAGGACAGTGTGTCCTCTGGAGAGTAATCAATGTGTGCCTGAACTTAAGTTTGAACTAATCAGAGAGTTTGACCCTTTGAGGAACATTATTATCAACTTAGCATCAGTGTAAACTCTTTCTGAGGATTTGCTCGTTTTGGGATGCATGAAACTAACGCCTGGAGCTCCATCAGATTTTGGTCCCACCATTTTTTGGAAAACAACAGGCCATAAACAGCATGAAAAAAAAATAATAATAAGTAAATGTGACCGTGCCGAATGGCTCAAACAAAGTAAATCATCTTTGATGGACACGTTTACAGAAGAAGGGGTTGCAAAATCTCTTTGGAGGATTTAACAAAGAGTCATCCCACAGATAAAGATAAGGTGTAATTCTACTCATCTCACCAGGACAAGCAGTTTTTAAACTAGTGTATTATAGAAGTATTAAACCATACATTATGATAGGATTCACCACCCGCAAAGAAAAAAAAAAAAAGAAACTAACTATCCCTACGCAAGTCAAACACCTATTATAGTTCAACACAAGCAATAGGCAGAGTTAAGAAGTTCAACAATTCAACAAGGACCTGGATAATCCCCACCAAACCCAGCCTGGCTCACAGAAACGTCCTCTTCATGTCTACAGCGATACAGCTCCACAAAGAAAGCCCTACACAAACTTTACTTCTGTGTCATGCCACAATATACAAAGATACTCAGAGAATGACGAACACTTTCCTAAAACGGAGAGGAGGAGGAGGAGAAGATGGATGCTGAAGAAGAGAGGGAAACGGGATGAAGAACCCTCTCTTCGGGTCTTCTGCTGAGCATCCGGGGGCCGGTTACAACACAAGATATCAATGGATTACATTCAGGCATGCGTACAAACACACACACACACACACACCTAGACACACACACACACACACACATGCTGTGGCGTTTGTCATGATTGATGTGCTGGTTGTTTGATCGTGTGCGATGTGTCTGCAGGTTTGCACAGAGGGCAGTTCTGTTGGAGAGGCCGTCCGCAGTCTGAACACGATGAACACACTGAGGCCTTCGGGACTTCTTGGTAGTGATGACAGTAATGGCAACTCCTCATGGCAGCAGTGTCAAAAACATCTAAGTTTAAAAAAAAAATAAAAAATGGGGGATCGCTCGTTCTTTTGAAATAGAGACCGAAATCGTGGATTGTCACCCCGCAGTCTTCTGTCGGCGACGAAAAGATGCCTGACGACGCAGTAAAAAGCTGAATAAAGAAAAGGGAAATAGAACTTGAGCATGTTACAGCAGAAGAGGAGTGACCTGTTTTGCGTCGAGGACTGTCCTCCTGTGACGGTCTCACTGCTCAGTTTAGACTCGGGCAGTGTTTAAAAAAAAAAAAAAGCCAGAAAATAATGAAGCACTCCTTTCTGATCTAAACAGGCTCTCGAGATGAAGAGGAGGGGCCGGTGGTAACGAACTCCTAAGTTAATATTCTGCAATATTGTACTGCAAATCCTCGTGTAGCAATAAAAATCCTTGTGTTGCTGTAAAAAAATTGTCTCGTTTAAATATGAATATAGCACTGAGTTTCTGCTCTTTAGGAAATGACAGTCTGTTGTGAGGTGAAGGGGGCTCCGCCTTCACTACAACTCCATGTCCTGAGCCTCGTCCTCCGAAAAGTCTGACATGGAGCTCTCGGAGGAGGAGTCGCCGCCTCCCTCCTCCTGCTCCTTTAGAGCCTCCTCTGTGGCGTACTTCTGGATGTACTCTGAAAGAGACACACAAGGAGGGGGGAAAGACGGACAACTGAATCCATGTGACGCTTTGGCAACTTTACTTCTTCTCATACTTTCACACTCTGACTATGTCACGTACGCCAGTATTTTAACCTGTAGTCGCATTCACAAAAACTGGAGTTCATTAAATCAACCTTTTATGTCAATCTGATGGCACAAAATGTTAATGGATGTCATGGAATACACACAGAAAGTTACAGCATCTGCATATCTGAGATAATTTACAAGCATTAAAATACACATCTGAAGGCCTGGACAGACAGAAAGTGACAACAGACTATCGCCAACAAAGACAGATTGTGACGTTGCCTCTTGACGCCTGTGTCTCGGCCAAAAAGTTGCACTTGAACACACTGGAAAGACTAAAGCCAATGGCCAGCTGGCACATACATTCAGAGCCTTCATAAAAGGAAATAACTCTTCGTGACAGCAGTTGGCAGTAATCTGCATTCATCGCTCAAGAGTGGAAAGCTACTATTAGCTGGAAGGCTAGGATGAGCTGCTAACTGTAACAGAGCTTGTCATCAGATGAGATAAGGATGTAAAATGAGAGAGAAAGAGAGAACTGTGATGTTTGGTTCACTTCACTGCACTGGTTCTCTAAGCTCATCAACCAATCAGAGAGATCTCTCTCACGACTTGTTCCAGCACTGATTCAAAACACTGAATCCGACTAGTGCCAGCGGTGAACGGTGCAGGATACACAACCTAAACTGTTATCATCCAAACCTAAAAGAAACCTTCATATAAACCACGACACGTACATTGTGTCTTGATTTTAAGTTGCAACCAAGTGTGACAGAAAGACATTTTTAATTCTATTTGATTAAACAGCCACAGTAGCTGCGTGTATTATAACAGCAGCATTAGTGCGCTACCTTTGATCTTGTGTTTGTAGTCCTCCGGCCGGTGCAAGTACATGGCGGCCGCATCCCCATTCAGAGGATCGATGGGGTTGGGGTAGGCCAGCAGCTGAGGGAGGAACGACTCAAAGATGTTGGTGAGGTCTGGTGGAAGAGGGGAGGAACACGAGTCAGAGCAGAAAACACCACAGCTGAAGAGAAATAAAGAAATCTGCTGTAATAAAGAAAATGAAGTACCCGCCCTAATTTACTGACACGTATATTTAGAAAACTTCATCTCTTGTTGAGCATTATTTCATACACAGAACTCATGTAACTACTACGATACTTAATGATGCTAAATAAAATGATATAAAGATATAAAGTATACTTTTTTAGTATGTGGTTCTGTCGGCTGTAGAGCATCAAATCTGCCAGAAACAGAAGGCACTGCCCTCATCGATTCCAGCTTTGTTCATATTCATATCAATATTTTCTTTTCTAATGATGATCAAAGGGTTACACCACCCCTCTAAATCTGACTGAATAATCCTTCAGACCAAGACAGGCCAGTTCCCTTTGAGGAAGCATCATGAGGCATATTGGTTTAGATGGAGTTGTTGTTCTATTATTAGACCATGTAAACACAGCCTATGTGGTAAACAGTAAATCTGTAATTATAGAGAAGATCAAGGAGACATCTTGTGTGTTTCGGGGCAGCCAAGGACATTAAGACGTTAAGATTCAACAACAGTTCGGGAAGGATGAGCTCTTTCAGTCTGTCAGACTAAAACTACATTAAGATACGTCAGTGAACAAACACTGTGTATATTACAAATAAACACAGACGCTGTATTCAACATTACGACGCTTTCAGTGAAATGTTAACAAGATCATAATGCTTCCATCAGGTTATGCACTGTATTGTTCCATTTGCTGCACAGTTTAAGATCATTATCCTCGCTCGGCTCTCATCACACCGGTGTCGCAACACCCACGGGCGCTGATACGCTGTAATTATCAGGGTGTATTCACACACACAGCATGTGTCCAGAAAACAAACAAAGCTCTGGATCAAAACCAATCAAAAGATCTCTCCGCTGTCTTTCCCCTAGCGAGACCAAATCAAAAGAGTCAATGTCCATCAATGTAAACCTAAATCTAGACGTTAGTTTGGTTTAATTGTAGTCTCGCTAAAAGAACAACTTGAAGGAAGTGAGAAGAATCCCCCACATGTGAGTCTGCTAGAGACCTCTCAGTCACATCTCATCTATCAGTGCTCAATACATGACCTCAATACAAGCAGCAGTTATCACTAAAACGTAAGCCGATTAAACCGAGGCGCTCTGGCTGAAGTTGCACTACTGAGGTGGGGTGTAAGCTGCTCTCTTTAGTGGCCATTGAATGTGACTTACCATAGAGAGCTGTCCATGTCTGGTTAATGACATCTAAACACACGGTTCCTGACCTGAAGAAAAAGACAACACTGTCAATGAATGATGCAAAATATGAGCCAATATAAGACTGGATTAATACTCTCCTACAGGCTTTATACATTTAAATTATGATTGATATAAAGCTGCAAGGTCTTTTCCATTAAATCCATTTATTCGTCACCACATTGGTTGCTTCAATAAAAACATGCTGTGTGTCTCAAGTTGTCCGACTTACGCTTCATCGATGTTGGGATGAAAGATTTTATTCATGAATCCTGAAAGAAGAAAAAAAAGGTTTTAACAGTACTACCTGATGAGGCACCACTATCTTGTGTAGCTTCTGATTCAACAAATATTTTATACCTATTGATGGGGATTTGAAGGGGTATTTATCTGGTAGATCCACTCGAACCTTCCACACACCTCCTTCATACGGTGCTAAAATAAAAATTTAAAAAGGTCAATAATACATTAAAATACTTGAACACACTGCTTAACTACATCACGTATAGGTGATATTATCCCGGACTTTAAAATGAATAAACACGTAACTTCGGCTGTGTGTACATGGACAATATTTCTTCAACCTGATTGAAATCCTTCAAATTTAATTGTTTACACATGGATGCTTAATAAAATTGCAGTTACATTGCCCAAAACATCAGCAGGTAACGTTTTTTGACATGTCCGGCTAATCAATTTGTTTGGACGGGCTTTATGTGGTGATGGACAGAAGAGTAACAGTGAGCGCCGTTGAGTAGATTTTGTTCACAGCAAAATGGCTGCCATCGTAGAAGCGAGTCTGCTATCAAAAGATACTGACAGCAAATCACGTTAAAGAACAAAGAGTCAACAGCGATTAAGGCCTTCGAGAAGCCTGCAATACATAATTTGTCACTCTGATTAAGACTATCCAGTTTTTTCCTCTTGGCTGAAACACGCCTCACAATGGAATCCAAAGTTACGCCATGCTACTAGTGCCCACGTAAATGTAGTAATTAAAGCTGTGATTATATTACAAAACACAAATTAAAAAAAAACGTTAAACAATGGAGAGGATTAATGTCAAATTCAGTCTGAGGCTCTTACTTCCAGGTGGTCCGTGGAACTTGACCACAAACTCGTTGAGTCCACTAAGGATGGTGACCTCGTGCTTGCTCTCAATGCTGACGTCTGGTTTAGGAAAATGAACGCTCACAAAACAAGAAACACATGATCAAAAACAGGACGGACTTTTAGTTCAGCCAAACACCCTCTTTCTCTGTGTGAACTTGTCCGGCCCGGAGTTCAAGGATGGGATCAATAACGTCAGACGTGGCAGTGAGATCAATAAGGCAGAGGCAAACTCAACAAACAGCTGTCCCTAACGACAAAACAAGCTCACAAACACAATAAGGCGGCACAGAAGAAAAACATCCACATTTTTCAAGACGGAAAAAGCGACAAACACGAACAGTTTCACACAAGCTAAATCAGTAAAGTGCTCTGGTTAGTTAATGATCACAGCACGTGGTGGCAGCCAGAGACATCTGTCTGACAGCAACACAGAAAGGTGGAGTGTATTTTATCTGAACGGCCGTGTGAGTGTGACACAATGACAGATGGGGGGGAAAAGAGACGCACACAAAAACCACAAAAGTAACTGTTGCGCCCAGTTTCATCATCCCATCATAAATCCTTCTGTCACCTCCGATCCAACAATCCAACCAAAGTAACATTCAAATGCTAATTTAGTTAAACTGCTGGAGCACAAATAACACAAGACGGCTTGATTACATAACTGTCAGGAGGCAAAATATCTGTTATCATCCACCACAAAAGACGAAAAAGAAGCTCTGACACTCAATAGTAAAAAAAGTTTGCTACTGACCAAGGAGGCAGAATAGCTCTGAATGTAATCTGAGGCAACGGGACCTATAAATAAAACCTGTTAGGAACGTTCATTTGTGCAGAAAAAAAAATGTGCATCTCTCTCTTATGCTTTTCCCTAAGGGTTATCCATAGAAACCCAAGAATATGATCTCTAAGAGGAATGTAACTACACAAGGGAAAGCCTTTATCGTGGCACAAGCTCACAGTGCAGCATCCTCTCACACAAAGAGGCTTTTTAGACCATTTCTGTTTCGTTCTCATGACAGTGGTCATATCTGCGCCATCTCCATTTGTGCAATTAAATTAAACTTAAACATTATAGAACAGCCTGACCTACACTACGTGTATCTGTCGACTGTGAAATCTGAGAGCAGGAATGACAACCAGCAAACCATGATCAAATTATATATCACAGTGGTTCAATCTCACATCTGATTTAAAGACATAACACAAAACTATGTATGGAATTGTATTTTACACACTTGTGCTTAGCTGATGTTTAGAAACTGGTGTAACAAGATCCACAACAACAACAACAACTGGTATATCTAAACATGTTTTAGCTTAATGACTCCTGTTACCTTAGTGTACCATTTTATAATGGTAGCATTACATCTACTTATATTTCAGTGTTATACAATATGTATCTTCTGTTAAGACAACACATATTTATTACATTTCTGGTCATCTAACATGACCAGAAACGTTAAAAAAAGCATTAATTATAATAAAATCAATGTTTGGTTACTATATATCCTTGAAAAGCCACTTGAGGCTGGTTCAATCCCCATAGATCTCCATGTTTACAGCTTGGTTGACTTCTATAGCAATGATCACTGTATGAGGGTGAAATTTTATATAATTACCCCATTGTAATTGTATTACGGCTTCAAGTTATGCATAATTAAAAGGAAGCCGATGCTTTGATTGACAACTGATTTGTCTCTCAGATTGCTAGCCTAGGCATCATCCGGCCACTTCAGCTGCCCTCAACCTCCACCTGTTTGCATATTTTGTAATTTTGCCCTCATCAGACACTGTCAAGATGGTGAGATGGTGACAGTCAGAGCCAAAACACTGAACTTTAAATCTGCCACCCAAAAAGGAAACTTAAAATACCTGTCGTGCTTTAAAATATGTCATTTGAGGAATGAGGGGAATGTTTCCAAGTACTCAAAAAAGTTACTGGACATGCTTAGGATTCTTCAATACATTTATGCAACCCAACAAGTCTGGGACTCCCGTCAGTCTGTTTAGAGCTGGAGCAAAGGGAGGGGACACATCCATTGTTAAGTCTCTGCTGATACAAACGGGATGACAATTGCTAACGTGCTGGAAAGCTAACTGTGGAAATGAGACACACAAGTGTTAAATACTAGGTCAAAGGCTGTTTTTGAGTAAAAGTCAAATTTGATAAAAATGTTCAAATGTATGTATAACTAATAATCTACAACCGCATATTACCCTAATTGTTGTGGATAAAAAGCATAACCTATAAGGATTTATTTTTTTTTGTTCTTGGTTACTATTTAAAGCACTTTTTAAAATGCTAATTAATATTAATCATTTAGTGCTTACGTCTCCTTAAAAATAATAAAATTAATTTCTCCGTTTGGATTTACGATCTATGAGTTAAACAACTTAATTAAGTCAAGTTATCTAACAGTTTCGGGATTGGTTCCCACTGTGTCTTCTGGGATGAAAAACAACATGTTCCCCGACTCAGCCTCAGTGTGTACAGCCCTAGCCCTGCCATGAACGGATGTTCCCAGCCCCCATCCCTGCATGTGCCCCTACAGCACGCTTGTTGTTCCTCGATCAGCTGTGTGTGAAGCCCCGCCCTCCGCCATGTTCCGGATGGTAACAAGCTGACCAATCAGAGAGCAGCATCTAGCTGCAGGACAAAAACAAAACAATTCAGCTCACGCTGTCAGAGAACCTTTCATGCAAAAACTTCGGCGGATATCTAAAAATAACGACTAAGAGCACAAAAATCTATATTTACGAGAACAATACTCTGCTTAGCTGTCATCAAATTTAAACATCACAAAAGGGGATTGTTGTTATTGCAAAAAATAACAACGGAAAGGACACTACCAAGTCCAGGTTTTCCTTAAATTGAGATATATTTTTTTGTTTAACATTTTTTTAGTTAATAATTTGCGTTATTTGTTGTGTGACTTGTCCACTATACGTGCAAACTATTATATGTTTATCTCATTGGTTTATTGTTTCTTTTAGCACAAATTAAAAACAAAGAGCAAAAAAATAATAAGAAAAAAAAAACGATCAAAGTGTTGCGTCTGTTGTTTAACGTTAAAATTGTACTACAGTTTGCCGCAGACTTTTGCTTTTGTCAAAGATCGTCTCTACATCGACCTTAATTGTTCTCTCTCTTAGCATGCTACGAGGCTAGCTCCTGCGGCGTGAACGTTACCAAATCACGAATAAAATAAACGCGACTTTCCGAATAAGTGTTTCCAAAATGTAAAAAAAACCTCGCCGATACTTCACATTGTGTTGTCAGTGCGATGGGGTCGCATATTTTTGGCCAACTTAACGCCTTCGAGCTAATGCTAACAATGTTCAGAGCTAGCACTGAGTTATCAGCCAACGTTCTATTGCGACAGTTTCCGTTGCTAATTCTCTATTGATACAAACAGGACGACCATTGCTAACGTGCTAGCAAGCTAACGGTAGAAAAACAGACAACTGAGTTCAGACGTATAACGTTAAATAAACGGCTCGCTCGCTGCTATGCTAACTAGCTAACGTATGCCAGCCCGCACACTAACGTTAGACACAGAGCTGCCCATTATCACACTTTAAACTAAAAATCTATTAAATCTCTCATAGCTAGTAGCCACACAACACACATCCTCACAGCAGCCATCGGGAGCAAATTATGTAATTAAACACCATCAGACAGCTGACAATTATTAGAAAGAAAGACGTGCAGGTTTCCCTTTGGCCGTTTCGTCTTGTTTATGTACTGTAAAGGATACAGTTTCACCACGTCGGTGTCCATTCGCCTCTTGCCCGGACTTGGAGACGACATTTTTTTGTATTCCTTTCAAGAAGTGATCTAAAAATACTGCGGCTATTACGCTACCTCAAGCTCTCAGCCTGAAAATACCTACAAGCCCTCTGGACTGTATCAACAGTCTTCCCACAGGGTCCACAAACAAGATCCTAGCTGCAACATCGCCCACTTTTTCTGCTCTCAGTGGATCCGGAGTGCCTCTCTGACCAGCTCTACCTAGTTGTGTCCTGTCCTGAAGACTCTCTGCCTGTGACATCAACCTCCAGCGACCAGACCTAGCAGAGGAGGGGCCCAGGCATAGAAATACACTCCAGGAACAGGACTGACACTGGTGGTGTGTTGTCTGTGACACTGAATAAAACTGCTGCACTAATTTCCGCGAAGATTCAGGGCTACACTGAAGTGCAAAATTTACTTCAGTGTTATTTTTTCCAGGCCACGTAATACGTGCTCAACTATAAAGTGTACGTGTGCTTTTCTATTATGTGTAGCTCTACGCTAACATCGCCTCATTTAAGAGGCTGAAATAGGCACATGAGGCCAAAGTTGTTTCTGCACATGATTTACACTCACTTGCCAAAACATTAGGTACCCTAGAGAAAACAAATGCATTTTAATTTAACAGTCCTGCACTAAATCTTAGCTTCATGATTGTTATAAAGTTAATTTTATGTTGAAACAGTGCAGTGAAGATAGTAATTCAACTGTATGATCATTTTAGATAAGGTAGTCTGTGGCGTTGTTAAACTGTATTGAATGTTTAT
The DNA here is from genome assembly GCF_963514085.1 of Chelon labrosus. NCBI lineage: Eukaryota > Metazoa > Chordata > Actinopteri > Mugiliformes > Mugilidae > Chelon > Chelon labrosus. The sequence continues at coordinate 18,557,285 of NC_140344.1, forward strand.
TGAGAGTTTCTATTATTTAGCCAAGCCCATTGATCAAAATGGGTTTCTGAAAATAAAAGAAACATGCGTTGGTACAACACAATACAATTTAATAGTACTGCATTTTTAAACTGAATACCATAACCTTCATGAGACATTAGATTTAGTGCAGGACTATTATATTAAAATGTGTTCCGTTTTACTAGTGTACCTAATGAAATGGCAAGTGAGTGTATGGATAATACATTTTGCCATCCTTTCGAAAGCTACTTTACATTATTGATATGCGCAGTTAAATGCCTTCCTCGGTTAAAGGAGAAACAAACAAACTAGCACTAAATAAACTTATTCCACATAACAACTGTTATTTAGTAAATAATGTAACAGTAATAACATAAACCAAATCCAATGGAATCAGGTCAAATCTTCACTACACAGCAATAAACTCAACAATAAACCACAAAAATCCACATTACTGCCTTCTTCAGTTCTCATAGTTTGACTTTGACCTGTTGCACTTTCATGAGAACCTAAATGTCTCATGGGAGTTAATCATGGAGAAAGCTTTTGAAGGAGCTCTGAACAAAGCTGTGATCAGGCTGCAAGTTGAGATTTGCACAGAACACAGTTTGAATGTAGAATTTATATGTTTAGAAATGTACATTCAGCTAAATTGATTTTGCAGTAGCATTAAAAGCTGTCATACGCTGCTAGGCGCAAAGGCCACGGTGCTCACTGTGACTGGAGGATCATCCTTGCGTGGTCGAAGGTGGAGTTTGCTGTACTTTTCCTGCAGTTTTTCCACTCTGCCCTCATTTTAATGCAGAGTATGTTGTTGGTTGCACACATAATAATGATCTTTGTGTGTAAATGTGCGATTCTGGACTGACAAAATACCACACCAGTAAAATTAGGCTTGACATTACAGTCAGTCTTAATCAAGTACAGAAGCTTGTTAAAAGATGGGGTCATCCATAGTTTAGCTGAATATAATGTGACACCTGAGTTAATCAAATCCAGTGGTTTTGTCCAGGAAGTCTAATTGTTTTAGAGCTAAATTCTATCTCTGTTCCCACAGACAGTGTTTGCATGCTAGGCCGCAGCAGACTGAAACTGGTACTAAAACACATTAACCTAAGTTTGTGTAACTCAAACTGCAGAGGCCTCACATTAGTTGAATTTTAGCATTCATTTTTACTCTGAACAAGGAGTGAAGGTTTGTTTTTCATCCCTCACAATGCCATTGTTTTAAGAATAGGGCTTCTTGGCAGCTAGTATCACAGGAGGATATTATAATTGAATTAAAAAAAATACTCATATATAACTGGGTTCAAGTCTCCCAAAGCCCCACTACAGCAGACAAAACCCACATTTACAGTATTTGTATGTAAATATCCTCATGCAGGCAGGTCGACACACATTCAGGATCTGTGAAAAAGTAACTTTCCAGACACATGAGCCTCATATGACCCATGACCACTTCATGTCATAAGACGAGCAGCTAAGCAACATGTGTTAGCGAATCAGGACATTTCCTCTCAAAACTCTTACTGTGGAAAAATGTGTTTGACCACACATTTAACTGGCAAAGATGATGTGTACCTTAGTTTGACACCAGCTGCTCTTTTTCTGTTCTCTCAGAGATGACACTGCTACACCCATGCTAAGTCTTTGGGTGTGTATCTCAATGTGTGTACAGAGCATCAGTTGCTGTAAAATGGTGTCACCCTTGCTAGGATCTGTGAGCCACAATACTAACCACATAGCAAAGCTGCTTACGAATGACAACAGATTCAGTTAATGAAAACACAAAGTCACACTTTAGCTCATGTCATGTGACTAAACTCTAAAGCTGTGTGTCCGAAGGCGGAGAAGAATCTGTTTTCTCTCATAGTTTAACTAAAAGGAAACTAAAACAAAGGAAACTGGACTTCACCACCAATTGGCTTCTTCTTCTTCTTCTTAATTTGACCATTTGCACTTTAATAAGAACCCAACTTGTCTCATGGAAGTTCATCACAGAGCTCTGAACAAAGTGTTTTTTTAAATATAATTTCTGCTAAAGATCTGTCTCAAAAGGCTTATTTTCAGCCCTATAAAAGAAAGTCATATACTATTGGTGCAAAGGCCGGAGAATCATCCTTCTGTGGTCAAAGGTGAAGTTTGAAAGTTGCGGTAAAAGAGACGGTACAAGAATTGTTCCTAATTTCCATAACAAAGACAACAACCATCTGGATTTCAACAGAAACAGCATACAAGACACATATACAAACTACGTAAACCACACTACATGTAAACATGCAGAACTATGTAAACATACACTAACTTCTAAACTATTCCTACAAATCTGACCACGTTTGCTCTCAGATATTCTTTTGTAGACTGATCAGTACTTATATATTGCTTTCATGTACACGTTCTGCCTTTGATAAACTTTCACTGCTTTCTATCCTACACTGCCATTTCCATCTCAGTTAGAAAGACAGGTACATTATTGATCCCGAGGTAAATTCAGTATCCAATAGCGTCTGTATTGTGACCAAAAAAACACAAATCAGCATCCATAAAAGTACCTAAGATAAAGATATAAAGTATGAACAACTATAATCATATAGAATATATAAAAGGCTCTGTGGGTTTCAGACTGTGGGTCCTGTAAAACCTTTTCAGACACTCAGACACAGTCCAGTTATGTCTTCTGTCCACTGATCCCCTATTAATAGTGCTGTACAGAAGGTGATGGGCGTTGATGATTGATATCAGTATTTTTCCGAGTCCTCTCCTCTGCCACAGATGTTAAAGACTCCAGCTCTGCCCCCACAGCCAGCCTTTCTCTCTAGTTTGTTCAACTACATGGCAACTTTCTTCTTAATGTTGTCTCCCAAGAAAACCGCAGCATCTAAGAACATCTGGCAAATGACTTTTGCCTCCTCAAAAAACGGAGCAGACTATGTGTTCATGTGTATCGCTTTCATTCCACCAGTTTGCAAATTAAAGAGCTTTTACAGTCACGATGACACTACTTCTACTTAGACATGTAGCACCCACCTAGATCAGATCAGGCACCTCCACCCCATAGCAATGACACCCCTTGATGACAGAAGACATCCCCAGCAGGATGCAGCCTGACACAGACACATACACACATAAACAGTTTATGCACAACTCAAAAAACACCCATTAACAACATGAGCTAGCACAGGACACCCTCAGAAGGCCCATGTCCATTCTCTAATGAGTCACAACTGTTTTGGAGGCACAAGGGAGACCTACACATTTTGTTACTTTTCTCTGATCATGTGACGTTTCCCTGTTTCTAGGTTGATCAAAACAATAAAACAGGATTTATTTTTGCCCATTTTACATGTAAGATTAGAACAGGCTATGACAACATCAACTAAATGAGTATCCTGTAATCTACTTTGAGTCACTCGTGCATAAACAAACAAAGGGCGTGAATGACGTTCATCTCTCAGTCATGCTATTTACTTTGTCATTTGGATGATGTTTGACCTCTGTAAATCCATGAGCAGATCACTGGATGGGGCAAAATGTTGACTCTCTTGTTTGATCACATTAACCTGGTTGCAGGTCGTCGTTGAGGAATGTCTCACTGTCAGTGACTTTTTAATGATTGGCTTAATTTCCTGTCTTCTGTCAATCTATTGCTAAATCTTTCGGCGAGGGCGTGTTACATTAATAGAGCAACTATGTCCGGGAGTCTGCTGGCAGATGATCTGGGTAAAGGCCGAACATTTTTGCCACCTGTTATGATGAAGTTAAACTGCAGAAAGAAATTCCTGAACGAACAGGTGGACGCTTAAGACTTGGCTGCCTGATTAATCGGTGCATTATGTGGTCATCTAAGCAGAAATAAGTTAAACTGGCAGTGCTAGTTTCCATGAAATGTTATTTTAACAAAAACAACTTCAGTCCTGCTTTAAAGCATTTTTTTTGTGTGTGTGTGTAAACTGTAGTTTGTCTGATTTAGTACTTTTCATGACCATTGTCTGCTGGAAAAAACTCTTGGTAGCTGTTCATGAGATTAATCTTCAGCTCCTCCCAGTGAGTTTCAAATCCAGATTACAACATGTCAGCAATGCAGCCCCCGAAGATATGGGGGAAAGGTTGAATCTTAGTACAGTACATCCAAAGCAGTCATTTAATGCAATCAGATCTCTCTTGGTTAAGTTGTACTCTAAATCTTGTGAAAGAATTTAGCAACATTTCTTTTCCTTTTTTTTTTCACATCCTAAATAACGTATGTGCGGAAAGATTTTTTTTATAATATACCATATATCTATACTTAATTCTTACATCAGCAAGCAGACAAATCATCAGTTAGAAAGGCTTTGACATTAGACCACATGGAAGTGCAAACGCACTCGAAATCAAGGCTTTTTATGCAATAACATTAGCATTGCCAAAGATCTTTTAAACCTATATTTCACATTCATAGCTGTTAATTAATCCCTGAAGTTTCTCATACAGTATCAGACTGACAGCAACTTGCAAAGTACAGATGCAAACAGTGAATACAGTATGTGTAATAAGTCTTACTAGGTATATCAATTCCTGCTTATGGATAAGCCTTTTTTTCCCTTGATTACAAAAAATGATGAATGAATAGCCTTGAACTTTCTCCATTTGATTATTTATAAAATTTGATCATTTCTGGATACTTTTATTATGAAACAAATACCTAGTATTAGATGAAAATGCATTTACGAAAAAACAGTTTGGCCAAGATTTTTCATTTTTTTTCCAATTTATCTAACAGGTATGATGATTTAAAAAGTTAAACGGGGACCTGGGCATCTTTACAAATGTAAAATATTAAGTTAGTATTACTGATATCATGAATTTGTGTGTTGTATGAGTTTTTATTTTTATTGTGGAATCTCTGACAGGACTGAATGCTTCTTAACCCTGTAAGGAAAATACTTTCTCTCATGTACAGTTATACTGTTGTGTGTTTTTAAATTGAATGTAGTGGTCTTAGTGTAACTAAGTACATTTAGTCAAATACTGCACAGCAGTACAATTTTGATGTCTTTCCATTTTAAGCTACTTTCTTCCTCTACGCCTATTTTGGTGGTACATACTTTACTTTCTACTCCACTATATTCATTTTAAAACACTAGTTACTACTTATTTTGCAGATTTAGATTAAAAAAGCATTATTTTAAAATAGTAATCAGCCAATAGATTCTGTAATAGATTACACTACACAGCAGCATGAAGTAAATAAAATGTACTCAAGCTCCAACATAACAGTTGTGTACACAATAATGAATCAATATTTACAATCCGATATACTCTACAGGCAGGAATGCTAAGCAGGTGGACCCACCTGTGCTTATATCTAGCTTCTCTGGTATGCCAGTGACTACCAAGAAGAGGTTAGTTGCCAGGGAAAGGCAAAGTGTGTTGGCAACAGCCAGCCACAAACTTGCACTGCATTAGCAGGTCAGACAAAGAGGAATCATGGCCAGGAGAGGAACACCAGCCTTCCCAGCAGATTTCACAGCAGCAGCGCCACTTCACAAGTTCAGCACCAACAGGACAACCACCAGAGAAGTATGCAGTGACAGGGAAGTGTGGAGAAAGTTTGACGAGAGCCCAGCGCCCTACAAATCAGCAGTCAATCAGCCTAGGGTACAAAAAGGAGAAGGTGAGAAGGTTATTCGAGCTGAGAGACTCACCGGACCTGGCTATCCAAACTGCCAAACCCCAGGTTTGAACAGGACGCAAGTGGTAGACCAGGCCATAGACCGACCTAAACATCAGGAAGTTGTTGGTTTCCGGCAACAGGGCAGAGCTGGCCTTGGATGGGGAGCAGCACCAAAAAGATGTTCACCAAAGCCATCAAAAAGGAGAGGAAAGATCTCGTCATCTCTGAAGTTGCCAGGATGGAAAAGGAAGGCTACAAGATCAAAGCTGTGAGTCAGTACCAGGAAGGCAGATGGATCACTTGGGAGGCCGTGACCAATAGGACCATCACTTGGGACACCCCAGGCAAGACTGAGTTTCCAGATCAGGGCTGATCAGGGATCACCATGACCTCACTGCACCCAGACATTGTGCTCTTGTCTGTTCCTGCCAGATCGGTCATCATGATACAACTCACCGTCCCATTGGAAGAAGAAGTAGAGGCCGCATAAGAGAGAAAGAAGCAGAGGTACACAGAACTGTCAGCTGCGTGCTTGCAAGCTGAGTGGAGAATATTCACTTTCCCTGTGGAAGTCGGGTGCAGGGGCTTCACTGAGGCATCCACACAGCGACTCCTAACAACTCTCGGAGTAACAGGCCACAAAAGGAACCGGGCCATGCTAGACCTGGCGGAGGAAGCAAAGCAATGGAGGGAATAAGGCATGGGGAAAAGAAGAATCCTAAGCAGGCTGCAGAGAGTGCTAGGGAGACGTCCCTACTGCTGTTCCACCACCCATGTTCCGGGAATAATGGGGCAAAACATCTGAGAAAGGTGGCTCCCGGCTGACGACACTGCAGCCTGCACAATGGCGACAGGCAGGAATGCCAAGCATGTGGATTCACCTGTGCTTGCGTCTACTCCCTTGCCAGAACATTAGGTACACCAGTGAGAACGAATGTATTCTATCTAAACCTTGTAAAAAAAAAAATAAAACAACTACATGTTAACTTTTTTGAATTAAACACAATGTGTTTCTGTTATTTAACCTCGCACACCGACTAAAAGGGGCTTGCCAATATCATAGAAACATGCGTCGGCGCAACAGTATAATTTAATATTACTACAAACCACAGCCTTCAAAATGAAAACCCAGATGAATCAACAGCTCTCTCAGTTATTTTATACAAATGCTGAATACTATAACCATCATGAAGCTATGATTTAGTGCAGCACATTCGTTTTCACTAGTGATCTTATGTGATCTTTAAACTGACCATTCTTCGTGATGAATGATTTTACTTGAGGTGCTTTCACTCTAATACTTATGTACTTTTACTTAAGTAGCCTGTTGACTTGTAAGATCTAAACGCCTCTTGCTCTACACGTTGGGTGCTGCGGCCCCTCACTGCTGTAAAACAACTATAAAACAACAGCGTGTGGCTCTTGAATGCGACCTGAGCGGCTCCTCCTTCTCTGATTGGTCACTTGACACCAGCTGGTCGTGACGCGGCAGGCAGCAGCAGCAGCAGCAGCAGTTGTGGACGGTCGCTTGACTTATTTCTTTATTTTGCTAGAAGCTGGAGCTCGCCGTCCCATGCCACGACGTTTGGCTAGACCGAAGCGGGTTCTTGTCCAGGTCTGGGTGTGAAACCCCTCTCCTCCGCGTGTGCGTGTGTGTCCTGTTAAGATGTCGTCGCCCAAACAAGACGGAACCCTCAGTCAGCTCAATAAGTTTGAGAAACTGTCGTGGAGGCCCTCAGTTCGCGACTCAGGTTTGTAAACAAAGCCGCCACACAATCTGCAAAGCAAACAGAGAGCTCAAGCTTTATTTTTCCGGCAACGCTTGTGTGCGCTGATTTAGTCTTTGTTTAGACAGGATACTAAGTCCTTCTGGTTTGTCTGTGAGCTAACGATGCTAGCTTTGGTGCATAGCCGTTATAGTACACAGGCCAACGTTAGCTAACGTTGCTGCGGAAGGCAGCAGGAGTCAGTGAATGGACCCAGCAGGGCTCTACAGCACCTTCTGTTATTAATGTCCACTTTAAATATAGATTAACATATGAGAGGCTGGTGAGAACAAAATCAGAGGGGGGTCGAGCAAAGCAAAAAGCTGCCTGTTAACACATTCACACTGGTGTTTAAAACTTTTTCTTTTCTAAATCAGGAAGTTTATAAAACTTAGAGTCAGTATTTCTGCTGCATTTATCACCCTTCAGCTTATTTACATAGAAATTACACAAACAGGTTTTTTATGGTAAACATTTTGAACATTTGAGCGAGTTAAAAACTTACAGATTGTTGTAAAGTGAGTGAGATAATATAAACTGCACTTGTATCGTGCCTTTCCACTTTAGTTTAACTCAAAACGCTTTACAATCTTTCTCATTCACACACATTTAACCCACTGGTGGCAGTAGAGGTTATCAGGATCACTGTCGGGTTAAGTTAATGCCACACTTGAGCCACATGTGGATTGGCCCAGGGATAAAACCCACGACCCCCCGCCAGTAGTGGTCCAACCATGTATAAATGCACTGACTACAAAATACGTTTGTGTTTTTTCTGTGTGTGTCATCCCTTGTTTTGCTTACAGGCCTCAAGAAGCGAGCGCGATGGCTCCAGGCTCACCGCCTCTTCACTGGCCCGGGTTGCCCCAACCTGCGGATCCCGAACAGGTTTCTCAGAGAAGGTAATAACAGTGGTGTCTTGCGTCAGGGAAACTTTACCCCACACATACTGTCATTGAAGGCACTGAAATAGTACTGGTAGAGAGGTACAAATATGTGGGAGACATTTTGGATTTATAGGTGGATGCCACGTCAAAGAAAAAGAAATGTTTTTATTTCGTCGGAAAATACTTTTAGCGGCTCTCTACTGAAATGATGACATTATTTTATCATAGTTTAACATCTGTTTTAGGTTTTAGTATTGCTGTTTGGTTTGTGAGTTTTACTGTCTCCAGTGAGAACAGACTTGACTCGTCAGAGAGGCCAGTAATGTTTCAAGGAGGAGCCAGGGCCAGCTCAGGTTTATTTATGACAGACGAGTTATAGTACAGTCGCAGTTCCACCCACTCAGGGGCCAGTTTGAGCAGCTACCCCAAAAATGTCGTTTCATGGTTCCTGGCTGGAAGACAAAAGAAAAAAAAAATGCACATGTTCAGCAGTAAATTATTGAAAGGCACCAGTCTTGTCTCCATTTCTTGTTAAAGAGTTGTTTGTCATTGTGTCCTATAAATGGAAAAAAACCAGTTTCACCCAGTGGGACAATAAAGCGACTTTGAGTTCAAACCGTTTAACAAAGAATCTACAGAGACAATAAAATTAGTACGACTGAGTGCTATCTCTTCTAACAACAAAAAAAATTAGTGTCACAGCAAGAACTTGATGATTGACTCCGTGTTGTACGTTGAAGCTCGAAGATTAGACCATTTTCGTTCGTCCCCCAGGTCACTGTGTACCCCCGGCTCGCAGCGGACACCGCTGTGTTGCAGACAGCGCCAACCTGTACGTGTTTGGAGGCTACAACCCAGACTTTGAGGAAGCAGGCGGGTCAAAGAACGAGGACTACCCCTTATTCAGGGAGCTGTGGCGGTATCATTTTGCCACCGCCACATGGCAGCAGGTCCGCACCGAGGGTTACATGCCCACAGAACTGGCTTCTATGTCAGGTAAGGACTTGATACGCAAATGATCAATGACGCGTGCAGGGTATTTTTGCAGGCCTACATCTCTCACTAAATTCTAAGTCTCTCTCAGATCTAACAAAGTATATTAACCTTATTGAGACACAGTACTACCAAAACACCGCAGGAATGCTGACATTATTTTTATTAGGAAGAAGTTTTAGGAAACTTTTACGCCGTTGCATTCGAGGCTGATGAAGCATTGTGTTTTCAGGTGGTCTGTGCGTCCTAGTCACGTGATATCTCAAGAACACCTTTAGGGAATTTCTTCAGATTTGGCACAAACGTCCACTTGAACTTAAAAATAAACTGTATTTGGTCATCAAAGGTTAGTGTCAAGAATTGCCGCCCCAGTAGTGAAACTTTGCATATAAATGTCTAACAGTAGTCCGCCCTCTCTAGATGATAACCAGGAGACGGGGCCTCCTGTGGCTCTGGTATTCCACCACAAGCTCATTAGATATTGAGCTTCATGTGACGGACCTTTTGATCAGTCCTCTGCACTCGTGCAAAAATAGTCTCTAAGTGAAGACGGCGTGTTTCTTATTGGAAGTTGTTCACATGCCAGAATAGCGATAACTTCCTCTTTGGTTGAAAATACATTTCAATAAATTAATTTAATGTCTTCGCTGCATTTATCACGAGTCTGCGCAGACATAGATGTAAGCAGCAACTTATCTGGTTGGTGGAGGAATACAACTGTACTTGGCTTGTGAACGCAATGTTTCAGGAGAGAATTTCTTTAAAGTTGGGTCAGACATTTAGTTTGAGTCAAGGATTAAGTAATTCTAAATCCTCTGCTGCTGTAAACATTAACCCATATTAATTCACGAAGTCCTGCACCAAGATGGATTCAGTTTCACATGAATGTCCTTCACAGAGACCTCTTGATGTAATTGTAGTTTTTGAATGTTTTTAAAGAAGTCTGTCTCTCCTCTTTTACGGTCTCTCTCTCTTTTTTTTTTTTTAACATTTTACAATGTGTGCGGAATTTCCATCAGCGTCACCAGCCTTTACAGGCGGCAAACATTTACATCCTGCATGTGTTGCAAACAACGCGGGGAACCGCTCATCAGAATATTCAAATCAATTCAACGCTCCTCTTAAATACTTAATTATCTGATGTTCCAACATCAGATAATGTCCCTGTGTAATAATTTGAGCCAGCCAGGACTTGCAGTTAAACTCTAGAGTTTGACCTTTTTGATTTTCTGTTTCAGCCGTCTTACACGGAAACAACCTGCTTGTCTTCGGTGGAACTGGAATTCCATTCGGGGAAAACAACGGCAACGACGTTCATGTTTGCAATGTTCAGTACAAACGGTGGAACCTGCTCAACTGCAGGGGGAAGAAACCCAACAAGATCTACGGCCAGGTAAAAACGGCATCTCGTATCTGAAGCGTTGCTCTGTGCCATGCTGTCTCTGCTACTGCAGTTCATAACTGTGTCTTCTATCCGTAAACATTTCCAGGCGATGGTCATCATAAATGGCTACCTCTACGTGTTTGGAGGGACAACAGGATACCTTTACAGCACCGACCTGCACAGGCTGGACCTCACCACCAGAGAGTGGACCCACCTCAAACCCAACAACGCGCCCTCGGATCTACCCGAGGAGAGGTCAGTCGGCGTATTTAAGTCACAGCCACAGTCCTATAACTTGTATAATAACAGTTAACTCCCGACATATTTCTACAAATGTTGATTGAATTTTATTTTACAGGTACAGACACGAGCTAGCTCATGACGGACAGAGAATATATATTTTCGGAGGTGGGACTTCCTGGACATCATATTCACTGGACAAGGTGAGAAGACTAAGTCTGATGTAAAAAAGAAACAATCCGTGTTGTGCCTTTTATCCATTTAACACCGTCTGCCTTCATCAGATTCACGCGTACAACTTGGAGACAAATTACTGGGATGAAATTGTCACCAAACCCCACGAAAAAATAGGTGAGTGATTAATATTTACATATTTTTATTTTTAAATAAAGAATCTAAAACCTTACGTTGAATTTTGTTTATTATCAACACAGGATATCCTGCTGCCCGCCGATGTCACAGTTGCGTGCAGGTCAAAGACGGTAAGGAGTATTTCACACGGCATCAACTGGATTTGAATTAAGGTTTTAATTCCTTAACACCTTGTTCTGGTTCTTCATCCAGAGGTGTTTATATGTGGGGGTTATAATGGAGAGCAGATCCTGTCTGACCTGTGGAAGATCAACCTGCAGACATTCCAGTGGACAAAGCTCCCTGCTGTCATGCCAGAGCCGGCCTACTTTCACTGTGCTGCAGTCACTCCGGTCAGTAAATCATCGTTCACACACATCTGCACTTTCAACAGATTCCCTTAATCTGAAGAAGGTTTTATACTCAGTAACTGTCTCTCTCCCTCAGGCTGGCTGCATGTATGTCCACGGCGGTGTCGTCAACATGTCTGGGAACCGACGGACGGGCTCTTTGTATAAGGTGTGGTTGGTGGTGCCCAGCCTGCTGGAACTGACCTGGGAGAAACTGCTGAAGTCCTTCCCTCACTTAGCTCAGCTGTCCACTCTTCAGCTCCTCAGCCTGGGACTGACGCACTCATTAATCCAGCGGCTCAAATAGACGCAGCACAAAGACTGAACGGAGCGATGAGTGTGGTGAACAGCACCAAGCTGATCTTGAAAGGACAACCTGAAGATGTCAGATAGTTATGAAAATACTTGGAAATGCCTTTTTACTTTATTTAACCGTGTGCTTTATTTCAAGTGCAATGTTTTGAGTTTCCGTGTACGTTAGATCTGCATGCGTCTATCTGAAGCCATGGATAGGTGTAGACGGCAGACTGGCTGTTCTTTCGCGCTTTGCTCATTCTTTTCAATGTTTTTCTTTTTGGATCAGAGGAACTCGTGGAGCATGATAGTTTGAACACGCCCAACGGCAAAACTGAATGTTGCTTGTGGTGGTGTAACATTAGCTTCCAGTTAGAAATAGGCTTCGTTTCACTGTTGCTGACGTGACGACGCTTTGCACGCCGTTGCCGTTCAGTCATCTGCTGAACAGCAAACAGCTTGTAGGGCAAGCCAGATCCTCTTTCAAAAAAAAAAAAAAAAGAATGACGCTGCAGATGAAGCAAAAACTCGTAACCGTGGTGATCCATCTTAAAAGTCAAATTAGGTCAATTATTTAGGACGTAGTTGTTGCTGATCGCTGGCAGGTATTTACTCTATCGTTCAAATTTGAACAGTGTTCCCCTCGCTTGTTGATCAGGAGGCTCTCCTTAAACCTTTGTGACACAGAAACACTGTGAATCTGCTCGTGCCTCTTCAATTATATTTCTTCTTTTTGGAAAGATGAATCTTACACCATTTTTAAACATCTAAGCGCCACAGTAACGCTCGGGCCCTTTTCCTCTTACGTTTGGTGCCTTCCAAATGTCTTAAACGTCACATATCTTGTTTTTATATTTCTGCAAATCAGTTTATTACTCTCAGTAGTGTCTATATGCCCCCACCCCTACCCCCAGCCCCGCTGATCCTTTCTGCTCATCATTAATCAGATTTTACGCAAACACACAGAGACATTTCACTTATTTATTATAATTACTGTGCTGCTGTTTAATTTTATTGCAAATCCTTCAATTGTACCCGACTGTATTTTGTTCCCCCCCGCCCCACAGATGTCATTGTCACTTTCAGTTCTCACTTTATGACTCCATTTTAACCCTTTTATACTGTAACATAGGTTCTATTTTGTTTGTCGTAACTTTAGTTTTTCTATGAACTTTATAAAGCTGCGGTAGAGGGCGTGTGTGTGTGTGTGTGTGTGCGGACTCAGGATGTGAAATACTGTGATCAGTCTGAGGCAGACGGTCGTCAAAATGTCAGCAGGCTCAGACATTTTGGTGGAACCAGATTTAGGTACGCCGGCAGTTTCTAACACTGTGATGAGCTGCTGGTATCGAGACACACTTTGGCGTTTGTGTGCGCCTGTTAACGAGAGCCTTCCAGCATTTTATTTCACATCTTCACTGTGACTGTGTTGGTACAATACTAAGCTGAACGCTAACTTTTTTTTTTCTTTTTAAAACACCACACCTTATCTACTTTTGACACGTCCCTGCCTTATTTATATTTTATTTCGAAGCTGTGCTCAAACTTGGTGAACGTACCGCCTCGTGCAAGATGTCTATATCTGCGTCATATTCAAAGTGAAATGATCTCCTGCATGTCGGTATGGTGTGCATGCCACTTTACATAAACTTGTGGGAGAAAAGCTGAATGTCCTCCGCAAAGACAAATATGGCTGCAGTGTACATCGTTTTGTAATTTCTGTCTGTACAATCAATAAAAACACAGGCAGCTGCTTTTTCTTTTCTTTTCTTTTTTTTTTCTCCAAAATGTTGTATTGACAGATATTTTTTCTGTTCTTCTTCAGCACAGCCAGCCATGCCTGGTTAATATCCATCTGTGGAGTGTCACTGATTCATTTAAAATGTAACTTATCACAAAGTTAAATATACAAAGTTGATCGCAGTAGTACCTTAAAATACCGTTAGTGCAGATATTTTGGCGCATAAAGTCCTTTTGTATTGTAAAAATACAGCTTTTCTTTCCTTTGTCCTTTACAAAGATAAGTTATTAGCCTGAAGACATGTATGTTAACTTATAAATTCATCTAAGAACAGCAGGGCCATACATTTGTACAATAAGTTATTATTTAAAAAAAAAAACAACAACATAAAAAGAAGACTTAAAATGTTCTTTTCAGGACTCTCACATCATTAAAGAGTCAGAATCTCTCCAAAAATAAGATGAGGCCCACAGTGAGTTTCCTCAAGGCTTAAAGGAAGCTTAACAGTGGTTGGAAATTAGAGTCCCACACTTAACAGCCAGCTGGAGATGGAGCAAAGTAATAGAGAGCGAGGAGGATGAGGTAGACGACCACCAGAGCTGTACCTGCAGAAAGAAAATAAACACAAATACAAGATTTTTATGTCCTCAGGGTTTAACACCAACAGGACCAGGAGCGCTAATCTAAAAATGATCATAAACCTCAGGAGCAGGCCTAAACCACTTCTCCAACTTCCTGTCAAGATAATTTAAACTCAGCCAGTTGTTTGTCCCCACCCTTCCTCTAATACTGTATACAGTACATATTCTCCAGGACCTATCTGGGGTCCACATTCTTCCTCTGCCATTACCCGAGACAGATCCTCCAACCCGAGTCTCCTGCTCTCCGCCCATCAACGCCAAGAAGCCCAGATCATCTCGATTAGACAACCTCCCCATTCATCCTGTACTTCACGTCCATTATTCATCCCTCGCTAATGAACTCTTTTATCCATTAAAGCTGTGAACTCCCGTTTGTCGCTGGGTAATGACATTTTATCGCACTGAATCAACTTGTCTCTGTTCTCAGACAAAACTATTATTGTAGATAAAAGAGGAAGAATCTTTAAAAAGTTTCAGACAGGAACTGAATTCTGTTCCCGCAAGAGCGGTATGCACATCAACCTGAAGAGTTTTTAAGCAGCCTGAATTAATCCATCACAGGTCATTAGTTTTGACCTGAACAGAACAGGAGGAGCTTTTTGGATGAGGGGGTGAATCGTCCTCAAGATAAGTCAAACAAGTCCAGGTGCCTAGCTTTGTTTTTGATATGACATGTTTCGATATATAATCTTTACAGATGTCCCTTTAAACTGTTAAAAGTGCACACAGGGGATGCTGCAACAGCCATTTCTAATGCATATGTAAAGAGTTATCTGGATGAATTTGCTAAATAAAACCCAGGACCCTCTTGAGTCGAGGTCAGATAAAAAAAAAAAAAAAACCTGTCTTAATAACTCTTGCATCTTTGATTTGTTAAAAAAATGTTTAAACCTCAGAGTTGGCTGCTGAGCATTTAATTTTGTAGTAAATGCAATAATCAGCAGTAATGTAAAATACACGTTGTCGTATCTGATTACCTCAAAAAAAGGAACCGACTCAACCACTTTTCAAATATATATCACAAGGGGGCAGCACAGCACACAGTTTCCATTCATTAAAGTATTTCCCAACAAAGAATCAGATTTCTCAAATTTCACTTTGAAAACCTTTAAACGCTCCAAACTTACCCTGGAAATAATCGGACTTGCCATCCATGAAGATGTAGTTGACGAGGATCACACTGAAGATGCTGGCCCACAGGTGCTGGTCACTGAATAACAGGACAAATCCCACATCCTAGACAAAGCAGGGAGATTATAAAAAGCTATAAAAGCTATAAAAGCTATAAAACACATAACAGTGGGTGTTTATATGTGAATAAATCAACAAAGAGAAGGGTGTCTTACATAGAAGGAATTAAATAAGACCAGTATTGGTATCTGTAGCATGCAGACCTGCACGGCAATACAGCTTCCCACCTCCAAGCTGAAAAAAGAAAGACATATTTTAGATACAGGAATCTTTTTAAACAGTCCAAGAACTTTATGTAATAAAGCAGGGTATACCTGAGGCTGATGTTGTTCTGGAGAGCAAACTGGATCCCATTAACGATCTCTGGGATCTCAGGAACCATAGCGAGAACTGTGACCCCTATGAAATACTGGAGGAGGAGGAGATATAAACGTGAACACAGCTGGAGGATACAATGAACTAACTGCCCGAGCATGCTCAGATGCACCTCATCCTCACCTGAGATATGTTGGGCTGGTTTAGTATGGGCTGGATGTGCTCGGTGGCAAGATCGGCGCAGGCGGACGTGAGCACGGTGGCCATGATGAGGATGACCAGAGACCTCCACCGCGACCAGTGGACCACGGTCCCATGATGTCCAGTCACTGCACAGACAGCAGAGACATTATAGCACTTATATACAGTGAACAGCTGTGTTCTCAATGTTCACTATAAAACAGCACAACAATAAGACTCCCCATCAAGAGCTCTCACCTTGTCCTTCTCCAACATGGATGTCGTAAATGTGGGAGTGTGTCTTCAGTGTAAATATCAGTCCAATGATGTAGGCGACTGGCAAGAGGACAGAAACTGTGTACACCAGTGGCCTAACAACAAGATCACACACAGTTAGTGTTTACTTCTATTTCTGTTTGTTGTATTCTTGTATTCTATTTCTTCTCTTGTCTAAGTTAATGTGACGCAGGTAAAACTGATTAATTAACTATTTTAGAAACTCAAAGAGCCATATAGTGACAAAACTACTTTGAGTTAATGATGGCTTGAACACACCTTAAATTCACCAAGAATAGGCTTCAAAAGAACAAAGGGCAATAGCGCAAATTGAAGAATTGAAATTAAATGAATGCAGGCAACTGGGTTTTTAAGATTACATTACCCAAAGTATGAAATCTGTCAATGTGAATGTGAAATAGCTTCCTGAAATCACCATTTCAACACACAAACACACTGGTTTTGCAAAGCACTAGTGAACTTAGAGTATCTATAGGTCGTATAAAAAGAAATTAATCTTACTCGACGTGGTTGTGGAACAGCGTACCGTTGTTCTGTTGAATGAAAATATAAAAATCACATTACGTACAGTACAAAGCATGTAAATCTGAGTGTAAAACATCAGTGAACTTCTCCTGGATACTGACCACATCGTAGTGGCAGTTGTGGCAGACAAACGGTCCGCTGCTGTTGCTCGTGCTGTTTCCTCCAGTGGAGTTGGTGCAAGCGTCGCACACCAGGCTCCCGTAAGCCTTGGAGAACAGCGTGGGGGCAAACACGCCTGCCAATGACAGTGAGAGAGAGCGTCAAACAACTTTGGAGCTGGTTAGCTGGTTTGCCAAAAACAAAAAGCGTAATGAAGATAATGAACAGCTTGCACCATCAACTGAGGATCATGAGAGACTTTTAAATTGCTGAATAAGATTCATGTCAGGTCTGGTTTGTGATCGCAGTACTTAGGAAGGAAACACATTTCCAAATTTATACGAATCTCTCAACTTTACTCCTCATTTGTCAGCATGTGCTACTGGTGTTACATACAAAACCATTAAAATCTCACATAGAAAAACATTAAACATAAGGAAATAAGCTTTTGTTGAACATTTGAAGGACTGATTGTTTTCTGCTGGAAATTTAAAACATGTTTAAGAAAGATTTAACAGCTTCTCGTAGTCTTGAGGTGGGAGGTTAGTTTGTGAGCAAACATCCAGTTTCACTGTAACAAAAAAAGGAGAAATGGGTTTTCTATTTCTGATTGAGAAACTGTTGTGTACAGCGACGTATCTTGTTGTTTCCGACCATGAAGATTTATAAGTGATGGCGTACTCTTCATACAGTATATGCTGGTTTTCAAATACTTGCCTCCGACAGAGATGAATAGCAACGCCGAGCTCACTCCTGTACAGCGACTGTTGAATCTTTGCTCGCTGTGTCTCAGGCCTCCGATTATCATGCAGATGCCCTGACAAAAGACAAAAACAAGAGGCTTCATTCACACGCTCTGAAGTAATACGTGTCTCACTCTGACCACAGCTTAAAATGAATCTTACGTTTAATAAGGAACATCTGTGCACACATGCTCTTTCTTTATATATTTACATTACGGGATATTTCTACTGCTTTATTGCCTTCGTCACTTTCACAAATAACAGTGCAGTGTATTTGTATTTGTACTGCGGAGTCAGTGTCTTAGTGGGTCCCTGTTTTGTTTGAATTGTTCCCACTGACACACAATTGCCATGTTTCTTTTTTTTTACTTAAAAATGTGACACAAGTTGACTCACAGGGATGAAGAGGATGCATCCCAGCAGCGTGCCAGTCAGCGCTGCCTTAACCACCTCCTGCAAACACGGGTTGGCTGCCTGGTGTCCTCTGAGCAAGGCTGTGATGTAAAAGGTCAGCTCTGTGATGGAGCCGAAGGTGGCGTTGACCACCGCGCCTACAGCGAAGTTACTCTGGGCAGAAATGCTGCAAACGCAAACATGATCGACAATCGACATCAGACGTGAATATGGTGACGTTAAATTCAGTCATTTATTTTTAAAGGTAATAAAAAAAAAAAAAGCTCACCTGGCAATGCCCATGCCAATATAATATGACAGAGGAATGATGGAGCAAATGGCTATGGCGAACTTGACGTTTGAGCTGGCATAACGGTTTTCTCTGTCAATATATCCAATTACCAAGGCCACTATTACTAGAGGGAGGAGGTCTGAGATGGAAGTCAAGGCTGATAACAAGTCCTCATATGATACACTGACACACACGCACACACATTATAATGGTAAAGGATACTGACAGCAAACACATTGATCCCATCAACAGTGTACTTGTAGTAGTACCAGTTTGCAGCGTGGTAGCAGCACAGCAGCGCTCTGGCCTCGTAGCCTTGGTGCTAAGAGATATGAAGAAGCAGGGACATCAGTATGTCTCCAGGATTATGTGCTGCAGCTTCTAAAACGCTAAATGTCCCCTTTACCTTCCTCTGAGAGCTGGTGGACACGGAGACATCCTCCGGAGGCAAGAGGAGAATGACGCCCAGAGTTTGTGCGTTCATCTTGGAAACCGGGATGGTGAAGACCAGGATCCAGGAGATGAAGCAGACTAGAGAGTGAACGACCACCAGGGGAGGATATCCCAGCAGCAGCCACACGTAGGTGGAGACTCGATGCTACGTAACACAGGAACATTTAGGATGAAGATATCCATGCATATGCCTCTGTCAACTTTATTTATACAGCCCGTTACCACATATTCGAATTATCAGGGCTTTACAATCCGAGTGAAGACACCCGATGGATCGAAAAGTGTTCTCTACTTCTGTAAGTGGGGTTATTTACCCAGTAGGGAATGCGCTGAGGTCGTTCTGGCATCTCTGGGAGGAGAACCTCAGTGGGTGAAGGCAGCAGAACCGGAGAGTTGTCCTCTGCTGCGTCTATGTTGCACTCACAGTCTGGTGCTAGCTCACAACATCTCCTCAACGTATTTCCTATCTGGAGAAACATCGGAAGTCTGACCTCTGGCTCATTAAGAAAACTGAAGATGTATTTCACAATCCTGCTAACAGTATATTATGTTTATACTGTGTTATATAATCAACAATGCACTTACAGAAATATTTACAAAATGAAAAGGGCAAATGAGACTTAACACAAGAAAACGGTCAAAAAGATTTAAAACCTGCGTATAATGAAGTGATGGTTGTTTTAAACGCTTATAAAAATGCATTTCAGATGCTGTAGATTTGAGTTTGTTACGTGAAACAAGAACATTGGTTTCGTAAAAGAGAAGTAATTCCTAACACCGAACACCTGTTTAAAGTTCAGCCTGTAGTTGCTTTTATGCAGTAACAACAGAGCCACTTGTATTGATATAAAAGTGAATCAGTGAAACTGTATTTAACTAACTTAACAAAGCCCCACAGTCTTCAGTAGAAAAATATTGGTGCAACTGCGCCCAAAGTTTCAGATGCATCTTCAACGGCTTGCAATAACAAGTTGCTGCAAATTCCGTGTAGCGTCGCACACTTCTGCTTTCACGACCACAAGCCTGTGAGATACTATGAGGAAATGACACATTTGACTAAGGACCAATCTTATTTTAGAGAGTAAAAAAAGGAAAAGAGGCAACAAGAGGAACGGTGAAACCAAACAGACAATACCTCATGGATGGAGTTGCCAAACGGCCACAGGAAGTAGAGGCTCAGCTTCCAGCAAAGGTTACCTGAAGACATATATATATATATGTAAAAAACTTAGTAATGGGGCAAACTCAAGATCGGTAATTAATATGTTCTCTTCTGCTGAGCTGATTAGCTAACATACCATACGGTATCCCGGTGACAGTGATGAACATCAGTATGCCGACCAGGAAATACACCAGAGATACCCACCAACCAAAGAGGAACACATACGCTACATTTCCACAAGTGATGAGTTGACCTGACACCAGGAGGACAACCAGGAAAAGGCATTAGTCAAAGGCTGAATCATTTCTATCCCTATTTCATTATTATGTGTAATAATAACGGCATACTCATTAGGTTAATATCCTGAGATGATGAAATGAGGTATCAGACGGGGCCAGAAACTTAAGGTGTTAGACAATCAGGGGGGTTTTAAACTAATTCTTATTTAGAAGAGAAAACAACAAACAAATAAGAATTAATACCCAAACAGACTGACTTCTTGTCTCAACCGTGCTCATCTTGGTTACCTCTTGTCCTCTGTTTTTCAAACTTCTTCTCTTATTTTGTCATAAGTCTCAGTTTTGGACTTTTATATTCTCCTGGTTTTATTTTGAATGTTTCTGGGTATTTTGTGTTTTGCTTACTTACAGTCATAATCTATAAATTCCTTCCAAGTCCCTGTGTCTTTCCGTTAGTGATTATTTGCTTCTCCCTTACTGGTTTCACCTGTGCCTTGTTTCCCCACTAGCTTTTTTTGTGTATTTATACTGTATAGTCCTGCCCATTGTCCTTTGTCAGTTAGATTCCTTTTGGATTACGTTTTCTCTGTTGGATTTACACTGTGCCCTTCTAGCTGGATTACTTTTTTGTTAAGCCTGCTTCACTCTGCAGTGCCTTTTGTTCTTCACTGTCCTATTAAACTGCCTTGCTCCTCGTGTGTCCTGCATTTGGGCCCCCTCGTGTCCTTGGACCACTGTCACAGCCTCCATATTGTTGTACCTACTGTATGTCGTAATGTTCCTCAGCAATAATTCCTGTTACCATAGCAACCCATAATAAAAATCCAGCGTCTTTCAAATAAGGCTCAAGATGTGATAAACTGAAATCATCCATCTTTACGAGCGCAGTAATCTGTACCTGGACCTGCGTGGGGTTTAATGACGTTCAGTTCAGAGTAGAGCTCTTTCACAACTTCTGATCGGTCTTCCAGCGGCCGCTCGGTCACGTGACTCTTCCATTTTCTAAAACCAAACTGACAAACACACACACACCAATTTATGAGCGTGACACTGTCTTTCAACTTTCAGTGGCAGCGGAAACCTCAGATTTCTCACCCTGTAGTTGTTGACCAGCTTGTTGGCTTCCACTTCATTCTCTGCTCTGATCGTCCTCTTGCTTTGGATCTCCTCCCAGCTGTCCTCACACGTGCAATGGCTCGGGCCTAAAATGACAAGAAACAAGGCGAGCAGCAAGTGTCGGCAAATGTGTCAGCTCAGATGTTAAAAAACCATGAAACGAGCTGATGCGATTGTACTCACATGTGTGTGCAGACAGGCATTTTGTTGCAGGACATAAGCAGTGATATGATGACGGAGCGGTGATGTGCGTTGCGTTAAGCTGCTGAGTGCCACACAGTCGGTCATGGAGCTGTTCATGGTTGCTGCCTGACTGAGGATCAAGCTCGCATGAAGACTCTGTAACCAAACAGGAAATAAATTACAGGAAACAATACTGTACAGTATGTAGGGGAAACTAATGTGTAGCACTGAACATGTGGACTGTACACAAGCTTTCACGCTAAATAGACTACGCCGTACCTAAACCTGTGATTCAGCTGTTTTGTCTTTGATGAAATGCACACACTTAAAAGGGAATAAGTAACAAACAGTCTTTGTCTTGAAAACAGCTGCTGCTTTGTGCCTGTAGGCCTTCCTTTACAAGGCAAAGTCACGCCGAGTTACATTCACTCCAACGTTCACTGCACCGCCAAGAATTTCTCCACGGTCAAGAGATAAAGACCCATTAAAAGAAACTAAAACATATCACATGCACCACTGCGAAGAATCAGATCCTCTAAGATTTCAGAAACAAAACCATCACATGCAGAGCACAGCAGCTGCACACACTCTCATACAATAGCGGCTCTAAATACGTGTTATCATTACAATAGCTATGTCCTTAATGTAGATACACTGAATGTATATGAGTAAGGTCTTACAGTACACAGATGAAACAAAGCTCCCCTCAGGGACATAACGTGTTTCTGTCCTTAAACTAATTACAGCCGGACAACAGCTGGATTTGTTCTGCAGGGAAACCAGAAGCATGACTGCAATTAAGTTAAAGGTTAAAAAACGCCCCGCAGTCATTCATTCATTCATTCATTCAAAAAATAAAAAGGCACCAAGATACAGTTTGAATGAATAAATACAAATAAATACAAACAACAAACAACAAGGGAGGGGGAGTTCCCCCTTTTAACAGTTCATAGCAGTCGAAACTCTTTCTTGTTTTGTTCCTCTTTTTGTTTTGACTTCTTTTACTCATCTCTCTTAAGGAGGATTGTGATGCATGAGTCTCATGTCGTTTTCTTTTGTTTCTGTTACTCTGTTAAAAAAAAAAAAAACATGTTAAATCAGAGAGTTGATATTGACTCGCAGATGCAACTTCAAAGAGTTGTGCATCTCAAGATTCAGATGTGATGCAGGCAATAAGTGATGGAGTCGTCTGAACTGAGGCTGAACCAATTGGTCCAAAAGTTTAATCTCAAACTTATAATGAATTGAAAGTGTTTATTCTCTAGTTCAAGTTTCTCACTGGATTAACTGTGTGGGTGTTGGGCTGTAGGTCAGGTCATTTTGAAGATATAAACTTGACTAATATATAAGACTAATCAATAATTAAAATTAATAGCACACTTTGGACAACTACCTGGTGTCTTACAGAAGCAAATGTTATTTAATAAAGGTTAATATGGACACACACATCTAGAGTGATGACACACACACATATACACACACGTTGGGGGACCACCTCTTAATTAATACAACGTGACTGTCCAATAAAACACGCAATAACTGTGTCCACAGCGAGCTGCATTGTCTCCTCCTGTGTAGTACCGCAAAAACGCACACAGCACGAAGACAGATTTAAAATGGAGCCTATATTTACGTCGCTGTTAATGCCACAGTCAGCTGATACAAATAAAGTTTTTTTTTCTCTTCACTAAAGCTAAATAAAGAGCCGGAGCCCCTCACCCTGCGTGTGTTCAGCCGGCCTCCTCCTGCGGCTGGTCGTGTCCGGGCTGTGTGCGGAGGACAGAGACATCTCCACCGGTGAAATAAATAAACAAAACACCTTCACAAGTCGCTCCAGTCCGAGCCGTTCATCTCATCTCCCGGGACGCCGCTGTCGCTGCGACGCAGTGAGCGCACGCACTGATTCACTGAGTATTACGGCGCTCAGGCATTGTGGGAAATGTAGGCAAACGAAGTGGAGCTTCTTAAAGGGAACCGCCACAATAAATCACGGTCAAAAATATAAATAAAATATTCATCGACCTTTTTTGAAATATTTATGTCATGGCATATGTATTAATAATAATCGCTGCATTTAATTTTGACGAGTTTCTGATTTTGTGCAACATGCTTCCTGAGCTACTTAAATAAACTAATCCCATTGTTTTCCACTTTTTCAAAAGTCAAAGGTCAAAGGGGTTTGCATCATCATTTCAGTCATATACAGCAGGTGCAGTACACAGTGAGATGAGAGGATGTTCGTCCAAGACGATGGAGCTACATGAAGACATGGGACTAAGTACAATACAAGGGGACGAGCATAAGGTGCGCAAGCGCAAGTGTTTCACTGCCAAATTCCTTCACATTTCGTCTATTTAGGTTTTTTATTCTTATGTGTGAGAGAGAGAGAAACATTTTTTCAATTTTTCTGTATGTCGTGAACGTATTGAGAAATTGTCAATAAAGAATCTTGAATCTTAAATCTTATGCAGACATTACAAAACGGTTCAAACAGCGCAAACAGTGTGAACCGTTAGTAGACAGTGTAGACAGACAATGCCAACAGTGCTGAGACAAACAATACAATACAGACAGTACAAAACACTTGGGAGACAATGCACTTATGAAAAGACATTTCTCAAGAAAAGAGAGCAGCGCCGAAAAAATAAGCAGAATAACAGAGTATGAGTTAGGGTCATTGGAAAAGTTTGACTGATTAGCAGCATAGTGTGTGCAAAGGGCTGAATATAGGTTATTATATGGTTGTGGTTGTGAGTGAGTGTGTGTATTGTATATGTTCAGTCCAGTTTTCAGTTCTAAGGCTCTATTAACTAACAGAGGTGAGAATTATATAACTGCAGTAGAGCAAGTAGAAGTAGCAGCAAAATGCACTCACTTGCCAGTACATTAGGTACACTAATGAAATGACTGCTTTGCTGTATAACAGCTGTGCACTTAATCTTCATTTTTGTTATTTAATATAGCATCAGTAACAATAGAAACTCAAGTCTCAAGATACTTTACAAAACCCAGAGTCTGAAACCCACAGAGTAAGCACTAAGTAGAACAGCCCAGCTCAGGTAGAGGCCGGCCAGGTAGAGACAGAAAAAGTGGCAGAAAACAGAAGAGGAGGAACAAGATGATACGTACATCTGACTAAAGCATACAGCATCTAATCATGATACAAAGAAGAGTACAAGGTATAGCTGATGCATGTTACAGGAAAGATTGACAATGAGTAAAAAAGAATGGATAGTTAATTCCTTAATAATGTCCGTCCTGTTCCTAATGGGTACTCAGAGTGCTCATAAAGTTGCTATTATATGGATACACAAGATCATAGGGGCACAAAGGTGTCAGTGACAATACTAATTCTACTACAGGTGAGTTAGTTGGTATAATGAACTTTGTAAATGGTATTAGGCATTTATTTAAAATAAGAGAGCTGTTGATTCATCTGTGTTTTTATTTTGGAGGCTGCGGCTTATAGTACTATGGAATTATATTGTGTTGTACTGACACATGTTTGGCCACCCTGTTTTAGTCAGTGAGCTAGGTGAAACAACAGAAACGCATTACTGTTTATAATGTACTTTGTACTGCATGATTGTTTATTTCGGTTAAACAGCACCACAAACTATATCCTCAAAAATTACCGTGCAGTTGAATTACCTTTCTGATGTTTCAACATGAACTGACCACTATAACAGTCACGAAGGGAGATTTAGTGCAGGACTGCTATTATATTTTAATAGAGCTCATTAGTTTCTTTTACTAGTGTAACAAATGAACTGGCATATGAGTGTATGAGGCTATTATTATATAGCTTAAGTGGATTATTTTTACTAAAATCTTGTAGAAGTGCAGCTACATTAAACTACTAGTATACTTCTGTGTGTTTTTATCTGTCATAATAATTTTGTATTGCAATGTGTAAGACTGTGGTATAAATTTTAATATTTTCCACATGTTTTAACTTGTTTATTTCTTATATTTTATTTATTAACCATGTACTATTTTGAGCATTGATCATTGCTCATCTACAAGGTCAGCTCACAGGTTAATTTGACCCTCAGGGCACAGAGACCATTAGATCGGGATCAAGATCCTCCCCTCCTGTAAAAAGCACTCATTATGCACACACACAAAAGCTGCATGCACACACACAAACACATAAACTCTATTTTAGGGAGAACAAAAGGTGCATCTTTGGGATGGGGCAGCTGGCTTCATTAATGAAAGGATTACATCCAATGTATTACTTTTAAAAAATGGAATATTGTATAATTGTATTTCTTTCAAAACACCTTCATAAAGAGGCAAATTACCTACATGATTTGGTCTGACGTCTTCCTTTGAACCTCATATAACTTCTCATAGACTTTGAAACTACTCTTTAGGACTAAAATGTTCTCAAACCAAATAATTAGGAGTTTATTTGTAAGGTTTTCTCTAAACTCACAGATAAATGTAACCAAAATGTAGTGCTAAACATTCCTAACTAAATGTTTTCCTAAAGGATCATCTCATAGAGCTTTAAGTAAAGAGTGTTTTGTAAAAGATATACTGAAACTATAGATCCACATGGAGAAAAGATTACTGTAGTGGCATAAAGTGTCTCTGTGTAAAAGATAATTACTACATATAGTTAAATGATAAAGTCTGTGTATTCAAAAGCTGCCAGTGACAAACGCTGACAACAGCTGAAAGTGACCTGTTCCAGGTGCAAAATCCAAAGGGGAGGGCTGCAGATAGCCTGTATAAACAAAATAAGTGAGGAAAAATCTGTTCCTGATAATCTCTGTCTGAAAAACGATGTAATCGGTCTACCTAATTACCACGGAGCTGACTGGTCGTGTAAAGTCTCAAACATTATCTGTGACCTGGCTCAAAGTAAAGGCTGAGTTTCATTTGTATAGGCCTCATTTGGTATACATTTCTTTCTTTCAGTTTTTTATTTTTATTTTATTGGTACTTGACAAATGTTTATAACGTGTTATGACATGTATAATATTATGGTCAAACACAGTATTTTTAGTCTACTTTTAATATTTACATGTTTTTTTTTTTCTTACATTGTTTTAATTGTCCTATTAGATAAAGGCCTAAAGCATTTATAGCAGGATATATGTTTGACTACCAGGCATATTTCTAGAGTTAGAATATTTTTTAGATCATATACATCTCTGTTGTTTTTGTTTTCCGTTTGTTTTGCAATCACATTTAGAAATAAACAGATTATTTTTTAATTGGTCTTTCTTTTGTGTGTCCTCTGATTATAACTTCAACTTTTGAGGTCACTTTTTATTGGTAAGAAGTTTGTGAGACGGCTACAGCTCTAATGTCATACTTAACCTCCAATTCGCAATAAAACATAGAGGATTCCTAACAGCATGTCCTGCCATTGATGCACACATGAAGCAGAAACAAAGTAAATAGGTAAATAGCTCCACAGTATGGTCAAACACAGGTGTGGCATTGAATTTGTTTGCTTGTTTTAGGTGGCCCACCAACCAAAAATACATATATATATATATATATATATGTATATATATATACCTATTGTATATAGAGAACAGGCAGAACAAACAACCTATGCTCCTATATATACACAATATATATATATATACATACACATATATATATATATCTATATATATATAGATATATATATATTAAAACTTGAATCCTATAGTTGTGAGTCTAAAGAGTCTAAATCTTGAGTTAAATGATATTTTCCAAGCTGCAGCTTTAGGAGCATAGGTTGTTTGTTCTGCCTGTTCTCTACCTTTACCTGTTTCCTCTTAAAGTAAGACTATATACGATCTGAAAGACAACAAACATCAGGATGGTTAAAATTAAATTGACAAAAAATGTTCCTTTGCTAAATTAATGAACTGAATAGAGTATATTGTATATTTCTATATAAGTTCACTAGCTTTGATGATGGATAGGCTAAAACCATATAAACCTTGTATGACCATATGCTTCATTGTTTTTTAGTAAAGAATACAAAGAATACTGTGTGCTGCAACCCAACAAATCAGTTGACTCTCTAAACATGAACAGCTATCTTGAAGGCTAACTCCTCCTCCATTTTCACAGCTACTAAGCTTGACACTAAACTAAAGCTAAAATTAAAGCTAAATTTTAACACGCTGCGATCTCTCTCTGTTAACACAGCAACGCTAACCACTTTTTCTGACTTTCCACCGGAGGATGAAAATGACCCATAACCTGACCTATTAAGTTGCGTAACATGCTATTGTTACCCAATATTTCACCAAATCACAGATTATTATTTTCCTATGTTATAAACTAAATAAATTGTGCCACAGCAGGTAAACACGTTGCTTCCCTTGCTTTGAGTCACATTCCTAATGTTTAAGCCAAGTTGTGTTGCTTTTCATATTAACCTGTGACTGTTACTGGGTTTAGATGAATGACCAGCAAGGCCAAATGTGAGAAGTCCTGTGCATTGTGTACTGTACTTGCAAAATAAACAGCTGGTGGCAAATAAAACTTGAGGGCACAAAGACCTTTTGGAAAGGATTTTATGACCCAAAGTTGACCTTGTAAACAAAGACTTTAATGTCAACCTGTCAGCCAACAAGCAGACATGATCTGATACGTTAGACAGAATAATGATAAAGAGACAGATGATTGGCTGATATTTGTCCTCTGTTTTTTTTTTTTTTTTTTTTTTAAACATATAAATGATGCAGCACTCAGAGATTGTACACTGGGCGACTGTCCGGGTCAGACTGCAGTGAAATCATGGTACGTTGCTGGAGTACCACCCCTTTTGTGGCGATAGCTTTGCTAGGCTGCTTATTTGGGACTCATGTAGACGCTCAGTGGCAGGGGAAGCAGACCTTTCAATCTGCACCTCCTCCACCGCCTCCTCAGTACGCTAAGGTGCCACAGTACCAGCCTCCTCCACCTCCTCCTCCACCACCTCCTCCTCCACCACCAAAGGCTCCTCAGTACCCTAGACCGCCACAGTACCAGCCTCCTCCACCTCCTCCTCCTCCTCCACCACCAAAGGCTCCTCAGTACCCTAAGACGCCTCCGTACCAGCCTCTTCCACCTCCTCCGCCACCACCAAAGGCTCCTCAGTACCCTACACCGCCACAGTACCAGCCTCCTCCACCTCCTCCTCCTCCTCCTCCTCCACCACCAAAGGCTCCTCAGTACCCTAAGACGCCTCCGTACCAGCCTCTTCCAGCTCCTCCGCCACCACCAAAGGCTCCTCAGTACCCTAGACCGCCACAGTACCAGCCTCCTCCACCTCCTCCTCCTCCTCCTCCTCCACCACAAAAGGCTCCTCAGTACCCTAAGACGCCTCCGTACCAGCCTCTTCCAGCTCCTCCGCCACCACCAAAGGCTCCTCAGTACCCTAGACCGCCACAGTACCAGCCTCCTCCACCTCCTCCTCCTCCTCCTCCTCCACCACCAAAGGCTCCTCAGTACCCTAAGACGCCTCCGTACCAGCCTCTTCCAGCTCCTCCGCCACCACCAAAGGCTCCTCAGTACCCTAGACCGCCACAGTACCAGCCTCCTCCACCTCCTCCTCAAGCACCAAAGGCTCCTCAGTACCCTAAGACGCCTCCGTACCAGCCTCTTCCAGCTCCTCCGCCACCACCAAAGGCTCCTCAGTACCCTAGACCACCACAGTACCAGCCGCCTCCACCACCACCACCACCACCACCGAAGTATCCAAAAAGGCCAGAGACCCGACCTCAAACCTTGCCACCTCAAGCTCCAGGGTTTACTGGTTATCCTCGATCATATCAACATCCTCAGGAACCCCAACCTCCTCCACCAAAGCCCCCGCAGCGGACCAGCCCCCCAATTTTTGAGAGCTGTGATGTAGAAGGGAGCAGGAGAGTCCCATGTGGAGCTCCTGATATTTCGGCTGGTGAATGTGAAGCCATTAGCTGTTGCTTTGATGGTCGGCAGTGCTTCTTTGGAAGAGCAGGTGAGTTTCATGACCTGCTCATTATTCTGCAGGGATTTTGCTAATGGAGCCAAGAGGTCACCTAATTTTGTGGTCTTCACCAGAAGGAATTGTTAAAATCCCTTAAAGTTGTTTATCTATCTATCTAAAAGTTTGATGAATACAACTTCATGTTATGGTAATACTCACTGATACACCAATTTGCTAACTGAAATCTATTGGCAATAAATTGGACTGACTGTATATGTCCAACTGTTGCTTACTAAACAAAAATTTTATGGAAAACAAACAAACGTCTTAACTGATTGCTGGACTGGTACGGACATTTTGCCCTAAACACTGAATCCATTGATACCTGCTTTTGTCCCTACAGTGACAGTCCAGTGCACCAAGGACGCCCAGTTCATTGTTGTAGTAGCTAGAGATGTCACTCTACCCAACATTGACCTTGAGTCAATCACACTCTTGGGACAAGGTCAAGGCTGCACACATGTTGACTCCAATTCAGACTTTGCCATCTACCAGTTTCCTGTTACTTCCTGTGGTACCATCGTCACGGTAAGGCCTCGATTTCTTTTCAACAAATTTATTTAAATTTTTTTTAAATATTACTACTCCAGCTGCTAAATTCAGTCTTTTTGTAGGAGGAGCCTGGTGTTATAGTCTATGAGAACAGGATGACTTCCTCTTATGAAGTGCTGGTTGGACCATTAGGAGTCATTACCAGAGACAGCCACTATGAGTAGCTGATCCTTTTTGATCATCAGTTTTATATTATCAGAATAAAGGTCTGAACAAGCACACTAATACCATTTCTCTTTTCAGTGTCCTCTTCCAGTGTAGGTACATCGGTACCACTATTGAAACTCTGATTATAGAAGTAGCCCCATTAGATAATCCTCCTCTACCAGTTGCTGCTCTGGGACCTATTGCAGTACGAATGAGGTTGGCCAATGGTGAATGCAATACAAAGGGTTGCAATGAAGGTAAGCACAGGTCGACTTGGCCGAGGTGCTCTGTTTGTAGATCATTTCGTAATGTTGGCTGTCATAATAACTGGTGTCTCTGCTTTCACAGTGGAAGCAGCATTTACCTCCTACTATACGGAGGCAGACTACCCTGTGATCAAAGAACTGAGGGCTTCTGTGTATGTGGAGGTTGAGCTCCTTGAAATGACAGATCCAGCACTTGTCCTGACTCTCGGCCGCTGTTGGACAACAACAACCCACAATCCTCACAGCATCCCCCAGTGGAATATACTGACGAACGGGTAATACTTCTTTACACCATCTTGTTTGTGTTTAATTATTCTCAGATTTTATGGATTTGTCTGCTGACACAGACAGTGTAATTCATTTGATATGAAAGACTAAAAAAATGAAATGTATGCCAATTTTCTCTCCATCCAGATGTCCATACAGGGATGATCGTTACTTGTCTGCACTGGTTCCTGTCACTGGTGTCGACCTCCCAGGTCGCTACAGACGTTTCCTTTTCAAAATGTTTACCTTTGTGGATCCTGCTTCATTGGAGCCCCTGAGGGAATATGTAATATATACACACATATACAGTATATTAATTGATATTACATTGCTGCATCACATATTGTCGTATTTATAACACTGTTTTCTTTCCCCAGGTGTACATTCACTGTAGTACAGCTGTGTGTGCTGGCGGTAACTGTGAACCATCATGCTACAGGAATAGTAAGAGATGAATTTATATTATACACTTAAAGTGTAAAATTCTGAAGCGACATGTTCATAAATCTGTCTGTCTGACTGCAGAGAGAGATCTCGATGCCGTGGTCCAGAGAAAGGAAGAACCGAAGGTTGTGGTTTCTTTTGGACCAGTGATCATGGCCGCCCCTGAGGAGCAACAGGCTGAAGAATAGGGCTGAGAACATTTTGAAAAAATATTCGGAACATAGTACAGTTCTTAGTTGTATGAAATTAAACTGTCAATGTACGTATTTGTACATTTTGCAAATAGGCCCAGGATAACAAGAAAAATGTGTGTGTTGTAAAAACCCAACTCGCAAAACGCTCATATTATAAAATTTAAATGAATAAATACATTGAAAGCTTACAAGGATCTGTTTCATGATATTATTCATAAGTCAGCAAGCTGCCATTTTAACTAGTAATGTTGGCTAGTGATATTTGAGTGCATTGCTTTGTAATAGAAGTGTTTCTGTTGTCAGTATTTGTTTACTCAAACAAGGCAAACAACATTACACACACATTTTTCAGTATCACTAAATTTAGCACAATACCACAACTAGCTACAGCACTGTATATGCACCATGGATTTACATCAGCTCTTGCAACAAAACATGCCTTAAAATGTTCATGCTTCTCAAATAAAGTATGTACGTGTGCATTTGTCTGCACTGAAGTACCTAATTATAGCAAAATCAATGTTATT
Organism: Chelon labrosus; assembly: GCF_963514085.1. Lineage (NCBI taxonomy): Eukaryota > Metazoa > Chordata > Actinopteri > Mugiliformes > Mugilidae > Chelon > Chelon labrosus. Next base: position 18,589,139 of record NC_140344.1, read on the forward strand.
CCAGGCGGCACGGTGGTGGGGTGGTTAGCACTGATGCCTCACAGCAAGAAGGTTCTGGGTAGCCCTGCTTTTATACGGGCGACCTGTCCAGGGTGTACCCCACCTCTCACCCAATGACAGCTGGGATAGGCTCCAGTCTAGGAGCATAGCCTGGAAAGGGATGACAGTCAGTTCTTTAAACCCGCATGAAACACAACACACTGATTGCAACTACTAAAATTACTTCTGTGGAATTTGTAAAATAACCTGCTGCTGGTATCAATACGGTGGAGGAATTATTAAACTACTGTGACGTGATATAATGGACACATATGGACACTAAAATGAAATGTTTTCCACCTGAGTGTATATTCGTCAGCCAACACACAGTGAAATAATAATTAAAACAAGGACAACAGAAAATTGGCATCAAAGTGCTGTTGAAAGGGCCAAATAAATAAAAGGGGTCACAATGACGCCTTTGTGGATACAATTATTTACATAAAAGTGGCAATTTCAAAGATTTTAACTTCAATAAATGTCTGTTAAATCACAGACACTCATGAGGAAATTGCATGAAAGTCTGTGCAAAGTTGGTGTCTGTGGAGACAGTCCCATGCAAAACCAGAGAAGGTAAACAGAGCTGACAGTGCACTGACTGACAATGTCATACAGGCAACTTATAACAATACGTACTGTGTGTAAAGTTGCCTTCAAACGGGGTTGTGTTTGAAAAGTCCATATGAAGGTTGCCCTCCTGTGATACACAAACCCTAGTTGTAAGGGTACACGTTGTTTGGTGAAGTTTTGAGAAACTAGAGCGGTGGAAGATAATAATAAGTTATATTGTGATTTAGTCGTATGGAGTTTTCTTTGTAATTTTATAATATGTTGGAAGGAAATGCTGACACTCCCATAGCCTCATTCGTTCATTATGCCTTTGCATTCCCTGCATTAAATCACAAAGTTGCTTGCTTGCTAAACTGTTTTAGACACAACCTGGGATTTCATGTCTGCTACCTTGTGAACTCCCAGCTTTTTGTGTACTTGAGCTCCCGTGACATCCGATGCCTTAAAATGGTTCAATTCAGTTCAGTTTTATTAATATAACATCAGTAACAATACAAATTGTCTCAAGACGCTTTAGGAAACCCGGCCAAGCCTGAACGTGATGGTGTCAAGGAAAAACTTTTTCATTCATTTTCGTTTTAACTGGAAGAAACCTTGAACAGAAACACACTCATATGGAGGGACCCATCTGCTTAAGGACTGCCGGGTAGAGACAGGAAAAGAGAGAGAAGATTGTAGCATGCGTATAAGAGGCTTCATAGGCAGGTTGAAGAATGATGCATTCAGGTAGGAGTAGATAACACCAGGATCACAAATAAGTAGTATGGAGCTCCTCAGGTCAGAAACACACAACTCCAGACGTAAACGCCGTATAAAAGGCCAGATCTGTATTTTCTCATTGTAAGTGGAAATCTTCTTTAGGTCAGAGTTCACAAACTCCACTACAAGTGTCATTGCCGTAAGGCTGCAATGAATTGCTGACATAAACACATAGATTTGCATAGAATACATTGACGTTTTGCAATGTTGGCTAAAAAAGCCCTAACCCAAGCGTCAAAAGGGAGAAAATTCATCAAACAAAGTCCCTGACGCTTGGGAGACACAATACTTTTATCATGCAGAGGGCTGTAATAGCACAAGTAACTCAAAGGAGTCGTCGTTGTATCCTCATCAGTTCTTTTTGAGAAATGAACTCAACAGAGACTTAAGAGTGGATGCTAATCGCTAGAATGACAGCGCTGCTTTTCAGTGCATGGTAAACAGATTGTTTCTGCACATATAGACCTTTAAAACTAAATGGCCTACACCAGTCAGCCACAACATTAAAATCACTAAAGTAAATAACACTGACTATCGTGTGACAACACAATGTTCTGTTGGGAAACGTTTGGATCTTTAATTTGTGTGGATGTTATTTAGAAATGCACCACCCACGTAGGCTAGATCCGACCAGACCAGACTCCCCCACCCCTTAACAATGACACTCCTTGGTGGCAGCAGCCATCCCCAGCAGGATGCAGCCTGACACAGGCAAACACACAAAAACATCCCACAGATACTTGATCAGTTTGGGATCTACTGAACTTGGAGGCCAGGTCAACACATTATGCTGTTTTTCACAATGTGTTGACCTGGCCTCCAAATTCACTCGATCCCAAACTGATCAAGTATCTGTGGGATGTACTGGAACAAGCCTGATCCACAGAGCCCCCTCCCCTCAACCCATAGGACCCAAAGGCCCGCACTAACAACATACTGTTGTCAGACACCACAGGACACCCTCAGAAGGTCCATGTCCATTCTCTGATGAGTCACAACTGTTTTGGAGGCACAAGGGAGACCTACACAATATTAGGAAGGTGGTCATAATGTTATGTTTGATGGGTGTAAATGTCTGTTAGAGTTACGCTTTAAGTGGATGATCAGTCGATTGAAAAATTAATCATTTGTTGCGCCCCCAGATTGCTGACGTTTAAAACCCCTAGCAGTTTAGTTTAGCGGACGCAACCTCCTCCACCACCAAAGGCTCCTCAGTACCTTCCCCCCACTGTGGAATAACTTAAAAGATTATATCTTATCTTAGTTTACATATAACAGTGTGCTTTTCACTGACAAAAGGTGGTATTGCCTGATGCACTGGATATTATCAGAGCTCAGGCTTATTTTGTTAACACGGTCCCATTCTGCTCATGAAAAATGATCTCAGTGAAACTCAAAAACGATCCTGTTTCGCCTGAAAGACGTCATGCTGAAGTTAAACCTTAGTCACCCAGTGCTGCTACAAAGTTAGCTTGTGCAAGCAGCAAGCAGTTTTTATCCCGTGTGACTATGTGTCATTATTGCAATATTATGTATATGTTTTGCGCACAGTATGTGTAAAGCACATGTGACTGATTTAATAGCTGATGATGACAAATGCAGAAAAGATCATTTTTTTCTCCTTTCAGAAACTAATATACAGTCTTGGTGTTATATTCTGGTTATGGACTTTTGTTTTACTCCTCCTCCTTGTTATTGTGCACTTGTTTTCACCTGTGTCTCCTTATCCTAGCCTTGTAGGTTCCTATTAGACCCTTAATCCTCTTTTTGTTGAAGCTTGTTATTTGTTATTAGAAACTTGCCACCCCTGTCCTACATTGGGGTCATTTCTAAGTTGAAACTGACAAGGTGGTTGTTATTTTTTCACTCATATCAAACCTGAGTAACAAATTGATTTTTCTCTGCACACATTACTTTATAATAAGCATGATCATTTTGTTACTAAATTAAATTTATATTGCACCTGAAAATATATATATATTGGACTCTCAGGGCTGACACAAATTCAGAGACTCCAGATTATTTTACCAACAAGTAATCAGCATCAATCCATGAATCAGTACCACAAAGCGTTCGGATTTTGAACAATAAAAACCAGTAGAATTGGCTTATTATCACCTAATTAGCACAGGATAACTGTAAAGTTAGTCTTCCAGATTAATCCACTGAATGAATTGCAAGTATTTCTAGACAGATATCTATCTATCTATCTATCTATCTATCTATCTATCTATCTATCTATCTATCTATCTATTATTAATCCCAAACTGGGAAATTTCACTGTTGCAGCAGCAATGTACAGGCATTCGGCATACATAAAATATAACAAAAAGCTAAAATAACATCACATTTTATTATCAGTATGAAAGACTTTTACCTTGTTCCTCCATAGCTGAGGTAGTTGTATAAAGCTGTATGTACGATTACAAAAGTCCTACTAGACTTACAGATGTATTTTCACTGCATAACCTTTGTAGCATGTTTGTCTTGTACTTAATTTGAACCAGTCTGTTGAAGAAACTCCTGCATGATTGTGTTTAAATGACAGTAGTATGAATAGGATCATGGTGTGTTGGAAGGCTGCATAAAAACATGGACAGACATTAGTTTGGGCTGAAGTGCATATTATGGAAAACCTATTTGCAATTTCAGATAAAAGATCAATGTGTTTGTCATTGTGTGCTAGCAAAATAAACATTTGGTGATAGATAAATCTTGAGGCTACAGAGACCTTTACAAAAGGTTTCTATGACCCAGTGTTGGATTTGTCAATAAATAATGTCAAAGTGTCGTCAAACACACTGACCTGATCTGATAAGACATATGATTCTACCCATATAGTTGAACCTGGATGATGTAAAAAAAAAAAAACAATTAAATAACACACCCTGAAGCAAGCTTTCACGTGGATAGTGGGGTGGGGTTTTTAAAACATCACGTGTAGGAACATATAAATGTGACAAGAGGCAGAAGTTGTGCACTTGGGGACAGTCCAGGTCAGACCAGCTGTGAAACCATGGCAAAGTGCTGGAGTGCCACCTCTTTGGTGGCAGTCGCTCTGCTAGGATGCTTAGTTTGGACAGAGGTAGAGGCTCAGGATTCACCTTGGCAGAAGCCTTCTAATCAATATCCACAGGTCCACCTACCTCCACCTCCTCCTCCACCACCACCAAAGGCTCCTCAGTACCCTAAGACACCACAGTACAGGCCCCGACCACCTCCTCTTCCACCACCAAAGGCTCCTCAGTACCCTAAGACGCCACAGTACAAGCCTCCTCCACCTCCTCCTCCACCACCAAAGGCTCCTCAGTACCCTGAGACGCCACAGTACAAGCCTCCTCCACCTCCTCTTCCACCACCAAAGGCTCCTCAGTACCCTGAGACGCCACAGTACAAGCCTCCTCCACCTCCTCTTCCACCACCAAAGGCTCCTCAGTACCCTGAGACGCCACAATACCAGCCTCCTCCACCTCAATACCCTTGGACGCCAAGTGTACCAAAGCAGCCTCCTGTTCAGAAATGTGAGGTGGCAAGACATGCAAGAGTACCATGTGGTGCCCCAGATATCTCTGCAGCTGGATGTGAGGCCATAGACTGTTGCTTTGACGGCCAACAGTGCCACTTTGGAAGAGCAGGTGGGTTTTTGAAACAGCTGCCCGTCTCCTTATTCACACAAAAAATGAACTTTTCACAGGCAGCTTTAGATTATTTGATTAAAATGTACCTTTCAAACTGTATGTTCAGTTGGTCGACAATATGCAATCTTTTAACCCACTGCCTGTTTTTTCTCCCTACAGTGACAGTCCAGTGCACCAAGGATGCCCAGTTCATTGTTGTAGTAGCTAGAGATGTCACTCTACCCAACATTGACCTTGAGTCAATCACACTCTTGGGACAAGGTCAAGGCTGCACACATGTTGACTCCAATTCAGACTTTGCCATCTACCAGTTTCCTGTTACTTCCTGTGGTACTCTCATCACGGTAAGGCCTCGATTTCTTTTCAACGAATAAGGTCAATTTTTTTTTTAAATATTACTACTCCAGCTGCTAAATTCAGTCTTTTTGTAGGAGGAGCCTGGTGTTATAGTCTATGAGAACAGGATGACTTCCGCTTATGAAGTACTGTTTGGACCATTGGGAGAAATTACCAGAGACAGCCACTATGAGTAGCTGATCCTTTTTGATCATCAGTTTTATATTATCAGAATAAAGGTCTGAACAAGCACAGTAATACCATTTCTCTTTTTCAGTGTCCTCTTCCAGTGTAGGTACATCGGTACCACTGTTGAAGCTCTGGTTATAGAAGTAGCCCCATTAGATAATCCTCCTCTCCCAGTCGCTGCTCCGGGACCTATTGCAGTACGAATGAGGTTGGCCAATGGGGAATGCAATACAAAGGGTTGCAATGAAGGTAAGCACAGGTCGACTTGGCCAAGGTGCTCTGTTTGTAGATCATTTCGTAATGTTGGCTGTCATAATAACTGGTGTCTCTGCTTTCACAGTGGAAGCAGCATTTACCTCCTACTATACGGAGGCAGACTACCCTGTGATCAAAGAACTGAGGGCTTCTGTGTATGTGGAGGTTGAGCTCCTTGAAATGACAGATCCAGCACTTGTCCTGACTCTCGGCCGCTGTTGGACAACAACAAACCCCTATCCTCACAGGTTTCCCCAGTGGGACATACTTACAGACGGGTAACTAAAATATCAGTCCACACTGTCCTGTTCATGATGACATGTTAGATTTTTGTGAAACTTTCACTGACATTACACAACGACAATTTGACGACGATTTGTAGTTAGATTGATTATACATTTTGAAGACAATCTTAGTATAGATATTCCAGAAATTAAAAAATACCTTCTTTTGAGATGACTTTATGTCTTGAGACCAAGATACTTTACATTGTTCTGTCACTTCTTTGTACTATGCAGATATCACACTGCTTCTAATTAAGTTATTATCTATTTAATACATTTTGATTATGTTATTTGTCAAAACATTTGCTGATACAATAATGCCGATAAGCTGATATTGGATGGTGCTTTGTGCCATGTTCGTGTATAATTAGGTTCCCTTTGACATTCAAGTGCCATTGCCTAAACTTAATTTTCTCTCCGTCCAGATGTCCATACAGGGATGATCGTTACTTGTCTGCACTGGTTCCAGTCACTGGTGTCAACCTCCCCGGTCGCTACAGACGTTTCCTTTTCAAAATGTTCACCTTCGTGGATCCCAGTTCATTTGAGCCCCTGAGAGAACACGTAATATATACACACACATATAGTAAATTAATTGATATTACACTGCTGCATCACATATTGTCGTATTTCTCTACCAACACTGTTTTCTTTGCACAGGTGTACGTTCACTGTAGTACAGCTGTGTGCGCTAGTGCGCCTGGCCGCAGCTGTGAACCATCATGCTACAGGAAAAGTAGGAGATGAATTTGTATTCTGCATCTACACAATTCAGAAACAACATTCTTAAATCTGACTGTGTTTTTCTGTGTGTCCGCAGAGAGACATGTCGATTTTGCAGAACAGGGAGAGGATAAGACAAAGACTGTGGTTTCTTCTGGACCAGTGGTCATGGTTGCCCCTGAGCAGTAAACACAGTCAAGCTCAAGAACAAGGCTGAGAACATCATTCAGTAGTATGAAACGGAAATGTCACATAATATGTTATAATGTACAAAAGAACATAAAGTGTGCTGCAGTAAGAAGGAAATGCATCTGAACTGAGTATTGTACACAAGATTTATATTAAAAGTATGTAAGTATATAAAAGTATTGTCTAAAGTATTATCTCTGGTGTGCTGTAACTACTTAATTTTTGTGTACAGTATATTTTTATTAATTGAAAATGACATGCCAAACCACAGGATGCATTGGCAGCAATATTTAGTTATAGGCTTTAGAATGATTCATCTAAAACAAATCAATATACAGTAAACATGTCAATAAATATTCACTGTAAATAAGTACGTGTTGTAATCTTAGATCAAGTGTTTATAAATTATACACATATTGTATCTCTCAGCAAACATATCTGTAAATGAAGCCTTCACTACTAAAGTGAAATTTTGTTTACTTCTGATTATCTTAAAGTTAATTTGCTAAAGTTTTATTTTATGTGAACTTGGTATTGTTATATTTAGTATTTTAAACATGTAGAATTTTACTTCACTAATTCAAATAAATTCACTATGCAAAATAAAAAAAAAACTCAAATATCATTCATTTTAATGTCAATTGTTAAATCATTACTTAAGTGAATATTTTTGAGGTATACAAGTATCTTCCAATAAATATTTATCGTTTTTTTGGAAACATATTCTTATAAACTAGAAGTCTGACATCTACAGCTACATTAAGGTAATACAGTTAATACACTAAAATCAAGGTTGTTTTTTTTTGTTGAAGACTCTTAAATTACAATAAAAGCCTGACCAACCTACTTGAGTGTTAAGCCACTTAAAACAATAAAATCTATTCTACAAAATTACAAACAAAGATATCGAACAGGTCCTGGAATCAAACATCTGCAGAAATTTCTAGACAAATAAACTGATTAATTCGAGCGTGAGTTCCTCACAGCAGTTTTAGATTAGGACTCATTTTGTAACAGACAAAGCATAAAACTTGAACAAGTTCAGTTGTTTTATTTAAACAGATTTTGAATATAACGTTGACATTTTTCAATAGTTTCAAACGTCCTGCAACACTGGTATAACAAAAGCTCTGAAACCTTAGTCCTGTACGATACAAGGCTGAGTTGACTGGTACTTAACAGTTAAAGGCAGAGTAAAACAAAACAAAACAAACAAAAACATTGCAAAATAAAACATGCACCTTTACAGGTTTTCAACTTAAACATGGCCCTGACAATTGAAATTCAGAATAATGTCAAGAAATCCAAACATCAGATATCTACTACACAACAGTAAACACAAAGAAAAGGAGATTTTGGAAACATTAAAGTTGCGAACTTGGTTTTGTGCAGTACAGCAGAAATGTACGCCATAATGAAGCTTCTGTGTGGGAGGACATCTGACAGAACTTTGTCAAAGGAGTGTTAAATATAAACATGGGAAAAAGGTTTATTGCCATCAATACCTGACACAATGATTGTTGTGGAACAAAAGCAGGGCTCAACTTCCACAGATCGGAGAACGTAACCACCAGACAGTGATTTGAAACGGTCACAAAAATCCGCTGGTGAAATACAATGGCCAGCACATAGTTTAGATATTAAACCGGACTTTTAATATCACTTCTTTGATCAGGATGTATCAAACAAATATGATTAACTGAAGAGGAATGAATGGAAATCATACTGTGGACACATCCAGATCCATACAAGTGTTTGTCCGATGACATTGAAATACTTCCACTCCCCAAGACGCACCTCGTTGTCAGTTTTAGATCACCACTGATCACTGATTGTCTTGCAAGTGAAATTTAACTTCTGTGCTGTTTTTCTTTAATACTAAAGTTAACTCATGTGACAAATACAAGGGTTTACAGGTGAAACGGTGTCGCGCCGTATTACCAAAACTCTTGAATATGTGAAGAACTTTCAGGCACAAGTGACTGTGCAATCCTTATGTTGTTGCTTTATACATTTTTGCTATGTAAGAATGTCGATTTACAGTCACATAAAAAGCAGAAACTAAAGAAAAAAAGCACAGAACCAACACCAAAATGTGAATTTCGAGTCCTTAGTTGCTCTTTTCCCGCTCATGAATGTTAAAACAGCCAACTACATTGCAATCCATACACTTCAGTTGTGTTTGTCCGCTGTGCTCCTCAGTCAGACTTGTCCTTCTTTTTGCCTCCCCCTATGGGGACTTTGCTGACGACTGCAGAGCCAACGGCCGTCACTCCTCCAGCTACAGCGCACACTCCCCCTTTCACAAGCCCCACTCCCATCGCAGGCACAGCGGCTACGGAGCTAACAGCCGTCTTGGTGAGGTCCAGACTCTTTCCTCCTATCCAGGTCACACCACCCACCGTCGCTCCTAAGGCCCCCTTGGTGGCACCGTACAAACCCCCCGCCAACCTGCCGAACATGCCTGGTTGTGTCTGTGGGTGGTCCTTGTTATTGTCTGATTTAAAACAACAAATAAAACATTTAAACATTTGATATGTAGATGCCAAAGACAATTAAATGAAGGCTAGTTATATTATGAGTTAATCTTCCAGTTGACCCTTTGTTGGCCTTCTGATTGGCTGGCTGAAAACCAACCAGAGGGTTCCTACCCTTTGTCCTAACTTCTTATGCGAGTACCAAGTACCAGTATGTTTCTGCTCGAGGTCAGTAACAAGCTGGAAGTCAATCTGACTTTCTACATATTGTGTTTTGCTAGCAGAAGGAAACTCTGTGCTCCAGGAGCAAGCATTGTCTTCAAAACACTGTCCATATCACCCTCTGACCTGTGAGTGTAAAGGTCTTAATTGTATTTACACAAAGGATGCAAAGGGAAAAAAGCCTGTCTCTTATATTGACTCTGTGTCAGGAGGTCTATAAAGTGTAAAACTGTCTTTGGTAAAGACCAAGTCTGAACCAACCCAACCCATCAAATGTGCACATTTGAACAAAACTGCAGTACTGCATGGACGGCTAATCACTGAGTAAAAACCACAACTAGCTAAGCACCGCACTCCATTGTGATCACAGAAACGTGTCACTGTTGACGGACATTTGCAACAACACTTACCTGTAGCTACTGGCTCATCTGTGAGGTATGCAGGCATGTCCTCAGGCACCTGCTCCGCCTGACTCATGTCTCTGGAAACATAAATAACACAATTACCAAGAAGACACTCGTAACAGAAGTAAGTAATGACGAGTTGAGATTCTGTCTAATAGTATAACGCTGCTATCCCAAGTCGGTTTTCTTAAAGATGTATTGGATGACATTTTTTTTGAGTGTTTTTTCTTGTAGTAATCAAAGGGCAGCAAGTTTTAGTGATAACAACTTACAGGGGACATCCTACAGGGAAAGGTTTACCGGCGTAACAGTGTGCAAATAAAATAAAGGAGCTTGCTTTGGGTGTGCTGCTCAAACTAAAACAAGGCAGACCTGTTCAAGTCTGCCAAACAGCTGGACGACATGTTAAAATACAAAAGGCAAGGAGAGCAAACTTGAGCAACTTATGCTGAAAGTATAGCATAGAATTAATAATAGATATGTTTTAGGAGACTAAACAAATTAACTCCACACTGAAGCTTGACGTTTTAATTTGATGTGGAACCACTGTGTGATATTTAAAAAGTTACGGCCTCTTTGGTTAACTGTACATAACATAAAACAAGACAGTTATTCAGTCACAGTGTGTACTTATTTTTAGATTAAGATAAGGAACTGTTGCTCAGGAAGCTGCTGACTTATGAGTTAACAACATTACTCCTCCTGTTTAAAATACATCATAAAACTGGCTAACAAGTGTGTAGCATAGCGTAACATTATGCTAGGTAGCGTACCTGCAGTATTGTTAATTTTAGCCACGGTTAGCACACAAACCAGGCAGCTTTAGGTGCTTTGATATTAAAAGTTCTGAATTTTTTTTATAAATTCCTGCGTAATCCAACGAAAATGTGTGATTTTTAAACGCGCTCATGGTGGTGTTTGTGATGTTTCCGCCTGCCTGTGTGGTTATTTGAACGCCACACGAAGCTTATTTTGAATTTTGTAGCTCGTGCGTCTCGTCCCTAAACACCACTTTTAACGGTTTTTTAACGGCTAACTGTCGACTTGTGTCTGCGTTAGCTTCAAACTATCCATCCCGCTGAATCTAAAACTCGAATAAGTATGATTTGGAGCTGGCGTTTAGGGTAATTTTGCTATGTTTTTCCCCTGTAAGTGACGCTGAGGGTTCTGCAGAAGTTTCCATAACTGACAGTCGTTACATAAACGGAAGCCTAACTAGCTAATTTAGCACTTACCTTGCTTTAACGTTAGCTAGCAGACAGATCCAATGTGGTGTTGATTTAAAACTGAACTGAACACGTTTATTTTTAGCTTCAAAAGCCTGTGGCTATGTGGCTGCTGATGGTGAAGCTGACTCGCGTCTATATCTCTGACTGTTTTTTGGGAGGAGGACCTCAGTCTCCACCCATAAAAACACACACACACAGAGGTACATATTGTCCAGAGACGGGAGCTCCTGCTACAGCGTTTACAAAAACACACACAAATATGTGTGGGAGAATAAAAACTTTAATGTTTCAGTTCAGTTTATGAAATTAAATGATGACAACTGTGAAGCAAAGGCGCTTTAAACACCAAATACTGTTTTTTAACTACCAGGGTGGCTTACTAATATCAATAATACAGGTATTTTGTTTTTACATTTTATATATTTTTTTATTTTTGTGATGATCAGAAACACACATGTCGCTTCGTGTTTGTTTGTTTGTTTGTTTACCATGTTCAGAGCATCAAGATGTAACTTTTTGATTGGCGGGAGAGGACGCTGATCCAAAACTGTCCCAGACCGTCCCCTCTTCTCAAGGCGGAAGTTACGTACATGTCTGACTGACAGGCTCTGGTATCATAGATCGTCTCTTGTCAACAGAAGTCCTTCTCCCCTTCAAAGCAGGATGGTAATCCAGCCCACAGTTTTATGGCCAGTGTCAGTAGGTTTGATTGTTACAGTTTTTCTCAATTGCTAAAACACAGTTTCTGAAATCTTGCTCCATTTTCTCAAAACCTTAAACACAAAACCTCAGCTTCAAGCACGATTTACAAAACCTCTGACTCCTCTTGCAAAATGAAACTTTGGCCTCAAAACAGTTTTACGTGTGCCCAAAATGAAACTTTGGCCTCAAAACAGTTTTACCTGTGCTCAAAATCAAACACTGCTCTCAAATAATAAACAAATTGCTCAAAATGACATACACTATCAAGCAGTCAGTAAACAATACACCAAAAAATAGAAAACACATTGTTCAAAACATATAGTTCTCAGGGAGAAGTACATTTTTAATCTCAAAACAAATTTCATATGTTTCTGTCATTATACAAAAAGCTCAAAATTGATCAGAAATTACTGTTTTGCTCTTTGCATTTTTTTTTTTGTTCTTCCTCCTTCTTGTACCCTTATTTTTACAGTGCTGTACCCTGCATCTCAAAAACTTCATCTCTGTGATACTGTAATTCTTGTTCTTTGATGATATGAACCTGTAACCAGTCGAAATCTATTGAGCAGTCAGTACTGAAAACAAAAGGAAAGCACAATGTTCAGGGCCATACAATTTGTTTATTGTACAATATACAGCCAACAACATGGTCTATGATTGTTGCTTGAATTTCATTGGATATTTCCACTCTTTGTCTTCCTCTTCCTCTTCCTCTTCGTCCTCCTCTTTCTCTTTCTTGCCCTCCTCCTCTTTCTCCTCGTCCCCCACCTCGCATACGCACTCGTCCTCGTCCTCTCACATAAATTCTTCTGTCCATTCTCACACTTTCCCATTCCCACCTTCAACAACCTGTTTGCTCTCTGAACTGGCTTATATTGGTTGTCACATCATTTGAAAGAAGTGAAATCAATTTTGACTGATTGTGTTCAATCAATGACATTTCTGCTCTCTTTATATGTAATTGTTGCCACTTGTGTTTACTAGTATGGATGACATGCGCATTAGAGTGCAGAATGTGTTTTAAGAATGAGAATGTGTTTAGAGTTTTGCTAAACCATGTGAAATGGTTTAAGGTATTGACAACAGACTGAACAGTTAGCTTAATGAGTTCAAGCAACTGAGAACTTCCTTCAGCCAATGGATTTTAGTGTTTTAGCAACTGAGAAAAACTGTAATCAAGGAACTTACATACAGCCAGCCCTGCATTATTTCTTGCTGTTGCTTCCCTTTTCCAGATATTACACTGAAATACACATTGCCAGTCACTAGTGAAAACAAATGCATTCTAATATAACAGTCCTGCAATAAAACCCCCTTCAAGATGGTTGTAATGTTCAGTTTACGTTGAAACAGCTAAAAAAATATTGAACTGTATCATAATTTGTATGATAACCCCATATTACACCACTAACTTAACGCAGCCACTACTTATAAAATGTATGCACTGCTCTCTACCACCAACAGTGTACATATGTAATCTGCCTATATTCAAATGTTTCCATCCAACGTCAATAAACATATAACATATAATCTTTTTAGACATTACTCCCACTGTCAACCATTAACATGCACTTCACAGTCTGTAAATATCATGTAAACAACCTGTCAACTCTGCACATTCTGCACATAACACACAGTGTAAATACTTCTCCATCTGTGTAGATACTGCAGGACATAGCACCACTTAAACTCTATTAATGTCACCTCTGTACATATCTGCACTTACTATAAATAATATCTTCTTTGCACTTCTGGTTAGATGCTCACTCTATTGCATTGTCACTTGTACGTGTACTGTGCACAATAACAAAGTTTAATCTAAACTAGTTATGGAGGATATAGGTTGTGGTGCTTTTTAAACTGTATTAAATTGAACACTTTCTGTTCGGTACAACACAATCCAGTTGAATGGTATTACAAACTACAGCCTTCAAATCGTTATATAAAAATCTCTAACAGTTATTTTATATAAATGCTGAACACCATAATCATCATGAAGCTAAGATTCACTCCAGGACTGTTATATTAGAATGCATTAATTACCACTAGTGTACCTAATTAACTGGCTGGTGACTATAACATGCTTGTGTAATGAAAACATACTATAAAAAACATCTATATGTGTAATATAATTATTGTCTGCCTTACAATCATCGACTCAGTTATGATTAAATGTATACATTTATGAGTGTTATTGTTTTCATCGATGGAAAAAATCAGCCTTTGCTCGTCATCCCTGAGCTCATTACATTCCCTTTGCGGTGTATCAAACCTTTAGTCTGTAGACACACTGTTGTTCATCCCCAGCACCCAGACACTGATGACATTTCTAAGAGGACACTCGCTGTATCTTGCCTCTTCTCTAGAAATAACTGCAGTGATCTGGCTGCTATCTTAATGAGACGGCTGCTAAGAGGCCTCTGGTATGTTGAAATACTGACCCACATTTTGGTTCACAGGACATTTTGACTGCAGTGTGTCCCAGAAAAGTGATGTTTCTCTGAAGTCACCAAAGTCTGGACTAACATATCTTAAAGGTGAGTAGACTATTAACACGGTTACTTATTTACTGTAGTAGTTTAATGTGCAAATAACACATGAACTGTTTCCCCATAGATTTGATTTAAAGGCTCGTAATACATCGCTGCTCAGCAAAGGTCTTTCATTTCTATAACAACATTGTTCTCATCAGGTGAATCACTGGAAAGTATTCAGAAAGAAAAAAAAGTAATTTAGTTATAGATCTCTGGTTAATCTGATATTTGAACAACTGAAAAAAAGAAGCAAAGACTTGAACAGAGCCTTTAATTTAATTTGGCCCAGTGGATAGGTGGATAAAGTTTGCTTGAAAGTCAGCAGCTTTTGGCTAATAAGTTTATAGCGCCACCATCTGGGAAAAGTAGTGTAATTTCAGTTGGCAGCAGCAAAAAAAATATGTATATTATGTCTAATAAATTTTCCTAAATTAATATAATTTTCCACATTTGAATTATTGACATGATGCATCCTAATATATATAATAAATAAAATGTTTCTATTATTTTGTCCTCTAGTCCACCGCTGCTCGAAACCGGAAACAAACAGCGTCACGTGACTCCGGGTCTGTTTCCCGCCTGTATTCGTAATAACTTATTTAGTAGCCGGAAACAGCAGCAGAGTGACAGCTCCCGCTTGTAGTAAGGCACAGTCTGCGTCCAGATTTATTTGGCTGCATTTTTAGAAAGAACCAGACGCCTCATATCATATTAAATCAGACTTGACTGCAGCAGCCGGTGGATTTTAAACTAAGATTTTATCGTGGAAGAAGCTCAGCTGGTTTCCTTTCTGATGTAACATCCCCGAGTGGCCCGGCAAAGTCTGAAGTCTGTCGTCGCCGTGTGTTCATCATCCAGAGGCGGAAAGAAACAGGTAGATAAACGACAGTGCAGTAAAAAAAATAACCTCATTAATGGCATTATTGCTAATTATCAGTGGGCTTCCCTCTTTAAAAGTCTACCCTGCAGCAGGGAGCTAATTCAGCTCAAACGCTTTTTAAACAAAGCTGCCATGATGCTAATATTTCGTTATTTCACATTAAATTGGATATAACGAGTCCATGTGCCTTTCCAGGTAATTTGCCATCTGGCGTGTGCTTCATGCTACAGTAGTCAATGAAGAAACCAGACTGTTTCTCCTTTAACATTGAAAAGCTGCTGTGTATGAGCTCCTGCACGTTTGACAGTTTGACACTAGAGGGCTGTTTTCAAAGTGACACTGTTCAGTTTATGTTGAAACGCCACCAGAAAGATCCTTAATTAAACCATGTGATCATTGTGGAGGATGTAGTTCGTGTGTGTTTACACAGTGTTGAATTAAACGGTATTAAATGGTACAACACAGTGCAATTCAATAGTAGCACAAACCACAGCCTTCAAAATGAAAACACCTGAATTATTTTAGACAAATGCTGAATACCATAACCTTCATGATGAAGTGAAGGACTTATATTAGAATTAGTTAGTGCACCTAATGAACTTGCAAGTGAGCATATATAATCATTAATCTGGATTGTAGTAGTTATAAACTTTAGATGAAATGGTGTACCCTTTATTTATCAAAAAAATCAGTGTCACAGTGCTGCCATAAAAATGCCAAATGTTATATATATTAAGGTATTTAGTCTATTTAGTAGGCTACTTTATTTTACATCTACAGTATTGTCAAGAGTGATAAAAAACAAAAAAAAACAAACGTGTGGAACAAGTAAAGTCCCAGGTGCACATGGTCTTCTACACACACACTGACTGTGTGGTCTTTTTGAATTACTTTCTCTAATTAAAATGTATGAACTGCTTTAAAATAACACTCTGCTGCTCAGTTTGCTGCCATATACAACAGAAAAAAGCATTTATAGTCGGTGCACACAGGAAGGGAAAGATGCTTACATTGTGTAATTGAAAGTATTCCTTCTTGTGCCATATGTGTCCTTATGTCCTAGCCCTACTGATGCTAAAACCAATGGCAAAATATTGATTATGTTGACAGTAACCTATGTGACCTACGAGACATTGAACGTTTTCTAAAATGGACTGATGGCTTCCTTGTGTAATAAGCAACAGGTTCCAGCAGGTAGCAGTGTAACCTCACTGAGAACTGATGCAGGGAACAGTTTACATATTAATCAATTAATTCAATTAGTTACTTAATTTTAGTCGTTCGTAAAGACATCGCTTCTCAAATGTGAGGAGTTATCACTAGCTCTGATTTGTTTTATTTATTGGTAAATGGCTTTTAAGTTTGGAGCAATCAGTCAGAATTCATTCTTGTTTTGTAATTTCCTTCATTTTATTGCATTTTAATAGACTAAATAAATAGATATTATGTTAATTGAAATAGTGATCTTATTAATTGGATAGCTTTTATCATTTCCTTCCAAGTTGCTTGCTTTGAATGTCCAATATATAAGTAATGGCGTTTCATTTCATTTCAAAGAGCGGTGCATAGTGGACATACCGTTTCAAATGGGATGTCTTGAAACTGTTTTCACGTCCTGAACGTTTACAGAAGTTTTGTTGACGGCTGATTGGTTCTTAATTTAGGTCCAGTTCGTCTTCGGAGACGAACCGGGCAAGAGTCATTACTTACCCATGGACCCACTGTGCAAATTTAGCTCTCCACCACCCACCTTCCTTTCTGTGTGAGCAAACAATACATTAACACAAATTAGGACTTGCTGCTTTGTGTCAATTGAGAGTCCAACAAAGATGCTACACAGAGTGATATGTCATTAGTGAGCAGGTGGGGAGGGAGAACACTGAGCCGCTGCCTCTCCAACTAAGTAATGAAGAGGTTTCCATGGTGACTAGGCTGCCATTGCCGTCCCTGTGTCGGCGAGGGGGGGGGAGCAGAGAGATCAAAGTCGGCCATCCTCAACTTGCCTGTAAGTGGAGGGTTAAATGGTGGGGTTGCAGGGAAAAAGCCCCTCATTAAACTTAACCAAATCTCATTTAAGACGCAGACGACACGTTACTCGGGGGCACCGCGTTGAGGTTGTAACCACTCATCTTGTCGGATGAAACGTTAAGAACATATTGGTTGGTTGATTTGGAGTCTAAAGAGCTGCACGCATCTGTATCTGTGTATCGATAGCTGCTCACAAAGTAGAAATGATCGTACTATCGCTTTGGCTTGTCTGCGTTTTCTTTTGTTTTCTTTTCGACAACTTGGCGGTAATTGTTCAGCTGCGGGTGCTGTCTCTCTTTGCTTCTCTGGGCTGGTGTTTGTGGCCTTTGGTGTCATCCCGTGATGTTTTAAAAAGGATTATCAATCAGCTTGACTTTTTTTTTTTGTGATCACTGATGTGTTGGCGGTGTTGTTGTGGGACGTCCCTAATTAGATAAACTGTAACCCTCATGTGAGCAGCTACTCTCCTGGTGGTCCGGTACTGGGACACACTGGGCTCAGATTTTCGACTAGGGAGAGCAAGTATTGTGAAAGGCAGAGCAAGGGAGGGGCTCTCAAATCCTTTTAAAGCCTTTTGTCATTTATACAGGGATTTATTTGTCATCAAAGAAGAATAATGGCACCTGTGCCCCATTTAGGCCATTATCGGATGGAGAAGTGAATATTTAAAACGCTGAAAGGCGGTGTGATCTCATAAAAATAACCAATTAGTTTCAGACTGTTGTTGAAGTGTCCGAATTGTTCATTTCACTCTGTCGTCAAGTGCAACTTTTCCAGACGAGACTGCGCCGTGAGAGGTTGTGATCATGTTGACGTGTCATGTGCTGCTACGCTTCACCAACCTAATAACTCGGGCGCTGATTTATTGCCTGTACTCAAGCAGTGGGTTTCTGAGGGGGGGGGGTCCAGACAAAAGCAGGGACCCTCGGCCTCCTGCTGTTTTTAATAGTTCTTTAGGATGTGCAGAGGGGGAAACAAACTATATAGTAATGTGAGGGCTCCAGCCTCTAAGGAAGAAAAGTAACTGGAGATTGTGTGACTAAAACGAAAAGCACTGAGAGGATGTGAGATTCCAAAAGTTTCAGCTTGTGTTAGCAACGCCATGTTGCCGCTCTGCAAACCTCCAGAGCCACCTCTCCTCCTCTCCATCCCCTCCGGAGGGCGATAAGGTGCTTCTGGAGAAAAAGTGTGTCTTATCTTCCTGCTGCCCCCTGAAACAGTCATGTTTTATGGGTTGTAGCTCCTTTGTTTTCCTGTTCGCCCCATCTCCCTGATCACTCACACTCATCCCTCATGGTAGTTGTTTGAAGGCCTAGAATAGCTTTAGAGGAGAAGCGCCCCCCCTCCTCTTATACTCCTCTGCTCCTGCTTTATTGAATCCCGCCTCCGTATCATTTATCTCTTCACACACACCCCCCCCTCCTCCCCGTTTTCTCTCAGTCCGCAGGGGCCGTTAGGGGGCATCCTCTTTTCTCTCCCAGCTGGGTTTGTTGACACACAGTCAATCTACGCTTCTCTTTCACCTCTGCCACCCCTCTTTTTAACTCTCATCCCCCACTTCTCAGCTCTACCCTCCGCTTAGCCTGAACAGTAAAGCTGCCACAGCTGTGGACTGTATTAGCATAGCTGCTGAGGAGCAGAGTGTGTGTGTGGGGGGGGTGGGGGGCACTAAATATATTGCGGCCATTACCTTTTGTTCAACAGTTGACGGGTTTTAAAACATTTCAGCTTCTCTCTGTGCAAAGGCACTAAAGAGAATAGGATGGGACAATGATTTCAGTGTAACAGCTTTTTAAATATGGGACACTGAACATTTAGAATCAAGACATGCACTGTTAAGAAAATAAAATGTTTTTTTTTTTTTCTGCGATTCAGCAAATCTCGCTTTGAGCTGGTGACACGGAGGAAAATAAACTTTAAATACAGTGACTGATGTCTCGTCTTGTTCTCTTTTCCTGCTGTTAACAGGTGTTGGAATGAACAAGTCCAGGTCCAGCTGGAATAAAAAAGCCCCCCAGCCTCCAGTCACCAGATTAACCCGCAGCTCCAGCTCCCAGGCCAGACACCCCAACCCCACAGAGCCCCAGGACTCTGTCCCGGGCCCGTATGGAAAACAGCGAAGGAAGCAGGCAGACTCGGCTCTGGCCCAGGACCTCAGCCAGATGAGTGTGAGCGGGCAGGACATTTTATCTGCAAGGTGAGGACAGGGTTTATACTACTATATTATAAATGTAAGGAAAAGGCCGGAGCAATATATTAAAATAAAAACATTTACATTTGTATACAGACGGTATATATATTTTTTAGATATGTTGGTGCAGGTTTTAATCACTAAAATGAAAATGACTGGTTTCATTTATCACTACACTGGACAGAAACTGCATTAAAGATAAAACCCTCCCCCCTTTCCTTTTAAAACAGCACTAGTGGAGTTTATACTTCTGTGGGACAAAGACACCGTAACCTGCGCTTGTCAGTCTGGCTCGCTCTGTAAAAACGCCACCCAGCATTTTACATTTCTGGGGAGGTGCACATCAGTTACAGAGCTAGGGTCTGCGTTGTCGCCGTAGCCTCTGCGTCAACTTAACGCAGAAGGCTAAACCGCCTATTAGTCTCTGACTGACAGATGTTGAGATCAGAGTTCTGTAGAAGTCCGACCGTCTGCTCTGCTGCAAGACTCTCTGCTCCTCTAGTGCTGGAAAATAGTTCTTTATGACTCAGGCTGTACTTCTTGAAAGATAAAAATCACATAAACTATGTAATATGAAAAAATGTTGGTGATATGTCTGTATAAAGAGTTTTTTTCTTTTTGTTTTGTCTTGTTTCTACAGTAAAGTAGAAGTTGGCAGTGATCCTGTGCAGTCAGGTCAGTCCTCCGAGTCCAGATCTGATCAGGGTAGTCCGTCTACATTTGCTGCCAAGTCATCGCCCCGCAGCGGCCTAGCCTCCGTAGTTCGACTGGTGAAGCTCGGCCGCTGCAAGAACGTGGTGGTGGTGGCTGGAGCAGGAATCAGCACAGCAAGTGGTATCCCAGACTTCAGGTTTGTACTCTCTGCAATGCCACCTTTCTCTCTCTACTGGTGTATGAATCAGCATGTTTACTTTGTTTATAACCCAAGGGTAAAGCTGTGAAGTGGTTGTAGAAACTACGTACATAATAGTTCTGGCCTCCTGCCCAAATGTGCACCTTCACTTTCTTCAGGACTCCAGGAACGGGTCTTTACGCCAACGTGGAGAAATACAACATCCCTTACCCGGAAGCCATTTTCAACATTGACTACTTCTCCAACGACCCGCAGCCTTTCTTCTCCTTGGCCAAGGCTCTGTATCCCGGCAGCCACCGCCCCAACTACATACACTACTTCATCCGCATGCTTCATCACAAAGGCCTGCTGCTCCGACTGTACACCCAGAACATAGATGGACTGGAGAAATGTGAGAACTTAAAGGAATGCATTGAATACATTTACTTTTTGTCTTTAAAAAGAAACAAGATACAGTAGCAAAGCTGACATAGGAGGATGCAACGTGTGTTGTTTCAGAGCGTACCAGTGGTATACCAAGACTCTTTAGTGTTAGATTTCCATTAATGTTGCTAATGTTTTGTTTCCCTGAATGTATATCCTTTGCTCTTGATGTCCATCATAATATTCAACAACCTTCTTCACAGTGTGTGGCATCCCAGATGACAAACTTGTGGAGGCTCACGGTAGTTTTGCTACAGCGTCCTGTCACCTGTGCTACACTCCGTATCCCGCTGAGGAGGCTAAGGTACGATGTCCGAAGCTAGTCAGACATCCTAATTCGCTGTATTTGATGGCACACTAATGTTTTCTGCATTTATTTATTTTACAGTTTGCCATAATGAATGGCAACGTCCCCATATGCACTTTCTGCTCTGCAACAGTCAAACCCGATGTTGTGTTTTTTGGAGAAGACCTCCCTCAGAAATATTTCCTCCACACTAAAGACTTCCCAAAAGCTGACCTGCTGATCATTATGGGCACGTCTTTGCAGGTAAACGCCAACATTTAAAGACTGAATGAATAAATAAAATAAAAATAATTTCTGTAGCCTGCCATGTTGAGCTCTCAAGTTTATGGTTTCAGATTGAGCCATTCGCCAGCCTGGTGAATACAGTGCGCTCCACCGTGCCTCGTCTGCTCCTGAACCGACACGCCGTGGGTCCCTTCGAGAAGGTCCCGCTGCGGAGAGGAGACCACATGGAGCTGGGTGATATGGAGGACACAGTCCGGAGGTTTGCTGAAATGCTCGGCTGGAGCCATGAGATCGAAGAGCTGATGAGGAGTCAGGAAACACTGGTAGGCTCCGAGTCAAGTCAAAAGACCATTTAAAAGCTCTTGGTAGGGCATTCATTAGATGTGAAATTAGTATTGAAAATAGCATAGTAGCTCTGGTGATAAACAACCTCTGGGCTCTATTTTAAAACATGCAAAAACGTCCTGTCTGCAGAGCGTCCCTGCAATGGTGAGCGCCCCTCCGTCACAGAGCAGAGAGACATCAGAGCCTCGAGGCAGGACGGAGACATCCAGGTCCAAACCAGGAGCCAGCAGTGGCAGCGATGAGACCGACTCAGAGACAGACAGCAAAAGCTCTGCATCGTCCAGCCCGAGCAACTGATGCTGCACATTTTAAAAAAACGTGGAAACACTGGAAAAGTTAGAGATGGTTTTCTCTCTCCACACCAAGACCGTTCTGTAAATTGTGCACACGTATAATCTCTTATCATGTTTTTGTTTCG
Organism: Chelon labrosus; assembly: GCF_963514085.1. Classification (NCBI taxonomy): domain Eukaryota; kingdom Metazoa; phylum Chordata; class Actinopteri; order Mugiliformes; family Mugilidae; genus Chelon; species Chelon labrosus. The sequence goes on from NC_140344.1 coordinate 18,611,359, forward strand.
AGTCTCACCTCTTCCTCTGAGAGTTAGCAGGTGGGATGTTTATGCTGTGTTCATATGTACAAATTAAAAAGTCAATCAAGTGCACAAAACATAGTCCAAACACTAGAAAATGCTCTGTAAATGTTTCCTCGCATGTTTTATATTTGAGGCTAATCAATAAACTTGTTTTATATGAGTACAAAACTGTATTATACACATATTTAATAAAAGTATTACATAATTTGCAACGCTCCTGTATTTTATGATTACGTACAAGGGGTCCAAAGAAGACAATCATTCTTATTAACTTTTCAGTGGAAACCTCACTATTTATTTTAAACAAGTATGGTGCCATTTACAGTATGAGGAGGAAAAAAAAGAACAAAATTATTTAATGTATGTGATTGTATCTCAGTATGATTGTGAAGGAACAGCACAGAAGACATGTATGTGAACTGACTGACGACAAAACATAAAGGTGAGGCGAAGATTTTGTGCACCAGACTTGTTTATCTGACAAAAAGCGATGAATCTGGTGCTTTTTCTTTGTATATCTGAGCTTTTTATATCTCTAAAACAAAAAAAACAACATCTTTGTGACATGATATTCAGGTAAGCAATTCAAAATGTTCACTCAGCTCGTATAAAGCACGTTATTGTACTTGTTATTTCATGTGAGCAGGAAGTAGTAGTGAAAAGTGTGCTCTTAATTTTTAAGTATTAAACAAGTGATCTTTCACCAGTTCTTGTAAGAATGACACGTTTTCTGGTTACAGCATTTAAATGATGACTTTACATCCAGAGCAGGATTTCAGCTGGAGCCAGATGTGTTAAGAAGTCTCTGAACTGGCGGCTCTTACATTAAATTAAACTGCACCAACACAAAGAGAGGTTATATATACACACCACACAAGTGTGGATTTATATAAAATCAGCAACATTTTCAATCTAGAAAAAGAAAAATCACATTTCTTGATTCAACATCATGCAGATTTGGCAAAAGTAAAGTTGATTACAAAACAATCATTGGAGGCTTTACACATTTTAAGAGTCCACAACAGGCGGAAGCAATCAGTTCACTATCATCCACCACAGGAAAACGCTGCATCTCTCCATTTAGAGTCTTACTTTTTAATGAAAAACACCATAAAGTGAGTAAGCCAACATGCCCTGAATTCAGAAAATTTCCTTGGCGACTAACTGGTGTGCAGGGTTCATGATAAATTACACAACCAAACCTAAACAGTGCTCAGGCACAGTCTGACTGTCTAATTAAACATCACTCCTGTGTTCTAGTCTGGACAGGCCCCATGATTTTTTTTTTTTTAACCAAGGAGAAGCTTTGCTATTTACTATGATTTTCATGTTTAAACTTGTGCGTATAATGTGCACTTGATCTAGCGATACAGAGAAGAAACCGTGAGCAATATGAATGAAAAAAACCACAGGTGAAGGAATGATTATTCAGACTCAGATATACTTTAAACAAACCAGGACAACAGTGTTTCCGGTGAGGAACACGTGATCCAGCAAAACATTATATTATCCTATCATCTCAGCTTAACCAATGGTAAAATAAAGGGTGCAAACAGCAACCATGAAGGCCTTTCAGTGCATTGCAATGCCTCTGTAGAGTCTTCCTGCTACGCATCAGTCCGCATCCGCTCTGGAGAATGGCTTACAGCCGCGACCAGGCCTCTATAGTCTCCTGTGAAATGTTCAGCTGTGTCCCACTTCAGGACTGGATCATCAGAGCTTTAATTTTTTTGACTGTAAATAGTCCAACAATTTCAAAGAACGGCCTGAATGAGGCTAAGAAAGTAAGACTTCTTTTCTTAAACCATTGTAAATTCTTAGCAGCCCTCCATATCCCACAATCCACTGCACACCGGTTGAATTTTTAATGGCACTTTTAAGTCCTTGTCGACTCACGTGGCAGGTTATAAATTTATCATGTCGTATTTGTCAGATTTTACACTGATTTGTTAGTCAATAGCACTTGAATGACACCAAAGTGCATGATCAATTACCCTGAAAAGTGTCATGACATAAATAGAAGTCGTATGTTAACTTCCTGGTGATAAACGAGCCTTAAAAAAAAAAAAAAAAAAAAAAAGTCATAAGTCACACTGGTTTAAACAAAATAAAAAAGTAATAATTTATAGGGAGCTGTGAATGCAGCATTTCAATATGTTGTTTAACTTGTGTGTTCGGTTTCTGATCCAGCGCCTGAAGTTTTTTGGAGACAGCTCTACACTCTGCAGCAGACTAATCTCTACCAGGATGGAGGCGCAGATTCAGCCAAGCTCCACAACCCACCTTTGTGAATCCATCAAAGGATCCAGGCCTTGAAATAGGACACAGCTCTCGATGTGGGCTTAGTCTGGAAAACGTGGCCTAGTCCGAGTCTGAGCCCGAGTCGTCCACAGGTGCATCGCGGAGTGTTTCCTCGAGAGGTGCTAACGTCCCGTCGGGCCTGACGCCCATGGGCCGGATCACGTTCTGCCTGCGGGGACAAAGACGAGGACGTCAGACAGGGAAAGCTGCAAACATCTGAATGACCGTGTTCCACAAAATATCGAGACAAAACTCTGCTCAGGACCCTTTGTATCTGTCGACGGTGTTAAAGAGGGCTTTCACTCGTACGTGATTACTCTCTTACACACACACACACCTCGAGGACCCTCACTCAACAACCCCCTTCCCCCCCCCCAATTCATGGACACTCGCCCCTGTCTGGCCATCCTCTCTGCCTCTCAGCTCTCCTCCCCTCCTTCCCCGTGGCAGTTTAATTACGGGATCAGCGCTCTGACTAATCTCCTCAAAGCCACGACTGCCCCTTCACCCTAATCCAATTATACCTGCACTGTGTGTCACCACTGCCTCCAAGATGATTCATCAGAGAATTATCCATCTAGGATAGAAAACCGACCGCTTTGCATTCATTTGACAGACTCAAATTCAAATGGCCATTTAACTCCAACTAATTCCTGGAATTAAATGTAATTTATTGTGGGGGAAACTCCAACTGTGGGGAAAGGCGGGGCCAAAAACAAATAACTAAAAATGTTCTGGCACTGATGTGAAATCTCGTCAGTCTCATATCACTGGTCCAAAGTCAACAGGCACAATAAGGACCTGCAGAACAAAACAAACAAAAACATGTAACATCATCTCTATCAATTAGAGCAGAAAAGAAATCTCTCTCTTCCCTCGGCAGCTACAGAGGACCGGGCATCTGGCAGGTGTAAGGGGGTGGGGGTGCAGAGTATGTGCTAATTGGAGGACCAGTTAAGCAGTTAGAGGAGCACATTCTTGTAGAGCTCTGACCGATCTCCTTAGAGCCCGTAAGAAGGAAGCACCTCTCTGTCATCACCGCATCCCCTTTACTGAGGAAGAGAAGAAAGAGGAGGCAGCCCTGGAAAGGTTTCTTCCTCTTCTGGGCGCACGTGCCTCATTACGGCTCGATGCCCTCTTCGGCTCGACAATGACGAGGTCGGCTTTCTTACGTCCGCGCATTTATTCACCCCGTGTGTCTCTTCCTCTTCATCTACGTTCCACCCAAATTGCTTTGTCTAGCTGTGCCTCTGTCTCAGTCCACCCCTTGTCTGGCCAGTGATTGGCTCCTCAAGTACAAGGGAGAATAAAGTCAGGACATGTGTTATTAAAAACCTGAATGCGGCACATAAAGGAACCAGAACCGACAAGTCGACTGTGTGTGCCAATTAGGTGATAATTAACGGAGCAGCGGTAATGATGCTGCGACGGCGTGCCGGCAGCTCCCATTTACTCCAGCTGAATGCGGTGGCGCGCTGGAAGCCCGGGCCCTAATTGAAGCTGCATCTAACGGCTAGAGATTCTTCCTATGATGAATCGGTTGGCAGGGAGCGAGCTCAGTGTTTGCGCGACGAACGCAAGACTCTGCTCACTAAGTAAAGGTCAACATAAATACAGCAGGACCCTTTTCTGAGGGAACTGTAAATAATATGAATAATATGAGCAGGTGGTGCAACAGTTGTTCAAACAGAAAGGTAATCATCTTACAAAAAGTCACAGTTCATTAGTCACTAGAAAGTTCAGTGGAATTTTCTGTGCAATTTTACATTTTACAAGGAAAACCCAAACCTGTTCAGACAGTTCTGCATAGAAGAACTACTGGCTAAAACTTGAATATGACTTCTTCTGCAAAGTCCTGCAGTGCCGAACCCTAAAGACACGTACAGTACACACAGGAAGCGATGATGGTTGAAAAAACCTTTAGCAAAGTTAAACTATCGAAGCAATATGATGCGACGTCCACCACGACCGTCTAATCTGGTCACTAGTGCTCGTTCCCGTCTCTGCTTGCCGGGGTAATGCTTTTGTATATTTCCCACCTCAAATGTTTCAGAAATAAGCAGAACGTAACGATATCGATAAGTGTATGGACGGAGATGGCTCTTCTTGGCTTCATTGTCATCTACTTCAAAAGTAAATTCCCGTTAATGCCATCATAGCTTCATCTGGGGTCACTCAACGCTCCAAGCCCGCTATCCGCACGGTGAATTTGGGGGTGGGAACCAAAGTCGTGACTGTTTTTTCACGGGGAGTATTTGGGGAACTCTGTGACTACGTCGTGTATCAATCTATCTACCGTAATGCATCTATCGTCTGGCCTCAAAGTTGAGATTAGTTCAACCTGGTATCCACCAATCTCATGTCACCTCACATAGTACAGGAAAACACTGGGGAGGGTTTCACACCGGATAAACCTCCTGTGCTGTTTTTTTGGTTTAAACACCTGACAATTTATGACCGGATTACAAATTTCTGAGCATTTTCTACTCCTAAAATATCTTGTAGCCTCCAGAAGAGTCCTTGCTCTCTCCTAGTTTGGTGTATTACCTTGACAACTTGTCGAACATATTGACCAGTTTCTCAGCTTCATACTCCTTCTGCTCCTCCGTCATCTCTTCAATGGGGTTCGGCATCGGCTCCTCCACGTGACCGGTGATGGGGTTGATGCTAGGGAAAAAAAAAAAAAGCAGATCTTGATGTACACAGTCACTGTTGCTGCTTTAGTCCAATGCCTGTGCTGAGTACTCACAAAGGTTTGGCATTTTTGTATTCCTCTGTGTCCGAGTCGTCTTCGTCTTCTGAGTACTCAGTCTCTCCTCTGCCTCCTGCGAGAAGCCCTCGAGCCACCAGGAGTCCCGCGGCGTTTCCATATCCTGTGTACTTCAACAGGTTGTCCACTGCAAGAATGAGCCGTTAATATTGTTACCATTTCATAAACAGCACCCAAAAGGGTCACATTTTTCACATCATCTCCACTCACCGCTTTCTTTGCAGAGAACGAAGAGGAACTCTGCAGCCGTCTGCTTCACTCCCATGTCAACATGTGTCATAAGGCGAACCAGCTTGTTTCTGATGGTGGTGCCAACCTCTGGCCTGATCTTCACATCTTTCAGAGGAGGAAGTACCTGAAAAAAAAATTTAAAAAAAAAAGAACATTTTCACTACTATCTTGCCAAAATCACTTTAAAATCAAGACAGGGGCATATTTTATCCCAACCTCCCTTTTAATCTTACGGCAGCAGTCGTTTTACCTGAGCTTTGATGTATCTGCGGATCTCCCTGTGTTGTCTGGACCCTCCGGTCAAAAGGCTGAGCACCGGAGTCAGACCCTCTTTGTAGTTGGAGCCCTGCTTGGAGTGACAAAGCCCAAAAACACTTCACGGTCTAAACAGACGGAGCGCTGGACGGATGTCAAGCAGTAACACACTCACGGATAATATAAAGGATAATGAGTTAAAGACAGGATGGTAGATACGGGGCTTAATTACATTCAGTAAACAAAACTAACAGGTCAGGCACCTCAACTCTGACCTGCAATAAACCCGCTAGGTGTAAGTTCAAATAGCTGAAGAAGTAATATAATCTTAAAAGCCTTAAGATGAGCAGCCCCCTGTATTTGCCACAAAGGACGAACTTTACCTTGTCAATTCTCTTCTCCATGAAGTCTAGCAACACCTGGACCACATCCATGTTTTTTCCGCCATATTTTTCCTGTCCTCCCTGGACGGGCAGGTCAATTAAGACGTCCAGGCAGGACACAGGCAGGTTGTTAAGCAAGTTGACAGCATGGCTGGAGATAAAAACATGTATTTTTTAATTATGTAAAGCTTTTACGATAAGGATAAAATCTTCAGTAGATGAGACGGAACTACCAAAGGGACTGAAGGGTTACAGAGGTCAAAGCCTAAAAAAATAAAAAGAAGTTTAATAAGTAAGAAGAAGATAAATTGATTAATGGCTTAAAACATTAACACAGCTTCTGACAGATACACAAAGACAGCCTAAGCTTCTAGCCGAACTATCACTAATTGTGAGGACAAATCTAATCCTGGGAGTCATCAAGACCATCTCAGTTCATCAAGATACACCAATCAGCCACAACATTAAAACCACCAGCCTGTGAATAACACTGATCTCATTATGATGTCACGTCCTTCTGGGAAATCTGGGGCCTGGCATTTATGTGGATGTTACTTTGATACGTACCACCACCTGAACATTTCTGCAGACCGTGCTCACCCCTATGGCAACAGCAAGAGGGTATTTCTTGCATCCTGGTGCCATGTGATCCCCACCCAGGTGACACACTGGTACCCTGCCGAAAATGCGTTTCATCACACCAGGCCACCTTCTACCATTGCTCCGTGGTTCAGTTGTGATGCAGCAGTCGGCATGGACACCCTGACTGATCTGCGTCACTATAGCTCCATACAAAACAAACTGTGATGCACTCTGCACTCCTGACACCTTTCGACTATAACCAGCATTAACTTATTCAGCAAACTGAGCCAGGGTAGCTCCTCCCTTGGATCTGAACTCATTGGCAGGCCTTCCCTACGTAGGTGCATCGCTTTTCATAGGTACTGACCACTAAATAACACAGTGGAAAGTCTGTACTGGAAAGTCTAATATTGTAACTTAACGTGAGGGGTGTGCTTGCATTGTGAGGCTGTGAAGGTTAAAATTCTCCAATTTGGAAACATCTAATGAATTAGACTTTCTCCTCGATGTGCCTCTTTTCTATTCAGCCTTGCTCTGTCCCATACACACATTCAAACATCCAATTATGTTGGTCATTGGGTCAAACTCCCATGACCGTTCAGCCACCAGTCTGACAGGTCAAGAGGATCATCAGTCACTTTTATATGGCACTGTTTAAATTTCAGGCTGCGGCTTCACATTCTTGGCATTCCCGCATGAAATTACCATATGAAGAAGATCCCGCCGCCGCAGTACACCAGCTGAGAGCACGTCGAACAAGCCAACACCCAAACCTGGAGTGTTTCCCACAACACATCAGCCAGAAACATTCACTTCTTGTGGATGAGGGTGTTTCCAGGAAAACCATGGCAGGTTATTTTCCTGTAGATCTAGTTGATCTCCAGAGGGGCGGGCGTACTTTGCCTGTGTGTTTCTCCATGCAAATTGGTTTCAAATTACATTTACACACTGTGAGCTACTAGAGCATTGTGGGAATAAGCTATTTCAGGGTTTTTGTGTGATTTGTTTCACGGATCACTAAAGAATTTGTTTTCTAGGAACAAACCTTCTCAAATGCAAAATGTCGTTTATTTAAAAAAAAAAAAAAAAAAGACGTATGGGTTAGCAGTGAGGAACAGATTCCCACCTGTGTGCTTCCTCTGTTTTCTCCTCTGTCTCAGTCTTCATCATCAACAGGTGACGCAGGAGGGCTGCAATGACTCTGTACTGGTGGTCGTCGTCCTATGGAAACAAGCAGAGACACTGACTCCAAACAGACATTTTTGTTGAACAGACCAATAAAGATAACAAACACTTAAGCGAGGACGGGACACTGGGGGCAAAGACCCAACTCCAAAAGCGGGATCCTTAAATTTTAATGAGGCATTAAAGCTCGACTAAAGGGCTACGGAAGCGGGGACACTCTGAGGTGTGAAATACGGATGTCTAAGAGGAGAGCATGGGCGAATATGAGCCCAAGACCTAAACGTCATTAGGACTTACACTGTGTCAGATGCTGCCTTCGGAGACGTGTGTCCTCCCAGTGCAAATTGCTCAAAATATTGTAAGCAAGGTTGACAGTGAATTTCCAAAATCAGCCGTAGTTACAAACTATTGAACAACTTTACGCAAAATAAAACATGACAAGCATGTGTAAAAAAATATCATTCTCTTTCTCGACGATACAGTGTTCAGACTCAGATTTAAAACACAGCAGCTGTAAGTCAACTTAAACGTGACTTTATGATGTTTAATCAGTTTCTAATTAGTTCATGTGCTTAAGCCTCAGCAGTACATCAGGTAGAGAGTCTTGTGTCAGGCCTTGTGATATAATTTGGTTGCCTTGCAGTCAGACGTATGATTGAAATGCATGACGGCCTAATCCACATGTAGAGTGATGCAAACCTGCTGACCTGCTCTTAACCCCTCCATATCTCCTCACAACAATGAGCCACAACCCCTACTGTAACATTACATCACATAACCACAGCATACTCACTTCACCACCAGCTGGGGACAGCGTGAGGTTGAACAAGGCTTTGAGCGCTTCCATCGCTCGCTCATTCTCCTCCGCAGGCAAGGGCACGCCCTGAGGATCTGGACGGGCGGTTTCATAGGGGCCGACCCAGCTCACGTCCAGGGTGTGCTCCAGCACCTCCGTCAGCAGTTTCACCGCGTTCTTCTCTCTCCTCAAAACCCCTCTCAAGTCAGGTCGGAGGGCGGACAGCAGGAAGAGAAGGCGCAGTGTGAAGAGGCCCACCTCGTGGTGCCAGGTGCGGGCGGTGCGCAGGTTGGCACACAGGCCCTGAATCAGCTGCACATCTACACTGACCTGCTGAGCTGCAGGGCTGTTGTACACCACGTTACACAGGCACTTCAAGGCCTCCACCACCACCCTCTCCTCCTCCTCTGACTGCGTGTGTTCCTGGGAGCCATCCTGGTTGTCTCCTTCCTCCTCCTCCTCTCCAGCATTCAGCCTCGCCATCCCTCCCAGGATCAGCATGCCCTCCCTGGTGGCCACAGGTGCGAGGATGCGCTTGTCTCTGGACAGGATGCGGAGGGTCTCCAGACATGTCTTCTGACAACTGGGCTGAACCTGCCTCCCGAGCACTGTCAAGACACTCTGACACAGCTTCTGAAATGATTAAAAAACAAAATCACCGTGTAATTATAAAGCAGGACTCCATTTTCATCCTCTAATAACAACCTGCCGGGGTAACAGATACTTACACGCCGCAGGGTTTCTTCTTTTTGGTCAAAAGTGAAGGTGTGAATGTTCTGCAACACAGAAGATGCACATTGTTGACATCGAACAACTCAGTCTGACTCACGTATTTAACATTCATTGTCATATAATAAACCACAAAGACCTTTGAAGCGAATGTAAATGACTCAGAAAGACCTGGAAGAAACTAATCAAGTTGCTAATAGTGTTGTATAATCATGGTGCTCGGTGAGCAGGCAGCGTTAGCATTATCAGCTCTACGTTGATGCTTCGTCGTATCATGGTCCAGTTTGCTTCATTCATTCATTCATTCATATATTCGATGTGTGCAGATGCCCCATTAAACACCATTACACAGTGTCAACATCTTAGCTTTGTTGACTATTTAGCTCTTTAGCTAACTCACGGCTAGCCCTCTAGCTAACTAGCTAGTTAGCTAACGTTAGCGCCTCCGTTTGTTTTGGTTGAAGAAAAACGAACCAAGCCGCGACTCACCTCTCGATTATACTGCTCCAACAGCTTCTCAATTTCACCTTCTCCGTCGGTTTCAAGCTGAGGCAAGACGGTATTCAAATCCATGGCGGCTAGCGGAGGAACACGGATAGTTAGCTTAGTTTTGACGTTACCAGTGGATGTTGAGCGGCTAGCTAGCCTGCTAGCTGACAGGCTAACTCGGTGTGTCAGTCAGGTCTGCTGCTGTCAACAGGGACACTCCCCTGACTGTCTCCATCCCAGCAGGGCTCAGCAGATTAGGAGTTTAATCACTGCTGCTAACATAAATACAAGAGTCAGAAACCACACACGTCCGCTACATTAAAACATTTAGATTATAATGACTAAAAAATATATTTCGCAAAGATCCAAAGCAGCACATTAATGGAATAATGACTTTTTATAATAATGATGATTTAAGTATCTGAAGAGAAAGCAAACGTATGAAAAGTCAGTGATCTGTAATTATTACCTTTTAGGACTGATTTATGTCAGCTATTAATGCTTAAAAACTGACTTTAATTAATTTAATTAATCTGAATGAGTTGAAGGAGAAAACACACCTATATAACCACAAACCATGTTTTCTAATAAGAACATGTTGAAGGTTTTGCATGTTTATTTTCAATTTAATCTAAAATGTCTTTGTACAGAGAAAAAAAACAACACTGTTGGCAGCTTTTGCAGCACATATCAGTCAAATGAATAAAGTCATCAAACCTGATGAAGTGACTCTGCAGAGGAACTAAACGTCTGTGACTAACTGCTGCCTGGTTGGTTGTGCCGGGTGAACCAGTGTTCTTTGCAAGTTGGCTCTTGTCTCTTTCAATCTGTTTATTTAGCAGTCTTTATTTTTACCTTTTTATTAATGAAACTGAACACCTGCATGTGAATTTATTATGTGTACTGATGCCAACTCAGTACGCATAAATACTATGAGTTTAATGACTATAATATTTCTAAAATGTTATTTTACATTTCAGAGCCCTTAGATAAGTATATAACTAAAAAATAAAGATGTACGCTATAACCCTCTGTATTTAGATCATATCAAAGATAAAAGTTCTGACAGCGCATATCTCACAGATGACCTGATCACACATCTTCTTCTGAAATCTTCAGCGGATATTGATATTGACACTCAGAGGTCTCGTGATTAAATCGCAGTGAAGGGAGGACTTTTTTTTCCTCTCTTTTTTTTTTTTTTTTTTTGCTTTAAACAAGATTTCTGCATTCAAAGTCTCAGCTGTGAATCGTTCAGGATTTCTGGGATGTAACTCAGAGGATCGACACGCTAATAAATACAAACCTCAAAAGGGGTCAGGGGTCAAAGGTCATGGGACTGAGGTGCAATGACCCCAGCACAGCAGGACATTCTCCCCTTAGAAATGTAATTCTTTCTGCAGTGTGGCCCTTCTGCTTCTGACCCAACCCCCACTGCATCGTGACTTCCAAAGAAGGAAAGAATCTGCCCAGGCAGCTTCAGGAAATGTTGAAAAATTATGTGATTTGAGAGAAAGCCAATACATATTAGCTAAATATTTATGCTTGTGTTAGTATTTGGACATTTAGAGAATGTTTTTATGTGTTTGTCCGGAGAAAGAATAAAGAAAGTCGAAAAAGATTAAGAAAGAATAAGACATTTGACAAGAATGATTCAGTGTTTTAAATTGTGAAATTGTTTATGTGGCCACATATATCCCACATACACATCAGCTGTGACAGTTTAACACTCTCCACAGATGGTTTCCAGTGCTTTTATTTACACAAAAGTGACTAGACTTCATGTTACTGTACACTTTGATATTTTCCCTTTTTTATAAATACCCATAGGGTAATAGGTCCTCAGTAGCTTTGAGTGCATTATAAAACACACAACCCTAGGTTAATGCGTCCTTTACTAACCATACAAAACAGAGAACAGAGTACCAATTGTAACATAGAAAATAAAGAATACACCATGTTACAAAGTTACAGAAAATACATACTATATATAAATATATATATACATATATATGTATATATATGTATATATATAGTCACAGAAAAACAGCAGAAAAGCTTGCGACAGGATACGTTCGTTGTTTTTGAGTCACAGCATTCAATCGTTTAAAAAAAACAAAAAAAACAGATAGAAACACTTTAACACGACGATCGAGGTCACGAGTCTGTCGCCTGTGATGTTTTGGCTTTGCGCCACTGAATGTAACCGGTGTCCCAGGTGAAGGTTAAGGCAGGACAGTTCATCATCGTCCCAGACGAATCTGCTGCAAAGAGCTCACGGCAGGACGCTGCACAGTGCTGAGCAACAAGAGGAGACAGTGGTGTCACTGAGATTGTACTGGAGTCAGTAACAGCTCGCAGCGCACAGAGCCATCAGCCACCGACGTTACTGACCGACTGTTGGTGGGCTGATCCGTGCGCTGACTTGTGAGACTGACAGAAACTCTGGCAGAGGTGTATACATTCCTTAAAACAAAGGCACAGCTTGGCAGCAGCATTGCACTCTTCAAATGATTTTGCTGCAATTTTTTTTGACAATCTATATGATTTAATACTTTTTCTTCCATCAATTGCTGAAGAAATTTTTTATAAACCTCTGCACAAATTACACCACAATCATCAGAGCGATTGGTGTGATGAGTCAAATTGTCAAAACGTCCATACCATGATTCCTATTACCTTACATTGGTACTTTTTACTCTCTGCTCCTCCGTTTTTGATGCACTTGATTGGAAGTGTTCAGAGACTTTGCATCCTCCTGGCTTGGCAGGCCTGGAGCTTGTACACGGATGTCCGAAGCATTGTTTAAAGGCTATTTGGCCCAGCCCGTGGTGGCCTCTCCGTTGATGTAGGCAAAGCCGGGAAAATGCTGCGAGTGTTCGTACTCAGAGTTTCTGCGCGGCCCCAGGGGAGAGTACATGTCCCCAGAGGTGGCATAGCGGGATGAATGCATAGGTGGGCTGGTGTAACAGCTGTTAGCAGGGGACACATCTGGCCACCGGGGGGCGACAGGTGTGGGGTGCAACCGGGGAGTGCTGCCCATCAAGCAAGGCTCCATTCGAGACATCTGGCCATTGAGTTGGTACTGTGGAGCAGAGAAAAAGGAGGAGAGAAGTTAAGACAATGCAGAGAGATCATCTACTGAGGGAAACATAGATCAGAGCTGCAGCTAACGGTTATTTTCTTTTGCATACATGCAGAGATGAAGAGACCAAACAAGACTTTAAGAAACAAAACCAAAAAGTACAGAAACAAAAAAGAAAAGCAGCGAAAGATAAAAAAATGCACAATATTTAAGAGTATGACAAAATTTTACTTAAACATTTTGAATTATGTGGCATCGAACCAGGGAGTTTTTCAGAATTGAAATTGCAGTAGTAGCTTTTGTACTTGCAACTGATGTTGTCCTAAACATATATACGTCTCCAGTTTGCAGGTGTGCAAGTCAATAACACCTCAGTCGTAAAACGGATTTACACCCTCAAAAATTTCTCCATGCATGTCAAGAAAGTCTAAAGGAAGAATAAAAAAAAATAATCCAAATCTGATTCATGGAAAAACTTTACAAATTTCTGACAAGCGTATTTCTTTTCAATAAAGATAAATATAGATTTATTTTTTATAATATTACTTAAGATATGTGTTTAAGTTCCAAAAACACCATTTAAATACTTTCCAAAATACATTTTTCTTAGTGATTAATTGTTGTAAATTTGAATTCACTTAAAGGAATATAAGCGTAATAGGATTGTTCATGTTCTCCCTTAACGAGTTAAATGAGAAGAACGGTACCACACCAGATAGCCTCCCTTATCATAAAGACTTGTAAGAGGAGGAAACAACAAGTCAGTCTTTATTTAATAAATGTTTTTCAGTTTTAATATGTAAAAAAAAAAAGGGATATAAAACACAGGTTTAGTTATTTCTGGATGGAGCCAGGCTAAATGTTTCCTCTCTGTGTCAAGTCTTTACGCTAAGCTAACCAGCTGCTGTAGCCTCAAATAGAGATGAACGATAGCGAGGGATGTATCGACAAATAAAACCTGCAAACTATTCCTTTAAGAAACTCTCTGCACTGCCAGGAAAAAACAGTAATGTTGGTACAAATCCTCAAACTCTCTTTTATAAATGACATAACCTCAGTGTCCTTAAAGGTGCCTACGGCTCTGCTGATATCATATTCAGCGGCGTATTAAACATGGAGCATTGGGTGCGAACTGACCCTGCCAACTGTAATTTCCTGTCAAAGGAAATTGCTTCACAAGTTGCGGTCAAAATAGAAAATTAAGCCACTTAAGAAAATTAGGGTTTTCATGAAGAAAGTGGTTTTCCTGTGTTATTTTTGTTGCCTGTGGTGACTGACCACAAACAGCACTGACAAAAATATTTTGAACAGATGGGAGTCCGACAAAGTTTTTCAGCTCTCTGTCCAACCTCTCACACTGACAAAGTGCAGGCATTGTGCCCGATTTAAGCTGAGACGAGTCTAAAAAAAAAAAAAAAGTGGAAGTAGGAGCTTTTTCCCTTTTCTCACTAAATATAAACACGACAGTCGATCCCATTATGAGAAATCACGGCATGGAAAAAGACAGTCAGTGCAGAACAGACGGCTCAGCTGCCTCTTGTTCACAAGCAGAAAAGAGACCATTGAATAACAATATTTTAATAAACGCCCCCTTGCCCTGCTCCGTGGCTACTGGCTCAAACAGATGAAGAGACTATTGAGAGCTGGAAAGAGGAGTAACAGAGCAGGGCCCCTCTTGGCCCCGGCCGGGCCACCTTTCACTGTCTGCTTCCGCTGTGTGGAGAGGGTGATTCAGGGACTTTTAGAAACACTGCGAGCGTTGAGGCCCAGCTGATCTCCTCCCACTATAAAGGCAGCGGAGGCTGGAGGACCCTTGACAGGAAATTACCACCAAAAGAGTAAACTCACACCACTCGCTACATGAGCCGCAACATCAGGGACTCCATGTCATCACAGCGAACCTTCTTTTCTCACATTTAAATCCTTTGACAGGACAGTTCACATGTGGACAGTCTGATCATGTTCTCATTCACGTGTGCCGCAGCTGCAGAGCTTCTCAACATAGAGCACGTTATGGGATCTGAAATGTTCATTTAGTCACATCCCTTACTATTTCTCACAGTGTAAATAGATGAAACAGTGCTGATGTACACTAACACACACTATTGCAAACATCCCATCCACAGCACTATGTGATACTGAGTTTCATCCCTCTACACGGATGAAATAAAATGAAGCTTTCAGTGTAAACTGCTCTAATTTCACATTGATTCAAGTATTTTTTATTCTTCAGCTTCAACATTTTCAATAAGAACTAATGCTCCTTTATCTTTTGTTTGACATGTATTTTTACTAGTTACTTTGCCAATAAATCACAAACACTATTATTTATTGTATAATGTACTGATAATGATTCTGTACTAGACCTCGAGGACTTTCAGAGGACTGTGATCTGTGAATAAATATCTGGGCTGTCGTCACGCTGTGATTTTCCCACTTTTCATTACGTTAAGAGTCCCTTCACCTCATCTGCCACATAAATAGTAATAAAAAGAGGAATGTATCTAAAGGAATAAAAATAATTCCAACTTATATACGTATATAATATACATTTAATATATTTAATTAAATATTAAACATTTGTTACACTATTTAAATCAAAAAGTTATTTTAACTGATTTTTAATTGCCGTTCAAATTTACTAAGGGTTGAACGAATCTCTATTTAAATGCTACTGACGTCCTGGGTGGCTGACCTGTGCAGATGAGCGGTGGTAGGCGGAGTAGTGAAGGGGGGCCGGGATCGCCGGCTCATGGGCCAGACTCGGGTACTGGCTCTGGATGGAGTGAGGATGCTGGCTGGCGTAACTGCCATAGTTGTAGCTACCAGTATACCTAGAATGGAGTTAAGAAATCAAGATTAATTAAATAAATTTAATCACATTTAAATGATTTCAAAAATACCATGGAAATGAAAAGTGATGATTTACCCATGCTCCTCTCTGTGGGTGTAGACTGGCAGCCTGTGGGCAGAAGATGGAGGCGGGACAGGGGCGCTGCTCCTCATACAAGACAGCTGTTGTTCGGCCTCTGGAGTGGAGCCGCCTGCTGTTGTCACTGTGTATGTAAGGGACCAGGTATATGACTGAACAGCGCCTGGTAGACACATATATAGACACACAGAGAAAGTGTTTTGGCGCAGAGGAACTGTGTGCAGTGAAGCCTGTTAAACTCTGCTCATTCAGGCGTTTCACTGACTCACTGCGGGTGAGTCCTGTCTCACCTGTGGTGGCGGCGGCGGCGGCGGCGACTCCGGAGTACTCCGGGGACACGGCCGCGGTGGGGGAGCTGGCCGAGGAGACGCCCACCGAGTGGACGGACCGAGCGGGAGAGTAGGATCCCGGAGACGGGGAGGTGGGAGTGGTTTCTGTCAACGGGAATTCCTCCTCTCTCTCCGCTGAAGGTGTCAAGAGACGACAGGTTATTGGATTATCTAATACACGAGGGACGCCAGTCAACACAAACCAGAACAAATGGAAAGTTACTCTTCTGTTATCTGTCATGATGAGAGAGAGCTGATGTAGGAAGATGTAAGGCTGATTCAGAAATATTCCAAAGCGAAAGACATTTCCAGTTATCTATTTATGTTTGCAAGCTTATTGAAAATGAACAGGAGTTACATATGTTTTTAAAGTATATAAACCATCTAAATCTTGATAAAGAGACACCTCTAATGGCATTTTCACTTTCCAGTGTCAGCTAGAAGGCCCATCTGGGGCCTTTCTGGTCAGTGACTACAGCGTTTGGTTCAACAAACCACGATATTAAGAAATTTAACAAAGCAAATGCTGTATTTTGATTAATTATTTTCATTACGGATTAAGTGGACACTTAATAAACTTAATTTGTTACTTAAAAAACTACTTGTAAACATTTAATTCGATTTTGTTTGTTTGGATTTGTTAGTTTTAGGTCAGTCATCAAGTGGACCTCCAGGTATCGGCCTCACCTGTGCTGCCCTCGCTTTTCATGGCCCTCATGAGGTCGTTGGCCCTCTCCTGGCAGTGCAGGGACTCCAGCAGATAAAGCACATAATCATCAAACATGAGATGGATCAGGTGGAAGGACCCTGCAGACGAACGGGACAAACAAGTGTTATTATCTAACACAGATTATTTGTATTTTATATGAATTTAACTGGGAGTCAGAAGCGTCAGCCGGTGGAAGAAACAAAACAAATGCTTCCCCACGATATAAAAAGATGTTGATCGTCAAGACTGGAGCGTGACAACATCACATCCTGAAGGGCCGACCATATTAAAAAGAAGTGCTCGTTTCCGCGTACCGACTCAGTGCCAGAAATATGACCGACTCAGTGCCAGAAATATGTCAGCTGACCCCGGGGTCGCACGGAAGACGAGCCCGTGGCGTGTGAGGGAGTGTCACAATTGTGTCTTTGTGCCGGTCACTGCTGCTGCCGCCGCCGCCACCGTGCGCATAATAAACACTTGTGGCTATTCAGGGGGGAGCGGGGTGTAACACTGACCGGTCATAAAATGGAAAAGACAGGGAAACACGTCGGGGAGAGGGGAGGGGCGGCTTTTGTTAATTAGCTGTTTGTGCACAGAGACCTGCTTTATCAAAACACTGCACCAGCTGTGTCTTTGATATTCACAGACAGGGCCAGAGGACACAAGAGGAAGGAAAGAGAAGCCATTTTCTTTTCTTTCATTTTTTACTGCTCTTCCCTTACTGCAAGCTATTAAAGCAGCAGCCATTTTATTTGTTCCAACTCTCTTAGTATTTCGGAGGAAGAGGAAGAGGAATCTTGAAATGTTTACTTGGTGGACCACTCTGGCCAACAAACATGATGCAGGACACGAACGTCCAAATATAAGACATGTATGTGACAGTTCGACTTGAAAATCAAGACGGACATTTTTTAACTGGTTCTTTTAGTGGGGGGAGGGATTATCTTTATGATCCAGTTTCTGTTATAGTTTTACAGTGATGGGTATTATGATTTTAGAGCAGCAGTTTTGAGTAGATCAGTCATTTCTGATGAGTTCTTAAATAAAAAATAATAATTACATTCATAGAGTTTAAGATTAGGAACAAAACTCTAGTTTTCAAAAAAATATATATGAAAAATCAGGGATGCACCGAAAAATTTCGACCGAAAAAACGAAAATGCACTTTTGGGCCATTGCTGGGCGAGAATTGCTGCGGTTGTTGCTTCCATCATCACAACATCCTGTTTCGGCCGTATTGTTTCGGCGCTAAATTTTCGTCTGAAAATGGCCCGAAAGTGCATTTTCGTTTTTTGGGCCGAAAATTTTTGGTGCATCCCTAAAAAAAATTTGTTCTTGTAAGTCATGTGAGTCCATGTACACTGGCAACAGTAAAAAACAAACCACATGGTCAAAGTTGCACATTTCCCTCTTGTTGCATCAGAAAACTGGACTTCTTATTTATACTTTATCTTATTCCTTACAGTGTTTTTGCTCCAAACACAGAGACAAATTCATGCATGAGTGAGCATACGTGGCAATAAATCAGATCCCGAAATGATGACAAAGCATTTGTAGCTCACCAAAGCTGGGCGCGCTGTGGAGGGTCATATCCCGGATGACTCTGGTACCAAAACATGACCACATCAGCAGGAACTGTTGGGCCACCTTCTTCAGGCACCCGGGCCTCTTCCCTGCCACCTAGAGAGAACATTTCCATGAGAAAAGAGGGGGAAGGGTGGGGACGCCGGGGTAGAATTAACCCCTGGGTGCGTATTGGGGCTTAACCCTCAGGAACGAAAAACATGTCAACAAGTCAACTATTTAATTTGCCCCCAGGGACACGCCTTCCTATTGAACTATTGTCTGGGCGGTCCAGGACGTTGCCGGGGCGACCAAATTTTACAAGCCCATATCTGGCACATAATGGACGCAAATGGGAAGCTTGAAGACATCATTAACTGGGAGGATTGCAACGTAAGTGGCCCCTGTGTGAGGAAGACATGCGGAGGCGAGTGGCTTTCAGCCGCAGGTGTCTTTGCAAAAAAGGGGAAGATTATCAGACTTCTGCTCTGCAAACATTTAGGTCAAACCACTTCTGGAAATAATCTTAAAATGTACCTGTAAAAGTGCTGAGTCAGATACGAAAGCATTTATTTTATTTTTTTTTAAATAAGTGAAAGAAGTATGAGGTGTCTGACCTTGACGACACAGCGATCCACCATCGAGTCCAGCCACTCGATGTAAGCCTCGATTGGAGACTGCTCCTCCAGTAGACGGTCAAACTCCTGATACACTATGACAGGATGGACAGCTCACATTTAGTATTTTACATTTTTCTAAGTTTTGGGTGCAAACAAGATCGTAATGCATCAGCTTCTACGTGTCCGTGACCTGTGATCCTGTCAGGACTGATTCAGAGGAGCGAGGCTGCAGTGAATCGAAGACGCTCCCCGGGGTGTTTCAGAGGAGAGTTAACTTGTTTAACCTCTTGGTCTCCGTCGTTAATGCTTTGACTCTGCTGGTCGTGGGAATGATAGCCCCCCCGCCCCGACCCCGCCGCGTTGTTTATGTGGACGTTAAGTGTCATTTGTGCATGTGAAGAGTGGAATCAGTTTAACTGTGTGTACTTACAGTGGATTATAAGCTGCCTGTGCTCCTCCTGTGAGTCCTCCATGGTGTAAAGTGTCTGCTTGGTGATGCTGTTCAAGTCCACGTTCCTCCAGTCCTCCAACATTTGAAAGGTGATGTCGGCACTGTTTATCACCGTCCGAGACGCCTGGGGACAGATAAATCAACAATATGACGTACCCAAGAACACCCGCATCCCTTATCGGCTTTGTTCTTTTCATATGGATTTTATTAAAAAAACATTCAGGCCATGATAGATACCTGACACAGATGGTTTAATGACGTTTGCCGCTTTAGAATCTGAGAAAATCTCCTCGACACTGGAAATAAAACAGGAGAAAAACATATAGGTAAACAAAAACACGGGGTCCATTTGTTTTTGAGAGGTATTTGTTGATGTGTTTTGCACTCACATTCAAATTTGATATTCCTCAGGTTTTCAGGAAGGTCGTGAAGTGCTATTTTAAGCCACTCATCGAGCTGTTTGGCGAATTTTCGGATAACCTGAGTCAAACTGTGTGTATGAAGGAGGACAGGTAATAGATTAATAATGTTTTATTTTTTCTATTGAAGTTTCATCAAATAACAAATGAATAGTTTTACTAATAAATAAAATGTTTTTCAAGCCGATTATCTATAAAAATGATTCTTCTGCACTTTGTAGTGCTTTTATAGTTTGAAAGCCAGATGAACTTTCCCACAAACTTTTGTTATGGCAGAAAGTTGGTCGGGAAGGGTCGCTCCGTTGGGAACTGATATCTGCTGTGTCATTCAAACTGTTTTGGTGGGCTTTATGCGGTGATGGGCTGAAGAATAGCAGCAACGTAGTCTTAAACGTCATCTGAGCGTCATGGAGTTGGATTTGTTTACAATAAAATGGCTGTGATTGGTTGTAGGACTATCCAGTCTTTTTTTTTTTACTCTGTAACGGGTGAAACGCAAAGATCTCGTGTTCTACTGTTTTTTCACCTTCTCCTGCTTTAACAAAACTGGAATATGTTGCAAAATGACCGGAAACTAATTTCATCGAGCTCTTTTAAATCCAAACTGAGAGTACTTGAGGCCGACTCCACGATATGAACTTGTTTTTATAATCTGCTTGAAAAATTTGATCTTATTTTCCTTTATTTGTTTTTTTTGTCGGTGTTTTAACTGTGTCATTTTGTAATTGTGTTCTGTACTTGCTGCTGCTTATCTTGGTCAGGACTCCCTTGAAAAAGAGGTTCTTAATCTCAGTGGGATCTTCCCGGTTAAATGAAGGTTAAATAAAAAATTAAAAAACGTTATGTTAAAATTTACTTTTATGCTGTAGCTGGAGCCAGAGGACTTATAACAGCTAAATAAGCATCACATTTAAATAATTTCTTTGAAGTCGTGCTTAAAAGCCCAGCCCAGACATTTAACTTTCATGCTTTTAAGGTTTTGCACTCACAACTATGAGTAACTCCTCTAAAACTCCACTTTAGAGTGACTAATAACATCTAAGCCAGTATTAATATGTTATTAAGGAAAGGGTTGAATAAAACGATAGTACTGTTCCATATTTAGAGTGGAGTCAAGAACACACGCTCACCTATCAGGCAGTGCTTGCAGGACGGTGGGCATCAACACCCCAGAAATGGCCTTATAGAGGATGGAGTCACAAACTCCGACGATGTTCACCACCGTGGGCGAGCCGAGGACAGGGAGCATGTGGGGCGGCATGCCCTGCCAGAAGTGCAGCAGGAAGCTTTGGACCTGCAGATCAATATATCACAGGAATGAGTTTACAGAAACTGATTGTGTCGAGGCAGAATCTACACGGACTAATGGAAACCTTGCCTCGTCAAAGTTGGCTCGAATCACAGTGTCCAGTATCCTCTGACAGTGCGTTCTGTACATCATGATGAAGGTTGACACCTACGGGCAACAACAGAGCGTTAATCTAATTTCATCACAAACTTAACAGCTTTTTTCTCTTTCGGGGAAAAAAAGTGGTGCAAAAACAAGAAAATAAATCTTCAACAAAGCATGTGACCCAATAAATACATGTTACAGGTCCAGGCTGGAGCAGTGTAATATAAAACGAGCTTTAGAGATCAGCAAAACACAAACCATTTAAAATCATGGCCCCCCTTTAAAAGCCGGACAGCTAGTGCCTGTCCTTTGTCCACTGCTAGATCTTATTATCTCCCCCAAAAGATTAAGAGTTAGTGAGGAGCCAGCATATAAATCCTCAAGGTCCCTCTCTAAACGCAGGGAAGGTCCCGGGGCAGATAAAAGAGCCAGAGGGGGCGCAGAGATGGTGAGACTGTAGAGGGAGGGAAGGGAGGGGGGTGATTGGAGGCGCTGTGAGGATGGACTTTTAAAACTCCTGTTTACCCTCTCTTCTGGCAGGCTGGCAGGCAAATTTAGGTCTTTGACATTTGGAAACTCTGGCAGGAGAGTCCCCAGTTTGGAGCGCGGTGAATACGCCACTGTCTGCTTCGTGACCTCTTTCTTCCCCGTCTCGTTCACCCATGCCGCTCCCTTTTTGGAGTACATCACGTCATAATACTGGGAGGTCTCCTTCACTGCGATGCCGTAGTAATGGTACCTGAGGAGCAGAGACGGGGAGCAGATGAATATTGACACCTGGAGGCCGCACAGAATAGAAAAACTGCACATATCCATTTAAGACATAATTCACTGGATTATATATTCAAATTTAGTTAGATAATTTGCTACTAAAGATCTTTACTGAAATAAATGGCGCTGTTATATGAAGTTATGTATATTAAACGTAGTATTTTAGGATCTTGAGGGAAATAATTTACTTAACATTTTAGCATTTCTTACTATTTTTATGTGATTTGCTGTTAAAAGTTTATTTTGTATAATTCTGTTGGATGCAAGTGTTTAGTTTTTGGGACTTTTTGGTGTTTTTTCTAGTGAATATTCACATAAACATGTTATTTATAAGTGATTTAAAGGAGGATAAAACTAAGAACGCCTTACTTAGACTGTCCTCTCGTCCCCAGCCTTCTGGTGGTCAGTGCTGGAAACTGTTGCCTTATGATCTGTTAATTGAAGGAGAGAAAACCCGTCAGCCATGTGTTTTACATACAGAATGATATATATAAGTGTTTTCTATACATGGCATATCAGAGTTTTCCAGTAATTCATAATAAATAAAAAGTAAAGGAGGTGAAACGTGGAGCAAAATAAGACTTCTTAAGTTAGAGAGAGTAAATACAGTGTAGATTATTTAACAGAAAATGCTGCAGTCGGGAATGTGTTTAACAAAGTTTGTCTCCAAACAAACATTGAGATCTATCCATTTACGACATCCACAGGTGTTACTTTCTTTTTTTTTTTTGTTAATATCAACCACCGACTCTCATCTATCCACCCAGACATCCTCACTCCTTCTCTTTCTCATCTCCGCTCCCTCCTTCTTCCTCTCCTCTCTCTCTCTCTCTCTCTTTTTTTTTTTTTTTGTCCAAAGAGATTGGCTCCTCGGTCCAGCTCCTGGTGCAGAAACTTTAGCAAACAGTGTAGCTCTCCATTGTGTGGGATGAAAAAAGAGGCCAAGCTGTGAAGTTTCTGTCAGGCCCCGCTTGATAAATGAGCAGACAGGGAGGCAGTCCGGGCCCTCTCTCGTTGTTTTGTCCTGAATCAATGAAGCCTTCCTAAAGGACACCCCACACTGCTCCAGCCACTGATCTAACATTCCGCAACATCTCACCCTTCCAAATTTCCTTTAATTACACATTAATCCAGGCCCCTTCTCTTTTTCAATATCTTCCGACAGGAGCTGCGGAGGGGGCGGGGGGGTGGTCCTGGGTTGGGGGTTGGGGCCGGAGTACAGGGTACAGGGGATGGCTGGGGGTAGGAAGGCTGAGCAACTTCTTGGGGTTGTGGGAACAGACGAAAGCACATCTCCTTTGGCTCTAGATTATGTGTTCAGAGCTTTGCTTCACACTGAGCTGCAGTTGATATAACTTCAACACAGCAGCCAGAGCTGCAGCACAAAACCAGCTCAGGCATGAAATGGTCAGACTAATGCTCACGGCTGATTGAAGGGATGAGATTACTGCCTTTATGTCTGTTATAACACCAGACTGTGGTTTAGTATCTGTTGATTACTTCAAACTTTAAACAGAGCATGTTTAAATAATAATAAAACATTTAAAGCTGAGAAGAATCCTTTTTTTAATCCAACTGCAGCATTAGTGAAAATATATTCATGACTATGAGTTGTACCGGACGCAGATAAGTTTGAGTCTCACCTTTCCGAAGCTGGCTGCGTTCACAGGCTGAGTGTCATGCTTTTCACTGAAGTCAAGGTAATGCATGTACAGGGCACTTCGGGGGATGCACACACCTTCGGCTATCTCGTAGTTTTCTTCTAGCCTGTGAACGACAGCAGGAACCGTGTGAGCGCACAACAGGACACAAGTGGAAGCTTGTACGTTTTTTAAAATGACATGAGTGAAATGAGAAACTCACAACTTCAAGAAATTTGCTGTGTGAATGTGTAAGAATCAAAACTGTGAAATAACTGAATTATATGATGTTATAGTTGATTTTAGTGGAGGAAAACTGAGTGTATATATTTCAGGTTTTGCCATTTTTTTTTTTAACTGTAGTTGGTTCAGAAAAAACACGTAACACAAACCAACACAGTTAGTACCAGACAGCATCAGACATGATCCATAACACACACGGATTAAGCTTGACAACCCCAGTAACATGTATCCAAAACTTAATTTGGATTATTACATGAATATATATATAATACAGTTTTAATGTTGTTCTGTATGATTACATCAGGCCGATTTTAAATCATTTATATGTACAAAAAATATCACTGCATTGAATTTTATGAATTTAGAAAAAGCATGCACCTATACGTCACACCTTTACACTTGCTTTACAGTAAAATATTCACACTTCTGAAATATTGAAATCTTTGTAAAGCAATATTTTTAATAATAGCATTGAATTAAAATACTCATGATGACAAATAAAACAGCTGTCACCAGTTGTCAGAGTTTCTAAATGGGGTGTGTCGGCGCTTAGTGGTGGAAGGAAGCTGAACGTACATAATCTATGAGCTTTTCAGAGAAATAGTTATAGAATTTGGGAGAATGTCTGCCCTCTAATGGTTCAAGAAAAAAATCACTCAATGCCTCGGCGCAACATTAGAGCTTCTTCCTAAACTAAAATATATGAATATGTTTCACAATTTTAAGAAATTTAGACCACAGCACATATGTATCTTTAAAAATCATCCAACATATATTCTTAGTAACAACAAAAGAGCAAACAAACAAACAAAAAAAGATAAAGGACCCAAAACTGAGCCTTGAGGTACACCAGCGTTATTACTTATGATTTCAATCATTTGCTGTAAACTTTTGCATTCCAAGAGATTTTTTTTTTATGATTATTGTTATTATTAATTAATAAAGACTATCCCTAAAGCACATTCATCTTAGATTCATGTTAGAAGCAAATAAGAGCTGAGGACATACTGAGACAGAATAAGCATTCGGCTAACAGGCTAACTTATTAAATATATTACTGCTGCAGCCGAATTATTTTGTGTCGCTTTTAAAATATTTGGAACAACTCTGTCATTAGGAAATCACCTGCTTTTAAAGTGTTTTAATAAATGTAATGTTTGTCCTTAGTGTTTTCCAACGGCAAACACCAGAAGAAAGCATTATAAGCAAAACTTAAGCAAACGCTGCACTGACACAGTTACTTCTGTGCAAGTCAGAAATTGATTTTCAAAAGAGCAATAGATCGACTAATTACAAAAAATCAGTTTTTGAGTTTGGACCTTCACAGACTTAACAAACAGAAGTTTTATTTATATTTATTTTTATATGTGTCTGCTCCATCACTTGATCTGTATGTTGCTTAAAATATACTCCATGTCTTTCTGAGCTTTTGTGATTTTATTTATTTGTCTTAAAAACATTTTATTTTATTTTTTTTACAATCCACTTTATTCTTGTGGACTATGCTGAATTATAAACGGCTGCTGTAAGTAAGAATCTGGTTCCTTTATGGGCTGTGGTTTTATTGTTTCCCTGGGCCTATATAATATGACTTACATTTTCACTCACCCAGCAGACTGTGGACTGTTTTCTAATTAGACTCATAAAAGAATTCCAGTCACTGTAAATGCTTTCAGTGGAATAGCAGCCCAATTTTCCGACGATAAGATGCAAATTATAGTTAGTCATGTGACCAAATGTATTTTTTCTCAGAAAGACAGGTGTAAACGTATATATTATTCACTTTTAATGGGTCATTGTGATAAAATTAAGTAAAAATTGGATTACTTTTGCAACATTATTAGACCTGATAATCCCCTTCCAGTGTATTTAGATACGATCATTAGTCGCTATTACAAGAAAGTCGATTTTCACAGTGGATAAAGGATTACAGGAGCTGTTTTAACCTATATTTATCTATGTAATGCCTCTCTTTACACTTTAATTTAATTTCATTAATATCCTCACAGTTCAGGTTAAATCAGTATAAATATTCACTGAAGCCCATGTGTAGTTTGAATGCTATTAGGTGTCACTGGTCATGGTGCAGTGCAACAGGAAGACACATAACAGGTAGAAGATGTGATGCATGTTAAAGCTGCTCTCCTTTTTCAGGCTGTCACTGTGTTTATCTTAATTTCTAAAGCACAATAACATAAATCATGAAAAAAAGTTCTGATCAGATTTTCATGACCACATGCAAGGTTAAGGTTTGGAGAAAAAAAAATGCAAAAAACATTAATTAAAATACAAAATGTGCTCACACAAATCCATAAATTGAAATTCCAGCATGCAGAGAAAGAGGCATTCATGCATGGTCACCCGCATGTGTCACGTAAAACTGTTCAGATTAATGCAGTTTTATAATTTATGACTGAAAATTATAGGACTTTACCACCAAGTTATCAGTGCAGAGCAGGAATCAACACATTTAATCCTTTCAAAATAAAACGGTCTCATACGAGATTTGATGACTGGAAGCCTCGTTCATAGCTTTGACTGTAGTATTTACCGTATTAGATCAACATTTACGTAAATTATATAATATTTAATGATAAATTAAATACGTGTCAGGGTTTTATTTGTTACCATATTTCGCACAATTTATTTTCAGATACGAAATAAAGGAAAACAATAATAATTCTCAACAACTTACCATTCCAGAGTAGCCGGTGTTGAATGAGGTTTAGAGGCTCTATTATTTTCTTTTTCCTCATCTGTAATATACAACATATGTAGGGATGAATTAAGTTACTATGTGACAAAGGTGTGCCATAAACACAGACATTCATTATTTAAATCTGATCTTACTTGTTCTGTGCAAGCAAAGTTAAAAACAAACATTATGTGTAGAAAACACAGACAACACCACAGTTTAAAGGATTCCTCAGTAGTCTGAGTGTAACAGCGCTCGTCCTGCTTACGTTCATCGTTGGACATGTTCCCCAGAGACGTGTGACTGGAATATCGCTTGCTCTCACTTTCATTGAGGCATCTTTCAATCCAGCTCTCTATGAAAAGACACACAGACCACCTTTTAGTGCAACTAAAAAATAACTAGTTCTTATTTTTTTTTTTTTAATTCATGATGAAATTCTCAAAACCTTTTTTTTCTGTGTAAAACCTCAGTTTATAGTTGTTTTGTTCTTTTTTTTTTTTGTTCATTTTCACTGACACATTAAAAAACTCTTTTCCTAATATCCTGCAGTAGAATAGAGCCAAAGCCGTATTTACATAAACAGTGCAAATGACCGCCTATACAGGACACTTTAAATGTCACTAATGTGACAGGCCGGGCTGACAACAATCGATTGTACGGCCGGCAGTGCGGCCATGGCTCTATTTGAGATGTTTTCACCGAGACGGCAGGAATCCAGCATTGTTCCCAGGAGACTACGAGCATACACACTTGCTTAAAAGAGCCTGCGCACATTACTGAAGCAGTCTGGTGGAATAGGGGCCATTGTCCTGTTTTAATTTCTACTTAGAAATAGCTCAACTGGTGTGCTTTCTGTGAGCGGGCAGCAGCCAAACACCCGGGCTTTCATGTAGGAGCAGGCTGATTGAGTGGAAATCCATTTCAGATGCTTGCACTTGTTTCGACAAAATTGTTTGACAGCTAAAAGAAAGATGGATGGAAACATCTGAGTGCACAAATGCATTTTTTTTTTTATTTACGATTATATCTTGCTCTTTAGCCATTTATGTACTAAACTGAACAGTAATAATTTAATAAAAGTTAGGTTGTTTTCCATTATATATAGTGGATAAAAACTATTAATGTTAGTACTAAAGGAAAATGACCAGTCACTTCTGACCTAAAAACTTTCTTGAAATTGTGTAAATCTTTTTCTTCTGCATGTGAGCTGACAACATTCACCATAGCAGCTGTTGCTAGGACAGACTGTTGGCAGGACGACCTGTTGGTGCAGCTCACGGGTGGGTTGGGGTGGGGTGAGGGGGGGGAGAGATCCAGAGGAGGTCACAGATATTGAAAAGTTTTAGAAGTTTACATTCGATGAGGACTCTGCACCACGATGTTCGGCACGTGCTGACAGGAAAGGTCAAAGTGAGAGTCGCGTCGAGAGAAAAATAAAATCTGCTGACACTCCGAACACTGGAAGAGAAAGTTGTTTCTGCTTGTGTTACACAAAAATTATCTTTAGAAGAAACAACATTATGTTGTGTATGATTATCACCTCCTCTCCACCATTAACGGACGTAACAACATGGATGTTTTACTGGTTCTTGTTTCTCAATTAAAAATAATAATAATTGCAATTAGATTTTGAATAAATCAGCACCACTGACAGCCTCCTGGTGCTTCTCTCATGATTTTTTTCTGGCGCTGTTTGCTTTTCTTTTTTTTTTCTTCGAGAAAAAGAAATCTGGAAATGAAAAAGTAAATTCACTGAAGCGGAGCTAATTCTCCACAGAGGCTCAGATCTCAAGCTTCATTTGCCACGAGAACAGATAAGTTGGGGATCTAAATAATTGGATTAAATTCGATCAACAAGTGAAACGGATGTTCACTCATTTATTAGCACACATTGAAACTAGACCACACTACGAAAAAAAAAAAAGAAACGAAAAGAAAAAAGCTAAATGTCAATCAAGTAACCAAACTTAGACATTTTTAATTTAGCCCAATAAAGCCTCTTCCCATTAAGACAGATTACTACATAATAATTTAATCCCACTGGACATTAATCTTTAATGTTTCTGAAAGTTTTTACCAGAAAAAAGATTTTACAGAGAAATTCTGTAACTTGAATCAGCAGCTCAGTTTTCTGGTTTTGTACTCAGTAAATTAGCTCAAAAGAGCAGGTGCACCATGATGTGCACTTGTTTTTAATTCTCCACTCCCTAATGATCAGTGCAATAGTTAAATAAAAAACAAAAAAACACAGCAAGAAGCCACTTAACCGAGCCAGTGTTGGAGATTTAATGCCTATAACCTGCTTTTCTTTAATCGATATCCTGCAACAGCGTTCCAATAAATGTGCATGAACAAAAGCAGTCCTTCATCCGAGGTTTAAAAGGTTCAAATCAACAGTTGAGCATCTAGACAGAAGTCTCTCCGAATAACTACAGAGAAAGTTTGAGACTCACAGGAGTGCAGCGACAGACGCTCGCACGGTTTTCCTGAACTGACCTGAAGCTGATATTCTCAACACATCCAGACAAGCAGAGTTTAACAGGACTGACCTGTGGAATCCATATCAGGCTCCTCCAGCAGCCCACAATGCATCCTCTTCCCATCAACGACACTGGCTCCTCCAAGAAAATGGCTTAGTGCACGTTTCCCCCTCCTCGGCGGCGCTCCCCTTGTCTCGCTCTGTGTTTCCGTGACCACTGCCCGTCACAGGAGATGTTGAGGATCTGAGGTTCGACCAGAGAGGGGTGGTGTTGGCGGAGGAGAGAGGGGGAGGTGGGAATAAGGGTGGAAAGGGGGGAGTAGAGACTCCAGAAATCCAGCGGGGGGAAAGCCAGACCCGTCAAAATGTTTGCTGATGTTTCATGGGAAAGGGGCTGATTTTATAGGAGCCCTGATGGGGACATGTCATTGATAGGCTTGGAAGGCTGATGAATGGCCCCAAGTCAGATGGGGATGTGGCAAGGCTCACTGGAAGTCTTTTGTGGGGCTGTTTTGAATAAGAAAAGCTCCCTCCCAACGAAAAAAAAAGAGGCTTAGATCTACGCAGTCCTAACACTGTGGCCTCCCCGTCTTCCATTATGGCATTTAATACGTTTTTATACACCCCCGAGCTCCAAATAAACATACATCCCTCCACAACCGCCGATCCTGCCTTCACTTCTGCTTTTTATTCCCTTTTCACATCCCCACAGACACTTGTTGCCACACAGGGGCTTCACCACATCCCACTCCACCATTAAAGCATCTTTGTGATAACTTTTTTTGTTTTTCTCCACAGATCCACCGACACACAGTGCTCGTCGCACCCTTCGTCCAAACATGCTAAAACTGCACCAGTGTGAATTTTTCTGGTGGAGTTCTCACCTCTTTTTCGCTCACTCTTTCGCTGTGGCAACCTTATTTTTGGTGTGCCTCTGAGAAGAGGGAACGGTCACAAAGGGGGGGAAGTAAAAGTGCAAAGCCCGAGGCTGGGAGGGCTCTGATGGAGTGCCTGAGAGCTGGAGAAGGGAAAGCTGTGATTAGAATATGAATGGAACCGCAGGAGAGGGGGAGAGGAGAGGGGAAAGAAGAGGGGAGAGGAGAAAGGCGGATTATGGCTGAATTACTCACCACACCACGGACAGCAAAGGAGGACTTTCTCTTCCAGTGCGCAGGCGTGGGCACCGCTGGTGATACTCACCAACACGCAGCGTGCGGGGCACCTGTGAGCAAGGGCGGGACGGGGCGGCAGCTACATCACATGTGCACAAGGTCAGACTTTGTTAGAAGGGGCATGAGCTTCTTCAGACTCATACAGGAATAATAATAATAAAAAAAAAGCTGCTGGAATAAGTGAAAGGTCAAAACAAACATCATTTTTCATGCATTCAAAAAAAAAAAAAACCTTAAAATCTACAATTACACATTAACGACTCATGACACAAAGCCGTGACCTCAACGCAGGATCTAATTAATTTCAGTCTAATAATAAGAAGAAGGTGGACCGGTGTTTTTTCCTCTTATCTGCTTATTAGAAGCTCATAAAATAGGACAGGTGCAGCCACCAAAAGAGCCTCTTCCATGCTTCCCATTCTCGCACACTCTGCCCGCACAATCGGATGTGTTCTGCCTTTGTTTGGTGAAAAGGCCCCAATTGAGTTGTGTGTGTATGCGCGAGTGGGGGGTATGGTTACGCTACATACAGCGACATGTTGGTGGCATTAAGGCTTTGCTTCCAAAGAGGAAACCTCACGACTCAAAGCAGCTCTCTTCACTGCTGATATAACAACGAGGCCGACGACCTGCGCACGTTTCGGCCTCGTCACCGAACGCCGCTGCGTCGAGCGTCCAGCTGTCTGCACTCGTCACGTGAAATTTAAATGCAAGCGGTCGTCTTCTCTCTAATGAGACACGCAAATCAACTCAGAATGTAAAAACTGGAGCTTTTCTAACCAGCAAGTGTCTTTTTGATGTTATTAAATCAATCTGGGGTGTCAGTTAAATAAAGGGGTGGGTGATAATTAAGTATTTATTTTCAGGATGTGATATTAAATATAACTGATTAATCATTTTGAGACACTTTTTAGAGTTCAAGCTTCTAAAATGTGAATTTAAAACTGAATATTTTGATCAGATAAAACAAAAAGACGACAACATTGTTAAATATTTTACCTTATAAGAGTAATGTTTCATCCAATAATCAGAAAAATAAAGAAAAATCAGTGACTGACATCAGTTTGAGTTTTGTCGTATAATATGTGGCAGCAGAATAAACTGTTCATTGTTTATTATCTATCTATCTATAATAATACACTTATTTTCTCTCATCTTAATACTGTGAGAAGGATTTTGAGCATCTCTCTCACTCTCTTTAGATTTTCTTGCTGATAAAAACTAAATTATTACCTTCCGTTTGTCTTATGTGGTAGAATTTAAAACAAATCGCTGCTGTCAAATATCAGATTTTGAGATTTTGGAGCTTTCTAAGGAGTACATGAATGCACCATGAGTCAGTTTGTACTTCAGCTGCTTTACCCGACAAGCATTGCTCTTTAAATAACACCTTTTGTTATTTTAACAAATGTAGATCGAGAGGACGTAAAAAAAATTTTTTTTAAATCCTATTTTTAATCTTTTAATCATATAAAACCAGTGCTCGTATTTACAGGTGCAGCTACTTTTCATTATGTGTTATTAATGATCAAAGTGAGCATCCGTTTTAATATCTGTAATTAATTACAACAGACAGCAGCTGAATACAAAATGATGGTTTTGTGTTTATTATGTACACATACAAAAAGAATAGTGGTGAGAAAGTATCAACAAAGATGACCAACAGGAAAAACATGTCCTATGTTGAGAACATCAACCAAAATGTCCTGTTTCTCTCCCTTAAAGCTCAAACTAAATGTTTTCCACATTCATTAACTTAGATATCTCTGACTCTGAACCTTTTCACTCACACACTGATTCTGTCCCTGTCCTGTTCACTCGTTGTAGCGCGACAGTTTGAGTCGAGGGATGATGTTCATGGACTGCAGCTCCTGGAACAGCAGCTTACAGGCGTACGGGATCCGCAGCGAGGAAACGTGGCAGGACGACTTACAGTAGTGACACCTGTAACACAGAAACAGACGTATTAATGACCACCGGGGCCATGCTCTGATGTTCAGAGTTCATACTTTTGATTAGCATCCATAAAAAAACTGATGACCAGAAGCACCACTTTCAGATCAGCTGCTTAACTCACCACCCAGAGTATCCTAACAGGCCACACTGATTACACACGTCCACCTCGAAGGCATCACTGGAGATCATGAGGCGCTCCAGGAGCAACATGCTCGCTCCGTAGCCGATCAGACAGTCACGCTCCATCTCGCCCAGACGCAGACCTCCGTCTCTTGAGCGGCCCTCCGTGGGCTGCCTGTCAGCGGGAAATAAAGAGAAGATTAGATTTACAGTAATAGTTGTAGTCACTCTGTCCGAGAAGTTGAGTTTAGAAACTATTTCATGTTACCTGGTGAGAACGGCTCTGGGGCCACGGGCTCTGGCGTGCATCTTGTCAAGAACCATGTGCTTCAGCTTCTGATAATACACTGGTCCAAAGTAGATGTACGCCTCCAGAGGCTCTCTGAGGACAATACAGAAGTCAAAGCATCTATAAATATCTAATGAACAATACAATATAAATATTTTAATCAGGTACCCTCTAAGATGCAGAAAATAATTTATCATAATAAAAAAGGCACAGATAATAATATAGACTTTAAGAGAAGCTGCACTACTGAGCTGTGGCTGCTTTAAAAACGTCATCATGGTGCGTTCAGGCGTCTCTGGGATGTTGGACATCCTACATTCAATATATATGGTTGGCAAGATTTTTTTCTGGAACAAGCGATGTTGCATGAACCACAAAAATAGAAAAACAAGCCTGAAATTATCATCTACGCATCAGATCATCAGAAGGTCGTTGGTTGATCACATGATCTTTAAGTATTAAAACAAACACACACACACAAGGCATGAGAAATTAATGAATGTTTACATATGTGCAGCCTGGAGAGACAGGAAATAACAAATTGTGAGAATTTTAAAAGAAATAACTACATCACATGTAATTTGAGAAAAGTGTGGGATGATATTTTCCTTGGTGAAAAAACAAAATGTGGTCAACAGTCATTAAGAAAACAAATCTACAAATGTGAACATTTCACCTATAATGTGACATGTTTCTGAGATGAGACACGATCTTTTTATTACCCCGTGATTCCTGATGTGACGTAGTCTTTGCCCTGGTAGTTGTATCCATAACGGATCAGATCCTCACACACATCCTTCACTTTGCTGCCTCCAAAGGCCGTCCCGTAGTGAAACCGTCCGTCCAAGACTCCCGCCTTCCCAGCCAGCAGCTCGATCAACTTCCCCACCTGATAAAGTCCAGGAAACAGAACAATGTTCATGTTCATAACATAAATCTTTTATGATTTAAATCATCTCCTGGCACCAAATGTTGATATTGTGGGTGAGATTAGATTACACATGTACCCCTCGGGGTCGGGGACAGCAGTCTAAGGATGACTGATTTCAACAATTCCACCGAGGTCGCAGCCAGAGGACCCCTGACCCCATCACATAAAAGGAAACACCTACTCTCATATCACTCTCAGGCCACAGAAACATCCTCCCGAGCCCAACATTGCTGAGACTGTTCCATGGCAACCAGAGCCGGCAAACACACTGGCACTGACAACCTCCGCCGTAAAGATCATTCAGGTTTTTACAGTGTAGGAGACAAAAAAGCAGGCCAGAAACGGGGCCAAGTCTCATGTCATTCACATTCAGCACCATCCTACAGTTCAGATGTACCGAGCATGTTTGATAAAACTTCCACACACACCGCTACAGGCGGCGGCTTCGCTGGCAGCCGTCTCCGCAGCAACAAATATCCGTTTGTTAACAGTAAGATTGCCGCTTAACGGCGTCAATGGACGTGTGCTCTGGAAGCCAATGATAACCCAGAGAGGAGAGGAGCGGGCATAATGAGGGTTTTTGTCTCAGAAGGGCCGACACAAACTTATGAAGAGCGACAGTCAACACGGAGGTGATTCAGACTGAACTCACGGCCAAGAATCACAAATAATGACCGACTACAGGTCCTGGATTTAGCCGTCAGATCAACACCTATTCTCCAAATGTTGCACAGAATATTAGAGCTGAAATGATGAGTCGATTATTAATAAAGCAAGGGCCAATAAATAAATAAATAAATATAATAGCTGCTCACATTTGATAGCTTATCTGAAAAAAGTTTTAGTGCTATCAAATAAAACAAAGTCAAAGGGAGAATTTTTCACTATTTTCTAGATTTAACAGACCAAACAATTAATTCATTTATAAAGGAAGTAATAAATAAAATATCTCTGGGTATTGTTGTGCATATTTTACATTTTCTCAACTAAACAAAATGTTTAGTTGAGAAAATAATCTGCAGATTAATGTGTTGGCCTGTGAGGTATCTCCTTGCACAGCCGTGACAACACGTACCGTCATTCTGGAGGGATATCCGTGAGGGTTCATGATGATATCTGGACAGATGCCTGTGTCACAGAACGGCATGTCCTCCTGAGGGACAATGAGTCCACAAACACCTGAAACACAGAAAAAAACCCCACATTTAAGTAGGGTAACGGTGCTTCTACAGACACGTGAGTGGCAATAAATATAAAAAGTCCTTAAATTTAAGCAGTCATAGACATAAAATCAGATAATTGTCACTTTTCTTGGGTAACTTTTCTGTTTTTTTAACTCTTCTAAACTGAATATCTTTGATTTTGGACAGTCGGTTGGACAAAACATGTAAATCAAAGACATTAAGGCAAAATGTTTCATCTTTAAGTGTAGAAGCTGCGCCGCCATCTTACATTTTCACCATTAAATGATTCGTCCTCTAAACTAAACTGAGCAGTTTGGACTGACTTCTAGTAAAACTGTTTTGTCGTCTGTGTTTGTGCTGGGAGGCTCTGTGTGGACCTCTGCCGGAGCATGACATTTCCATGCTCATGTGGACAGACAGGGTCCTCTTTTGACTCACATGATGTGGGGGACAAGCACCCTGGTAGCCTGGAGTTTAAGTGTGAGCGCAAATGTTTGCCGAGGGGCCGAAGCACTCTTCCCTGGCCAGGGTAAACAGATTGTAGGCCCATTTGCAAATGAAAAAAAAAAGAAAAAAGAAAAAGGAGTGAGGAGAAGGAGAGCAGGAAGTGGAGAAAGGTGCTTAGCTGGACAGGGAGACCAGGATTACACACCCATGACTTTTTAGCTCAACTAAGAGGAAGTGGAGGGGATCAACTGGAGAGGAGAAATTGAATCAGTGCACGTGGGAAAAATTCACTATTAGCCGACCAAGTCGGGAGACGCAGCGCGCCGCGGACTGCTGATGCCTCGTACAGGATGTTGCAACAGGATGTTGACTGGGAACGAGTGCAGAGATTTACTGGAAAGTCATCCAACAGCAGGAAGAAGGTGAAAAGAAAAGGCGAGTGAGGCCGAGCCAGAGGAAAATAAAAAGGGAGAAAGGTTGAATATCAGGGTGAACACAGGATGAAAGAGGAGCGAGAGGAGGAGGAAAGAAGTGGAAAATGTTGGAGAAGTTGAAGGGAAAGAGCCAGAGAGAGAGAGAGAGAGAGAGAGAGGGAGAGGAGAGAGAGAGAGAGAGAGAGACACTAGTCCTAACAACAGACATCCTCGGTGTTGTTTGTTTTGTGTGAAAGTGAATGATAAAAGAGGCATGAAATCAGCAGAGAAAGGCAAGACAACAGCCAGAGTCCAGAGCCCTCCATCACAGCTCATACAGCTCCACAGTGGCGGCCCTGCACAATAGGCCCCCACTACTGACAACCCCTCCACCTCTTCCCCCACCTCCACAGCTGTGTGTGTGTGCGTGCGTGTGTGTGTGTGTGTGACCGGTAAATAATTAACTTATTCTGCTCTGCTGACCAGGACTTATGAGACTAGTCATGAGTAGCAGGGAAATCCATCACTGCAGCCAAATTCACTTCTAATTAAACTATT
Organism: Chelon labrosus; assembly: GCF_963514085.1. Classification (NCBI taxonomy): domain Eukaryota; kingdom Metazoa; phylum Chordata; class Actinopteri; order Mugiliformes; family Mugilidae; genus Chelon; species Chelon labrosus. The sequence continues at coordinate 18,647,497 of NC_140344.1, forward strand.
ATATATGTTGATTTAGGATTCGTTTACAGCGTTTGCCAAGAAAATGTGTTTATTCCTAAGACGGATCAAAAATGTTGTTTTTACACGTCTCTAAAGAGACCGAACACCTAACTGTAAGGAGCTCAGATTAAAAAGTATCTGCTGCACATCTGGGGCGTTTCCATCCAGATCTCCTCCGGCTAACCCCACCGTGACCCCTCTCCCTCCGTCACTATCTGAGACAGAAGACATTGTCCCATCCTGAGCTGACCGCCCAGTGCCCACCGTGTTAATGAAGAGAGTAAATTATGCATGGCGCCAGTTAGCTTTTTGATTAAAACATCATACAAGCCCTCTATAGGGGAGGTGCTGCAAAACAATAGAGGTTGTAAACACTTTTTCCCCAGCAGCAGCAGCAGAATACTGCTGGGGTGTAATAAATTTGCATAGTCTGGCACAGGACAAAGAGCCAATTAATTGAAAAGAGCTCTTGAAAGATGAGGACAGGGGGCAGTGACAGAGCAACAGCTACTGGGACTTGACTCAACAAATGCTCCAGCACAGAGACGACCATTTTCTTTTTTTTTTTTTTGTTATGTCTAGTCGTTCACAATCATTAGCAACAGGTTCAATTTGAAGTGGTGCAGTGAACTTTGAAGTGGTGGACATGAATATGACCCTTTGTGTTCTCTGTGCAGGTTTGACAGGTGCGCTGACGTCTGCACCTTTCTGTCCGTGTCGACTGCTGAATTTGTCTCCTATCTCTGGTCTCCTGGTCTGTCTCAGGAGGATCTTGATGAGGAAAGCGTCTTCAGCGTTGGACGAGATCATCACCTTCTCGATGTAAGAGTCTGTCGAGCCCTTATAGCTGCAAACAAGAAGACGGTTACCTGGTTTTCTTTACATGTATAAGAAGCCGAACAATTACGTCTAGGTGGCACAAGCTGAGGTCACAGTGGGTGGGTGTGGTGTTGAAATACACTCACCTGATGGGCACATCTCTGTACTGGGGCTGGCCTGGCTGGGTACTGCCCTCCAGTGGTGTCTGGGTGACAGTTGGCATAGATTTGTTCACCAACACCTGCTTGTTCTCCACCCTCTCACCTGAGCCATAGAAGATACATCAAACTGTCATCAAATGTCCATTAGATGCTTTATTTACATGTGGTGTCTTGCATTTTTTTTTCCTAATCTGGATTATATCCTGAACAAAGATCAGGAACAGACGTGTGTCTCTATTTTTTGTTTTTATTTAAAGGGGAACTACTGTTTTTTACAACCTGTACCTTATTTCTGGCATAAAATACGATTGTTTACTCGCCCATATAACTTTTGTGTAATTTGGAGTTGTTCGTCAGATATTTACATCTGCGTATATCCATATAGTGGGAGTGATTGGGGCCCCGAAACAGAGCCTCTAAATAATGCATTATCTGCCACGAAACCCGTTCATTTCACCAATATTTTGTTTTTGTACACAACTGCTATTCCCCGTTGAGTCTGGAGTTACCTGTTATCATCATCCAGGGTCTGTAGATTGGCCTACAGACCCTGGATGATGTCTTCTAACCTGGATGATGCTTGCTTACCTGTAATTTGCTATTTTTTTGCAACATGGCTGAATATTTTTCCGATTCTGAGGTTGTGGACGAACCATAGCAGTAGCAGATTACAAGTATACAAGTAAACAAGCTTGGATATCTCCCGAAGGACTACAAATTACACAAAAGTTATATTGGTGAGTAAACGATATTTTATGCCAGAAATAAGGTCCAGGTTGTAAAAAACAGTAGTTCCCCTTTAACTCTCTCACAGCTAGTTTTTAAAGCAGTCCAGGTACAATGACCAGGATTTCATACTATCTAGCTCTCAAAGCATGTAAAATGTGCTGAGTGACTCTGCACCGTGGTACTGTTTAGTTGGATGTCAACACAAAACAGAGTCATGATAAAGATGGCTCCTTCCATTTCATGTAAATCTATGACTCTTAAGTTAAACAAGTGGTCATAAACTCAATCTATCTCCAGGATGCAATCACAACATTGACTATAAAATGTATTCCTCTGAGCCTCTTTTTAAATCCAATCCTCTTTACCCCTGAGTGAGCATCAAGTTTCACCAGGAACTACATAACATTAGATAAGGTATCCATTCATGAGTCCTTAAATGTCTGCAGACCGGAGTAACAATGATTGTTTAGAGACACATCAGTGAAAAGTAAATCCTGTGAATTATTTATGATATAATCAGTCACCTCTATTGGCGCTTTAGAGTGTGGTGAGGAGCAGCAAAGCATGCTGGGCCTCCTCCAGTCCTGCTGCTACTCACCTGGGGAGCAGATACCATCAGCATCCAGGATGCTGTGCCTCCAGATGGGTTTTCGTGTGGCGGCATCCAGCATGGGCCCCATCACCTTGTCAAAGGTCTGGTTGGTGTAACGCCGCAGTGTGCACTTGGCATTTTTATAGACGAGGCACCGTCCAAATCCTGGATGGAAACATATTCAAGTTCAGACACTTCTCTCCGCTGCCCGGACTGGTTGCTGATACACTTGATAACACGTTGTCTTAAACTAAAACTAACACAGACAGAAATCTATTAAAGCAGAGACACACGCTGAATTTTGAGAACAGCACCTCTGTCGAGCGATGCTTTGTTGAGGACCAGAGCGTCCTCAATGTCGTAGCCGCTGTAGCTCATCACGGCCACGGTGGCGTTCTGACCGGCCGGCAGCTTCTCAAAGTCAATCAGCTCGATGGTTTTAGTTTTGACCATCGGCCTCTGAGGATATGCCAGCAGGTACATCAGCGTGTCAATGCGGTTCCTCTGGTTGTAGCCGATGGTTCCTGGAGAGATGAAACAAGCAGAAACTTCAGACTCCTGGAGTGTTTAGTTTAATAAAAGAACAGTTTTCAGGATGTTTAAAGCTTGTTTGATTTATCATCCTGTCTGGATGCACCGTCTCAAAGCAGTGCAGGAACGAGGCGAGTTATGGCATAAAGCCTGGCCTCCCTGGAAGCCTTGACATTTGTCAGATGCTATTACTTGACAATCAGGCTACAAGCACAGAGTCTGTGATAATAGGCCCGGGCCACACAGCCAGATTAGCACATGTATAGGGCTGTCCACACAAAACAGACAAGGCAGAGGATATTGGGCCAAATATAGTTCCAGTCTGTGTTTTTGTAAAGATAGGGGGAGGGGAAGAGGGGACGGACGGAGGTGAAACGGCGGGGTGGGGGTGATCGCGGCCCTTACGAATGTTAGCAGGGCCGTTTGGGGAAGTTTTGGTTACCAAGGAGCTTTCGGGTGCACACTCTGTGGTCTTTTGCAGCTGAGCACACTGACCCCCTGAGCACAGCCAGAGCAGACACAATGAATTGCTAATGACACTCTGGGTGACTGGCAGGGAAAGGGCCTCCGCACACACAGCACAATGGAGAACCTACGCAAGCGCCCCATGTTTGATGTCCATGCGCATACACACACAGACGCACACACACACACACACACACACACATATAAGACAAACACTCAATCACACATACAAATGTATTCTGACAAGAAGTAGCACAGGAGCAGAGTTTTTTGGGGGGAGACGAACCAGCAGGCTGCTTGTATCGATACCGTTTGTTATTCTAATGGCCTTTTGTATGATTTTAACTCGTGCAAATAAAACTCTGAAGCAGCAGATTTAGGAGGCTTAAGAGCAGTGTTCGTGTGAGATTAAACTACTGTAAGTGTGAAGAGACGTAAGCTCTGCAGCTGTGTGGAGGATGTTTGAGAAAGGATTGGAGATCTTCACAGTTTAACGAGCTGACTGAAGCTACCTGCTCAGCTGAGTCTTACCCATCGCCTGCTTGCCCATAGCGCACTGGTATGTGTTCCTGGGCGACTGGTTGTGGTGGGGGTAGGGAATGAGGCCGGCGCACACTCCAAGCAGCGTGAAGGGCTCGATCTCCAAGTGTGTTGTCTCTCTAAAGAAACAAAATGTAAAAGAAAAAGTGACATAAATCAGGAGGATCTTTTCCCGTAGTTTAAAGGGGAACTACTGTTTTTTACAACCTGGACCTTATCTCTAAAAGGTAAAATACGATCGTTTGCTCACCCATATAACTTTTGTGTATTTATAGTCAGTCGGTAGATATTTAGATCTGCGTATATCCATATAGTGGGAGTGATTGGGGCACCGGAACGCAGCCTCTAAATAATGGATTATCTGCCGTGAAACTTCTTCATTTCACCAATATTTTGTTATTGTACGCTAGTGCTATTCCCCGTTGAGTCCGGAGTAACCTGTTATCATCATCATGATGTCTTCTGACATGGACGATGTCATCTCTGAGCGCCGCGTGCACCCTTAACGGTCGGCTGTAATTTGCTACTGCTATGGTTCGTCCACAACCTCAAAATTTGGAAAAATATTCAGCCATGTTGCAAAGAACTAGCAGTAGAAAATTACAAGTAAACAAGCTGACCATCGCGGGTGCGCGAATATTGGTGAAACGAACGAGTTTCGTGGCAGATAATGTGTTATTTAAAGGCTGCGGTCCGGTGCCCCAGTCACTCCAACTATATGGATATAAACTGATCTAAACATCTCCCGATTGACTACAAATTACACAAAAGCTATATGGGTGAGTAAACGATCGTATTTTATGCCAGAAATAAGGTCCAGGTTGTAAAAAACAGTAGTTCCCCTTTAATGTCGGCTGAATCGCTCACTTGTTAATCATGTGTTCATAAAGGGCGATCTGACAGTCGTTCTCCTCATTGACGTCCAGATACTCCACCAGGCCTTCGTGCAGGAAATCCTCAAAGGTTCTGGAGTCAGAAATAATCAAATCAGATGATTCTGAAGATCCTACATCTTATCTGACCACAACAAAAAAGACTAAAAATAATGAATTAATGAGTTTTCTTGTGTTTTTTTGGCTGAGGTTGGATTTCCTGTTTGGTCGTCTCTGTGCATAAAAAGGCAGAAATAAAATATGTAGACTCTCGGCCTCACCTGTAGCCCTGAGACAAATCTTCAATGTGTTTGTTTTTCACCATCGGTACCCCCTTCTTCACTATGATGTACGGCCTGTACAACACAACCAAAAAGCAGAGCAGTGTTAAACGACAGAGGCATCTCTGTGTTTTTTCCTTAACCATTAAGACAGAAACCTGAACCACAAGGTGTTTTTTTTAGTCCTCCCTACCTGCAGAGGCGTCCTCCATCAGACGAGATGTAGACGCAGCGGTCGGTCATGTTGGTGGAGATCGACACAAACTCGTTGATGAAGCCCGCCCTGCGCATCAGCCTGAAAGTGCTGACCAGCTTATGGTGGTCTCGAATCACACCGAGGATGTTACCTGTGGACGTAACACAGACAGACTGGTGGAACTACGCTGCAGCAACTCATGATTGTAATTTACATTTATGTCAGTTATTTCCTTTATTAATCAACTTGCATCACAACGTAAGACAACACCTACAGCTAAACTCATCAAATAGTCTGTTTACTATCCTGTACATTTGAACATTTTAAGAATTTGTGGCATTTTTGTTTGAGCGAGCAAAATCACAGCTGATTTTTTTACTCAAACACTCACATGCATAAACTCCAAATGGGAAGAAAGAGGCGGTTTAGAAGCACAGCAGCGTACTCTGAACCTGGACGACTGGAGAAAGCTGAGCTCAAACTGCCTGCAGGGGTTTGTTCATATCAAGGCTGACAGACAAATGACTGGAGAACAGAGGAGACACTGTGCTCTGCCTCTGTGTGAGGGCACATGTGCACTGAACACACTCTGAAGGGCTTTGACACCTGCTGCTAGCAACTAATTAAAAGCTATGGCAGCTAATATAATTTGACAGTTATCAGTGGCGAGACAAACATATACAGTAATTAAGGGCCCGAGTTGTGACTCAAGAATAATACCTACTGCTGCCGTGAAATTAACGACTTATCAGCGCCCCTGCAAAATACAAAATTACCTTCTGTAAACTAAACAGAATATTTTGCCCTTCATGTTCATAAGCAATGCATTCAAAACACGGAGGATTAGAGTTTCTTTTCAAGTGATCTAAAGCAGCAGCATCCACTGTTAATTGTCTCTCTCTCTCTGGTTATTTATTTATTTATTTATTTATTTATTTATTTATTAGCTCGAATGGTGCGGAGGAGTTTTACCATTGAGGAAGACAAGGAAGACGCTCGGGTAGGAGAGCTCCTCTCCACACAGCAGGTTGACGTCCTCTACCCCGAGGTTGAAGGCCAGTTTGATGATGGGGCCGTCCTCCATGTCGGTGGTGATGTGCGTCATCAGAGCCAAGTTCTTTACCAGACCGCAGGCCTACGAACGCACACATATATGTAGTCTGATATTATCCACATGGAAACACAAAGGAACACATACTTTGTGAAAACCAAAACCATATCGGTTTGTCCAAGAGCTTTGATGCGATAACAAGTTTAGCTTTAGGGGGTCTCCTGTTCATAACTTCCCCTTGTTTCTTTTGACTGGACACTTTAACCAAGACAGGAGTGAAATGACATCAGATCTTCTTCAATGTGAACATTTAATGGATTTTAATGAATGCAAATAACTAAATTTAGTATTTGCTCACTTCTCACGCTTTCTTCTTTTTATTTTCCGCGAGAAAACTGTGATTCTATGAAATCTGATCAAACTTTAAACACATTAAACGAGACGTTGAAGAGAACAAAATGCCACGAGATCTGTATTTTTCAGCACATATGTAAATTTACAACATATGAAGACGTTAAAAGTTGTTATCTAACAAAAAATTATGTGTTTTTAGAAGTTTCCAGTGAACATATTCGAACACATTCACAGCATTGTACATCTGGTTACACTCATTGGAAGGCCAGGTAACACAATATTTAAACCACATTTTATCCTAATTATCAACCATTGTTGCTGGTTCCTGCTTCTCATTCTCAAATATGTAGGTTTGTTCATTGTTTAATATCATTATTGTGTTTCAGTGTGGGCCAGTGTGTTATTTTTTGATGCTTTATAGACTAAATAACTGAACATTTGCTCAAGAAATTAATAATAATCACAGGCTGCTTTACACGTATCATTAACAGCTCTGTTCCATGAATACTTTTAGCTTTTAGATGTGAACCACAGAGAGATGTTTGTGTTCACACAGAGGTGGTCTTTCTTTAACCTCCAGACTGTGTCACCAGCTCAGCTCAGGTGTGGTCGCTGCAGCCCACTCACCTCTCCCTCGGGAGTGTCAGACGGACACAGCATGCCCCACTGGGACGGCTGCAGGGAGCGCGGTCCGCTGACCTTCCTGGTCTTCTCAAACTGGGAGGAGATCCTGGTCATCATGCCGAGAGCCGAAATGTAGGAGAGACGAGACAGGACCTGGGTGACGCCCTGACGGTCCATCTTGAATCTCTTCAGAGACCAGTTCCCCTGTGGACAGAGAAAACCAGACTTTGGTTCATATTTTACTTTACTCTCTGCACTGTAAATTAAAATAAAAAAACATGAATAAATGAGATTTATCCAGTCAAAAAGTTTGTGTCTGCACATGTAAATGAAGCCAATGACATTTAGGATAAGAAAAAGTGAATAAAATATATAATTACTTCTGTGTCTGCTCCAACACAATCAACAGAGACAGAGCTGGCAGAGACTCACTGCTCACAGATTCTTCTGCAGGCCAGATGTTTGTTGGCACAGGGATTTAAACCCGGCTCCACCAGGGGAGAGCGCTGCATGCTTTCTATTCAATTATCTCTTCACATTATTGTCTCTGACTCGCTCACACTCACCGTGGAGATGGCGTTGACCATGCCGTTGGTGATCTGATCCTGCCGCATGTGCTTGACCACATCAAACTGAGCTGCTCTCTGCTTGGGGATGATCTGGTCGGCGATTTTCTTCAGCTCGGAGTTGAACTTTTTAAACAGGTCTTCAAACAGCAGAGACAGGAGCTGAAACAGACGCAGAGAACTTTTGTCAAGTCAAGTCTGCTGAAGAGGAACAATGATTTCACTTTCATGTCTCCTGCAACGACACATCTGTTCGCGTCTCTAATCAGCGCTGAGGTGCGTTTACTGGCGGCTTGAATAACCAGGTGTGGCGGCTTACAAATAAGCCTGACCTGGCCTCCGTCCCGGGTCCCTGTCCTCCTCCGTCGGGCCCACAGGAGGCAACCTCTCTCACAACCCCCACCCACTCTGTGCATTAGCATACATCAAAACAAACAGGCAGCGCTGCTTGAAATTAATAAAGAAATTAAGCTTCCGTTGCGCAGCCAGGCCAATTAGTTGAATGTCAGGGAACCATAATTGGAGAGTGAGGAGATTGCTGGCGTTGTTAGTGTGTAAGCCCCCTATTGAAAGAAGGCTCTGTGTACCCCCACCCCTCCCATCTCCTGCTCCTTATACAGAGCAGGTTGGGGGGGAAATTAAAGGCCTTAAGACAGCAGTAATTACATTATCAGAGCCGGGCCCTGCGGATTAGCTCAATCGCTCCAGTCAAGGCAGCATTTCTATTGTCACGGTGCTGAAAAATCCCCATGCTTCCACAGCCTCAGGATTTTGGTGCCACCGCATATCTCTCTCCTGACAAAGCCAGGCTGAACTACAAGGGGGGAGGAGGGAGGAAAACAAAACAGGGAAAAACAAAGCTGAGGGAAAATAATGAGAGTCTTATTAAAAGAAGGTGGCAGGAACAAAGATGCAGGTGAGAGATCAGGGCTGGAGCCGCCGCTGTCCGCCGGAGCAGCGCTGTGATCCATTCACTCTGAGGCATGAGAGCGCTATTGGTGTATTTCTGGATATTATTATTACTCGTGTTTTTGTTTTGCAGTGGCTCTGTGAGTAAAGAAAAGGCAATAAACACCTTTCAGGTAACAGAAATGAATTAAAAGAATGACCAGCCAGTTCACTAGGGGGTCTGTAATGTCAGATCTGAACTCAGGCTCATTCAGTTTCCTGTTGATCAGCAAACATGACGTTTTTGTCTCGTAATATAAAAGCATCCCAATAGAGGATTAAATAAAGACAATTAAACCACATGGTGTGTTGAGGTTTACCTGTCCGGCCAACTCCAGACGTTTGTTGCCATAGTAATCTCTGTCGTCCACCTTGTTGTCCCCCTGAGCCAGGATCACCCTCCGAACCATCACAGCCAGGTAAATACACTTGGCTCGAAAGTTAAACTCTTTTACCTGAAGATAAGATATTAAATGTTTTTTTTTAGTAGAAACTGGGAATGTACGAGTTATTATAATGAGAATAATTGTGTGTTTACATACAGGCACGTGTGTGAGGATTAGAGATGCTAACAGCTCCCTGGCTTCCTCCATCTTGGTCTTCTTGGGGCCTCCCCACATGCGCTGTCTCCGCACTTTATTCCCAAGAAACCTCAGAGCCTGAAACACAGAGCAGCAAACACAGCAGACGTCAGCAGTGGAGCAAAGTTATCGTTTAAAACATATAAATAAGAGGCGCCCCCCAAATTGCATTTCCTCATCCACCAAGTTTTTAGAGAGCCCACTGTAGAGCATTTTATCTTCTCCGTCTTGATACAGCCTGATGTGTTTCCTCGATCCAACTCTTAAATTTAGGGTTTGAAGTACGTTTCCACTTCATAATAATCACACATCACGTTACAAATGTAAAAGAGAAAAGACATAGCAGACAACAGAACCGAAGCAGCTACTACCACGATAGCCGAAATGTCTTCCAGAGACTTCAGACAAGTCCTTATTTTAAACCTACCATTACCTGGACGACTGACAATCCTCAAAGACATCGGCAAGAACAACAAACGTCTCCAGACTGGGTTTGAATAAAGAATATTTTAGTCCAGTAATCTGATAACCAGGCAAAACACAAAGACAATCAACGCATGTAAACTGTTAAATCTGAAATCAGATTCAGCTCTGTGCCGAAAAAAGTGATTATTAATCATGTTCTCTGAGTCTGAACAGACATTTGATGAAAACACACTGTATTTAATTATTATATTTTGGGAGCCAGTTGTCTGTATTTGATGCCGGCAGCTGAAAAGTGAAGGACAATGAGGAAAAAGAGGGTGAAGGATGTTTCACAAAGGTCCCGGAGTCAAACTTTTAACAGTTTTCAATAATTATTAGTGCAGACAAAGTGAATCCATCCTGGTTGACACGTAACTAACCACTTAAAGACATCTGGCCTTAGATGCTAAAGAGTAAAACGAGCATGTGCAGAAAAAACAACACACGTATCAGGCTTGTGGTCAGTCAAGTGAATCACAAAGAGCATAATACGCACACACAGTCACACACACCTGAGTCAGTGTTCAACTGGAGCCCTCAACGCAACTATAGAAAAGGTCAAAGGTTAATGAGGACAAAGACTTTCTCCAGGACCACCCACCCTTCCCCTCCACGGTGCATAAAGTATATAAAAATATATAGTTTAATGGCAGCTGTGTAACAAACATAACCGCTGTGTAATCCAGAGGAATCAAAATAAATTATTTGATGGAATCAGCTGCGTTCAGATTCTGGTGTCTACGTCACAAAAAAAAAAAAAAAAAAAAAAAAGATGACAGTCAAATTTAGTTTAGGCAGATTACTTATCATAATCTGATAACAATGTTTCTTAAGCCTTATCTGCCTTTAATTATATAGATTTAGGCCTCATTGTGCACAATACAATGACCCAGTGAATACCATGAAAAGACATCATGGAGGCTGGCAGACAGAGGAACATGAGAGCAGCGGCGGCCGGTTGCTAGGAAGCAAATATGGCCTCATCAATGCATCAGTGGCTCCTCTAACGACATAATCTTTATGAAAAACAAATTGGCCGATTGCATTCATCTGTAGATGTCAAAGAAAACACGTGGGCCTCCTGAATAACCCGTGGAAAGCGTTACTTAACTGGCCGGTAAGACAAAAGCTTAGTCATCTGATCACAGAGCGACAAAGAAAATACCTTCTGTCAACAGACAGCGGCCGTCTGAACGACCACATCCTGCTCTTCAGAACGACTTAATGGACGCATTAGTGAATCAATACTGTTGTTTAAGGACTTCAAGACGTATTCTCAACGTGTTATCATTAATTATTGATTTTTGTGAATAAGCGGTTATCTAAATCCTAAGAAAATAAACTCTTGAAAGTTTTGTTTTTACAATTTTAAATGTGACTTTGACAACATATGTCGCATCATGATAAGATGATCTGTCACGTATAAACTACGGATGAAGGAGGTTAGCTTAGTTTCCCTTGGAAACAGTAACAAAATCCACCTATAAACTATTGAACACGTCACATCTCGTTTGCAAAATGTGTAAAAAGAAAAAAAAACAAGGAGCAAAAACAACACGGGGCGGTTTTATGGGGCGTTATGTGACTTCCTGAGTCTTGGTGTCACTGTGAGGTTGCCCGGCAACGTGCAGGGACTCCAATTAGCGAGCTGTGGAGGCGCTCGTAGACGGAGTTAAGCTAACCATCAGCTGGCTGTCGCTTCACATTTACTGTACAGACACGAGAGCGGCACCGGTGTCCTCGTCCAGCTTTGCATTTCTGAGGACACTTCCAACACGAGGTGCAAGCAGGAAGGATGGAAACACGAAGCGGTCAAAACTCCAGAAACACTTGTAGTATTATTTGGGGCATCCAGCTCACAACACGTTTCAGCTTTATCAGGGTCATAGATAACCGTAAAGCAAACAAGATTTTAAATAGTGTGTAAACTGTGTGGACAAGCAGTCATAAACATTTACATACATATGTATGAGCCAATGGAGAAAAGTTGAGTTGGACATAGTTGGAGTTTTTTATTTTTCCCTTCTCATTGGATTTATGTTTTTCTTCATTTTAGTTTCAATCATGACATTATTTTTACATCGTCTTTAATAATTCCAGATAAAAGATGATTAAATCTCCCACCTGAACATGAGCACAGCTCCTCCGAGACTAATAAACTGACCTGAGAATCTGTATTACTCGATAATAATGATGTTCTGGTGGTCACTGATCACTGACGTACCTGAGTCTGTGTGAAGATCTGGGCTTTCTGACACTCCTCCAGGCTCGGGGCGAAGCTGGCCATGACGTGCTCCTCTGTCCCGATCATCTGCACTATCTCCTGGTCGCTCTCTACACCCATACCCTGCGTGGATGACATGAAAACTGTTTATAATGTGAAGTGAGAAGAGACGCAAAGGTCGAGGGAGAAAACGCGTGCTTTAATGTAAAATTTTTTATTTTATTTTTCTGTTTGTGTAACCGGATAAAGACCTCACGAAGTCAAATATACACAGTAGCTGGATCAAGCCGACGAGACATAAGGTGGTGTGTTTACATGGAGGGTGAGGTGAACTGGGAGTCATAAGGTTGGCTGACATTTGCTTATGGAAATGTGAAGCAGTGGGAACTGATGTGGATGTGAGGTCGCCTCTGCAGCCGCTGCCAAACACACGAGGAACAAGTCACCCAGGACGTACACGAGCACAAGCAAACACAGCGAGCATTGAAACTAGTGTCAGACTGTGTGTAGTGATGATACTTGACGCTCACAAGGTGACGTGTTTGGAGAAGTCTGTCCTCAGAGGGGAAAGAAGTTCATGATACCAGCTGTCCAAGTGACATTTTCATCGTGAGCTCAATCTGACTGAAGCCACTGATTCTGATGTATCTATTATTTATGTCTTCAGAAAAAAAAACCGACAATGAATCAGACCAAGCTACTTAGAAAACAATCGCAGGTTTTGTTTTTCCAAAAACAACACCTAAACTCATATAGTTGTGTCATAGCACCACCTACTGTGCACACAGTGTCACTGATCTGTGTCAGGACTCATCCAAACGTCTTCTACCTTGAATATGATGGCGATGGGAGCGTCCTCCGACAGCGTGTTGTGTCTCAGGTAGAATCGGCCTTGTTTTACAATCATGTTAGTTCTGCTTTTCTTCTCGTGAGTGGAGCTGGAACAAACGGGACAGGAAAACATTTGAATATAAGTAAATGAGGCAAACGGGAAAGGCGAAACTTGTTCGAGATTAATCTGTCTTTCTTGCTGTTGAGACAGTTTCAGGTATTAAGAGGTATTATATTCAGGTATTATAGTCTGATCTAAAATCAGACCGAGCCTCTGGTTTAGTTGAGATGTTGCTACAGCACCTGGTGACCGAGGCTCCGACTGCGCCCTTCCTGTCCTGCTCCACAATGATTCGATTCTTGGACAGCTGTTCTTGGATCAGGATGACTTTCTCCTGACCTTTTACAATGAAATAACCCCCTGTGAACAAAAGGGAAGGGATGAAAGAGGAGAAGAATCAGCAGCAAATCTTACTTCAATCTTATTTTTACTGAACAAAGTGTTGCGACTCACATACCTGGATCCAGAGGACATTCATTGAGTTTTGAAAACTCCATGGGAGTCTTTCCTGTGAGGACACAGTTTGAGCTTCGCAGCATGATTGGCATCCTGACACAAAGAAAAGGTTAAACATATTAATAACAAACAAATAATTACAAATTCAGTAAAATTGTTGATTGTTATTACACGTGAACAAAGTCAGTTTATTAAGGATGGAAACACTTTCTGAAGGATTTTTGCTGGTGAGGTTTTAAACGAGGAGATAAGAGATTTAGTCTCTTGTACATTATGTAATAAACAAAAAATAAACAGATACCTTCCGATAGGTAGTGCATTGCGAATGATTCTCTGGCTGCCACGGGTGTACTCTATGTCCACTGTGATGGGTGCCGAGTAGGTCATGTCTCTGAGACGACACTGTGGAAATAAAAAAAAAACAAAAAAACGATGAGCTGGACTTCAGTAATAATGATCGGAAATGTTATAAAGCTGTTTTAATGTGCAGACAGTGGTTTCTCAACCTTATCATATCATGCTGAAAAACACTGTAAGTGTCTGATTATACATTCAAAAAAAAAACCCCACAAATAATTAATTAACAATGACATTAAACCTCTTACATTTGAGTAACAGCAGTGGTTCTTCTTGTTCGATTATCAAAATTGTTTGCAAATAACTTTCACTCAGCTGAATACGTGTTTAAATAATAAATACAAGGTGCTCTTCTGCCACTGCAAGCAGCTTCAAGTCAAGTGTCTTTTTCTGCGTTTACCTCTGGCATGCATTGAGCCCACGCCACCACCTGTACCAGTTCCCTCTAATAACAAGTTACCACACATGGAGCTCACCTCATGAGGAGACACCGGTCTGGTTACGTTGAAGCTTTCTTCAACATCAGGCATGCCAACGTAGATATTGAGGTATCTGGAAACAAGACGAAACTTAACCTAACTTAACACTTTTCCTATTATGCACCACAATTTTATAGAACAATGTTGTTGCTTTTTAACTTGTGTTGTTGCCATCCTTTGTTTATTTATAATTAATTATAATTATCATTCCGATCCCTTAATGACGTGTGTGTTTATTGTGGTTATACTGTACGGCTACTACCTGGAATAAGAGATTTATATCTGTATCTTCCTATGGTGGCTGAATAAATAGTTAATAATAGAGTGTTAGTAACAACTAGAGATGCACCGGATCCTGATTTTTAGGATCCTGCCGGATACCGGATCCACTGCTTAAGATCCTGCCGGATCCGGAACCGGATCCGGATCCTACTCCGATCATCAGCTTGTACATTATAATGCAGTAAAACAGCGGAGATGTTGAGTACACTTTAACGTTTTTACCTCGAGACAAACTTTGACAGCAAAGCGTGCATATCGCATGACTTGAATCTCCCTCTACCAGTTTAAAGTACTGCCACACAGCACTTTTTCGGCTCCCTGCTTCCATTTCCGACGAGGACTGCTAACACAATGTAGTGGATGGCTTCTCTAAACATTAACCGCGTAATCACGTTCTTCCGGGTCCGGATCCGGTTGCCACGCTAGGTATCCGGCAGTAACCGGACCCCATAAAAACGCCATTATCCGGCCGGATCCGGATCCGGAACCTGGATCCGGTGCATCTCTAGTAACAACTAAAGCACAGTGATGGCTTGACTTACTTCAGGTACCACATGGGATCAGCATCACTCGTGATTTTCTCATTGGCTTTCATAATTTTCTTTATCTGGAAAACAAGACATTAATATTGAAATCCGGCAGCGACTGAACCAGCGACGACAAACACTCACGCTGGGGTCGTGTTTTACCTCCACATTGATGAAATAGTTGAAGGAGTCGATGTGCTGCTTTACCAGACCTTTCACCTGCGAAGCGCACAACAGATCAAACACTGAAGGACGAGTGGAGGTGACACACAGAGAGAAGATGTAGTGTGTGATGTATCATGTGTTGAACTGATCAGCCAATAAAGTAAGTGAAACTAATATTTAGTTTTATAGAGTTTATTTAGTTTTTAATATTTTAATGTCAGGGCATTTGGATTTTAGTCTGCAGGAAAGAACAAGTCATTTGAAGATGTGACAAAATAATTACTTATAGTCAAAAATAATCAACATAAACAATTGACTGATCGCTTTTGAGGCAATACCGGACTGAAGTATAGTTGTAGTATAAAAAAAAAAAAAAAACAGTTTATATGTATACTATATCCAAATACAGATTCTGGATTTACTGATTACAGTATGATTACAGTAATACCACACACCATAGAATATTTTTGTATTTGTTTCCCCACTA
This sequence comes from Chelon labrosus, assembly GCF_963514085.1. NCBI lineage: Eukaryota > Metazoa > Chordata > Actinopteri > Mugiliformes > Mugilidae > Chelon > Chelon labrosus. The sequence goes on from NC_140344.1 coordinate 18,663,141, forward strand.
CAGTTTGTAGCTTACAAATAAAGAAATACACCTACTTGCCAGTTCATTAGGTACACTAAAGAAAACAAATCCATCCTAATATAACTGTCTTGCACTAAATCACTCTCCATGATTGAAACACCGTGTTGAAACACGGTAAGAAAGGTGATCAAGTGGACGATCATTTAGGAGGATGTAGTTTGTGGTGCTGTTAAACTGGAGTAAAAAATAAAACCCAGAAGTGTTTCTATTATTTAGCCCACTGACTAAAATGGCGGTGTCATAATAATAGAAACAAATATAATTAAATAATATACAAACCACAGCCTCCAAAATGAAAACACAGTTGAATCAACGGCTCCCACTAATGCTGAATATCATTACCTTCATGAAGATAAGATTTAGCACAACAATGCTATAGTGGAATGCATAAGTTTTAACTAGTGTACTTAATAAACTGGCCAGTAGTATATTTAAAACTTTTGCGAATATTTAGAGATACACGGCAGGTGTGTTCTGTTACCTTAAGGAAGGCTGGTAATAGTTTCCATTTTTCCTGCAAAGAAAGATAGAAAAAAACATAAAAAAGCAATATAGTTTCTACACAGTTTAATCTACAGATATAATTCAACGCAGAGTTAGGAACATGTTTCTTATCTGCTACTTGACTTCTGCTCTGAATGAATGAATAAATAAATAAATACAACTTTTTTCCACAAATACCAACAATAAAACAACAGAAGCTTAAATATTAGCTGCAGCTTCAGTCCATCTTCGCCTCCACTGTGCATCTAAAGCGGTTTGTTATGTTTAGCTGAGCTATTAGCCTCCATGCTAGCTCCTTCTCTGGACTCGTGGTGTGAAACTTTCTGTCCTTGTTTCTCCAAACTCACCGCTACAGTGTTGACAGGAGCCGCCAGCTCCTGAGGAGTCATGTCACCAAACTCTCCCCCCAACAACTCCATGGCTAACGCTACTGCTCAGCAGCAAACACATAAAACTACTAATACTGTCAGTGTTGATACACGGTGTCGGAAGTGTCTCCAGCGTGCGTCCCTCATCTGCGTTACACCGTAAAACGTCCGTGCGGGCGGAACCAAAGAAAGCGTTCCGTCGTTATTATAAATATGAATCTGGTGTTGAAAATCTAATGAAAACAACTTTTGATGCTTTATCTGCAGTAATTATTAGGTACAGAAAATACAGGTATGTGTGTAGTTTCACAAGAAGAGGTTATAAACGCTGCTACTTAAGTTTATTTTCTTACTTCTGTATTTACCAGTTAAAATAAAGAGGTAGTTCATCTACCAGCCACAAACAAAAACATTTTAATGAAACTGAATGAAACCCTACATATTTTCTGACTTACTCTGGTTTAGTTTGTCCAGGTTTTTGATATTTTAACTGCGTATAGACACCTGATATATTGGGATGGCAGCTAAGATGCACTTGTGTCTCCAGAAACAGATGTAATCATTACGTACAATTAATCCTTTTATTTTTATACATGGGAACATTTTAGGACAATGCACAATAACATAATGTAATGCATCGTTGCCACTTTAACCTTTAAGTATTTCTTCCATATGTGCACAACTAAACGTCACTACAAGTGATTCAAATGTGTTTTACATGTTAGAAAATGATGTAAAAACACCAAATATTTCACTTAAAAAGCATATTTTATTAGTTATCTTGAGATTACAATAAGAGGTATGTGCCTTATTAATGAAACCACATGTTCTCAAGTAAAGATGAGCATCGCCGTTGATTCAGTAACAGAGCCAGACACTCAGTGTGAGCGCTGCCTGACGTGTCTGCTGTTGCTGCTGAGCAGTTTGGGGTACGCCGTCCCGAGGGAGCGTCCGTGTCTGATGACCACCAGCTCCATCTGACACTGGTCGATGTTGACGAGCACCGTGGTGCTTCTCTCCGTGTTCATGAGGAAGACGATGGTGAAGAGGGCCATGTCAAACTCAGGGCTGGTCCCGATGAAGGCGCTGCCGACAGGCTTCACTACGCCGTGCCAGCTGAACTGGAGGTTCAGAACGTGGTCGTCTTGATCAGGCTGCAGACAGAAACATGTCGAAACACGGGTCACGTTGGCACAGGCAGAAAAGAATTTCTCGTCTCAGATGAAATGGTAAACTTACCAAGTCGTGCTCTCTGGCCTTGTAACCTTTGTAGTCCAGGTGCCTGCTCTTTTCTTGCAGGTAGAACTGGACCCAGTTGTGAAAACCGATGATTTCTGTTCCAGATTTCGTCTCTCCCACAAAGACGTGTTCAAACCCAGATGAGTCCAGTCTGGTGATGAGTTCAGAAATATCACACAAAAGAAAATGTTACTTCACAACACGTGAACACAGTTGTAGTACGTCTCCAGAACTAATTTTAATTTAACGATGAGTTTAACAGACAGACTCACCCTGTGTTTCTCAGCCTGTGGTAGAGGTGGAACCAGATCAAGTTGAGCTGATTCTTGAACAGCCTCAGGTCAGAGCTGGACTGTCCTTTGGTCACAAGATATTTATGAGCCCGCTGTGGAGAAGTCAGGTTTGTGACATTCAAAATAACAATAAAATAACACAGAAGGGCTCAGATAACTGTAATAATTATACAGTGTTCAGTACATGTTGTACTTTCTTTGTTGACAGGAAATAAAGTTGATTAAATCTTATCTAAGGAATTATTAAGACCTTAATTAGATACAATTCCACTTCTTTTGAAATGCCATAATTAAATAATAGACATTAGATATGTTGTTTTTTGTTCATCTTTAATTGGTTGTATTAAATAATCCTTGATCTGCTCAGTTTATGAGTATGTATCTGTTACCACTCATCCTGTAGAGGGCCGTGGGTAACTGCAGCCTATCCCAGCTGTCATAGGGCGAGAGGACGGGGTACACCCTGGACGGGTCTCCAGTCTATCGCAGGGCTAACACAGAGAGACAGACAACCATTCACACTCACATTCACACCTATGACCAACTCAGAATTAAAGTTTAACTAATTTTTGTTTGTTTTCAGAGGCAAACTAAATACTAAACTATGCAACTGTCCTGTTTGCATCGTACTCAGACATTTGTCCTGACGTCAAATTCAGTCACAAGGTCCGTCTGACAAAACAAGCTTCTCTTCCAACTCCAGCAAGTACATCATGTCCATGTTTTTTTTCCAGTGATCCTCTTTGGGGAGTCCACTGAGGCCAGAGCCACATTCCACAGCTGCACACAGATGTTTCACATGTTTTCTTCTCTCCCACTCTCACATCACGAAACTAAAGTGTTCAGTGTGGTACGGCAGGAAAAGATTAAACTCCCTCTGGAGTTCAGCTGTGGCCCCAAAACCACAAAACATAGGAAACAAAAGAAAGAGGGGGAACAAAACATCTTAGAATATAAACTATATAAAGCCATAAACACTGTCTTCTATCAGTGAGGCAGAGAACAAACTGCAAAAGAAACTTGGGCGTTAAAATCGATATGCAGCTAGTCATGTCAGACATACCTTCATGACTGCTGTCTCTAACACAGCATCCAGGAAGAGATTAATCTCAGTCAGCTCCTCTGTTGTGACTCGCTCCGTCACGCCTGTAGACCGCTCATAGTTGTCCAGGAGCTTCATGAAGCCTGAGGGCGCCAGAAGTCATTATTATTACAGTGAACTCCTAAGAAGGCTTTAAACAAATCCTGCCCCATTCAGAGACACTTACGGGAGAAAGTGGTTGTGTTCTTCAGTTTGTTCTCATCGACGTTGGAGAACAGAGGCTGCGAGGCGTGATCCTGAACAACACTGCTGCCCTGGCTCACAAATCCGGCCCTGCCCTGGAGAGGTCAAACAGAGCGCACCTTTGTAAAAACACATAATAAGTGTTGACTAGAAAAAAAAAAAGGAAAACGTAACACACCTGAACAGAGAGGGTGTAGTCTATCCCGGGCTTCATGCGATTAACATCCAGCCTCCACAGCTCATTGAAAATATTCGACAGCTCCTGGTTTAGAGCTGGTCTATAACAGAAAGAGTCAGGAGGAGAGAAGCTGACACATTCTGACACACGTACAGGAAACAAACATTGTGAGAGTTTAATGTGAAACTGTACCTTGATGCATCCAGCCCACTGAGAAACACTGCAAGGAGCAGGAAACCACAGGACCTGAATGTCACACATTAGAAAGTGGCAAAACACAAGTTATTTGGATCTCTGGGCTCCTGTTTAATGTCAAGAAGAATAGCGTGGTAGCAGATGTGGGCATAAACTGAACTTCACAAAGATTTTTAGTTTAGTGTGAGGATAAAAAATAAAAATACACACCCTGCAGCCATGATACCGATCGATAGTGTCCACTCCTTCAGCTCACACTAGACAAGAGAACTCACTTGTACAGTAGGTTTGGCTCTCGGTCCAGTCTCCACCCAGCACTTAATACCCTGCAGGGGCTGGATGTGGAAACCTGAACAAGTTGAGTTAAAGTCCAGGTTTGGCCACCAGAGGGCGCTTTGTCCCAGGACGCAGGATATCCTTCCTGGTTTTCCATGAGGTGTTTATTTATTTACAACTTCAGATTCATTTAACTTAATGACTTCTGATTGTTTAAACGGGTCTTTTCACTTCAAGGAGAGATTAAAAACTCTATCCTGTGAAACATTTCACTTTATTTTGTGCAATCACAACTAAGACCTTCTATCTGCTGCTACTCAAAGCTACAGTTCAATCTTTAAATTCTTCATTTAATGACATTTTCACCACTGTCAGACTGCAAAATCCAAACATTGTCAAAACAATGTGCAATTTCCTTATGGTTTATTCTGTCTCTATGTCAGTTTTGTCTTTTATGTCCGTCTGATATTGTCTCACATATACTTTGCTTGGAGAAACACAATTTAGTTCTGCTGTGGACACTTTGCTGTACAGTCTGACAATTATTTTTAGTATGCACACACTTACATAGTGTAGGCTCTGCACATGTGAGGTAACTCCTTAATTATCAGTGGAGAATAAACACAGATCCCATTCAAAATATATATCTACTGTAGTAGTATGAAATAAGGTCAGTCCTCATACCATGATATATAATGTGTTTGTTGTTGTTGATCCAGGTCCTTGTTAGAGTGCATCTGTGTCTAATTCCAGTTTTAGGAAGATAGAAAGGAAGAAACAAGGCAAGATGAAAGGATAACAGATGAGAAATGAATAGATCACTGGAAACTTTTCATGTTAGCACAACAGATGGAAGAGAAGAAGAGATGAACAGAGACAAAACAACACATATAAATACTGACATTTGTAAAAGGAAACCTTTTGAAGTGATCTAATAAATAATCTGACTTTACTGTTTAAATTACCATAACTGTCATTCTTGCTCCTCCTCTTCCTCTGAGAGATGATGAGAGAAGTAATGATTTAACAGATGAAAGAAAAGCCTGAACAAGCTGTCATAACTTAAAAAGCCAAAAAAACAGAGGAACTGCTTGGCTTTGACGGTTTGGGCATAACGTTGACAGCGCAGATGGAGTTCAAACGCGGGGATAATAAGACGACCTCAAATAAAACCTCCTAAAAAGTCTTTTTCACACTTGTTCACTCAGTGGTATGTCTTTTCTCAGAGTTTGTGTCTCGCCTCAGTCTTATTCAGAAAGGGAGATTTGATTTTCTTCTCTATATAATAATAATCAGAGGCTGCATGGCACAAATAAACTCAGGCCTGGGTGCATGAATGGTCCCCCAACGTTACAGTGCACTTACCTCTGGACTAGTTGTAACGTAGTGCTGTAGGCAGGTAAGAGTGAAAAGATGCAAAAAAAACTAGACGTTCATATCTTCATAAAGGTGAATATCTCCCAAAAACAACTCTGTCAGCCAACATGTTTCCATTTAAAATCATTTTATGGTAAAAAATAAAACAAAAGACAAGCTCTTATATGAATGTGTTGGATTTCAATACCATGCAATGATATTCATTAGGCCTGTATACGTGCAAATGCATGAGTACTACTAAAAATCTCTAGAAAAGGATAAAACAGAAGACCATTGTTATTTAATTAGCAGGGTTCAGTTGTGTAGAAAACATAGCAGCTGTTTCGGAGTTATTACTTTACACTAACTTCAAAGTCATGGGAACATACAGTATTCTCAGCATATTGCTTTTTATACGGAGCTCATCTGTTTCTCCACAGTCAGAAGACATATATTAAATCTATATTGGCATTTTCTGGATGTCGTATTTTTTTTTTTCCTGCTGGTTGACACTTGAGTTCTGTAATAAAGAGAAACGTGCCAGAGAAGAAAATATCTCCAGAAGCCCGCTGGCGGTCAAGCAGTGGTGTCGTCCTAAATGTTCCCTCTGACATCAGGCCACAGTAACGCAGACAAAGTTCAGGAGGAATAGTGGCCGCTGGACTGGAGACTTTCACAACACCATCGTTCAAAAACAACACTGTAATACTTCTGGCTCTTGTCTTAATGTAACACTAAAAAAAAAAAAGAAATGTGGGAGCATTCTTGGGGTTTGTCGAGACAGGTCTGTGTGCAAGTGGAGAGAGTTGGCACAGAGTTTTCATTCACAGCAGGACCGGCTCTGAGGCCGACCGTCTCACGCGTTGGATTCCTCATCTGTCACGCTGGGGTTCGGTGAATTTGAAACCTCCTTAAAGAATTCATCATCTTTCAGCATGCTCTGGTAAAAGGGGAAAACAGAGAAACGTATAATACCAACCAAAACAAGAGTAGGATGTGCTTCGTGTCCTGGTAATACTTTAAGATTCTCACCGTCAGATTCTGAATCCCCTCAGAGAAAGCTCCGATCTGTCTGACAGTTCCCTCAGAGTCCTCCATCTGTGAATAGAGACGCTCAACTCAATACACAACAGACTATAGCTGCATAAGCTGACACAATATTTAGCGAGTAAATATTTTATAAATCCTCCTCCAAACATGTCTTTAACAAAAGCTAAATTGGGTATAACTGTCCATGTTTTAAGGGTTCAAATGTTTTTTTTGAAGCGCAGCGTCACCTGTTCTAGCCTATCAAGATCATCCTCATAGATTTGGAGCTCAAAGCCTTTCTGGAAGCTTCGTCCCTTTGGCATCTCCACATCCATCGGACACACATACTCCTCACTCTCTTCCTGCTTTTTCTTCCTGCCAAAGTTACCGAATGATAGTTTCTTTGGCTGGTGTGAACAAGGAGAGAGAAGACAAAGAATGTGACACATGCGTACAGAGATAAGTACAAGTCCAAAACATATTTTTTAAGAGAAGAATCTCTAAATCGTTCAATAACTTCATATCATTTAGTGACTATGTTATTGCAGGGTAAGTTGCAGACCGTCTGTTCTCAGGAAGTCTCGTATTACCTTGACCTTAGTGGTGGCGGTGAGCAAAGTGTAGTCTGGGTTCTCAAGACACTCCTGTTTGAGCTGCTGGGCCTCTGAGCCGATGAGCAGGCTGAAATGTGTGGCAAGGTGGCGACGCAGCAGAGTCTTGTTGGGAGGGATGTTCAGCAGCAAAGCCATAGTCTCCACATTGAACCGAGGCTCCAGGACCTGAGCGGGAAGGTGGCGTATTAGGAGCGGATACATTCGGTGAAGACAAACGCTTCTAAAGGAAACTGAGCACCGAGCACTCACCATCAGGCCTCCATGTACGCCACTGCCTCTCAGGTTGGGAGCATATTCAGCGAGGTCCGCAGACCGCAGCCACTCCATGACCCTGTGGTTAGTCCACTGGGAAATCTCTGCAGGAGTAATATTGTTCTATAGATACAGCAGACGGAAAGAAGATGAACAGATTATAAGTCAGACAGTACGTTTACAGACAACTGTGAGTTGTGAAGTTAGCGTGTCAAGTCATAAAGCAGTATGCTAAGCACCGTGAAAACATTTCGCTGCTGACTGTTAAAAGTTAACAAACCTCGTCTGATGGCCGACGGCGCAAACAGTTGGGCTCATAGTTGTTGAGTCGAAGAACCTGAATGGCTCGCTTGATACTGAGGTGATGCAGGACACTTCCCACCTTCAGAGACAGCAGGTCATCCTGAGGGACAAAGCACCAATCAGTGACTTACTGGGAGATTTAAGCAAATAACAAAAACTCATAATAACAACTGATTACTATTGCAACAAAAAATAATTTATACAGCAGGATATGTAAGAAGTCCCAATCTGAACAGCAGCAGAGCCTTCAGCGTTGCCACAAATATCACAGCGGGTGAGAGGCGGCCATGTCCAGTGGAGCTCAACAGACCCTTTGTGCAATAATCCTAATGTGAGATGGCACTGGAGCCATCAGGCTCACTTATCCGCAGGGTCTGTGATTCGAGTTCGTGTCCCTTGCCAACACTCACCACTGTCATATAGTGCAGCATGCGACCATCCACCCTCCCCTCGTCAAACTGAGTTTTATACTGAGGCAGGCCGATGTCATCCAGCCATCCTGAGAGAGAGAGGAAGCACAAAAGAACAAGATGACCAACGTCACATCTAAGTATAATATTTAAATAAGGGCTGTCAATAGATTCAAATATTTGATCATGACGGATCACATGATTTGTGATAGCGAATGTTGACACAGAATATTGTCGTCCAGGCGTCTCCATGACATTTTACTTGATGTGGTAGTGACTCAGTTCATCCATTTCTGCTTTTCTTTCTTACTACTTTTGCAAGGTGTGGTAGTTTTGATTCAAAAGGACGTTATTAACCTGCTAATTTTGACTAAGACTGTCAGCTAGTACTCACTTGTCACCCAGTTGTAGTCCAGCTTCCCCTTATTGTCCTCCTCCTCTGAGCCGAGGGCCTGCAGAGCCAGCTGCAGCTTCTTTCTGTGCAGCGGGTGTTTGATGCCCAGCTCCTAAACATCCACGAGGAGACCAGAGAAGGTCAGACACAACACCCACCAGGGACTTCACGGGAAGTTTTGCATGAGAATACTTTGCCTGTCCGCCAGCATTAGTTCACTTATTAAATTCTTCGGCTTCATCTCACCCGCTCCAGGTCATGTTGAGAGGCCTGCAGCAGCGTCTGTCCAGAGGAGATCCACACACGAGCCATGTTCGTATACAGACCGAGACCCTGATCCTGCAGCCAGTCACAAACCTGATCCTTTGACCAGCGTGCAAAAGGAGCATCCACGTCACTAAGCGAGAGCAGGAGAGTCAAGGCTTTTAGAGGTAACAAGCCACACCCTTGTATTAATATAAAGAGATACAATAGTAGTAAATGGACACAAGATTGATTGTGAGTTCTCTTTTCATGCCTTTGTTAATCTAACAAAAACTGCTTTGTTAAAATCTCTCTGCTTTTCATTGCACCGCAGAGATTCCAATCAAAGCAACCACACTCGCTGTCGTTATTCATGCGGAATGAACAGACTCACTTGTTGACTCGCTGGAGGTCACGAGACCAGCCCAGTCTGGGTCCCGCCGTGGCGCGCACTCCACCCCGCTTGAATTCACCCTCCGGCAGGTTGTCATCCAGGTTAAATGTGGTCGACTGGCTCCTTTTTAACCTCAAAAACAAAACGTTCAATTCTAAGTATTAAAACACCCTTACAGAAACTTCACATTCTTGTCAATGTTTTTATTACTTTTGCTAAAGATTGTTATTTTCTACTTACTTCCCGAAGAGCTTCTTTATTCCTTTGGATTTCTTCCTGCTTTCTGGTGTTGTGGGGAGTGTGTGTGTGCTGTCGCTGTTAGCTGACCGCTGCGGTAGCCCGGCCAGATCCAGGTGATCAGTGCCCTGTCGCTCTGTTTCGGCTGTACAAACAAATGCACACGACACATCATGAGCCTCACGAACAACGGTGTGGGAGAGACGCACTTGTCGGTGGAGATAGAGCTGCTGCACAGAACCAGTGCAGAAGTAAAGAGAAACAGTGAGATAGACACATGACGACTAGACAGACTGAGAGGTCATGGCAGTGAGCATTAAAAGCAGTTTGCTCTACAGTATTCATGCATCAGGCAGGCTGCTGTCCGACTAAGAATAAAAAAAAAGGTTTCATTCTTTAGTTGTTTTTAGATATTTAGTAGGAGACCTTCAAGATCCAAATAATTCCTTTTGTCAATAATGTGGATCTCAACACAGATGTGTGTCTGTGGAAGGCTTTGAAAGAAACATTCAGGTGTAAGCAAATGCATGCAGGCACACAGGCAAATCAACATACACAACGCAGCATACACAGACTGTAACATTTGCGTAACAAAGGGCAGTGATGAGGTTGTGGATGTTAAAGCACGGCAGTTACTGGAACATGATTTACTAAAAAAGAATGGTTGAGATTAGAAGAGGCATAGACGTACTAGGATGTAGGATATGTTCAGTAGTTTCCTGTGCTTTCTTCGGAGAACTACTGCAACCCTACAATGACTTGCGGTCTATACTGTACCTAGCATAGGCGCACTCGCACTCCTGCTGCGGTCTTCATGTGTTACAAAGTACACACAACACACGACATGGTCCAACAACAACAAAAAAAAAAAGAACAAGAGGGCAGAAATTATGATTGAAATAAATCGGCGTTGGAGAGGTGGGACACAGACATTAAGTTTAAGCACAGCAGACAAAAAAAAAAAAAAAAAAAAAAGCGCACACACAGACACGCGGGACTATCTCCACACAGCGGCTCAGAAACAGACTTCCATAATTAAATGGGCACCACAGTTCGTGTGGGCTGCAAATTATGGTCCATATAATATATTCCATGGGTGGGGCTTGGGAAAATAAAACGTCCTCAATGATGGAAGAAAAACCTCAGAGAAAAACTAGATTAAACCTACTATGATGCCCTAAGTAACGAGTTTGCTCCTACCGAGGTTGGGGGTACTGGTCGTCTTCTTGCCCCCACGGATCTTGAAGAAACCCTTTCCAAATGATGAGCGAGCCTTTCTTGAGCCAAAGCTGTCGTCCTCTGTGGAGGCAGGTAAGGTGGCAGAGGGACCCATGGGTGGCTTTTCACTCATCTTACTGATCTCTTCAGTTGTACCCTGTAAAAACAAAGACGTCGCTCATACACATTGTCTACATTTACACATACCGTGTGGATATGTGTCGTGTAGTATGTGCAGGCTATGATACAGTGGGTATGAAAATAAGCAGGTTTTTATTATGTAAAACTTAATTATATCAGACTTTTTGTACATTTATTGTTTTATAAGCACTGTATATGCAGTGAACACTTTAATTCAATGTGACCTTTGAACTTCTGGACGTAAAAGTAAGCCCTTAATTGCTTTATTACATGATTTGTTGAGTTACGGCTAAAAATGTACTTTGCCAGATCATAAAGATTTTTTACCCCCTTACCTTCTCATTATTGTTCCCTTCCAGGTGGTCCTGGCTCACAGTCCTGGTGGTATCCTGACTGCTGAATTGACAAGTTAAAACAGTGCACACTTCAGTTAAAGCAGTGTAGTTGAGATCTGTCAGCTTGTCTCACATGTTCTCCCGAGAAGCAGCAGTGTGAGGCTACAGGACATGACAACCACGCACATTCTTCTAATGTGTAACCTTAAAGGCCTCTGAGACACTTCCTCACACTCTGACTGATGACTGCCGCTAATGAACAAAACATGTGTCCGAATGCTCACACAGAGAAGCAGTGTGTATCAAGTAGTTGCAAATGCGAATGGTGTGTAGGTTGGACAAAACATTATTGTCTTTACAGTTCCAATACTTGCTAATACAGTAAGTATTGCATTAAAACGGTGAGCACTTATGTTCTAATTTGACTGTGTATTCACTGTTTATTAACGACCCCATTTAATTATCATCCAGTCCTGAACAGGCTATTAGCAATCCCATGGGACGAATAGTCTGATGTCTTATCACTTGAGCCCACAATACAATGCCTTACATTGATGAAAAGATAACATAGAAGGGAGTGTGGCAGTAAAACAGAAAGAGGTAAGAGACAGAGGACAATGATATGTTGCAAGTCAAACTCGCTGCGTAACATCAGCAACACTGAAAGTTTAAAATACGTAAATGTAAATCTGAGGTGCAGTCTTTTTCATGTTTCACCTTTCGGCGTCTGCCGGTGCAGACTCCGATACTGGCTCAGGATCAGATGGGCTGGGTGAAGGCGAATGCTCGTCACTTAGTCCATTGAAGCTCACCACCTAAAGATGTGTGAGGATGACAAAAGAAGACGCATAAAAATGAGACAGAGTTTTAAAAATGTAAAGTGTGGCCTGTCTTAAAACACTGACTTCTCTTTATTTTCTAGAGTCTGAATTTAAACGCTCACTCAGAGAGGACTGACGGTAGATGTTATTCAGTTAATTAGCTGTCAAGCCCTTCAACACACATTTCAAAAGTGTGAGATTAATGTGGGTGTTTTATGGAGCATGATTTTAATACGATGTGAAGTCAGTCTAGGAGAATTTGCTTTTCTCAACACTGAAACTATAATTTGACTAAAATTATAAATAGTTAATCTTATATTGTTTACCTTTCAAACTCCAAAATTGTGTCTTTACTCTTCTAGTAAACTAACGCCTGTAAGCAGTTGTGACACCATATCATATTATGTTGTACAAACCTCATGTGGGCTTTTCCTTTGTGGCTGTTCATCATCTGTAACTTCTTGCATTTCTGTTTCCACAGACGTCGGGCTGGCAGGCGAGGCTGCGACGAATCCATCACCAAGACTCTCGACATGCTCGTTATCTGTTCTCTCTGAAGAGGACAATTTAAGAAAGACAAGGTTTTCTTTACCTTCGCTAGACATACGGTGACATTTGTTACAGACAGCTGAAGATTACAAAGCAAATATGCATTTATATATTGTACTGAAGTCAAGCCAGTGTCCGCCTAGAAAAGAATGTTAGCAATCATTATAAAAATACAAAATATGCTGTGAAATATAGCTGGCAGTAATGGACACTACGTAGTAAATGAGTCTGTGGGGATTTACTTCAACACATTGTGTCTATTAACATCACTTCAAATCTGTAGAAGCAAAGCCTAACCTTTCTTTCCTTGCACAGACATCACCATGTCTTGAACTTTCTTGTACCGCAGAAGTGACTGCTTTAGTTCCTCAATTTTACGATCCTGCAAAGGAAAGACGATTAAGTTAGAAGATCAGGTTAGTTTTTGGGGTAGTGAGTTGAACTTGTTGCGGTGCAAAGTTAATCATCAATAGTCAAATGTACCTTTTCTTCATTTGCTGCCATCAACGACTCAACTGCCTTTTTCATTCTCTGCACTTCCACATCTGGTGAGGGAAGAAAATGACTTCAGACAAAGAACTAAGGTGTTCATGGTGTGAAGTTAGAGGAGGGTGCAGTGTCTGGATAGACAATAAGCCTTAACACAGAGGGTGCAACTGGAGGATTAAATACATTCAGAACTTACACGCAGCAATATTACTGTCATTCCAGTGGCATCACAGTCGCATTGTTTTTTTATTTTTCTTTCCAACTGATACACAATGTCTTTGTGTGAGCAGGTGTTTGACATATTTATCTTTGGTAAAACCTTTTCATATTTCACAACACACATTCTAACACCAGACTCTGTGAGCAGTCCTCATCTACTCTTGTCTAATTTAAGTTTATTCCCTCTGGTTTATTACCTATGAATTAAAGCAAGTAGTGTTTTAATGTCGTAACAAATAAACACATGGTTAATGATTTTGGGCTTGTTTAAAGGTGTTGAGAGAGTGTTTATTCATTTACCTTTAAATAACATAAATAATACTAATTAATACATTAATTCACACCACATTGTGAGGTTGCTAATCGCCAGAACCATCTGCTTTTTTTGTTAGGGCGTGTTTCAGGATCCTCTCGAAAATGAGATGACACATCTCAAGAGGCACTCCCCTTTATTATTATAAATAATAATAATAATAATATGTTTCACATACCTAACAGCAATCTCAGAGGTCTTACAATCTTTGATTTCATGAAGCTGGAAATTATACCAAATTAATCTGAGAGATCTGTTAATAGTCAGCCAAACTGTCAACAAATGGAGACTGTTTAGTGCTATGATTACTTTACGAGAAACTGACTTCCCGCTAAGATGAGACCAAATAAAAGTACAGTAGTAAATACAGTAAAATGGTTAAATGAGCGCCATAGTAACAGATATAATGTAAGGCGAATGAAGGCCAATGAGCTTCTTTAAGCTCCACAAAACTATCTGTCAAAAAGAATACTGCATACAAGAGGAGGGAAAACCATTTGTCCTTTTAGATTCCCAGTTTGCCAACTTCGTAACTGAGCTTATCTTTACAGCATAACGTCAGGATGCTATGTCTGTCTACCGGCAGAAAGTCGGGGGAAGCAGGTTGAAGAGGGAGGACAATTACCCTAGACATCAAAGTAAAAGTAAATCCACACCACAAAATCCTCCCTTTGTTGTGGATTAGTCAGAGTCTAAACATTAACCCAACAGAGATCCTGTTGAACGACCTCAACAGCACAACAGACTATGGCTGAGGTGAAGCAGTTTCTCGCACCACGCTACTAGAAATGTTTGTTTGGGGATATTGCTGCCAGGAGTTTGACCATATATTAAATACAATATTGACTCAATTTTTTTTCCACCCAGCACTGTGAATGTTTGATAGCTGCGTTCATTAAAGATGTGAAATATGTGTCTGCAAGCTTCAAACCATTCCGGTTCTTTTTATTGCAAATGTCATATATATTAAATCCCACACTTTAAATCTAATAAGTGTCAGGGATATTTACAGCGGCTAATTCTAGTAACTTGGACTGCTGTATGTGCAGAGTCCTGTTGAGGGAGTGTGTGCTATGAAAGATGAAATTCTATAGCGCATATATAAAGAATATAACTCGTGGGAAAAGGCACAGATATGTAGACACTCACAGCAAAGATAACAACACTGAACAGGACAACACAGTACAGGTTAGAAGTGCACACACAGGTTGTTGGTGTGAGCAGGAGGAGCTTTAGAGGACTTTTAGGAGAGGTATCGAGGGATACAGAAGGTGATTATTGTTGGAGGACATAAGTCAGAAGGATGAGTGAGCAGCCTGAATGGTTACGACAAACAGTTCATTCCTCATTCCTGCTGTAAACACAAACACATCCTATCGTTGTTTTAGTTGAATATTAAAAACACAAGTGATATGGATTTGTTCAAAATAAAAGTGGAAAACCTTTAACTGAGTTCTGGTGCTCTGTGGTCAGGTACTAACACTCCAGAGGGTTATACTGGACAAGCAGAGTTCAGGTGGCTCATGCTCGTTTCATGCAAACAGGGGTTGCGGTGGGTGCAATGATTAAGTGCAGTAATAAATACATAGCATAAGAGCATAAAAACCCCCCTTACGTTTTTCTTTCAGCCTCTTTCTAAGAGTTTCATCCGGATGAGAGACTAAACAGGACAAAAAATTATGAAACAAAAACTGGTTGTAGAACTTTAGCCTTTGCTAACTTCACATAGATATTACTACTCATCCATGTTTCATAAATTAGAAAGTTTACATCATGCTCATCTCCAGTGAGGCTTGTGATCTGACTGACTTCCCCACCTCTCTCTGTGGGATCCACACTGCTCGAGGCGATAGCTTTGAAGCCTGTCTCGTCCTGTAGCCGCCTCATCTCTCCGTCTTTGCCCTCCAGCTGCCTCCTCAGTATGGCGAGCTCCTCCTGTCCAACAGAGGACAACAGTGAGAATATTTGCCTCCGCACAGACATCACCTCCCCCACCCCACCCCACCCGACCCCACCACCACAAACAAACCACAACACAAATGTTCACAGACGCTGACGTGGCATACAGGCGCACACACAAGCCACACCTGCTCCAAGGGTAATCTGCGTGAGGTGGGTGGAAAGCACTGATGCAGGGAGGGCTGTGGTAATAACAGATATACAAGCTGTTATAAAACCATAACATTCAAGTGACCAGAATAGGATTCAAACTTGGAGGCAGACACATTAAACTGGAAAGAGGTTTTAATGGAGAGGGTCAGAAAAAAGGGAAATAAGTGGAACAAGTGTAAAAAGGGATAAAGAAAAACACAGAAAAACAGAAGTCTGCCAACTCTTGACATAAACCCCAAATTAAAGCATACCTGTGGTTTAAAAAGCGAGTGTTTGCTGAAACTAGTGCCTTGTAGATGCCAGCTAAAGGAAGTGGTATTTCAGTTTGAACTTTACTTTCTACATTTTACTGTATTGCAGTTAAGTAAACCAAGCGATTTCATTGTTTGCAAAAAATGACATAATTTGCTAAAAATACAGAAGAAATACACCCAACTTGATTTAATAACCTTTTTTGCCTCCAAAAGAAAAAAAAACAAACAAAGGGGAGCCAAAGGCAGGGGTCAGAAGTCATAATCATACAGCAAGCACAACAATCATCCTGAGAAAAGCAAACCTTCATAGCCTGGAGTTTGTACTCTTTCCTCTGTTTCTCATACTGCATCTGGCCCATTTTGATTTTCAGGCTAGAAAGCTTGGCCATTAGCGACTAGCAGCAGAGAGGCACGCCAAAGAAAAAAAGAAAATAGAGATAGAAGAAGATGTGAAGATAAAAGAGGCCAATGAGGTGGAATAGCCAAGAAACAATGATATTTTGAAAGCGTAAAGTACATTAAAAGTAGACGCTGATCAGGGTTCTCGAGTTTCACGGTGCTTCACGCTTCAGCTATCGCCCTACATTCTGGGACAAATCAACAGAGCCAAGACCGGTCTCGGCAATCTCTTTGTAGTGAGAACAGACTGATAGGACCAGGTAGATGTATGCCTCCAGGCCGCGTCCTCTCCTTTGGATGTGTATGGCAGCAGCAGCAGTGCGCCTTCTCAGAGTCCATTTAAAAGAAACATGTTTTCTACACATAGCCTTAATGCTTAATCAGACTTAACATGTTGTTCACTGGGACATGAACCATAGAGCAGCAGTAAATGTCAGCACCCACACTAGTTGCTGATGCTCCTTTTTCTATTTCCAATACAGCTCTCAATTCAGAGCTTTAAAACATCCATCAGAATCTCCGAATCAGAATAAATCCTAAATAAATACATTTTACTGGAAGCTCTAAAGAACAGCAAGTGTGTGAGGGCGTCGTGGGGGACGAAATGGTGACATGAATGACTTACTCCAGATCATGAAAGAAGTCGATGGATTTAATTTTAGGGGATATGAATAGAAAACAGGCTCAGAAGTGAATTTTATCAGCTTATATGCAAAAAAAAAGGTTAGCATGCCTGTGACGACTCACCTTTGTGGATTTAAGTTTCTTTTCGTACTGTAGTTTTTCACCCTCCAGGTCTGTGAGTCTGTACCGCAGTTCATTAATTTCAAGAATCAAATCCTAAAAGAAGAGGAAGTTTACGTCACACAGTGGTAGCGAAACAGATATGCACTTAAACTTATATTTAGGATTACAAATACTGATACAATTCAGTAAAAACCAACTCTATAAAGCAACTCTTGTTTTGCTTGTTAGGAATTCCTTAGAGAGAGTAAAAGCTTAAACGCAGCAGCAGCAGCAGTGATAAAAAGAGAGGAAGCTGCTTGTGGAGAAGACGTGATTTATGTGCTGTGAGGCGGAACATTGACA
Organism: Chelon labrosus; assembly: GCF_963514085.1. Classification (NCBI taxonomy): domain Eukaryota; kingdom Metazoa; phylum Chordata; class Actinopteri; order Mugiliformes; family Mugilidae; genus Chelon; species Chelon labrosus. The sequence goes on from NC_140344.1 coordinate 18,680,671, forward strand.
GCAGCTTTTTGTTCCAGTGGAGTGGAAGAGACGACCGCGCTGCAACAACAATAACATGACGTGTTTGAAAGCTATCCAAGCATTTGTGCATGGTTCATCTGGAAGCGGCCATCTCCCCTTGTCTAGTAAACAAAAGGCTGACAATTTAATCTTTATAAAGTCTTTGACCAGATGACGCCAAGGCATAAAAAACTAATTTAAACCTTAACACATAACTGCTTTGAGACAGACAATAAAATAAGACCCTCTCTCACACAGGTGTCAGACAACGCTACTTGTTGTCTGTTTGATGTGTAACTTGAGTGAGACCACAAGAAGCATGCTGAAGCAAAGAGGTTCATTATCTTAAGAATTAGCTCCACATACATCGCTGTCCCTAAATCTGTCATCGAAGTCCAGCCTCTCCTTCTCCATGCTGTTCAGCTTCAGCTTGAGGTTGGACACTTCAGACATCAGTTCGAGCTTCTGGGTCTCCAGTGCAGTTCTGCATAGAAGCTCCTACAATGACAAATGAAGACAGTCTAAGAACAGTCTCTGTGGCTGCTATGCAGACAGCACTGACAGAGTAAACAACAGTGGTTATATGGGCATTGTTGTTGGAAAAATATAGACACTGAGAGGAGTCAGCAATATATATATATATATATATATCTCAACTGACATATACAAGGAGAAGCCTCTGGTAAACACAACTCTTGTAGACTATGCAGCACAGCAGCACACTGGTAATTTTGCATCTCTAACAGTAGAGATGTTTACTGACAAGAGGGCATGAACCCGTATAACTTTCACTACTGGGTGGTTCCTGTGTACAATCAGATTGACTCTGGCTTTACTTTGTGTGAAAAGCAAACACGCACACACCTGTTGCAGCATCTCCTCAGTAGCGTTTAGTTTCTCCCTGTGTTCATCCAAACACAAGTCCAGATCCCGAATCTTTTCTCCCTGAGCCTCCACCTGGTCTGTTAGCACGCTCACCTGCATGGAACCAATGCGTTACTCCTTTTTAAAGATAGTTTTATGTCTACCTTTTTTTTTTGGGGTAAAATGATCTGAAATATTGCTGGTTTACAACCTGAAGCACCAGAGACTCCTTGTCGGTTTCTAGTCTGGTAAGCCTTTCTTGGTAGTGGTCACCGCCACCCAGAGAGATGTGTCCATTGGACTGCAGAGACAGAAGAAAGCATGAATTCGACAAAGTATAATAAAAGGACCTTTATTAAACTTTTTTTGGCGCAGAGTAGCTCAGGTTGAGGTAAGTAACTCTGCTGATGTTATGGTATGTAGGGTCTAATAATAACAATTCTTCACAAAAACAATATGGCTGCACTGCTTTACCCTGCACAGACAAAACCTTACATGGCTGAAAAGAAAGCTCGCATTCACACCGCTGCACACAGAGTGAGTTACAGCATTACACAAAAACTCTGTCTGGCCTGCAGCCCATCACGTTCCCAAACACCGCTCTGATTCCCAAGAAGTCAGCGTCTTTCCTGCTGGTCACTGGCTGCGACGCTGACAACACCAGCAATTTATCTCGCATTCCCAGGGAACTCAGCTGAACAGAACAGTCATGTTTTCACTTAGCAAACAAGTCAGCAGTACACTTGCACACAGAATGGTTTGCCCATGCTGTTCAGCATTAATAGTTTTAGCAGACAGGGCAACATTAAACAGAAACCAAATGCAGTACTGGTTGTTTGGAGCACTTTCTGTCCAGCTATCCACGATTACACAACACTGATTCTCGAGAACAGATTCTCAACGCAAACCTAAGCGTTCATGTGGTAAAAAAAAATAAAATAAAAAAATCAACAAGCAAATCTGTTATGTGCCATTACCAGTGGAAGTGATCAGCCATGAGATTATACTATTATGAAGACTCCAACCAGATCAGTGTGACTTTTACGACTGACTTTTTATCACTAAATCAACTTAACGTGATCGACATGTTATTTATTTTTATTTATGTATGTATCTTTGCAACACGCAAGGCTCTCACCAGGTGACCATGAAGCCACTCGACCAGACTGTCAGCTGTGGAGTCGGGGATCTGGCACCGTAGACTCTCCCTTTCCTCTGTGTCCATCAACTCCAGGACGCTCCTCAGGTCTTCCAGAAGGTGAAGAGCCCGCAAACTACCCATGAAAGGAGACGTAGGCGACTGGCAATCAAACAAACCATTGGAGTAATCCAGCGACTTGGAACCTGAGGTGAGGTAGAACAATAGAAGACGTGAAAATATCAGGGATGAACGATCACCTCGCACGAGTAACACAAATATGATAACATTTTATTGTACTACTGAGAATATTCAGGTTCGTCTTAAATGGTCCATTTATACACAATAGGACATAGTATTTATACAATATGATTAGAGCCACACAGTCTGACAAGCATGGAGTGCCAGACATCACAGCTGTCTAAAATGTCGGCTCACCAACAAACCATAACAACAACGCCAGATAAAATCTTATCAGTGTTGACTCAACGTGGACGAGTCATATCAGAGGCTTTTATGCTCTGACACGACTGCTCAGCGAATCACATGACTGCTTCAAGTACTGTACTACTAAACATAAAACAGCATGTTGATGCTTAAAGCAGTCAGAGAACTTTACCTGCTATAATGCCGTCCATCTGCTCAAGGGCGGCGGCCAACATGTCACTGGCATCGGACATCATCTTCAGTCACTGGTAAACCTTTGAGGAACATTGAAAACCATTCAGTGAGTTTGAAAACTGAACTGATGAGCATTCATTGATGATCAAAAGAAGCGCTGCATGTAAATAATGCTTTATTTGTAAAGACTATTCCCAACATTTTCTGCATTGGACTTCACAACTTCGAGAATAAAGTCGTAACTTACAAGAATAAAGTCGTTATTTATGAGAATAAAGTCGTAATTTATGAGAATAAAGTCGTTATTTATGAGAATAAAGTCGTAATTTATGAGAATAAAGTCGTTATTTATGAGAATAAAGTCGTAATTTATGAGAATAAAGTCATATTACGAGAATAAAGTCGTAATTTATGAGAATAAAGTCGTTATTTATGAGAATAAAGTCGTAATTTATGAGAATAAAGTCGTTATTTATGAGAATAAAGTCGTAATTTATGAGAATAAAGTCGTAATTTATGAGAATAAAGTCGTAATTTATGAGAATAAAGTCATATTACGAGAATAAAGTCGTAATTTATGAGAATAAAGTCGTAATTTATGAGAATAAAGTCGTTATTTATAAGAATAAAGTCATATATTACGAGAATAAAGTCGTTATTTATGAGAATAAAGTCATGACTAAATCCGTCAATGCAGCCGTTAATAGCAATGCCATAGGGCTTTAGTTTATCATAAGAATCCATGTGCCATAAGGCGTTGGGGCCTCTGCAGGTGTATTGGCTGCGTCGGAGACACCGTGCTCGCCGGAGCTCGACTCCCTCTGGATCCAGAATCTTAATTATCAGTCGGAGTGTTTCTTGAGACACCATGAAACCCCTCTGAATGGCCCGCTGATGCATCCACCGATAACCCTGCAGTTGACCAGTTCCAGCCATTTCCCCCCTCCACAAAAGCAGCGACTTCCTCCAAGTCCGTCTGGTTCTTTCTCCGGAAAAGATGCATTTTCTTGCATATTCTTTTTAAAGTCCTAATACCTATAATAACGTGATGCTGATGTGCCAAAAGATTAAGTATCTCCTTGTTTGTGAAACCTATCCTAAAGTACAACTCCACAAAATCCTCCACGGCCCTCATTTTACCAACTGTCTTCCTCTAAAACAACAGGTTAGAATATTATGACTTTTTTCTCATAAATAACAACTTTATTCTCGTAATATATGACTTTATTCTCATAAATAACGACTTTATTCTCGTAATATATGACTTTATTCTCATAAATAACGACTTTATTCTCGTAATATATGACTTTATTCTCATAAATAACGACTTTATTCTCATAAATAACGACTTTATTCTCGTAATATATGACTTTATTCTCATAAATAACGACTTTATTCTCGTAATATATGACTTTATTCTCATAAATAACGACTTTATTCTCGTAATATATGACATTATTCTCATAAATTACGACTTTATTCTCATAAATAACGACTTTATTCTCATAAATAACGACTTTATTCTCGTAATATGACTTTATTCTCATAAATAACGACTTTATTCTCATAAATTACGACTTTATTCTCATAAATAACGACTTTATTCTCGTAATATATGACTTTATTCTCATAACGACTTTATTCTCGTAATATATGACTTTATTCTCATAAATTACGACTTTATTCTCATAAATAACGACTTTATTCTCGTAATATATGACTTTATTCTCATAAATAACGACTTTATTCTCATAAATTACGACTTTATTCTCATAAATAACGACTTTATTCTCGTAATATATGACTTTATTCTCGTAATATATGACTTTATTCTCATAAATTATGACTTTATTCTCGTAAGTTACGACTTTATTCTCGAAGTTTGTGATTTTTTTTTTTCCTTACTGTGGCCCTAATACTCAAACAACAGGTTAGAATATTATAGACTTTTTTCTCATAAATAACAACTTTATTCTCGTAATATATGACTTTATTCTCATAAATAACGACTTTATTCTCGTAATATATGACTTTATTCTCATAAATAACGACTTTATTCTCGTAATATATGACTTTATTCTCATAAATAACGACTTTATTCTCATAAATAACGACTTTATTCTCGTAATATATGACTTTATTCTCATAAATAACGACTTTATTCTCGTAATATATGACTTTATTCTCATAAATAACGACTTTATTCTCGTAATATATGACATTATTCTCATAAATTACGACTTTATTCTCATAAATAACGACTTTATTCTCATAAATAACGACTTTATTCTCGTAATATGACTTTATTCTCATAAATAACGACTTTATTCTCATAAATTACGACTTTATTCTCATAAATAACGACTTTATTCTCGTAATATATGACTTTATTCTCATAACGACTTTATTCTCGTAATATATGACTTTATTCTCATAAATTACGACTTTATTCTCATAAATAACGACTTTATTCTCGTAATATATGACTTTATTCTCATAAATAACGACTTTATTCTCATAAATTACGACTTTATTCTCATAAATAACGACTTTATTCTCGTAATATATGACTTTATTCTCGTAATATATGACTTTATTCTCATAAATTATGACTTTATTCTCGTAAGTTACGACTTTATTCTCGAAGTTTGTGATTTTTTTTTTTCCTTACTGTGGCCCTAATACTCCGTCGTAGTATAAAGCATGACTTTACTAACCCTGATAACCTGAGTTTAGTCTGTAGAAAAACAAGTAATTGTGTCTGCTGGTCTGTGCGCTCAATATGTGAATATGAACCGTGTACAAGGAGAGTAAATCCAGCAAAGCGTTTACTGTGGTGTTCAGCTTTCTAGTCAAAAAAAAGTGCAGTAACACTGACATTAAGCATACAATTATAAAAATGTTCCCACCCAGGAATTAGGCTGCAACTGCAGTACATCCTCTCAACCCTAAAAAGGGACTCTGGCTAGTAAAATACCACGTTAGAGCGGGATGAGTATGGCTGAATAAAAACAGTCAAGCTGAGCTCCATCTAAATAGTTATATGACGAACCAGGAGTCTATGGCAGCCCCCCCCCCCCCCCCCCCCCCCCCCCACCGCCCCGCCCCGCCCCGCCCCAATGTAATAATACATATTGTCTTGAGCTCAATGCTGGAGCAGTGTTATGTAGATTTTGTCAGAGTAACACCAATGAATAATGCATTTCAGAATATAAATCAGGCCATTTACCTAAAATATTGGTGAACTGAATGTCCTGCCAACAGGACATTGGACACTCTGTTAGAAGCCGAGTGAAGATACATTTTAGCATCCCAGTCTTGGACATCAGCCCAAACAGCACAGCAGTCCCTTTATTCTTTGAGCGTTTTATCAAAAGACTCTGCTGTATACTCCATTTATGCTTAAACAAGCGCACAAACACGTTCATCTGCACCAGAGCACGGATACACACACACACCTCTTCATTTTTAACGAGCTGCCTCAGATCCTGGGAGTGCCCCGACGCTGGGACATGGCACCGTTTTTTCAAACTTTATGGAAACCACCCACAGACCCAGCACTGTTATTTCAGCATTTCTGTGGTCGCATTTTCCATTATGTGTAAAATAAGCATGCTACTAAAACATACGATTTGTCACAACACACAGCGGGCTTGGGAGAGATGAGAGGAACCAGCATGCCATCAGTCCACAGTAAACTACTGAGTGCTTTCCAACAGTAAAATTCAGGTAACAATGCTGTTCTATGGCTGCCTACAGTAGCTGCTTGTCTCACTTTTACTTTTATTTAAAAATAAAAAAAACAAGATGCACAGGAGCTGATCCTTGTGTCCAAAAGACACAATGTTCTGGCACCATTAAGCAATGTTTTATATAAAAGCTAAGCAAAGATACACTTAGATATGTCAGTGGTTCCCCTAGGGGGGGCGCAGAGCCATTGCAGGGGGGGCGCAGGACGCAGATGGAATTAGAGGGTGACAATTCTTTGGGACTTCCGCGGGTCACGGTATTCCTGCGGGAGTCAATTTCACTGTTGGTAACGTGATAGGGACGAGATAGAGCAAATATTCAAAGGAAATGGGACGGAGCCGGAGATTAAATTACAAGTGACGCTGCAATGCGGCGAGTGCGCCCACCGCGGGAGTCTTTCTGTCGGGATTTTGCGGGACGGGTGGGCAGTCATGTGATCGGGATATATGACGGGTATTTTTGTGGGCTCGGGATGGGGTGGGAGCGACAACTGATTCCCGTGGCACCCTCTATATGGAATGAATGAATCAATCAAAGGACACGGCCAGCGATGAGATGGACAAGTTTTTGACGGGCTCCCACGCAATCCTGTTACACTGAACATAATTACACAGGAAAGTTTACGTTTATTTGTTCACAAAAGGTTGAGGTTTGTATTAATTACAATGTGTGAAATAAAAAACTTTTTTTTCTTATGTACCAAAGGGGGTCCCAGCAGAAAAAGTTTGAGAACCACTGGATTATGTCAAGAAATGACATTTAAACGGGTGTATTTCTGGGGCTGCTCCACACACCGTCTACTAAGAACTCTAATTTACCTTTTGTCGGCCTTCCGACTGGTCTGCCGACCACAAAACCATTCGGCTCCAAGCCTGTCCCAAGTCTCGACCTATGTCACTGTTGCTCGGTTAGACAAATAACAGCCACGCGGGCTCCGTTCCCATGGAAAAATGTTGACAGTACGTTAGCGACCGAGCCAAAGCTGGCCGAAACTGAAAGTCTTTTCACCATTTTTTTTATGCATGGTTACAGTTCTCTGTTAGCCTGACGAGCCAGACCCACATTAAATGTAGGGTCTGGGCACTCTCCATAGACAGGGCTCAACGGTTGTCTTTCAAACTCCCTCTCCACGCAATAGGATAGCGCTACAACCAATCAGAGCAACGAAGAAGGTGACGTAGTCAGAGCGACGGAAAAGAGAGTTCCTTGCATGTGTTGTGGAAAAAACTTATCCTAATAGATATTAAGTAGTTCTTGTTGCATCCTGTTTTATTTTTTTTTTTTCATGAGTTCGCCTACAGGTTGAGTTTCTCCTGCATTAATCATTTTTAAGCTGTGGATCAAACTTTTGCCGTATCTGGTTGGCAAAACTCCAAATACATCCTTCTTTTGTAAGAACGACCTCAGTGCAGTTTCTTGTTCTTTTCTCAGAGAAAAGCTTAACTTCAAGTCTTTCAGAGCGGCGGCCAAAGCCGATTCGAAAGAAAGTTGTTCGCTAGCAGCGGCCATCGCTCTGGTAGTTCTAGCTAGGACGGGGAACTCACGCGTAATTCACGGAACTAAGGGTACGCTCACACGTAGCGTCTTTTTTTGACAAAAAAAGTTGTGCAGACTGTTTTTTTCACTTAAAAAAAAAATCTGCCAGCGTTTTTCCAAAAAGCAGCCGGAAGCGTCTTTTTTTGCCGGAAGCGTCTTTTGCGATTTAAAGCAACGTTACGTCGCGGATACAAAGTGGATACAAAGTACAACGGATACAAAATGTCGCGGAAGAGAAAATTGGCGTTAGCTATTGCTTTGTTTGACGAGGAGGAAAACGTTTATCCTCCTAAACGTATATGGGTAGATGACATAATACGGGAAATTTAGTTCGTGAACTCCGTTTGAGTAGTGGTCGGTTTGTGGAGTACTTACCTGAAATCCCGAGGAGTAGTCCAATCTGGCGCCACACTGCTTCTTTGTGTTGAATGTTATGGTATAATTTAGATGTCATGTCAAATAATTCGTTGCGTTCTGACACTAAAACGACGAGTCTCTCGACCGGCACCGTCTCCATTTTTTCTCGTTGTCATGGGTAACCACAGGTCTCATTAAAACGCTTGTGATTGGTCAGCTGTAAAAAAAGACAGCATGACGTATGGCGTTTTTCCGCTAGAAGTTGAACATTTCTCAACTTCGAGCTGCAGAAAAAAGACGGTTGCAGTCGCGTTTTAAAAGAAGCCGGCAACCTTTTTGAAAAAACGGTCTACTCCATAGGGTTATAATGTAAAACAGACGCCGGCAGCTGCAAAAAAGACGCTTAGTGTGAATGTACCCTTATGGTCGCAGGTCAGTCGTCATCATGTTAAGCCCGCCCACCGACTCAAGTCAACGGAGAGTAACTAGACTGACCCTGGAAGCAAATGTAATTTGCTGCCGCTATGGGCGCGTCTAGATTCTAGGCTAGTTCTCTATGGGAATGAACCCCTGCATTGCTAATGTTTATTTAACCTAGCGAAAGTAACAGACGAGGTCGGGCCTTGACGAAGAGTAGGAGACCTCTGGTTGCTGATTAGCAAACCAATCAGAAGGCCAACAAAGGGTCAATTACTCAGCTACAACAGACCTTCATTATGAAATCGTCATCATCAGCCACTCCTTACACTTGAGCAACATGTTGTCAAGCATCCAGCTTGTTAAAAGCACCTATCAAAGTTTGAATCGCGCCGACTCAAACTGAAATGAGGGCATGTGGGGCATCCTCCTCTCACAGTAGATGAGCAAATATGGGTACGGTTAACACATGGCTTTCAGCAAACATACTTCAAAGACACCGGCCAAGAACAGACATGCCGCTTTGAAAGCTGCTCTCCTCGCGTCAGCTAAAAGCTAAACAAGTGTAATAAATACCACGTTCGCGGAGGATTTCCGGAGCGTGAGCATTTCCACGGTTTCACCCCGAATCCAAGATGGACCAGCACAAAGAATGCCTAATTACAAAGAAGGACGCTCTGTCCTCAAGTCCCGGGATGCCTCAATGGTCTGTCAGTCATAAGTAAACACAAGAGAGTTGTCTAGCAATGAGACAATGGTGACTTCGCCAAACGCTGCCTTGACAAAACAAAGCCCCTTGAATGTCATTTAGGTTTGAAATGAAACTTGAAAATGTCAGAAAACACATTCAAAATGAAAATTAATTTAAAATAACGGGACATCGTCACATTTCACCACAAACCCTCACATGCTGTATGTGTTTTGACATCATTCACTAAAACTGACTAATCGTTTCCACTCTCCATTCAAGGAGAATGTACCTGCATTAGCCGCTCCATCTGTGCAAGTCCGCCGTCAAAGGAGACATCTCAAAAATCCCAACAAGCTCGCGTCGCTCTCAAAAACAAAGTCTCACTGTCTGCTTTTCTATAAGCACCACTTCCACCAGCCATAGGACACACAGAGGGGGCTATTGTTCATCATAGCGGGGTATTTTGAGAGGAATAAGAAGACAAAGGCAGGAAAAAAAAACGATATCGCGATGTTACAGTACATAAGATGCTCGTAACAGCACCTGCTTGCATACTCTCTGTCTGGAAAGAAAGAAAAATGCATTCAAAAAGCAGCGGCCATGCCCCTTGGTGAAAACATCCATATAATTCACAGAGGCATGCAGAGAACAATGAATACAAGCGGGGAGATTGGACCACAATAATTGCTTTTCAAATCCTTCAGCTTCGGTCCCTTTAGGCAAAGCGAGCCGTCATAACCGATCCTCAGAGGGAACTCTACAGAAACTATTCCTGGGACTAAAAAGGGGGGAGATCTTGTAATGCCTCAGTCCCGAATGACCACTAAACTATGCTTCTGCACATGCACAGGAAACAGAAAACAAAACAGATGCCTCAGGGTCACTGTCTTCTCTCTTGAGTGTTTACAGCTGCCACACAACTGACTTTAAGAGGCTGTGTGTCGAGATGAGTTGCTAAGGGCGGTAAAAGGATAGGAATTTACAAACCAGGAGTGAATCCCGCAGCTTTAGTTCTTGTTCTGTTTTTATCCCGCGATGACCTACGTGGACACGGCGGGATATATACAAGTCTGTTCACATAATGACACTCTCTGTGCTTTGACTCATGCGGACCTTGACTCATTCTTCACCTTCACAAAATGTTTCCAAGAGGAAAGCTAAACTTTCGCCTGCATGCCTCGTCCTGTTTTAACTCTGAAAACCTTGAAAACTGATCGTCCAGTTGTCTCTTTCAACCTTCTTCACTGTCACCCCTTACTTTAGGTATCTAAAAAGGGAGTTAAGGGTCTACAACACCACAAACAGACTATCTGCTGCGGTTTCAGCTTAAGAAACGGTTCATGGTTTTCTTGACAAGCTTGATATGAATGGAGCAAAGCAACAAGAAGGCTTGGTGTTTCCCGTGATTCACTGGGTGTAGACACGTTTGGGGTATTCACCGGCTGGCGGCCGTCTGCACAACTCTACTCAGGAATAACCTGCAGCTATTTCCAACCCGGGTGAGCAGGCAGAATACACCGTCACTAATTTTATACCCGCAAAACAACAAGGCGTATAAGAAAATAAGATGTGCGTAAAGCAGAGGGATCCCTTTACGCTATCTTTAGACAGCCTGGGGAAGAAATAAAAAATAAAAAGCCTGATAGGCACGGATGCAATGTAAACACAGCGAAACAAAAGATGGAAATTTAGTTTTTGATTAAAAGAGCTTTCAATGTGATAAAATCGTCCTGCCAGTACAATATGCTTTCAGAAGCAGCAGAAGTTCATTTGTGTTGGACAGCAGCACACATTCTTCTCATGTTGCTCACAAGTTGTAGTTTAACTCTGACATTAATGCAAATGCAAGACTGAACAGCACACAGCTTGCACAGACGTTTTGGTTTTGCTGCATACAATTGCAAGACTTCACGGTATCACAAAAAAATCATTGTGAAGCATTTCTCCCCTAATAAATTCCTAGCATTTTTTTGCAGCAGTACAGACAGGAAGAAGCTGAAATCAGAACCCTGGGAGTTTCCACAACAAAAAAAAAAAAAGCCACAGCTAAATCACAAAAAGACAACAAATAATGCCTTATGTCGGATGCAGTGCACATGACAGAATCACAAATGCACAAACCCCCACATCTCTAGTGAGTACTTGTTGCAGGGTTGAGCGCATCTGGTGTGTGATATGCAGACAATTCCGTTGTTTTGGGAAGCATTTGAAAAGGCAGACAAAACTATTTTGGAGGTCAAGTCGAGGACAATGCAAAATGTGATCGAGTTTCACAGCTATATAAAAAAATAAAAAAAATGATGGATAACAACAAAATCGGTACAAAATCAAAATTCCTACAGTCAGCAGCACCTGAAGGCAACATCAAACAGAAACACTTAACACAGAAAAAAGGTGCCCTCGGACACGGTGGGAAAAAGTTACCACACTGTCCAGAAAATCAAACTAAAACTCAAGTCAGACACTTAAAAATACGTTAAAGTATGTTTTTGTAACTTATGCTAATGCTATGACCGCAGACGTCACAGTAAATAAAGAGAAATGTACATCTAACAAACGCTTGATCACTTTTTTTTTTTTTTTACGTTCCAAAAAAAGTTAAAAAACGGGCATATTATTTTACCGGTTTATTGAACATTACATGCCTGAACATCTAAATGTATTGAATTAAACTCGTCAATTCATTTAAAAACCGTTTAAAGCTAAAGAGCTGCCGTTAGACGTTACTGTTGGGAAAACGTGTACACTAATTTGCGCGAGCCACCGCAGCAGTTTGTGCCCACTAAACGGTAAAAAAAAATAAAAAAAAAAATCACAGCTAAAAACAAACATCAACGGACTCACTTACCGAAACTTTGCTCCAATAAATCTAAGATTTCCGTTAGTTTGTGTCCTTTCTCATTTATTAAAAAAACTCCACAGGGTTTTGGTTTCTTAACTTCTGCGTGCCCACCAGTACTACCCCCCATACGTCCACATCGCTACGCCATGATGTCGAAGTGACACGGCCGCTGGAAAACTGGGGACGTCACGGCTGAAAAGCCCCGCCCCCTGCCCCGACCGGGATTGGCCTGGAAGCAGGAACTGTTTTGTAAAATGGGAGTCCTGGTGCGTTCGGTGTCCCGTGGCAAAAATAGGAGATGGAGGTTTTCTTTGAGATATAACCATTCCCTACATAGGTAAGCAATTTACAAGACGCGTGTATGGCTTCTTTTTTGTAGCTATTAAAAATACAATAATAGTGAGTCACTTCGAGGCACAACGGTAGCCACATTAAACATAGTAGTGTCAGTAACGTAGGAGGCTTTTCGTATTTTTTTACTGGACCGAGAAAGCAGCATATCCTTTAAAGTCTGGGTGACGACGTCCATGTTGTCTGAGTTTTAAACAAGCGCAGGCGACATCTAGTGGTCTGTAAGTGTCAGTGGTGAAAACAACAACAACACTGTGCAGAAATGTCCACATGTCCCAAGTAAAATTCCACAATTCACAGTTCATTTTAAAGAAACAGTGCAGAAACATTAAAAGCAAGATTCAAAACATATCCAATATACAAAAATGTGTGATTTCGATGTGTTACATATTAATGAATTACTGTTACTGATGCACAAACATTAAAACAGTCTTTTTAATGCTGTGGTTAATCAAAGACCCATAACATATATTTGTATTTCGTAGTTTATTTCAACAACATTGCATTATATTGATTACAAGCTTAAAATAAGTCACTAATACATAAAAAGTACAGCATTTCCATCTGAAATAAAGTTAAGTTAATGTAGCAGGTGAATAATTCTGAAGATATCCGGGTAAACTGCAAGTTTAAATTATTATAGCATGCAGAAAAGGGCCCAGAAATGGACAGCATGACAAGGCATGGAAGACCAAAGGTATTCTGGGAGGCACAGATTGCTACAACATTTTTTAGGCCACTCAAATGTTGCTGGAGATGTGTCACCTCGTGCAAGTTAATCAGGCCACAGGTGCAGAATGGGTATTTAACAATGTAATGTGAGTAGGACATAAACTTAAAACAGAAAACAACGTCAAATGACGCAGCACAGAAACATAGGTAAACTTAATCAAGAAATGTAATAGAGTAATATATGAATTTTCAATATTAAATGTTTTATTTTTCTTTGTTAAAGCTGTCCAACAGATGATGATATAATCTGGATGCTGGAAAATTTGAGTCCAACCATGAACTGGCTTGTTTCTCCCTACACAGTATACAGTGTACAGTAAGACCCCACTTCAGGTCAACTGTGGGTCCCCAAAGCAGCATCCCTCCTCAGGGGCCTCTCCACCTTCACAGTGCTGGGGTCACATTCCAACATCTCTCTGATCCAATCATCGTCCAGCGCTCCCTCTATGAACTCCTCCAGACTGATGATGGCTACAGGCAGAACAAGGACGGGGAGTGATTAGACACAGAGAGGACAGACTCTATTAATATCGTTTGATTTGGTTCCCTCCTGTTATATGGCGGGATTACTAAGAGCTTCACGGTTTTTAATGTTAGTTTACCACATGAAACATATTATGGAAAGAATATTAGTTGTATTATTTTGCAGATGCTCTCATAAAGCATTTATGAGAAATCTACTGTTCTAGCATTATGGCAAGAGGCTGTTTTGTTGGCATATTTACCTTCTTCTACAGAAAACACAACTCTTAACCCAGTGAGGTCAATTCACTGAGGGCAGTGGGCGTAGTGAGTGTAGCATCCCTGTTAGATCTACGATTTTGAGCAGAAAAAAAAGGCAAACATTTCCTCACCGTTGTTGTCTTTATCTAATCTCACAAATATCCTGTTGGTGCATTCTTCAGCTGTAAGTGTGTTGGGTTTGGTCAAAGCAGCGGCTACGTTCATCTTGTAAACAGCCTGCGAACACAAGGAAACACACACACACACCAGCCGAACAGAAAGATGCAACATCTGGGACTTAGCAGAACAGAGTTTTGTGTGCAATGTAGCCAAACACACACACACACCTCCATAATCTCCAGCATTTCCTCCTTTGTGATGGCCCCGTCCTTGTCTTTGTCGTAGAGCTTGAACGACCAGCGTAGCTTCTGAACAGCTGAACCCTCAATGAGCATGCTGATGGCCATGACGTACTCCCTGAAATCGACCACCCCGTCCTGAAGAAAAGCAGCCTGGCATTACCACTCAGCTCGACTGTATTGGTGCATTGTTGTTATAGTGGTATTTACTGTTGGTGTTGCTGCAGAACAAATGTGCTGCTTACTTCATTATTGTCCAACGTGCGGAAAATCTGTTCTGCATACTCTGCTGATTCACTGCCCACAGTTCCTTCACAGAAATGTCTTTTAAACTCGTGAAGAGTGATCAACCCGCTTGGGCATTCATTGATGAACTTTCTGTCACAAAAGAAAATGCATTAAAGTACAAAACGGTTTTGGTTGTAATACAAGCAGTTTGGCTACGGGTCAGGATTTGTAGCAGGAGAAAATGTGTCTTTTAAACTGAGAATTATAAGAATTAAGGTCAGCCCATCCCCAGCCTGCAGAGATTACACTTGTTTGAAAGCTTGTTTACACCCTGAGAGAGTGCTCGGATAATTAGGCCAAATGATTTTGGACTAATTTACTGCATCATGGCAGCGTGAAGCTAAGCAGTGACGGTCATGAAGTTGAGATTCACGCTTCCAGGGCAAAAAGGTAAAATAAAAACTTGCTAAGATTATTTTTTATTTAATGGAAAATAAATTCTATGTCTCCTGGCAGATACATATTTTAATATTTAGCAGTTTTAAGCTTAAAACATACAGAAACTCTACAGGTTGAAAGAGCTCTAATGGGACATTTCCTCACTCTATCCTCTTTCACCTTTCATTTACTTACAAGTCTCTTGAATACATCTAAGCAGCTTGAAATTACTTTCTGTGGAAATTTGAAAGTCAAAGTAAAATCTTACCTGAACCACTGATACAGCTCTGTAACATAAGACTCCCCACTCTTACATGGCAGCGTAGCAGCTTGGCCCATTCTGTAAAGGAGGAGCAACAGCTCCCGATCCTCCACTGACTTTATATACACACCAAATCCCAGCTTAGGCCATGCTTTCTTAATTGCACACACCACTGCCTTATCACATCTGACAAATTACTCTGAGCTAATCTGCTCATAGGGGGGGATAAAAAGGCTGTACATAGGGGCAGTAGAAGGAGAGTGTAATTAATAAAAAGGCAGGCTGCCTCCCAATGTACTGCAACAAGAGATATAAGACAGCAGACTGAAAAGTGCCATGAGCTTGATTAAACATTTTTAATTCTGTGTTCTGTGCTATTTGGACCAAATATACAGCGCTGCTTCAGCAATGTCAGGACACCTGTCTGTGAGCTGAATCTTTAGAGAAACTGAGCCGTGCATACACAAGTTGTCCTACAAGAGAATGGTGACAGAAGAACAAAAATGGTGCTTTGGAATCGCCAAGTCAAAGAAGAAATGTCTTGGAAGGATCTGAAGCAAAGCGGTTGACGTGAGGAAAACGTCTCAACAACTATAGCGGTTCTGTGCTGAGGAATGGGCTAAAATTCCTCTGAGCAGTTGCCGGAAATGTTTAGTTCCTGTTATTGCTGTACAAGATTTCACATGCTTTTGTTGAATGAATAAAAGTACACGTATGATATTTCCGACTTGTGTGAAATCCGCTGACGTTTCGAGTCATTTTTATGCAAGAAATGTAGAAAACTCTGAAGGGCGCAAAAAGTTTAGATATTTCTAAAATATTGATAGAGTTCCTGTTAAGGATGTAGTAGACTAACATTTATTAACAACGTGACAACCTGGGAAAACATCCCTGATGGGGAGGAAGACGTCCCGTTCCATGTTGACAGTATCAAGAGATAATGCAACAGACAAACACAGAAAGTATTTCCTCGGGGGTCGTAAAATCTAATGAGAATCCAGAAATACAGCGATAAAGAGTGGAATAACAGAGTAATGCCAAGACGTAAGGTTCTAAGGTTCAGCAGTCTTAACTTCCTGGGTCTAATATTGTGACAAAATCTAACGACTGAATCACAAAGAACAGGATGAAATAAAAGAAAAATGTTCCCCAGGTTACCAAAACTATTTTATTTCACATGGAGACAAAAGCAAAGTATGTGACTTCTTAAAAGGGTTTATCACTCAGTTACCAAATAAGATGATGTGTGAGCAATATTTTAGCTTTCTGGGGAAATGACAGCCACAACAGTGCGATGATTGAACAAAATAAATGGGAACAAAGTAGTAGTAGTAGTAGCAGTAATACAAAATGTCCTTTTTGCCTTTTAAAAATGACCAGTTTTGCATCTATGGCACGACTCCATAGCTCAGGATGTTTGGTTAGGTAGTGAGCGTCGAAGCCAACATGTACAGTTTCCATTTCATCTCTGAACAAGCCTCCCACTTCATACAGGATGAGCACGGCTCGCCATGTTGGGTCAAGTTAATCCAATGATACGTTTTAGCCCTCCTTTCAGCCCGGCCCGAGGCGACCACGTGGGAGGAGGTCTCCGAAAGCCACACAGCCTCGACGCGTGTCCGAGCAGGAATGTCCAAAGGCACTTCGGACACAGACTGGAGGGTCCTCGTGAGTTCAGCTCCTCCGTCGACTGGCTCTTCACAATTCAAGCATTAGGGAGAAAAGACAGAATTTTTCATATTTCTCAACAACCTCTCCTTGAAGCAAGAGTTCTTATTGGAAATATCCTTAACAGCCCTCAAGAAAGGAAAATCGTGGCAGGAGACACTGAACAATGGCGTGACATGAAATCAAAAGCACTCCTCACAATGTTGGGGTGTGACTGGGTTAGATATGGGGTTAGTTTTCTATTGTACTCTCTAACGTAAACTGGCAAATGCAACATACAGTCGCCAGGGGATAAAATACAAAATGAATGTTCCATAGGCCCAAATATATCTTCTTATTTTTGTCTTTAATACATTTTATATTCCCTACATGTTGAGATTTTTTATATTTTTTGCTTAATCGGGATCAGTATACTGAAGTGCAACAGCCAATATAATAACTTTGTTATACTTTGGTAATTATATAAAATAAATCCAACTCACAACCACATGACTCTTAGCAGTGGATCACTAAACAAACAGGTCATCACATAATTGCAATTTTTCTTTCTTTTTTTTTTTTTTTTTTTTAATAAAAGCTAAAATGTGCAGTTTTAACCATGGGCAAATTATGAGGTAAATAACAACGGGATCCATACCGCACACCGACTCGTTCAAGTTCTCGCCAAATATCATATCACAAGACAGCAAAGGATTTCATATCTTTAGGAGTCATGCATGTGACCTTTACACACGGAGAGAAAAATAACATAACTTTTAAAGTTTAGGATTCATGGAATGATTGCTCTGCATAGCACAGTCCCTTAACAAATGTGAGCATGGCAAAGCTGTGTGACTCTAACACGCACTAAAAACATCACACGTCTTTAGACTGTCAGTGCATAACAGTACAGAAAAAAGAAAAAAAAAAAAGCGCTAAAGCTATGGCTTATCTGAAAGACGACAGCTCACAATATGAACACAGATGCGCAGGTGAACAGGAACAGGCTCTCTACACCACATACCGATGAACAGTACGCAGGGAAGTATGTAAAACCTTAAACTGGATAACTCCCTGAGTTATCACGTCCGTCATCAAGCCTCAAACATGTATTGAGAACATGTCACAGATGAGAAATGGGTTTGCCGTCTCGCCGCTGCAACCAAACCTCGATTTCAGCACCTCTAAAGTGCCGTTTAGCTTTTCATGACATCATACTGTAGTGCTCATAAATACACAGCAGTGAGTGCACGGCCAAGCGCCCGAAACTGGCAGGTCTCAACAAATTTATGAAGGTGTATGTTTCTACTGCCACGAAATGTCAAACGTTTGAAGCTAGAATGAATAAAAATCCCCGGCTTCCTATGCAAACTCTCCCTTTAAGACACATTTGGCCTGAAGACATGATGTTTGCAAAGCATACCATCTCCACACATATACAGTATGTTTAAGTCTGTGTACAAGAGAAGAGGTTAATAGACTGTTTTCATTTGACAATGTTCAGATACTGACAAGTTAAGAAAAAAATCTCAGAGCGCCACGTCGTTAGGCGGCTCTCAAAGAGCAGAGGTTATGGAAGTGTGGTCTGCCGTGGTACACTGGATACCAGCGGTTTGGATCCTGAGGGGTCGCAGACATGGGCCAGGTTGTCGTGGTGTCGCATTTTAATTAAAAGTACAGTACCTAGTGAAATTACAACCGTTTAAAAACGTTAAATCTATTCAGTGCAAATTTTCTTTTTTTTTCTTTTTTTTGCATTACCACTCTCAACCTTTGTTTAAATGTAGGTGGAAGAGAGAAATAGAAGCAGGAATCCAGAGCCATCATGATTTATGTCATATCGCTGTCTTTTGCGTTCATCGATTCTTCAACCTTGTGAGGATTTAGACAGTAGACTTGAGGAAAGAGGAGAAGAACAGCGTGTCAGGGCAGGCAAACCGCTATAAGGCTTTATAGGCACGTCCTCTTTCTGAAGAGGGAAAGCAGTTGCTCCTTGTTTTCCGTTGATCCCGCACCTGATAGAGCAGCCACCCAAACACAGCTTATGTGGAAAAGGCTAACTAATAAATTAAAGTCTTTAAAAAAAAAAAAACATATATAATGCTGTTTCTTGGAGTGAGCATTATGCAGTTCTTGCCATCGACAAACTGACGGTCCCGTGTTTTGTTTTCCAAGTGTTGCATGTCACACTGTAATGCAGATTCTATAAGGACCAATGCATCTCTTCAAAATCCACAGTCTCTCCCAGATTAGTGTCCGTCTCCAGGAGGCTCATGATCACTGCCATGGCTGCCTCATCGTTGCTAAGACTACCAAGGCCTGGTCCGACCATGCTGTCCAAATCCAGCTGAGAATTCTCCCCTGAGGAAGAGTCAAAGAGAAAGGAGTTGATGGAGTAATACCGGGGGAGAAGTAGTTTATAAATTGTATTGTTAGGACCAGAGACAGTACCCATAAGTGCTTCTCCTGCAGAGAACGCAGCTCCTTGGGGTTCATCGTCTGAGCTGGACTTTGCAGGCATCTCAATGTCAGATGTTTCTCCATTTGGCACCTGGAAACCAAAAGATGATGAGCAATGGCTGTGACCAATTACCAGGAAAATAAGCATCGTCAGGACCCAGAATAACACTCTCAGCTTTAATTTGATGGCAAGGAATAAGAAATTACAACTCTTCAATATGCAGGAGTCCTCTTTTCATCAGCATCCTTTCTACGGTAAAAAACCCTTTACTACTAGTGTTTAACAATGATATGACTGAAAGGTAGTTTCTTTCCTCAAGCAAACTGCTTCCTAGCTTTCAAAGACTTTCAGAGGGCAGACTTTTGGACCTAATCCACAATAGACTGATGGTTTATTCAATTCCCTGCCAAATGAAGAACACTCTCCAGAAAGTAGGTGAGTGCAAAGGCAAGGTGTCAACCGTTCATTGATCTTTGCAAAACAACATCTAGAAAAGCATCCTTTGTACTAAGATCAACCTGTACCAGAGTGAGTAGAAGGAAAAAAATATGGAGAAGGCTCATAATCCAAAGAAAACCCAGTGGCATGACCCGAGTCCAGTGGCACTTACTAGTGTTTAATAATGATGTGACTGAAAGGTAGATTGGACAGCGCTTCACAGACAGAAAAGGACCCTCAACATAGCTGTGAAAGCAACCCTGGGGCTTTTGAACGTAAAAGAATATGGTAATAGGCTGCAAAGTAGAAACACCAGATCAGATATCGACCCATTCAGAGATGAATCTCACTCGCTTAAGAAATATCAAAGCAGGAAGACCCACATGAACCAAGCCACAGCCTGCGCGCCTTGCCGCCATCTGGTAAGCGGTACAAAGGTATCCTTTGCCTCAACACTAGACTTCAGAGCAGTTTCTTTCCTCAAGCTGACTGCTTCCTAGCTTTCAAAGACTTTCAGAGGGCAGACTTTTGGACCTAATCCACGACAGACTGATGGTTTATTCAATTCCCTGCCAAGTATTTTTTTCAAAAGAGCCTTCCATTTTTCAAACACTTTCCAAAAAGGATTTCTCCAACGGTTCAGTCTAACAAATCTTCCGGCACATCTGTTAAACTAGGCTGGCCAAGTTTGTAAAGTTTTATGAAGTTAATAATTTTTGTTTGTGTGTTGTATAAAGACTTACACTGTTGCTGATTTGACTGAGGGTTTGTGGAGACTTATCCTGTGGCAGGCTGAACGGGCTGACGTTACCACTGGAAGGTGACGAGTTCATCCTAAAGAAATGCACACAGATCAACTTAAAACTTCAAGTAGCATTTACAGCAACTAATAAGACTAGCTTTATAGGTCTCATTAAAATCAAAAAGGTAGCTACAGCCATCTATTAACATTGTGAGTTTCTCTGTTACACAAGAAGAAATGTTGTGCGTGATGCCACACCTGTTGAAATCCAGCAGCTCATTGGCAATCTGGGTCCCTATGCTTCCAGCATATATCATAGTTCCAGGTGTGGTGGAGATGCCCGGTATGATTGGAAGGGACTTCTTGCAATTTTCTGACAGAGAAAAAATAAAAAATAAATCAAAAGAATAGTGCTACTACCAAACAATCTGCTTTTTTAGGCATCGCACTACACCTGAGACTTTAATAATGTAGTATCTTTAGAAAATTTTTCTCATTTGAGCTGACCTTCAGAGGCCTTGGAGTTGCTTGATTGTTCGGACTTGTTTCCTGACCGACTCGTCCGACTGTGATCATGCCTTGTTATGGGATGAGAAAGCAGATGAAGATTTGATGAACATCCGTCTACACACATATTTGAATGACATACGCAGGGACTGAAGCTTATACTCACGATATGACTGTGTTAGTTGACACTATGTATTCTACTTCTTTGGTCCAGGGATTTACAAAACTAAACCACTGACTTTGCAGTGTGACAAAGGAGCCATACTTTGTCTTGAACTTATAGCAGTTCGTCTCGATTTTCTCTTTACTCCGCAGCACTGGGGAAGGAAAACGGTAAGATGGTGAGTCAGCGAAAACACTGGAAGGGTACCTCCTTGAATAAACGGAAACGGTAATTAATTTACGGGTTCTAAGAGTGTATATAACTGAGCTGCATGATTAAAGGCGGTACATATAAGCTTCCCTTTTACTGATTAGAGGAAACATAAATTATATTTGGCCGCTAAAATAAATAATAATGTACCTTTTCGATGCCTATCTGCTAAATGCGGTAAGTCATCTTGGTGGAAGTACTCGTAGCACGATGTCCCAAGCAGTTCTTGAGGAAGGTAACCAAGAACTGTTGTCGCTCTGTGGAAGGAAAAAAAAACAAACATTGCATATTGTAATTTAAGTCATAAGTACAATGGGAGATTCGTATGAATCGGGAGATGAAATTCAATGGGGATGAATAGCATCTACATTTTCCTAACTGAAGGTCTCTACTTACCAGATACAGGTTGGTTATTCATGAGGACTTTTACACATGACATGACCTGTTGATCTTCACTATAATAAGACGTTCAATCTGAGTACATGCTCATCAGTGGTAAAGTGTAAGTTGAACTCTTGATAAGATCGGGGCACAGAAATATTAGTTTTAGGCATTTAGCTAGAAGATAATATTTCCACTGTTTTAAACTTAAAATATTAAACTATTAGTACAAGTAAGCCATGCACTACCAATTCTGCTAGTCGATGAAGATGAACCCACACTGAAAGTCAACTTTACCGTTGGTCAACGAAGGTGAATTTGCCATCCATAGCATAGCGTGTGACGAACTCTGTGGGTTTAACTCGTACTTCGCCGTTAACCTGCGGAGATGAGTGGGAGTGGACACGTCCCACGGCTACGAGACAGCTGAAGTGGGAGCTGTCCTGCTTGTCTGCTTCCCCCTCCCCCTCTGCTTCCATCTGGCTACTAGGCCAGCTGCGCATGTAGCCTGTACAGTGGACTGTGCAGTACTTCTGCGACTCTGTAAGCAAAATACAGAAACAATCACATGCGCCCAATATGACACACACACAACAGCAACAACAACAACAACAACAAAAAAAAAATCAAACTTCATGCCATAAATTCAAACCTGAAAACAAAAGCGATCTGTTTTCCCCACCTTTCTTTTTGGAGGTGTTGGCCTGAGATTCCTTCTCTTCCATTTTGACAGAAACTTTGTTGTACTTCATGCGACAGAAGAAAGAGCGGCGTGCGCCTGAACACAACCGCGCTGCACCGACTGGGAGGTCGGCCTGAACCTGGAGACCGGCTGAGGACACAAACGGCGTGTTAAGTGCACTCTTACGCATTAACAAAACAGACGGAGACAAAAATAAGTGTGTTACTTTTAGCATCTATTAGACGTTCTCGAGGGTATAATTCAGAAGCCGACAGCTGCTCCTTCACTTTTCCCATGTCCTTGGGGTGGATGTAATCAAACAGACTCTGTCCAATCAGCTCCGCCTAGAAGAAAACAAACAGCTGATCAAACGGAACCAAATCAAGGATCCTATGCTGACAAAAAGAAATGCCAAAAGCATCTAAAGTAAAGTCCTGCTGATGACAAATTAAACAAAGTGCACTGACTGTGGACTGTTCCCCGGGAGCACACCAGACACTGTGTGAGGCGTGTATGTACCTAGAGCCAGATGCTCAGGCTTCAAAATGTTCTTTAGAAGGCCTAAGTGTTTGTATGTGACAGTCTGTGAATATCTTTTTTTAAACTCTCAGATTTAATTTTTAAGGGTATTCACATCCAAATTGGACAAAGGGCTTAGGAATTAAGTAGGAGTTATGCCTCCTCAGATAGAGCCAAATAAAGCGAAGCTGATAGGACAGCGCTTCACAGTACAGATGGACAATGACTCAAAACATACTGTGAAAGCAACCCAGACATAGTCCATTGTCACCCAGGCCATAGCATATCTAAAAAAAAACAAGCTGAAACAAGGGCAACTGGACTTAAAGAGTTTGTTGAAGACATTTCACAACTCATCCAAATACCTTCTTCAGTTCAAAAGGACTGGAGGGGAGTTGGGGTTTAAATAGCATCACCTGTGGCTGTTGTCCATCAGAAAACTGCCTACTACGGTAATTTTACAGTGGATGCTGTTGCCTTCTAACGCTATTGTCTTAGAACTGCAGAAGTTACTTGGATGAGTGATGCAGCATCTTCAAGAAACTATTCAAGTCTAGTCGCCTTCATACATTTTGTTTTTTTGGACTATTCTGCAGCCTGAGTCAGTTAGCTAATCTAAACCTGATAGAGCAGTCATTTCACTTCCTGGAGACAAAACTAAAGTTGGAAGGACATATGAACATAAACCAAAGAGAGTTGTAGTAAAGGCTACGAAGGAGGGAAGCCACTGGATGGTAAAGTCCATGGGTTCCAGATTTTAGGCAGTCGTTGCCTGCTAATGATTCTCAACAAACTATCAAAGTTGACTGAATGAGAATTATTTTCATTTGCCGAATCACATTTGAGCCCACGAAAATGAGGTTCGAATGTTAATATTTCCCATGACATTTTTGTTCAACCCCTTGAATCAAAGCTGAGAGTGTGAACTTTAAGCTCGTAGTTATTGCATAATTAGGAACATGTATGGACAGGTAAAATTATAAGGAATGTGTCAAGTTGTGTCTTAAGTTTGGTGCCATTGTGATCACATAATGCAATAGTCATCAATTTTGCATTTCTTAAGTGTGCAATAATGGAAGAAGTGCACTCAAACATGTTGCTACAGATCACAGCTCATGGATTCTGATTTATTGGTGTTGGTGCCAAGATAACACAGTCCATCTGGTGTTTCCGGGGATTTTTCCACACAAACAAAGACGCTGCAGACACAGTAACAAATGTAAAAGTGTTACCCGACTATAATTTAATATCTTCGTGATGGACTCTGAGACAAAAACTATTTTCCCACGATCACAGCCCACTACAAACAGGAACCCATCCGCAGCCTGCACAACAAAGAAACACGGGGGAGAATAGGGGGAACCAATGTGATGACATGGTCAAGACAAATGTAAGAGGCCAATGAGTATATTTTTAAACTAGTTATACATTTTTCTTGTATCTAAATATAAGCATCATGACCTACTGTAGATCAATCTTACACCAGTCTACGCAGTGACTAAAACAAACAAATTAAATGCAAGAGTATTCATGATGAATATTTATTATACATACAACTGTAGGTTTACCTTAAGGACGAGGTGTTTAAGCTCCTCGTCCGGAAGGAATGACGGTTTGTAGTTGGCTTCAGAGAAGGAACTTGCTGAACCTGAAAATGTGAGAGCTTTAACCATAAGTACTCTTTATGCTGATTGCTGAGATCTAGGAAAATCTGGTAACAGCCAATCAATAGAAGGATGGAAAAGGAAAAAGAAGAAACATCAGGTTAGCCATAATGACTGCCGTTTTACATGCAACATAACATTTACGATAATGGACCAAAAGAGATGGTAAAAACAACAAAAAACATCACAGTTGCGAGCGCATAAATAAATATGAGGGCAGATTATTTCCAACAACGATAGGCTTCAGTTGACTTGGTACCTTTGAGAGATTTGAGATGCTGCACAGCCATTCTGAGCACAGTGAGTTTGTCCAGTTTACGGGACATGGGGTTACAGGTCGGGATCATGGCCGACAGCTTGTCTATGAGATTGTTCATTTTGTCCCGTCTCCTCTTCTCAATTTGGCTATGTGGTTCCCTACAGAGACACGATTTAATCTAGCATCGATGATAAGAACATCAAGTCAGATATATACGTGTCAAATATTACGTACCTGAAACATTTAATTTTGACATGTTGGTCCTCTCCATCTGACCTGTACAGGAAAAACAGAAAACGATAATTAAAAATGTTTTTGGTTTTTTCCAGGAAGCAACAGCTTACATGAAGACTTATTTAGCTTCCTCTGTGCCACAGAGAGTTAATGTTTTTTTAAAGTTATCCTTTAACTAGCACACAGTACCCGTTTTGGTCTTCTTCCATATCTGCATCAAGGACTGAAACAGACTTTGAATCACTGGAAAACATAAAAAGGTCATAAACACCAGCTCGTATCAGTTCAGGTTACTAGATTTAGATTTTCCTAACTTTGAATCACTCTCATGCTTACTGGTTGTCCATGCTGCCCTTGCGTTTCCGAGGCATCTCCATGCTCAAGGACATTCCAGCGGCTGAGGACGTGGTCATCAGGCTGGACAGGGACACAGAACTGCTTTGATTTTCTTCAACCAGCACATCCTCTGAAACGCACAACACACCATTGCGCTGGTCATAAATGATAGGCTCTCACGCATTAGTACATCCTTTGAACTTCCGCATTAAGGTGTACAGATAAGCAACTTCGTAAACGCAAGTGGTAAAGTATGAAACTGTTGTATTATGATATTCAAAAACAGCTGATGAGCAGATTCTAGGGGATAGCAAAGCAGTCAAACACCTGCTGTACCAATCTACATATTAACCTGTTTAATAGTATTGGTAATTTGTCAATGTATTTGCCCCTACATACGTGGAATATCGCCATAACTGAACATGTCAATACAGACGGATCTGGCGTTTATGTTTCTGGGTGAAGACTGTAGAGCTTTTTGGTGTTTTGCTACATTCACAGACTGAGAATCAGGGGCAGTCGAGGGTGCAGTCGCAAACCGGACTGGGCAGAGCAGTTGGGTAAGAGTGCAGAAAAAGTTTGGGTAGTTGTTTCCCTTCCAGCCAAAGACTAGAGCAGATGATTTTACTTTGAACTGACGTCATCTTAGCCGCAATGGAAACTGACAGCAGACACCAAGATCGAGTTATCCTTTCAGCCAACAATGAATGGTTGACACAGATTGTTAAGGCAAAATGGTGTCGTGCTGGAGTTTCCAACAATATCGGAGCTATAGGTAACTTCTTCTTAGTTCCTATAGCTCTTAAAGAAATACCTTCCTGTGTGTTTTAAACAAAGTGTGTAAATAACCCTAACTTCTACCAATAACATTTCAACCTTTTCTCAAAATTAGATATTTTAACATGGAATCTATGAACAAAAAACCGTCCCAAACTTTAACCTTTACCTTATGATAGCATTCACCAAAAAGTTCAGATTCATGCAGTGGAGGAAAGTTGTTTACACGCAACATAAACAAACTGCTTAGAACGGCACTGGAAAGCAGCGTCGTCATCCTAGCCATAAGTATCTGCTCTAAGGGAGTGTCGTTGAATTCTTGTCAAAAACACAATAGACAAGGGCACGGCAACGATTCCCTGGCTACCAACAAAGAATCAAACAAACACACTGCAATAGTCCAAATAACTGCGCTGACGACTTTTCGTTTTGAGGTCAGAAAGTCTCTCGCAATGAATTTGGGGAGAGGAACTTTTGAGGCGCGCATGCAATTCAGTCGTGCAGTTGTCTTAATTCCTTTTATTTTTTACCAAGTGTCTTCTGATCAATACAGCTAAAACCAAGGAGATGGTAGTGGATTTCCAGAGGTCCGGACCCCACCTTCAGCCTGTAAACATCAACGGGGAACGTGTAGACGTGGCTCAGACCTATGAGTACCTGGGTCTTATAGGTGAACTGGATCACAAACTGGTCGGCTAACACAGACTCAGTATACAAAGGCTAAGGTTGTTTATTATCTGCCGGAAGCTGCCGGGCATGTTCTACCAGACTATCGCCTTCTACCCTGTGGTGTGCTGGTGAGGCAGCACTAAGAAGAAGGGCACCTCGCGGCCTCTACAACGACTCCCTATGAGGAACCAACTGGACTCTGGTCAGTGATGATACTACTGTATATTTTACATAGTATTATATTTATCTTTCATATCGGTTTCTATGTGATGAAGCTACTGGACACTGAATTTCCCTCGGTATAGCTAAGACACTGCATTGCATTGACACATTACGTGCGAACAAACGCATTGTCATTGTCAAGGACCCAATCAATCACACTGTTGGACTTTTGAACTCCTAAGTACGTCAATTAGCTACTCCTATTGGCCAAGAGAAAAGAAAGCCTCAAGGAGCTCCCCAGTGAGTCACCACCGTTTGATTTTCGAAAGCACAGAATGCAATTTGAAATCTGGATGCTCACAGTGCCAGCATGTACAGTGCTTGCTTATCCATATAGATTCTGTACCTTTTTGAACAGATGCCATCACGTGTTGGTAAAGACCAGTGAAGCCCAAACTGCTGTGGAGGAGCTATTATGAGACTATGCACCTCTACTGCCTCCATTTCTATGCCTTCACAGCCTAATATCTATTCTACCATGACCTTTCATGCCATGACTGTGATTTTGTCAAGGCCACAAAAGACCACATATCCAGCAACCTGACTTTTAATCTCAAGATCTACTGTATTACAGGGTTACAAAGATGGCAAGTGGTTGACAGGACTTAAGGCCCATAACGACAACAATCCCTCTCTCAAGTTCAAGTTTGTTAAATATTTAATTCACCTGATACCTGAATGAGCACCAGTTGCACTTGAAGGAACCGACAAAAGCTGCCAAAGAAATATTCATAACAAAAAAACAAGCACAAAATGTTCAAACTGTGTGGTAAAAACAAGTCATGAGCTACCTTGTGCCACCCGAACTTAGATTCATAAAATTAATCATGCAGTGCCCTGGCATCTGCCCAGTAAGTCCTCATTCTTCAATTTTTAATTGTTGCTGCCATCAAACATTTATGCTGTTATGGCACAAAGTTCACAGCATCAAAATTGAACAAGAATTAACGTATTGGTAGGCAAAGAAAAAAAGGCAACCTACAGAAGAAACCTGAAAATGCATAAAGAAAGTACTAGGACATTCTACCTGACAGACAATTAAACGGTTTTGTATTGCAGGTTCTGTCATGTAAGATCGCTTTGCAAAAGTTTGGACAAATCGAATTCAACTAAAAGAAGCAGCACGATAAGGTTGTCCAAGCAACAGAGAGAAAAACATACAGTGGACTGAGAACACACTTCAGTCATATTAACGCCTGGCTTAAAAATGTTTCTCCCGTTCCAAGTGAACACCTTTTTGTTTAAGTGTACATGCACCCAAGAAGCACCCAGACCATATCTGGAGGAGGTAAATAAGATAATACCTTATAATCTTATAATATCTTATTTATTTCAGCATAATTGCGCTACCTTGTCATTACCCACAATGCAACATGCCTGTCAACAGCTCAGAGATCCTCTGAAGACCATCTATCTTTAAAACATAAATTGAATAATAATGTGGCAGTGTGCACGTTATTTAGAAAAAGTTTTTTGTCTTATATGATTAAAACCAGCACTATTTTTGAACCTGATCTTCAAAAGCCTTGTTTCCTTAAAGGTTCCAGGTTTATAATCCAATCCTAGACTGGATTCCTTACATCTAATAGGTGTCCATTTTTCTACCAAACCACAAATCCTCATATTCATTAATACTGCATTTTAATTCCTAATCTAGGATATCCGACGACCAGCCAGAAATAACTAAAGTAATGATCCAGTTTGACCTACATTATATGTAACTCGCTGGCTACACAAACACCAGTAGGCATTGTAATAGCAATGCAAGACACATAACCTAACCTTTGTTTACAGGAAGAATATTTCGACACTGGATGTATCGCATTATCAATTATATTTTTTTATGTCTGAAATTGGATATAAATAGTTGAAACTGCTATTGATTATGTAAAAACACATTTTTACACATTTTTTTTTTCCCTCCTCAGTTTGAGGCGTGTTATTTGCGTGTATTTTATTGTTAAATGGTCTTTCAATGTCTAGATTTAAGGGGACAGACTACAGTCTCTTTGAGGGACACTTCCTGTTTGACAATCTTAGATATGAGTCATTAGTTAGAAACCACAAAAGGACGCTTCCACAGTGCATTTTAACATAATTTTACTGTTCAAATCAAACCTAACGATGGCGTTAATTACTACGGAAGTTTGACCTAATTTATTGTTATCGGGTCAAACAAAGGGGTTTATTTTAACGGTCACTGTGTAAAGAGAGGAAAAGGCACAGCTAACTTACAGGCTGTTAGCTAACACAAAAACTAATATATGGCCGATTAAAACGTTAGGAAAGCATAAACAGCAACACACATAGCTGCTATTTTATATCGCACACCACAGACTACCAAATTATTAAATATATTTACAGTAATTTACTGTCCTGGGCTGTAAAACTACCTCTAACAGACCCATCTCTGTCTGTTGGGATCATTGCCCCGGTAACCAGGCCTTGTTGCTAAGCTAACATTTGGGTTATCCGTTTGTGTAAACATCAGCGGGAATTAAACACAACCGTTTACGTGTAAATAATGTTGTTCTCGTTGACAAGTAAAACGGCACACGTCAATATATTCTTCGCAAAAATTTGG
Organism: Chelon labrosus; assembly: GCF_963514085.1. NCBI lineage: Eukaryota > Metazoa > Chordata > Actinopteri > Mugiliformes > Mugilidae > Chelon > Chelon labrosus. The sequence continues at coordinate 18,710,475 of NC_140344.1, forward strand.
CGGTGTGACAAACATCGTCGTGCAGGGTTACATAAATGTCGTAGCGTTAGAGGGCGAGCTTGCTCCACTGATCTACTGACCTAGTTTTGGGATAGCGCAAAGTTAACCGGTGAGAAACTGCCACTAAACGCCGCTGCGCTTCCTTCCTTCCTTCTTTCTGGTAAATCGCCACGCCGCACTGTCCCTCAGCTTGTCTTATTAACATCAAATTTGAAGTTGAACACGTTTTGTTGTTTAATTACCTGCCGGTTCGCCTCCCGCTCTGTCACCGCCGCCAGTCGCTACATTCCTGGCCGACATGGCTGGAGCCGGAGCCGGTGTGCCGGGGCCCGGGACTCCAATGCATGGATGAGGCAGTCGATCACTCCCAGATATCGCTGTGTTAACAAGACACGTTGTGGTGGAGCCGCAAAATGCAGAGCGATCGCTTGTTTATTTTATTTTTTTCCCCTAGATAAAAAGAAAGTGGACGAGGGCACAGAAACGTGCACAAAGGTACTATCGTGCGGTGTAATTAGGACAGTGTTCGGGTAAACACGGAAGACAGAGCACAGTCTCCTCCTACCGGTTCACCGGAGTCACCGCCGCAGCTTCTCCCGCAGTCTGCGCTCCCTCCTCGTCTATTGCAAATAGTTTAAATAGCTGATATGGCCTGCGTTATATTCCCATCAGATGAATTAAATATAATACATATCCTGGACATAATACTATGTAAAACATAAATATGAAATTAGGTAAATAAATGGTCTGTTTTCATGCGTTTTCAATGGTAATGGGCATTTGCCATTGCCAAGGCAACACTCGACAAGAACGATCACCTTCACTATCTCTTATTTAAAATAACAGATAACAGTGCGCTTGACTACATAACAGAAACCTTTGTTGTTAATTAAATCCAGTGTAACAGCACCACAAGAATAAACAATTGTCTTAAATTGTTTCAAAAATAAACTGAACAAATTTAACTTTCATGAAGCCTAGATTTAATGCAGTAGACTGTTGTATTAGGACGTATTTCCCACTTGTGTACCAAATGTTATGGCAAGGGAATGTAAGCCATATGTGTGATCACGTCTCTGGACAAGTCCGATCTGCTCCAAACTCACCGAGCATATCTCTGGGGACGTGCACTGGGTAGCTATGATGAAATCCTGAAAAAGTCTGAAAAGCCAAAATCTCTGTCCTCAGCTGACCTGGCTGCTTGCAAGGAACGTAAGACGCCATCGTTGCTAGGCAACATCTTCAAAGGAAAACAAAAGGTCACTTTGAAGTCACAGTGCTGAAGTTTGACGTGGTGTGACGTCACACAGATCTTATAGGACACGATTTAATACAAATTTCTTTTTGAAATTTCTGTGGAATTTTTTTGACTTGAGAAAATCGGACGAAGAACCCCAAATCACACCAACCATTTAAATTTCGGTTATACAGTTAACACAATAGAAGCCATGTCTCAAAATAATTTTAACAATTCACTGCGCGTTGCAGAGATACCGGAATCACGTAGACTATATATCTTAGAGGAGGAAGATATGCCACCGAACCCTCAACAGAGACTTCATGAGCTTCAATTGAAATTAAATAAGGAAATGAACAAAAAGACCCGATATAAGAGACGATATCAACGTTACCAGGAAGAGCTCTTGAAAGCATATTCAGATTTTAAGAAATTCAAATCAGCTGAAAATGAAATGCATAAAAATGTCGTGGAAAAGGTGGCTTTACTGGAAAATCTTAGAAAGGAAAAGCAAAAAGTGACTGATGCTCTGAGGGCAGCTTTGCTTGATCTTCAGCTTCAAGTGGAGGAGGAAATGACTGAAAAGGATGAATATAAAAAACAATATCTAACTTCAATTCAGGAGCTCCATAGACTGGATTCTGTGTGGAAGAACTTTAACTCCAAGTCAGAACAAACTGTACTAGTGCTGGAAAAAAAGATTTCAGTCATAAATGAACACAACGCAAATCTCCTTGCTAAGGTCACCCAACTGGAAAATGAAGTAGATGAAATGCAAAAACAAGATGACATTTTAAGGGCAACTTTGCATGATCTTCAGCATCAAATGGCGGAGGAAACTGCCAAAAAGGCAGAACATGAAAGACGATATCTGAGTTTACAAGAGGAGTTCCATAAACTGGATTCTGAGTCTGGACTGAAAGTATTATATCTAGAAAAACAGATATCGGTTATGAATGAACAGAACACAAATCTCCTTGCTGAGGTCACCCAACAGGAAAATGGAGATGAAAAGCAAAAACAAGTTGACATTTCAAGGTCAACTTTGCATGATCTTCAACATCAAATGGAGGAGGAAATTGCCAAAAAGGCAGAATATGAAAGACGATTTCTGAGTTTACAAGAGGAGTTCCATAAACTGGATTCTGAGTCTGGACTAAAAGTATTTCATCTAGAAAAACAAATATCGGTTATGAATGAAGAGAACACAAATGTCCTTGCTAAGGTCACCAAACTGGTAAATGAAGTAGATGAAATGCAAAAACAAGTTGACATTTCGAGGGCAACTTTGCATGATCTTCAGCATCAAATGGAGGAGGAAACTGCCAAAAAGACAGAATATGAAAGACGATATCTGAGTTTACAAGAGGAGTTCCATAAACTGGATTCTGAGTCTGGACTAAAAGTATTTGATCTAGAAAAACAGATATCGGTTATGAATGAACAGAACGCAAATCTCCTTGCTAAGGTCACCCAACTGGAAAATGGGGATGAAATGCAAAAACAAGTTGACATTTTAAGGGCAACTTTGCATGATCTTCAGCATCAAATGGAGGAGGAAACTGCCAAAAAGGCAGAATATGAAAGACGATATCTGAGTTCACAAGAGGAGCTCCAAAAACTGGATTCTGATTCTGGACTGAAAGTATTTGATCTAGAAAAACAAATATCAGTTCTGAATGAACAGAACACAAATCTCCTTGCTAAGGTCACCCAACTGGAAAATGGAGATGAAATGCAAAAACAAGTTGACATTTTAAGGGCAACTTTGCATGATGTTCAACATCAAATGGAGGAGGAAACTGCCAAAAAGGCAGAATATGAAAGACGATATCTGAGTTTACAAGAGGAGTTCCATAAACTGGATTCTGAGTCTGGACTAAAAGTATTTGATCTAGAAAAACAAATATTGGTTATCAATGAAAAGAACACAAATCTCCTTGCTAAGGTCACCCAACTGGAAAATGGAGATGAAATGCAAAAACAAGTTGACATTTCAAGGTCAACTTTACATGATCTTCAACATCAAATGGAGGAGGAAACTGCCAAAAAGGCAGAATATGAAAGACGATATCTGAGTTTACAAGAGGAGTTCCATAAACTGGATTCTGAGTCTGGACTAAAAGTATTTGATCTAGAAAAACAAATATCAGTTCTGAATGAACAGAACACAAATCTCCTTGCTAAGGTCACCCAACTGGAAAATGGAGATGAAATGCAAAAACAAGTTGACATTTCAAGGTCAACTTTGCATGATCTTCAACATCAAATGGAGGAGGAAACTGCCAAAAAGACAGAACATGAAAGACGATATCTGAGTTTACAAGAGGAGTTCCATAAACTGGATTCTGAGTCTGGATTAAAAGTATTTGATCTAGAAAAACAAATATTGGTTATGAATGAACAGAACACAAATCTCCTTGCGACGGTTGCCCAATTGGAAAATGAAAGAGACGAAATGCAAAAAGAGACTGATGCTCAGAGGGCAGCTTTGTGTGATCTTCAGCATCAAGTGGAGGAGGAAATGACTGAAAATGCAGAGTGTGAAAAACAATATCTAACTTCAATTCAGGAGCTCCATAAACTGGATTCTGTGTGGAAGAACTTTAACTCCAAGTCAGAACAAACTGTACGTGGGCTGGAAAAAAAGATTTCAGTCATAAATCAACGCAAAGCATATCTGCGTGCTAAGGTCACCCAACTGGAAAATGAAGGAGATGAAATGCAAAAACAAGTTGACATTTTAACTGCAACTTTGCATGATCTTCAGTATCAAATGGAGGAGGAAACTGCCAAAAAGGCAAAATATGAAAGACGATATCTGAGTTTACAAGAGGAGTTCCATAAACTGGATTCTGAGGCTGGACTAAAAGTATTATATCTAGAAAAACAGATATCGGTTATGAATGAACAGAACGCAAATCTCCTTGCTGAGGTCACCCAACTGGAAAATGAAGTAGATGGAAAGGAAAAAGAGGCTAATGGTTTGAGGGCAGCTTTGCATGATCATCAGTGTCAAGTGGAGGCAGAAAGAGCCCAAAAGGATGAATATGAAAAACAATATCTGAGTTTACAGGATGAACTCCATGAAGTGAGTTCTCAGTCTGGACTCAGAGTACTTGAGCTTGAAAACCAAATATCGGTTATGAGTGAACAGAACACAAATCTCTTTGCTAAGGTTGCCCAATTGGAAAATGAAGGAAATGAAAAGCAAAAAGAGACTGATGCTCTGAGGGTAGCTTTGTCTGATCTTCAACGTCAAGTGGAGAAGGCTCGACAAACTGAGAGCCTGCTGGAGACGGCTGAGGAGCAGAGCAATGAGAGCTTCACAGTTGCCATACCTTTGCAGAGGGTAGCTTTGTCTGATCTTCAATGTCAAGTGGAGGAGGCTCGACAAACTGAGAGCCTGCTGGAGACGGACGAGGAGCAGAGCAATGAGAGCTTCACAGTTGCCATACCTTTGCAGCTGGTGACTTCTGCTGCAGAATCTCCGCAGCAGGAGACTCCCGAGCAGAGAGATGATTTATTTGAGATTACACCTGAGCAACACAGAGATTCCGACCCTTTGGAAATTCCAGCAGTTGGTTCCCACCAGCTCGGAAACCTCGCTGCAGAAACTCAGCAGCTGGAGAACCCTGTTGCTGAACTTCTGTCATCGGAAACATCTGCTGTAGAACCTCAGATAGAAGAGACAACTCCTGCCGACACTTCCTCATTTATGGCTCGGACCAGAAGTGTGTGGCGTCGCTATGCTAAAAGGATATGTACAGTGGCCTTGACCGTGGGTGCCATTACTGTGGGTTCTCTTATTCATTCTGGTTTCCTGGCACCCACATTGATTAATGACTGTGATCCAAACAGTACTTGTTGTCTGTGGGACTGTGCAAACTACCTGATAGAGTCCTACTGTGACTTTCAACATGTATCACCTGCTTCTTTCTAGGTATGTTTCTCAGCCCATGGGCCGACTGGGCCTTTCTGTGTGGAGTTTGCATGTTCTCCCTGTGTCTGCGTGGGTTCTCTCCGGGTACTCCGGCTTCCTCCCACCGTCCAAAAACATGCGCATTAGGTTAATTGGTGATTCTAAATTGGTGTGCATGTGAGTGTGAATGGTTGTCCCTTAACAGGAATAAGTGGTTACAGCAGATGAATGAATGAATGAATTAATGTTTCTCAGCTTGCTTTTCATTCTCTCTTTTCCTCTTTTCCTCCTGTCCTTCTTTATCTTCTGTCACACTATCCACCCTTAAGTTTCTTCTTCATAAACCACTACTGCCATAGTTGCACTGGTGGTTACATTCTCTGGGGTATGTACCCCGTGTTTGATTTCCATTGTGTAAATGTATGAATGTGTGTGTGTGTGTGTGTGTGTGTGTGGGTTCTCTCCGGGTACTCCGGCTTCCTTCCACCGTCCAAAGACGTAAAAAAAATAAAAAGATAAATAAACAAAAGCATAATAAACAAATGAATTGTTTTGTCTGATAATGTTTTAATCACATTTAAATTTACAAAAATGCAACTTAAAAGTTGCACTCTTCTGGAGTTTTTACCATTTCGCAAAAAAATTACTAAAAACAGCAGATTTTTGTCCTGAAAGTAGACAATAAAAACCCAATCACACAAATGAACAGAAATATTGTTCTTGTGCTTTTATTTATTAATCATTTGTTGCAAAAGTATGTGATCCCCTTGTGCAGCAATAACAGCAGCTAAATGTTTCTGGCAATTACCGAACGGTTATCCACAGCGGCTTGGAGGAATTCTAGCCCATTCCTCCGTACAGAACCACTGCAGTTCTGAGATGTTGGTGGGTTTTCTTACACGAACTGCTTCAAGTCCACAACATTTCTTTTGGCTTAAGGTCAGGGCTTTGACTTGTTGAACTATTCTTTTGTAAAACGACTTGTGTGCTTTGGGGTTGTTGTCTTGCTGCAAAACCCAGTTCCTCTTAAGCTTTAACTCAAAGCCAGATGTCCTGACATTTTCTGTAGAATTGGCGGATATAATTCAGAATAACGTAGTCCATCAATGATGGCAAACGGTCCCGCCCCAGAGGCAATGGTCGATTCCTGAACATTAACATTATCCAATGTGAGCGAGGCCTTTAGTTGCTTAGAACTAGGGTTGCCAACCGTCCCTTGAAAAACGGAATTGTCCCGTATTTAGAAACAAAAGTACGCGCCCACTGTATTGAGCTGAAACGGGACGCACTTTGTCCCATATTACCGTGAAAATCTAAAATATTGTGTAAAATGTCAATGGAATTAATGAATAACAGAGCTTTATATGAAAATTTGCAGTAAACTTATTCCCAGGCAGTCTCCTGCTCTGTGACCAATGAGCTGACAGTGGGAATCCCGCTCATCTCATTGGTCGAGGTACTGTCGGTTGCGAAGAAAATACCGGAAGACCACAAAGCACTTTTTGCACTTTTCTTATTGCACTATTACAAGAGGAATGTTCTGCTTTCTATTGTTTTATATTGATTTATATAGTTTTAAAATTAAGCGGGACAGGTTTCTGTTTAAGAAAGATACTTACAAAATAACTCCCCAAACTTGCTGTTTGGAAATGAAGGTTGTTTTGAATATCAAAACGTTCATACACTTAGCTTTTATTGTTCATTCTGTTATATACAATGTAAGATTGAATAGTCTTGATTCTCAATTCATTTCTGATTAATCTGATGTTATGTAGCATGTTATTTGGTTATTTGCATTTCAGTGATAAGTCTCACTGTCCCTGATGCTCTTATTTTGAGCCAAAATATTTTCTTTTCATATTCATTATTCATGTCTAAATGGGTTTATTAATCCAGCGATCTCTGATAAAGACAGAAGTTTGAAGTCAGTGTGCATACAGCAATAGAGGAGTAGTAGGTGATGCATATTGAAGATCTACCTTAATATTTGTTTTAATTTGTTCAGGTAACTACATTTTGGGCTTCCTATAACGCAACGAGGATATTTGTGAGTTTATAATGTTTTTATTTTTATAAATTAGTTTAACTGGAGGACAGTAAACCATTGTCTATTCACCAGGTTCTGGATGTATGCCTATTAGAGATTTATTAAAATTATTAAATACCACCTGGGGCGGCACAGTGCCGTGGTGGCTACTTCTTCTTCACAGGAGGAGGGTTCTCGGTTTGTTTGAATCCATCTGCCGACTGGGGTCTTTCTGTGTGGAGTTTGCATGTCTGTCTCTCTGGGGATCAGGTGGGATAGCCCCCCCACCCCCACCCCCACCCCCACCCCCACTCCCCACCCCCATCTGGAGGATAAGGGGTTACAGAAAATGAATGAATCTATGACCTGTGTCTGCAGAATCTCACAAACACAAGTGTGCCACTTACTCATTCTAACACTAGATGGCAGACAAGACTAGAAATGGGAGGGTTTGCTCACGGTGTCCTTCATAATCAAGTGGAATACACAGAATGTCAGTTGTGCAGCACATTTGGGATTTGCTGTTGATTATTGAAGGCCCCTCTATAAAGCCTCAGTTACCTTTTAAATCCTTATTCAGATGAAATTAACAATGCTTGCTACCACAAATCTGCCCCAAATCACTGGGAACTGCAGTAATGGGTCACACAGGGGCATGCATTGAACCACCAGTCTATCCATGATTCATGTGATGAAGAACCTTACATAAACAGCCAGTGTACCAACACCACCCTGAGCTGCAGCAGACCACCACTAACATTGGCCAACACCATTCAGTTATCTGTTTACATTTTAAAATCTCAGCTTCTATGCTTGAAAATGCTGCATATTTAATAACCTGCAAGGGGAAATGCCCATCAGCGTCAGATGTTCAGAGAATTGGTGTTCCACTTTTTTGGAGCAGTTATGGTTCCATCACTCCTTCATAAATTCAGAAAATGTAGAGAGCGGACATAGTAAAGCTGGCAGAGGACGCCGAGTGTAAACCTGGAACTCGATGGCTCTGTCTTAGGTTTCACCTGCTCCCATTCTAAACCGCCGCAGCCCAGCTACTCCCGTCTCCCTTCAATGCAACTTGTCAAGCTCATGTATATTTAATAGTCCACTGGGCTGCTATCAGATGAACCTAATGAAGTAAAGGGGCGGTGCTGCGAATATGATGAAGATGATGATGTGTAAAAGCGAGGGGCTGGGTTTTGGAAAGCCAGCCACACCTGCCCCTCCTCTCTAGGAATGGATGAGTTATGAGATGGAGAGGAGATCTAAGCGGCTCATTCGGTGCAGCTGCACAGACAAAGGTGGGATCACAATGACTAGAGACTAAAAACTGGATTCTACACCTCCATTTGCTCTTCCCTTATCATGCAGTCGTGGATGGATCTTTTAGGGATTAAACAATCTAGAGGCTCTGACTGAATGGTGCCTTGGACACTGGAGGATACTTTAACATCACCCTCCCCTCCACTTCTTTACTGATTCCTCTCTGAGAAGTGGAGGAGAAAAGTCTGAGGGACCTTTGGCGCCATTGAAAGGTGGAGCCAATCCCCAGTGCTACAAACTTAGGAAGGATGAGGAACAGCGTCTAGTAGTTTTTTGTGTCCTTTCTCATACCAGAGTGTGCCAGTGAGGTGTCTAGACACCTTTTGGGGACTCAAGAGGAGAAAATAAGACTGAGAGAAAAATGCCTTTTGGTTTAGCTGGTTTGAAGGAGCAGGTGCTTAAACCTGGGAAGGAGGAAGTGAAGAACACAGTAGGGGACTCTCTAGGAAAACTACAAAGGTGAGGCTGATCCAGTCTGTAGATGTTGTTGGGCTGCATTGAAGAAGCCCAGTCTTCTGACACATCCTCCACATAATGTGTTTGTGATATTATTTTTGGAGCAACTTTGTAAGGCTGCTGATCTAAGAGGACTAAAACGCCTGCTGTCAGAGGAACAAGGAGACGCTGTCATCGAGCACAATAAGCTCGGCGTGTTCTCCGAGATCCCGGCGATAAATAAATATTTGATTCTTGTGCTTGCCGAGCAATGCCAGTGATGTAATCACAGATTTTATTTTCAGACACGGATACATATTTCATATCTGATACATATTTCACAGACGGCGTGTGTGGCGGGGGAGCCTCCATATATATAAGAAACGCTGAAGTCATTTTAAGAGATAAAATACTAAGTAGGCAATTTCCTGTAAAATTACCTTTGCGTGTAGTGTAAATGTTCATAGAAAAAAAGATAAAAGAGATTTTTCAAACAGAAAAACACAGAATTAGTGAGTAAATTACGCTTTTCATTATATATTTTATGGTGTTAATTACCTGACGCTGAGCAGGATCTCATTCCAGCAAACACGGTAGTAATTCTAAAACAATAGCCAAATATAAAAACAATACTCAGGTATAAAACACTAATTAACTTTGGATTGGTAAATGCTTTAAATTATGTATGTGACAACAAATTTTTTGACTCTCAACCAACCTGATCAGATACTTTCAACCCTGTTGCACCAGTGTTTGACTTCTATTAATGTTCTGCTTTTCTGCACCTGTTATTCTACTATCATACAAGTGACACGTCTGTTTTAAATTGATAATTCTTGAGCTAACATGGACTAATACTATAATTCTTTATTGTACTGTTCCATAGAACATATAACAATATGACAGGACACATACACGTATAATTAAAATTGATTATAGTTTCCTGTTAATGTCTTGAACAGCAGCACAAAACAGATCTTTTGCAAGGAGATGAGAGAAAGAGGTGGATTCTGGGAAGTGGAAGAAGTGTGGAGGGTGATACACCTGAAAGCAACCTGATAGCCACAGTTCAGTGACCTTTGTTCATGCTTCTTCTACAGGCCGTTGCTTTGTTAACGTTGTATTTTCCGCACTTTTGTTGATTTTTTATTTATTTTATTTTTTAAGCTGAACTCTTACAACTACTACATGCATCCTTAGGAAAATAGATGGTAGCAATGTGGAAGAAGAGGACAACATCGAACTGACAGAGGATGGGCGCCCAGTGGCGTCAGCTCCACGTCCTGTCCCGCTGCTGGACTGCAGCTGTGGTGGCCTGCCTAAGCGCTATATCATCGCCATCCTCAGTGGCCTGGGCTTCTGCATCTCCTTTGGCATTCGATGCAACCTCGGTGTGGCTATTGTAGAGATGGTGAACAACAACACCGTCTATATTAATGGGACTCCAGTGCTTCAGGTAGACTGTTTTACGATCATGAGGTACACTAGTTTAATTGGCTGTGTTTGGGATGTATCTGCAGTATTGCCAGATGTATTAAACAGCAATTCCTGTGATAGAATAACAGTAAATGATAAAAGACAGTTCAAAAGCAGTAGGAGCAGGGAAGCATTGCATTTTAAGAGAATGATCTTTTTTTTTAATAACTAATAGTTTCAGATTTTAAAATCCACTTGTTTGCCCCTATCCAGAAAGCCCAGTTTAACTGGAACCCAGAGACAGTGGGACTGATCCACGGCTCCTTCTTCTGGGGCTACATCGTGACTCAAATCCCTGGTGGTTTCATCTCCAACAAGCTGTCTGCCAACAGGTCAGATGCACTTACTGACTTCATGACCATTTGTAGTTTTGATGGTAACACTTCAGTCTTTAATTAATCATTAGATTAATCAGCACTGGAGCCAAATGGATGAGGTTAATAACGAGAGAATATGTTGAAAGTTACATGCTAAGTGAGATGTGAAGCCACAGATGATGGTTTTGGGGTTTTATATGCCGAGGATTATTATTAGGGTCACGTTAAGAAAGGATCACACGGAATATTAAAATAAATAAATAAAGTTTCAGGGGGTGCGCCTCCTGAGCCTGTGCAGTTAAAGGGTTAAAGCAGTACGGTGTGCTGAGCGGTAGCTGATGGACCAGATAGCAGTCCTGTAATAAAAGCTTCACAGGAAAAGAGGACACGTCACTGACAGAGTTAATAATGAAAGATCCTGCCTCTGATTTCTTTCTGAAACACCAGCCACTGGAATATTACAAGTGTCACTTACACGCTGTTTTGGAAAAAGAGAAGGACGGGGAGACGAAGTGAAGTAGAAAACAGGAGGGAGCTCGGCAGCACCGTTGCGATGAGGCAGAAACTTGGGGCTTGAATGGGATGTCTTTATCTGAGTCTGTGAAAGGCAGAGGCGTGATTATGAGGCTGACTGAGACGCTTCGGCCGTCAGATGTTTGGAGATATGCTGCCTGCCAATATTAGACATCCACAATAGCTTTCAGACAGTGGGTGGCATGTGCTTGTTGTGTCTTTACCTGCTGCAGACAGATCTAGACAATAGCACAAAATACAACTGTCAAGCTGTTGAGCTATTATTTTAGGAATCATTTAGTCATTTTCTAAAATGTCTATATTATTTAGGTTAGATAGATAAGTAGAATGATAAATAGATAAGTAGGACAAGGCATAGAGTTAATTATATACAGCAGTTATTTGCAATTAATTCACATACATTGAACACAAGTTCTGATTTCATTGACTAATTACATTCTCCAGAAAAAGAATTTAAAGAAACAGTTTGATGTATTTGGAAAATAGTTAAATGAAATCAACAGCAGTCTGAATGCTTAGCCTAAAAAAATATATGGATATTGCATCCCCTCTTCCTTGCATTGGCCAAACTGATGCTATTTTCCCGGGTACAAGGGCGACGCCATCTTATCCATGGCTCGCCCACACTTCCGCAGACTCACTCACCTTTTCATTTAACTAATACTGCTCTACCTCCACCAGTTACAAGGAAATGTTCGATAATACACTGTAATTATTTGTTTATTTATTTCCAACTCTCACAGTTGGCATGGCAACTTGTAGTCATCATGATGTCACATTCTGTTTCTATAGCGACACGTAACTAACTAAAACAAAACATATCAGAAAAATGGACACTCTTATATACATCAGTATTATATTACATACCATAAATGACAGAAATCATCCTTAATTATTTTTTATTTGACGTGTGTTTTAGTGTTTTAGTTTGCCTCCACTAACATGGAAGGGGTGGAGCTTATGATCTATACTGCACCCAGACACCAGGGGGAGCTCTACTTGCTTTAGCTTCACTTTTGAGGAGCTGTTCCTCCGTCCATCTTTATTTACAGTTTATGCTAAAACACAATCCATTTTCCAACACATGTCGATGGTTAAAAAACCTTATCAGTCAACTAATTTGTGTATTTATTTTCATCTTATGCTAAAATTAAGTTTTTAGCCACCATTTATCAGAGCCAGTCGTTTATGTGACTTGCTAAGCTAGGCTAAAGGCCTCGAGGTTGTGGTGAAGAAGTGTATGGTGATTCAGATAGATATGTTAGATGGACGATGACCTTCTGGTTTCTCCACAGGGTGTTCGGAGCGGCCATTTTCCTGACATCCTTGCTGAATATGTTCATCCCATCAGCAGCGCGGGTGCACTATGGCTGCGTGATGTTTGTACGCATACTGCAGGGCTTGGTGGAGGTAGGAGTCCTCTGAATGGGAATCATTTTAGATTTTGTGAAAATTGGCTTTATTTTTTATTTATTTTTTGTTCTGAGAGACACAGTAAGCCAAATGGCAAGATTGATACCAGGGGGTCAGCACTAGCCTAGCCCCTCTCTGGAGGTAACAAAATTATAAGTTTGTTAAGTGTAAAATCATTCATGTGTGACCGGCAATGGCAAAAAAAATTACTAAAGGCACAGTTTTCCCTTTTTGTGTACAAATTTAGTAACCAAGATCAGCCACAACATTAAAACCACTGAGAGGAGAAGTAAATAACATTGACCATCTTGTGATAATGCAATACTAATTCTGCTGGGAAACTTTTGGACCTGGCATTCATGTGGATGTTACTTAGACGTGTACCACCCACCTAGACCAGACCAGGCACCCTCACCCCGTAGCAATGACACTCCTTGATGGCAGCAGCCATCCCCAGCAGGATGCAGCCTGACACAGACACACACACAAAAACGGTTTAGGAGCGACTTGAAAAACATGAGAAACAGCACAAGGTGTTGATCTAGCCTCCATATTGAGTGCATCTGAGGGATGCACTGGAACAAGCCTGATCCACAGAGGTCCCTCCCCTCAACCCATAGGACCCAAAGGCCCCCACTAACAACATTCTGTTACCAGACACCAAAGGACACCCTCAGAAGGCCCATGTCCATTCTCTGATGAGTCACAACAGTTTTGGAGGCACAAGGGAGACCTACACAATATTAGGCAGGTGTTAGGTAGATTAATAATCTTTCCAGGAACCAAGGTTAGGCTAAGCAGTTGCTGACTGTAGCTCCATATTTAACGTACAGAAAGAAAAAATATAAATGTGTTTCCCAAAATGTCAAGTTAGCATTTCTACTTTGTCAGATGAATCCCAAGTTTTTCCTCAAGCCTGTCTTCTTCCACACTATGTCCCCATCAGGGTGTCACTTACCCAGCATGCCATGGGATGTGGTCAAAATGGGCGCCACCGCTTGAACGGAGTCGACTGGCCACCACATCATTCTGTGGTGAGTGACTCCTCTGCTTCCTCAGATCGAAATGCTCGACCATCTACCCAAAAACTGACGACAAACGTAGAGCTCCTCACTGATACAAACCTGTTTGTGCAGTTCACGCAACCCCACAAGTCAACGCGGCTCAGTAAATGGATGCGAGAGAGCTTATTTTTGAAATTGAAATAACCATGTGGCTCTTTAATTGGTACCATGACAACCCGTGCATCAAAACCCTCTTGACATTGTCTGTAAATGAACACAGCTCACCTGCGCAGTCTGAAGGAGCTTCTCCCTCTATTCACCTAAATGAAGTGTCACATTGCTTACAGTCCAAATGCACTCTCTCGCTCCATGCTCCATTCAAAACAGCGGCGTTCATGAATCTGTCACATAATAGAAAACACGCTAAAACACCCTGTCTGTAATGGCAGTGCTAATGACTCATTTTGACAGCATTCAATGAAACTAATGTGTTTCTTTGATGTGTTTGTTCGTATTAAGACTTTTTCACGGTGCAGAGTGGTTTTTGTTCCATTAAAGGTCGCTGCACGTTAAGTTAAAATATCTATTCAGTTGTGTGTATTATTCAAACTTGTGAAAAAGAGAAAAGGAAACAACACACACCATATTTTATGATGGTTAAATATACTGAGATCCAGCCTTATTGCCTATTGACACTGATTTAAGACACCCCATTGTTCCCAGGATCCTACGCAGGAGCAGTGATCGCCATGCCTTTAGCAGGAATCCTTGTTCAGTACGTTGGCTGGCCTTCAGTCTTCTATATTTATGGTAAGGCTGATGTTTGACAGAGCATTTTGATCACACACAGTGTGAAAGTGCAAAATATATTTGCATAAAGACGCAGAATGTCTTTTACACTTAGAAAATATAAAATTCCTGATGGTTTTATTTTAAGAATGATCTAAAAAAAATGGTTTGACACTGATTCACATTTGATACTGATTCACATTTTCTACATTGTTCAATAGTTAATAATTCATTTATAAAAAACATTTTAAGACATTAATAAGAGGCTGATGATGGATTATAAAAAGTACTCTGGTTGTGGTTTATCATCTAGGACACTTTTTAATAATTTTAGTTCATTAATAATCATAAAGTCCCTCAAATGGACCAATAAACTCAATAAGTTATTAGAATATCAAATGTTCGTGAACTCAATTTACAAATTATTATCATTATTAGAGAACACAGAACACAGTTGAACCAGAAATGATGTCCTCCAGGTGCGGAGTCATTAAACACACATAAGAGGGATGTTCATAATCCTTTGGCCGCCACGCTGCTCTCTGGCTGTTGTACTTTGCTTGCACAATAAGCGTTATCTGAATTGCTTTTGAGTTTTGATTAAAACGATTAATGCTCACATAAAATTAATTCTTTGGCAAACATGTTTTAATAAAACCCTACTCTGGTCCTGATGCGATATAATCTCGTGATTTATTGATGTAAATTAACATTTTCCTGTCTGGGGTCTGTGACTCATACTGGTTTCATTTTTAATAATGAAAATTCTTGTGGTCGAGAGAAGGTCTGGGCATGGTTTAATTAATCTGTCCTGCACTCAAGCTTCACTTTCATACTTTACAAAGCCTTCACTACAAAGATTAACATCTCGACATGTCTGTGTACAAAGGATCACATTCACTCGTTGTTATCTTTTCATGGCAAGGTGTTTTTGGGATCCTATGGTACATCATGTGGCTCCTTTTGGCTTATGGAAGTCCTGCAGAACATCCCACAATCACAGACGAGGAGAGGACGTACATCGAGTTCACCATTGGTGAAAACCTCCACCAACTGAGCGTGACTGAGGTGTGTATGTACGCTGTATTGTTGATGTCTGGGAATGCAAGTGGTTTCACAAAAAATCCCAACACACACACACACACACACACACACACACACACACACACACACACACACAGACAGCATAAACTGAATTCTGTCCTCCAATCACAGAAATTCAAGGCCCCATGGCGTCGTTTCTTTACCTCCATGCCTGTCTACGCAATCATCGTGGCCAACTTCTGCCGCAGCTGGACTTTCTACCTGCTCCTCATCAGCCAGCCGGCATACTTTGAGGAAGTGTTTGGCTTCCCCATCAGCAAGGTTGGCCTGCCGTTTTCACAATAAGTTGGCAAATGTCCATGTACACAGATTCTTCTTGTTTGCTCTGATGTATTGCATCTCTTCCTGAATATGTGAACTACTTACAGGTGGGGATCCTGTCTGCTGTCCCACACATGGTGATGACAATTGTAGTTCCTATTGGAGGACAGCTGGCCGACTACTTACGCACTAACAAAATCATGTCGACTACAAATGTGAGGAAACTCATGAACTGCGGAGGTACGTCTGTATAAACACGTCTAGCCATTCTTTATCTTAACAGGTGCAATGTGAACTACATACTTGTTGATACTGAGCATTGACTATATAATGCTGCCTTTGAACTTGTGGTTACGACATGGGAAGTCGTGTACACAAAATGCTCGGTGTTCAAAGGGTAACATCAACCATAAGTCGTGAGAACAAAGCTGTGCAACTGTTGGCATCTGAAACCCACCAAGGCAAACAGTCAGCAAGCTAACAACCAGGTGATTTATTGTAGGAAATGTAAAGGCATAACAAAAACATGAGGCTTACTTATACATGTTATAAAACCACAAAGTAACCTTTAACTAAACTAACGCCATACTAACTTACCATTCACTTCAAATACCATTAAAAAACAAACAAAAAAAAACACATCACAACTTGTGAACGCCCCTTATCAAAGTTAACATCGACAAGATATGAATACACCAAGCGAAGGCTTTGTCTATGGCTTCTTCTACAGCTTGGTTTTGAAGGTCAAAGTTGGTGTCGTTGGTTGTTTCCATCCTGCCAGTGCCTGACTCCACCTACAAATTCGCAAAGAGGTGGAGCCAACTCTGCACACCTGTCACTCAAAGTAGCCCTGTGATATAATTTAA
Source organism: Chelon labrosus (assembly GCF_963514085.1). Lineage (NCBI taxonomy): Eukaryota > Metazoa > Chordata > Actinopteri > Mugiliformes > Mugilidae > Chelon > Chelon labrosus. Next base: position 18,727,179 of record NC_140344.1, read on the forward strand.
ATTGACTGAGTTATAAAAGAATCCACCCCTGTATATCTGTCACGAATGAGGAAATTAGCTATCGAGACCAAAAACATTTGGTGCACCAGACAGGAAACATGTTTATTTCTGCTGTAAAGAAGGACATTGTAACAAGGAAGTCTATGAACGCTGCCTCACTTTAGAGATGGCCCCCTATTACTTTTCTTGTACTGAATCTGATGTACCTGTATCTTTTACTTACATTGAAAATAAAGTGGATGTTTACAGAGTTTTATAATGCACATGCTGTTTTGTCACAGGATTCGGCATGGAGGCTACTCTGCTGCTGGTCGTTGGGTTTTCTCACACTCGAGGGGTCGCCATTTCCTTCCTTGTGCTGGCTGTAGGCTTCAGCGGATTTGCCATATCAGGTATTACCACAGAAACATTTGTTTTTGTGACACTAGACCTCTGTCTGTTGTTGGTCCAAGTCGGTGAGAGAGATCACTCTGATTGACTGTGACCTACTATGTGTGACTTGAAGTCCAAGTTTTTGGTCCAGACACAGGCAACCTGAGTCGATGCCACAGTCGGCCTTAAGTTTTAGCTCTTTGATGACGGTTTGGTGCGTCCATGCCATAAGACTTTAAGCTTGACTGTCAGCATGAAGCAAAAAACAACAGACATCGGGATGTTACATATAAGCCTTTTTTTTTTTTTTGGTCTAAAAAGTGAAATACACTATCTCCTCCTTTGGGTGCGATGCAGTATACATTCATTAGCTCGCCAAGCCTTCACAGAGGTGCTTCTACTGAATATTTTATAGATTGTTGTCAAGGCAACCAAAAAATGTAAGCGTGCATGTGGCTCTAAACTGAGCTCACTATTACAAAACGTTCAAAAGCACTCGCTCCCAAAAAATAATCATGAGAATTTATTGTACTATTGTGTTGCAGTATAAATAATCAAACGCTCCTGTTTGTGCTGCGTCTTCAGGTTTTAATGTTAATCACCTGGACATTGCTCCTCGCTATGCCAGCATCCTGATGGGCATTTCTAACGGAGTAGGAACGCTGTCTGGAATGGTGTGTCCCCTAATCGTTGGAGCTTTGACTAAACACAAGGTATGTTGTGTTTAGACTGTTGCTGTTTATTTCACTCATAGTTAAGCTCAAATATCTGGCTCTTTTTTTAAGTAACTGAATACTAATTGCTATGGTACTCCTGCTCTGTAATATATATATAAAATCCTACAGGAAACTTAGTCACAGTAACCCTATCTGTAGTTTTCTTTTCTGGTGCAGGTATGCTTTTTTTAAATCCATTTGAGAGGCTGTATGTAATCTTGCACCTATCAAAGGCCAGTGTTAATAATTTATAGCACTGTAAAATTGATTACACACAGCAGTTGTAACATTTCCAGAGCCATGAGTAAGGCAGTGGATTTATAGGAGTACCTCAGTGCTACATCCCTGAAGTAAGTCTGCCTCCGACAGGAAATTCATTGACTCTCTTCATGTCCCCACAGACTCGTCTGGAGTGGCAGAATGTCTTTGTCATTGCTTCCATGGTGCATTACTCAGGGGTCATCTTCTACGCTATCTTTGCTTCGGGAGAGCAGCAGGAGTGGGCCAACCCCGAGAGCACGAGCGAGGACAAATGTGGCATCATCGATGAGGACGAGCTGGCCGAAGAGTCGGAGCTCAACACCGACAACCTGGTGGCTTCCAAAAAGAGTTACGGAACAACGGACAATTCTTCCGGTCGAAAACAGGCCTGGAAAAAGAAGAGAGGGGTGACCATGCAAGAGGAGGAGGAACATTACGGGAACGGGGACTATCAGGACAGCTACCAGTGAGACGCCCCGGAGGGTAAAGGACTTCCAAAACAAGCAGAAGGTCTGATTTTGCTTCTGTGGAAATGTTGAAGTGGAGAAGAAGCATCACATGTACCTCAAAACTGCCCTTTTTCATTTTTGGACAATACACCCGTTTAACTGTGATGTATGATATTGTCAGCAGAAAAAAAAAAACACATCCTTATAAAAATGTCATTGATAAAATCAAAGGTTTAGAACAAAATAAGGGTGAATGAAACGTCATATCAGAGACTGAATAGTAAATCTAATCTATGCTAACATATACTGTAGATTTAGTACAATGAAAACAACAGATTGACATTCATGGACCAAATAGTGCTGTGTTAAAGAAACACAACTTTCAAACAACCTGTGCTGATCGTGTTCTTCTAGTAGTCTGTGCGAGCAAACGGTTATTGGATTTTAGCTTACTTTACTCCATGTGAAGAGTTTTTGAAATGTTTTGTGTCAGCTATGCAACGTGAAAAGAGACGTACCACTGGAATGTCATAACGGGGTCGACAGGAGACGACAGTGTTAATGTAAAGAGTCTTAAAGTTTTTGTTGCCTGTATGTGCAGTATTTGCTGTTGCTGAATGATTGCACTGCTTAGCTCGCTTCCCTTTGTCTGACCCGGTCTTAGTTCACCATCGGTTTGTGATGCAGCTTTATATCAGCTTCATTATTTATACAGCTCTGAGCTCACAATGGGACAAAATGGATGGAGAGCTCATTGTTGAGGCTTTTAGCTTGACTATTTAATCTTCTGGTGTTCTGCTTTTTTTTTTTTTTTTTTTTGCAATATCTCGATGTTTGATACATGGAGACCCAGTTTGTTTCTGAAAATAATGTGCTGTAAAGTTTCATTTTAATCATAAAAGAATATAGTATATTTACTGTTTATCATTACTTCAAAAAAAAAGTTTTGTACAGTAAATTATAATCTTATTGTTTGAAAGAGGTTTGATTTGCAAATGAACACACCACACAAACAACATTTCAGTTCAGGATGTGGACTACATGCATGATGTTAGTCAGCTCTTCATGATGCTTTACACACCCAAACTAACCATAATCATTATTTATCATCAAACTGAATGTTCATTTGGTGTAATAGAAAACAATTAAGGCTCAATTGTCTCTGAGCTAACACAGAGATCGCCAAATGGTTACAATAGCACTGCTAACATGCTCAAGTTTAGCATGTTCAATGTTAATCATGTCGGTCACTTAGCCTTTTAGCATACTAGCATTTGCTAATTTGCACATAAATGTCATTACGTTTGCAGCTGTTTGGTCATAAATTAAAGTTCTGGAAAAGGGACTTTTTGACTCGGAGAGGTGATTTACCCAAAGGTTAGCATGAATGTCTAAAGCTAATCGAAGGGTAATACATCCAGTAATGGACTCAAAACCTCAATGTCCACCTCACTGTGGTAGTCAGTTACTGTAAGAGAGTAGACTTCACCTGCTAGAGAACATGAACTGAGACATTTTAGTTTCCTGGTCACAGTAACATTGCTAATATGCTGCTATTAAGCATGTATAACACTAAAAATGATAGTTAGTTAGCCTGTTAGCCTGTTAGCATGCTACTATTCGCTAATTAGCACAGAATGTTGTTTGGTTTCCAGCTACTGAACAAGTGAAATTCATATCTGATGATGTTGCTAAACTAAAACTCAAAAAAACACACACAAAACTTTTAATGATTCATCCTGACGGGAACATGAGTGTCTAAACCAAACTTTACTAAACTTACTGTCACTACATACAGAGGCACGTACTCAGTTTAGTTAAATTTGTTTCTGCTTCTCCTAATGCCTCGGCTAATTTTGCTAATTAGTATTATAAGACTCATTGTCAGGCTCGTTACTGTACAGCTCTCAGTTCCTCTTTACGTCAGTGTGCTCAAATGACACATTCTTAAATATTCCACAGACTGGCCTGTTTCCCTTCACACTGTAAACATCCTTTGTCTTATCTTTCTTTGTCCGCCTGTTTCATTTTCACCACCGAAGATAATTATTGGACAGGATATTCCTCGCCAGCGTTGGCCTCTCTTGTATAAATTGATTTTGCTTGAAAAACACATAAATAACGCCTTTGTGCATTTGGCTACAAAATGTCTAATGATTTTTTTCCCCCTCGCTCATGTGGTGATAAGACATTTCAAGGCTGTGGACTTTGTGGCTGGTCATCATCGTAGTGCTCAGAAGTCCTGGTGGACATGTGATCGGTAACTTTCCATTGTGTATTTGAGTCACGACATCACAAAACATCAAGGTTGCGGAGAAGACAAAAGCCCAAACCAACGCACACAAGTTCTAGTCCTCATGAGAGGCTGCCAGCTCATTCCTCACATGCTCTCACAAGCAGACCAGATAGTCCACAAACAGACAACAGCCAATGGCAAAGGTTCTGTTTATTCCAGAGAGACTGTCTGTTGACTCAGAAGGACCTCTTTGGATGGAGCAACAACCCATCAATGATTAAACTTCTCTATTTGGGCAAATTAAGGGTTATAAAGACGAGAAGAACATGATTTTCTGTGTGCATACTCATCTTAGAGGACACAAAGACAGTAAGGCAGGAACGCCGTGGTCTGAAAAGTCCTTATACAAACAAATTTGTGTCAGCTGGTACTGGACACCACGGTGACTCAATCAAATGACTTCGATCAGTTCAAGGACGGCTGATTGCCTCACAGTCTGATGTCGTAGGCCTTCTATGATAGCCTTATTTTCTTCTTGTACATAAAAATCTGACCCAAATACAGCAAAATGCTTCGATTTAATTTAAAGTTGTAGATATCTTTTGTGTGTGTGTGTGTGTGTGTGTGTTGCGCTAATGACGACTGGATGTGTTTTACATCCATGTGTAATGTTTGTGTATGTGGGTGGGAATTCATGAGGCAGCCTGTTGTCTTGTTGAGATAAAGCGAGAGTTTTTTGGGGGGCGGGGGTTGAGTGTGTTTGGAGGGGCTGACATGGACAGGAATGGACAGTTTAATTAATAACCACTATCCATTCCTCCCTGACCTCCACTGGTTGCACATGCTCTCACTGGGGTCCACAGACAGGCAGCTTAATGTTCGTTAGCAAATATTGATGGAGCTGTAGCTCACAGCGTGGATATCAGAGCAAAAAGGCACAAAAAGGTCGGGAATTTAACGTCGCCAGACCGGGGGAAAAGGTAAGCAGATGGAGTGTGAACATATATCACAGATGACTTCTTATGAGCCCGCGGTGTGTTGCTGTTTTATACGATTGGGGAGCTATGGCTGGCTGTTGTGTGGGTTGGAGGTTTCTGAATCCTGGTGGGTTGCTTTTTTTTTTATCTCAAGGGAAATTACACTGAGTTAATTAAAAAACATGTCTGGTGAGGTCTATAGAAGTAATGCCTCACATGTGAACGTGTTGTGTGGCCTTAACAGTAGAAAGTAACATGGTAGCTTGTCTGTGGACGCCTTCGATCCCATCTAGAGTTCAGGTTTTACTGCACTGACTGAATGCTTGTGTATGTCGTGTTTAACGAAAGTCAGCACTGATCTTCTTTAACATCCAGCGTCAAGTGAGCCTTAGTCACACGAACTGAGTATATAACAGGACACAACAGACTTCTTTCTGCGACTCCTTCCCCTTGTTATTCATCCCCTCCTCCTTCCAGGCACCTACTGAGCATCTCATCCCTGTGTGGGAGAGGAGACCTGTCAGGTGTGTTGACGTGGGGACTCACAGGATGATGTTTAATTGCACCGTGGTGCCGGTGTCAAACTATCATGCCGATATTCATTATGGTTCACAAATCACCTTGCTTGTTACAGAGGTCAACAAAGGCTCACTACGACTACTACTGCTGTCTCTGAGGCACCGACGGACAACCATCCTGAATGAATGAGTGGGTGGGCCCCGACATCAATGTGGTGGGACCACTGCAAATCCCACCCAGCGATGAATTCTCCATCTCAGAGAGCACCCACCTGTTTGGTAAGTATGCTCGGTCTGAGCAAGTCCAAGACGAGACGGCTGCCAACTGCTTTGAGCTAATGGCAGCATGTGACAAAATTAACACGCTGATGTTTAGAGAGTATAATGTTAACTAGCTAGTGTGGAGCACACCTGGAGCTTGGGTTATACTCTCTCAAAGAACCTATGTTGTAGCCTACCAGAGTCCTACTGAGAGACACAGATGTGGAAATCCGTTTTGGACCAAAAGCGGTTGTTGCGGCACTTGATGCCTCAACATGTGGTTACATTTCTTGGGAAATCCACCTCAGGCTGTATGCTACATTGTAGCTGCGACCCAGAGCCGACTCAGAAGCATAAATCCAGCTTAAGCTTGCCTCCTTTTAACGGAGGCAAGGTAGTTTGACAACATCTCACATAAAGCATAAGTGATTATAGTGTGCCAAACCATATGGGTTAGTGCTTTCTCATAACTTCAAGAACCACAAAGGGCAACAGAGATTCCACTGAATCATTTATGCGCGTCAAACAAACCCACCTCCATTAAATTGCAGTGCACCTCCACTCGGACATCTTGTTATATTTCCAGATGAATTTGCTTTTGAGCCAAAAAATAAATCCTCACTGGGAAAATTGTCTTGGACTTGAAAGAAAACATGCAAAAAAGGCCTAAAGAATAAACCTTATTACTTCCTTAACAAGTAGTGGCAATGGGTATATCAATAACGTGATACAGAGAGGTGTTTCTGCCGCAGCTGTAAACTGGATGGGCATACAGTTCAATTAACTGCTTTGAACAAGTTTCAATGAAACCATGAACCATATAACCTTCATAAGGGTGGGATTTATTGATGATTTATTCCTGTTGCATTAAACCGTTTCAGTTTTGCTATAAGTGTGTATGATTAACAGGCCTCTCACTGGTGCATGCCTGATACTCAGTGTATGAGGTTGGATATTTAACAGCCACTTAACAACCAGCATTTGCAGGGTCAAGAAACCTCTCACCCAGTCGGCGCTGAAACATCATAACCTGTTGCACTTGAGTAAAAATGAGCAAGCAAAGTGAAATGCAGTGACGGAAATACGTTTGAAAAGTAAAGTAGATAAAGTAGATTAATTGTCAACGATGTCCACATCAATGTACAGCATGTACAACTTACTGCGTGAGATTTAAGTGTTATGTAACATTCAATTTAAAATCCGTCCACCTTGGGACATGATAAACAACAAGCAGGGAGGTGACCGTCATCCACCGCCTTCATTCAAAGAGTTCCCATCATCTCCGTACAGTAGCACTCACCCCGTACCGCTGCCCAATTCTGCAAATAACACATTAGCCAGCTACTTGTAATGATGTAAAGAAATGTAACCGCGTGGTTAATGAGTAGCCGTGGCAACCTTTGCTCCTCTTGGGATTTCTCAAGCAAGCGGCAGGTGGCTCGGTGCCGTTCTCACATCTCTGGGAGACGACTTCCCGGTCAAAAGAAATAAATGGAAGATGATTTTTTTGGGTTCGACGCAGAGGAAGGACTAAACAACAAAACACAGGCGGACTGTGGGGAGATAAAGGAGAGTAAAGGCTCAGAATAGCCTGTGTGTTGACACAGGGAGATGGCCATGGTCCAGACCAAGTCTTCAAGAGGTCAGTGTCATGGTATACTTCACAGATATTAGGATTAAGCAGTAGTTTTTGATTAAAGGTCTGATCCTCATTCTTGACATTTCAGTATAGTTGAGAGAACACACTGCCGTTAAAGTGGCAGTCAACCCCCACTCGGTGGTTTTTAAAGGAAACGAAAGCTCGTGAATATGCCCGACGTACTCTGGAAATCGTGATGAAACAACGCAGTGATCCTGTTAATATCTTCAACTTTGTGTCAGCTTGTTTGTGGCGGTGTTACATGTCACCCTGAAAGACACGGTGTGCTCTGTGCAAGCAGGCTGTTAATCATTTATGGGTTTATATTATATGCTGTGTGAGTTGATGCAGAGTCTGTTCCTTCTCTAACAAGCTTCTGCAGGAAACAGAGTATGATTAAAGAAGATGTCATATGTTGCAAAAATGTGAGTTATATATGTCTTTATATATATATACATACATACATAAATATATATTCGACACTGATTTCCTTTTGTATTGGACGGCTTTTACACTTCAAAAGTTACACTATATGTCTTTATATATATATATATATATATATATATATATATATAAAGACATATACACAAACACATACATAAATATATATTCGCCACTGATGTCCTTTTGTATTGGACGGCTTTTTACACTTTAGCGCCACCAGTGTTACTCATAGAAGTTGTCTCATTTTATTGAAGCTACTCAACAAAACATTTCCTATTTCCAACTGGTTTTTATCACAACAAGTGACACTTCTCATTTGACGATGATGAGGACACAGATAATTATCTCCAGACTGAGTAGTTCCTCTCAGCTTCGCTGAATGTTTTTAAAATCTTTCAACTCGTTAGTTTAGATTTCCATCTTCTGCCTGAATGCTTTGTTTCAGGCGTCTTCATGTTCAGCTGTCCTCAGCTGAAAGAGGTTACAAGTGTACACACTGTACACTTTGTGCCCAGACAGATATAGTTAGTGATTAGCTATGAGTAGGGGCAGATATCTCTCTCTCTTTGCAGTTGGAGACAAGTTGTATAGAAACACTGAATGGTAATCTGGCTTCATGTCTAGCTGACATATTCACTTTTGTAGGGTGGTAATGTGTCATTCTAACATATCAAAAAACAATAGATATGGCTTTAAATGTCAGCTTCTGGGCATGTTGTTTAAAGAACGTTCTCTTCTTCTTCTCTCAGATATCCTGGCAGATCAAGGCAGTCCTCTCCTACAGGACCCTGATATGTTACCTTTCACCAGCTATCCCACCATGCAGTACCCGTCCATGGAGCCAAACATGTCTTCCACTCCATACTACTCCACTCAGAACTACTACCCTCAGTACAATGGGGATGAATGGTACTCACACACGGGGATATATGAACTGAGGAAAGGACCCCTGGAGGGTAGTTATGACGCCGAGATGGACGAGGGGTCCCCGGTTGTGCCGGCCGTGTGTAAGAGGACCCGGCACATGTCGCAAGCTGGAAGGGTCAAAGGGGAGGAACTGTGTGTTGTGTGTGGAGACAAGGCCTCCGGATACCATTATAACGCTCTCACCTGTGAGGGGTGTAAAGGTGAGAGGACAGAACACTGAGAGGAGTCATGGGTGATTTTCAAATATAGATGCAGGAGAATAGCTTATGTTCAGCGTTTCAGTGCCTGTTGCTTTAAATACAAATGAGCTGCTGACACTTGATTCACACATTCACACCACGAACATGTTCAAAAACCATGCGTTTCGTATGTTCAGAGGTACAAATCTTGGACATAGTTCACATTTCACATGTGCAAAACACATGGACATGTGTTCACAAGTAAAATGTGTTTTTTTTCTGTAACAACTCTTGTTGTTACAGAAAACAACTCTTTTCACATGTGTAAAACATGTGGAAAACACACAATACGATCATGTGTCAGTTGCATTATAAGGGAGCGCATGTGTTAAACGTGTTATCACAAGTTATATCTTAAGGACTATCACCTATTCCCAGACATTTTCTGTGCTTAGTCACATGGGACAATATTATAAAATCCCACCTTTTCCATGTGCAGTGTATGTACTGTATGTCAGGTATTACACATATTTCACATTTGATTTTACACGTTCTCCCCACATATGATCAATTAGTTTTTTATCATTGAGAACATGCCGACACCCCTTTCTTTCCTGAAGCGGGTTTAGACACGGATACCCCAACACAAACAGGCAGGAGAACCAGCATGGCAGTCTACAAAACCAGAAACTCAACAATACACAATTCAGGACAATTCAGGAACGGGCCTGTCCATCAAAATGGCTGCAGACCTTATTGATTTGACTCGCTCCTCTTGATCCACGGGAGAAAAAGGAGAGAAACAAGAAAAACAAGACAATTTCTTGTGGTCTTTTCTTGTTTTTTAGGGGTCCATGCAACGAAGCTGCAGGATCCCTATTGTTTTTATTGCGATTTGTATATCAAAGCAACATTTCAATATCTCAAAAACTACAGTAGCTAACTTCGTGAAATTTTGCATACACAATCTGTAAAATATTGTGCAGACGCCCATCAAGTTGCTTGACACTACGTCTACAGGGGGCGCTACAGGTGACATGGAAACATTCCATATGACTTTAAGGCCTATAACTTTTGAAGAATTCACCCAATCCTTATGAAACGTAGCAACCGTCATTGTAATATGCTTGTGTACAATCATCGCAAGTTTCGTGAAAATCGGGCTGTAGGGGGCGCTACAACCACTACATGTTTATATCTGACAAACCACCACAGTAAACTGCTTGAAATTTGACAATAATAATCCGTGGACGACACTTTACAAGCCCAACAAGTTTCGTGCAATACGGTCTATAGGGGGCGCTACTGGGGGATGACTTCGCCATCTGGTGAAATGTAATTGTATTTAAATATATTTATACATCACGCTAGTCGGACATAACCAGACTTCTTCAGTTCTTATCAGAATACGAGTCCGGTAACACGCCATTTGGATTTTTATTATGGGGCGTGTTTTTGTTGTAAACAAATTCAGCTCCATGCCGCTCAGATGACATGTGTCCCTGTCACACAGATACAAACGTGAAAAGCAGCAGCCAGAAAGCGGTTGGCATTTTGCTAGTAGAGCGTGTTCGATAAAAGACCCTTTTTCTGCATGTGTCTCTCTCATCCCATGATTTCATTCTCTTCACTGGCGATATCAAATAAAGGCGTAAACAGCAGAAGAATATCCTGAGAATGAAGAAGAAACCCAGCTTGTTCTGTATAAAATGATCAGCTAAGTCTGAGCTTGGCTTGCTTTTGCATTTAGTTATTTTGATGCGCCTATTGTGTATTTGTCAGAGCCAAGGCACGTGAGTCATCTTAAGACGGCGTTTCCAGGAGTTTATAGTCTATAACTGATACTTATCAGCTGAATGTCATTTGGCCCACATAGTAAAAATGATGTTATTTTCTTTAGTTCTTGAATCTCAGGGGTCAGTCATGACAACCTACAACATATTACAGTGAAGAGTAATATGTGAAGATGAGGAAAATAAAAGCTACTGCACTCTTCAACACCAGGATGTTCCCTTTGGGGGAATTTTGTGCATGTTAGTCCTGACTATGGAGGAGGAACTTCTTTAAGGAAAGGGATTTTTCTTTGTGAGGTGGGGGGGATTACGCTCTGACGCTGAAACAATTTCCTTATCTGGCTGCAGTTGGCAGAATTGTCCTAGAAATGTTGTAACTGCACAAATACTTTCTACTACAGCTGTACACTGTGTATTGACTACATGCTTGATAACCTGCCAGGGACAGGCAGTAATGCACACAACCATAAAACATACAATCATTTCTGAAGGAAAGATTGAGGCTGATTTTAAGAGGACAAAAACAATAAAATGTTGCAATGTTACAGTAAAAGCGAACACTTTACAAGCCACTCTCCTTGAACTTTTTGCTACCTTGGGACAGCAAAGTTGTGGCCTTCGGCCGCGCCCCGCCGTGTTTTTTTTTATGGCGCCGTGAATTTGGTGTGATTCCTGCCAAACGACGGGGTGAATGGGTATCAGTGTAATTCCACACTGTGAGGTTGGACAATGCCAGGAGTGCGGCAGCTGACCTGTCCTGCCATTTGACTGAGAATAGGCTCAGGTCTAACTGGTACGGCTGCCAGATTGGGTTCCCTCTCAGCTTTCTGCTGTACAATGCACGAGCAACCCGAGCTGAGTTACGCTAATGCATGTCATTGTGCTTAATGATGTCAGAATGTCTAGTAACTGTTCCAAAGTTATTCTGTGCAGGTGTGTGTGTTTGTGCAGGTGTGTGTGCTCGTGCATGTGTTTGTGCATGTGTGTGTGATTGTGCATGTGTTTGTGCACGTGTGTGTGTGTGTTTCCCTCTGTTGATGTCTGGACCGGAGCCAGCTGGGTTCACTGGTGTCTCTGCAACATTATCGGAACAGTGTGCAAACTATGAAGCGGTCATTATTCATATCTCATTACAGAGCAGTGGAGGAATTATAACAGATCCTCGATTTACTTAAAGACCGTCAATATTAATGAGAAATAGTCAAAAGTTCAAATAAGAATTGACAGAAAAATAAGCTTGACAATATCAAACATCACTCTATATGTTATTATATGATTGTTAGTAGCATTGTTTCTATATTAATGAATGAGGTTTACTTCTTTTTTAACCACTTTAACCAGATGTCACATAATCGAACACATAACAATGCATCATAAAAAGCATCAGGCAATAAAAGTAACTACACCAATATATCGTCTGATTATGAAGTATAGTGTCAGTCAAAACAGCAACAAAATATTGCAGCTGAGAAATTCATGAGGAATATTGCCATGCTTAATGTCAAGAATTTTTGTTTATGTGCTTTTTTAACTCGCTCTCTCTATTTACATCTTCTCCTAATTGTTCACTTTACTAAAAAGGCATAAAACGCTCCCAAAAACTCTTTTGAAAGTTAGTATACTGTGTCATTATACATCTATCTTATGTATGTGGGTTTCCTTATAGGCCTTAATAATCCATCATTATTTATTCTACAGAGGTACCATTTTGCATCTGCATCCTGCTATCAGTGGGGCTCAAGAGAAGATCCTTTCTGTGTATATGTGTTTTCTCCACTAATGTCATATTTCTACCATGTTCAGGTTTCTTCAGACGGAGCATAACCAAGAACGCCGTGTACAAGTGCAAGAGCGGTGGAAACTGCGAGATGGACATGTACATGCGCAGGAAATGCCAGGAGTGCCGACTGAGAAAGTGCAAGGAGATGGGCATGCTGGCAGAGTGTGAGTATGGCTGCATGTCAAGAGCCTCCTGGCTCCCGTTCACGCTGACGGGACGCCAAAATAGCCATTAATCAATGGAAAATAGATTATAGACAAACATCAAACTTATTTGTGCATGCGAACGCTGTACTTTCTGTTCAGTAGCGTCACGAGAGGCTGTCATAGGTAAGCCCTCATTTTCCATTCTGACATGCTCTGTTGAATTTTACTGGGGGATTCTGTGTCGCTGCATATCACACAATACAAAAGACCCAGGTTTTGTTACTGGTACGGGAATAGAAGCAGTTTAACAGAAACCTTAAGCTCCATTTAGAAAACTAAAAGGATCACCCTGCCAGTGGCGGCTGTCACGGAAAGGAACTTGTGAGCTTTTTTTCTTTTCATATGCCGAGCAGACTTCTAGATGTGAACATGTACTTTGTCTGAAGCTGGGTCTGTGGAGGATTATTAGTTATGGGCTCTATAAAAAAGCCGTCAGCCGAAAAGAGCAGGAGGAGAGACCGGACTCCTGTTGCTCATAAATAGTGCAGGGAAGCTGCGATGAATATTGCAGGGTGGGAGGCAACCAGAGCTTGAAGGGTTCGACTTTTCCGGTCATAATGCGGACGAGAAAGATGGTGATTTGACCGGTTGTTTTATTTCTGTTTGTTCATTGACCATTCCCATCCTCCTTCAGTTATCTGAAATCTAAATAAACTAATTTCATGGAGCTGATACATAGAAATGTAAAGGAAAATGTCATATCAAATAAAAGCATAAACACTCAATCATATTCGATACAGCGCTTTTTAAAGTGGACGTGATGTTGAAATATAAATCAAAAGGGATTAAAAGATCCACATATACACATAGATATTATTTAAGTGAAGATGAAGCCTTAAAACTACTCTGAGGTATTTAACACAGAAAGCCTTTGTCGATGCTGACAGGCCTGCTGACAGAGATCCAGTGTAAATCGAAAAGGCTGCGGAAGAACACCAAGGCCTCCCCGGGACAGTCCACCGGAGACGAGACGGAGGGGGTAGACAACGCAGACAGCAAACAGGTCACCTCAACCACCAGGTTGTCGAAGGTAAACGACCCCTCTGCAGCATCACTAATACATTTCTCTTGACCTCACTGATTCTGCCTTATGAACTGAGACAATCTGTGTAATCATTTACTTATTAATTTATTTATTTTGATGTCTTTCTGAATCCAGGAGAAGGTTGAAATCACCAAGGAGCAGCAGGCCCTCTTGAAACTCATTGTAGATGCTTACAACAGACATCAGATTCCCCAAGATGTTGCCAAAAAACTGGTATTTTGCCATTTTGGAATATTTTCTTTCAACTAACTGTATGAATTATTGACCATAAATGATCCAGCAAGAGAAAACTGGAGAGTGCTGCAAACACAAAGCAGTATACACAGACTGAGCCCACACCTGTCTATTGAATGAAGCGAAGTCTGCATCTGACTGGTTCAGCCTTGATGTCGGTGGAGCTGCTCATGGCTTCTCCCAGAAGGTCTGATCTGTTTCTCTGCTGTTTACTGATGTTCTCTCCCCTTCAGCTACAAGAACAGTACAGTGCAGAGGAAAACTTTCTCCTACTGACAGAAATGGCAACAAGTCAAGTTCAAGTTTTGGTGGAGTTTACAAAAAATATTCCAGGTATTTCTATTTACTATTTACAGAGGAAGAACACACACTGAAGTGTATTAAAAAACACAAATTGCCTCATTATTTCTTATTATGCCTCATTATAACAAGCGGTGTTATGCCTCCTGCAGGTTTTTTGGCTCTGGATCATGAGGATCAGATCGCTCTGCTGAAGGGTTCGGCTGTAGAAGCCATGTTTCTGCGCTCAGCTCAGGTTTTCAGCAAAAAGATGCCCGGCGGACACACCGAAGTTTTAGAGGAGAGGATACGCAAGAGTGGTGAGTCTTAGCCTTCTGTGCTGCCTGAGATTCAGACGGCGTAACTATAACAACAGAGTTTCTACAAACGAGTGCAGCTTTTTAAGCTCTCATCACATAAATACACTGGAGTTTTAGGGCAACAAATGTCATGTTTTGTCAGAATTGTGACTTTAAACTCACAATTTTGACTTTGTTCTTAGAATTTAACTTTAATCTCACTTTATTGACTGAAATACAGATAGTCTAACTAATAACAGAGTATACATAGGTGTGACTTTATAAACTCTCATCACGTAAGTATGGAAAAGGATTAGAAAAAAAGTTTTTGGATGGATTTTTTATTTTTCTGTCAAAGTTCTGACTTTAACCTCAAATGTTTGAGTTTTAATCTCAGAATTTTGAGATTATTCTCTGGCTTTTATCTGACTTCTTTATTGACTGTAATACAGATGGCCTAACTAAATTGCATAAATATGATAAAGGATTAGGGCCAGTGGAAAAAAATATTTTTGGTTGTGACTGTTTGTCGAAATTCTGACTTTAATCTAAGAATCTGGAATTTATTCTGAGAATTCTGAGATCAATCCGGCAGAGATTAACCTCATTCTCATAAAGAAACAAAAGTCATAACCCCAGAAAATATATATATTATGTATTTTATTTTATTTTTATTTTACAGTGGCCCTAATCCTGTTCCGTACATAAAGTAGCAGTAGTCTAGTAACACATTAACGCCTGATTCATGACCTTCAGCCATCTTTTGCTCTGCCAGCTGCAGCTGGCAGCACGTCTAGTCAGATCCTCCTTTAATATTTGATCTCGCCGATCTGTGTGATGCAGCTGGGAGATGTGCGCTGACCTGTTGATCTTTGGCTCGGTGTAGTTTACACACACACACGCACACCTTCGCTGGGTTTAGTTTCACTCTGCCGAAGTGTGCGTGCATGCTCGCAAGATGAAGGCCGTTTGGCGCCGTAAGGATTAATGCATTAAAGCACACAGTTACTCAAGTGCCTATATATTCAAGTCGTTTACTTGCTGGTTTCAAAACCAAATTAAATGTATGTGAGGTGTCATTCTGTCAACATCCCGGACAGTTAGACAGACAGCAGCGGCGATGGCAGGCATGTGAGTGCGTCACAGAGTCCCTTGGCGCTGCTGTGGTGTGAATGGCGGGGATAAGAAATATTCACACTAAAGGCCAGTCTGGGAGAATGAGGGAGCAAAGCTGTCTGGAGAGACCATTGTTCTTTATCAAAACATCAGGAGTGCCATTGTCCTCCTCTCTCCCTCTGAGCCCCAGTGGCATTTCTGAAAGCTCAATGATGTGTCCGAGCAGACAGAGCCCCTCAACTCATTTGAAGAGCGTCAAAAGTAGGAACTGTCGCCAGTGTGCAAGAGAAAACGGAATGAAAACATTTCATAGGGAGCAGTTTTAGATATTCTTGTGCTGAAGGTCTCTGCAGAAGTTTCTGCTGTTTAGAGATGACGGAGGCTGATTCTGTTGTCATAGAACTAAAGTATTTGTACAAATGTTTAACAGGAAAACATCTGATCGGGTAGTCCTGATCAGATATTCACATTCTGCAAAATTATGATCCTTTATTCGTCTTTTGATATCGCTCAGATAATAAATATATTTTTCAGCACATTCATAAACCTATAATATTTTTCTACATGCCCTTTTTGAGCATGTATTTTTCTACATGCCCTTTTTGAGCTTTTACTTGTTCATCTGAAAGAGATAAGTCCTTGAAGAACATACTGTAGAGCAGTATCTTGTTCCAGTTCATCATACAGCAGAGCACCGATCACCTTAGGACCCTCTGATTTCTAAAAAAGTACTGTTACAATTAGTGTTTGAACCTTTTAGCGTACATCACGGCTGACTGGCTATGGCGGCGTTATTGATTTTGCATTAAAACTTTTGGCATCTGGTAGAGATTTTAACATCAATGTTTCATTCCAGTCTGAAACTCCCACATATTATGCATGAAATGGCACACAGAAATGGCTGTATAGTTTTATATAGGTAGACCAGGTATACTATAGATTTCAGTGATGCAGATCAGACACAACTGTTGCTGCCCTCCTTTCATTTCCTCCTCTTTCTTCTGTGTTCTGCTTCTTGTGCATCTGAAAACTACAAGAGTGTTTCACACATCTATGCTGCACCTTTCACCAGATTAGTTCATCACATGAGGCACAGACAGCTCAAAAATATATATATTATCATTTAACTAAACTGGACATTATTACTGTATAAAAACCTAGCACCTCTTCTTGTCTTTTTACTGGGAGCCTGTTCGTGCCGATGCACAACGCATAGCTTATCTGAAATATTACTTTAAAATAAAGAATGTTTTACTCTTTTCTTCTGCAGGTATATCAGAAGAGTTTATCACACCCATGTTCAACTTTTACAAAAGCATCGGTGAGCTGCAGATGATACAGGAGGAACAGGCTCTCCTCACCGCCATAACCATCCTGACGCCAGGTGAGCCTTAGCAGTTTTTACTGATCCAGAAGTGGTTTGTTAGGTCATAGAGTGGAGGGTTTCCTAAATCAGCGTCTATAATCTTTCATAGTCAGATATGTAATCCTCTGCCTTCCTCTCCAGATCGGCCCTACGTGAAGGATCATCAGGCTGTTGAGAAACTTCAGGAGCCCATGCTGGACGTGCTGAGGAAGCTCTGCGTCCTGCAGCATCCGCAGGAGCCTCAGTACTTCGCTCGCCTCCTGGGCCGCCTGACAGAGCTGAGGACTCTCAACCACTACCACACCGAGATGCTCTCGTCCTGGAGAATGAACGACCACAAATTCACCCCGTTGCTCTGCGAGATTTGGGACGTGCAGTGATGCGTCCAGGGGAGTGGCGACGGAGGCGACAGTAAGAAGAACATTTGCAAGACTAAGTGGGCCGAGCAGCAGTGTGTATTTATATGGCAGAATGTGAGGAGTTAAAATCCTACACAAGACGCCTCTGTGGAGCCTGACCTTGGGGGGTTTAGGTGCAGGCACTGACTCTGGATGGTTTAGAGTATTTGTTTGTGTTTATGTTATTTTTTTTTTTTCATGGCTCCCACCACTATTCTTATTAATTGTGGCAGCAAAGAGAAAACTGTTCAAAGGTTTGGATTTAGCAAACTTTTTTTTTCTTTTAAATGTAAATCATGTTGATTAGTCAGACAAGTACAAACACTGGAACCTATTCAAAGCCAAGATGGTGCTCATAAAAAGAGTAAGATTTAGTTTCCCTGCATTCATTTATTCATATTGTATGGTGTCACAATAGCTGTGCACAAATGTCCTATGTCCCGCCTCGATAAATGGCAAAAGTTTTTAGGAAAAAGATTTATGAGGGGGCATTTTTTTCCAAGCCTGTCGCAGAAGCAACATCTGGCACATCTGCGAAATAATTTTATCTTTTTTTGTATTTCTTTTTTTTAAAAATGTATCTCGTTAAAATGAACAAGAAATTGCGAAACACTAAATTATTTACATGGAAATGTTTCCATGATGAAATAGTCTTACATTGTATACTTCACAATTTACACCCCAGAAAATCACTGACTTTTTATTCTACTTTTTATTTATGCCCCCAGTTAACATGAGAACAAATCGCCTCAATTAAAAGACTAAAACCCATGCTTTTGCGTGTTTTAGTTCAATTTTCAGACGGTTAATAAAGAATATTTAACATTGCTGTTGGCTATTCTTAATGCGGACCCCTTCATTCATTGTCTCGTGATTCCAGTTTCTTTCTGTCTTTCTTTCTTTCTTGTTCCTGATGTTGTAATGCCATTATGCAGGAGAATCTTGAATTCCTCCACGGCACCACCACCCAGACTACTGGTAACAGCTAGGATCCATGTTTGAAGAAGGAAGAAATATTTAGCCCCTTTTTGATATTGTCAGTTACACTAGCTGCTCATACTTTTGTTAATTTGACTGAGAAGAAATACAAACTTTATTTTTTTTTTTTTTATGAAGACACAACATTTAAACATATCTATCTACAACGCAAAAGCTCCGTACACATTGTTACTCATTTTAATAAACTTTACATCATTTACATAGCTATACCTGACAGTTTACAAAAAGGTACAAAAACTTAGATTTAACAAAGTCTAAATACAAAGAATTGTAAAAAATGTCTGTGAACAAAAACTGTTACTTCATTGAGAGCTCATTATCTAAACACATATATTGTTTTTGTGATGTCTTGCAGCTAATTGCACTTGATTGAAAAGCTTGCCCGCAGCGCCATCTTGTGGAGTAAATAGCCAACACGTGTTACCTTAGGAATTATGTTATTTAGCCAGAAAACCATCAAATAAGCAGTAAAGTCACTTACACTACCCTGATTGCCTCTGATCCATCCATATGCAAATAAACTACAGACTTACTATAAATCTAGCTTCTATGAAGGGTTGAGATATTTATAGGTGAGTTCTGTCCTGGTCGCTGGGAGGTGTTTCTGCGTCAGGATAAACCAAGAAGCCAGAAAACGTTGTGTACCTCCCCTGGTTGCTGTAAACGGCGTAACGCTCGTCCTGCTGGCTGTACAGCCAAACACTGTCGCCCTTGCGGAGAGACAGCAGCAAGCTCTGGCTCTGCATCTCCCGTCTCTTTGACGTGTCCTCATCGAACACCATCGCCTGCACCACGCCCTTCCCGGTCATCAGCTTCACAGAAACTGCCTTGCAAGGGTGTTTCCCCACTGTGAAGGCAAAGAAGTAAGCTCCGGGGAAGTGGCAGGTGAACAGGCCCGAGCTTTTGTTGAAATGGCCTCCTATGTTGACAAATTCCACATCAAAGTTCAGAGGTGTCTTGTCCCGCTGCGTGCCGCTCTGGCCCATGAGAGCGGATGTCCGAGCCACTGAGAAGGCAGACTTCGGCTGCTCCATCGTCTGACCTCTGGACCAGGGGTCAGTCTGAGGTGGGCAGTGTGGGTAGTGCAGTGCTGGTGAGGCCTCCTGGTTACTGCTGTAGCTGGTCAGGGGCATGTCAGGATACACAAGGTAACCAGAGAAGCTGATGTAAGGCCCGGCATTGCTGTACAGAGCATACTTAGGGCTCTGCTGTAAAAGCAGCCACACAGTGTCCATTTTCTTCAAACTGATCATTACACTTTGGCTTTGAACTTTCCTTCCTTTCTTGCGGTAGTCGTCGTAGGCTATGGCCTGCACCTCCTCTCCATTCTTCACCAGTATGACAGAAAGCATCTTTTTGGGAAATTTCCCCACGGAGAAGGAGAAATAGTAAGCTCCGGGGATGCGGCAGCGGAAGTAACCGGTGTCCGGGTTGAAGTCCCCGCCGATGTTGACCAAGAGCCTGTTGAAAGTCACCGCTTTCTGCTTGCCGCCCACTACACTGTTGGTCTGCGTGGCGGAGAAAGCAGAGCGCACACCTGGTGACACCGGAGGGGGGTGAAGGGGGGAAACTGGTCCAGAGTAGGTGACCATGATGAACAGACACGCCAGGTAGTGGTAGTGTGTTCTCCGGTGAGCTATAAAACAAGTGCAAAACATGACATATATGAGTAAAAGACTGAGTGGGAGACTTCATTAGGAAGCTTGATACGTCCCGGGCCTGCCTTAGTTTCTGATGTTTTGAATTCTGATGACTTCTGGCTCGGTCTTTTCTTTTTATGTATCATCTGTCTCACATGTATCATGTATCACCCAGTATCTTGTGCTCTTCTTTGTACCATGTTTATATGCTGCATGTATTCTTTATCCAGATGTATAAATTCATTTGCTTTCTTCTTCTGCTCACTTCTCCCCCTTCCCTCTTTTGTCCTCTATCCCACCTCACTCATTTTTTCTGTTTCTCCATTACTCAAGCTCCACTACTCGCCCATATGAGCCGGATTCTGCTCAAGGTTTCTTCCTGTTGAAAACAAGTTTTTATTTCCCACTATTAAAGTAGTGCCAGCTCTGGGGGTCCCGAGGTTGAGGTTTTTGTAAAAGCAGTCCCAGATTCAAGATGTTAATTAAATTCTTACTTTGCAAGTCTCCGTTACTAACATACACCAAATAAATGAAAGAAATATAAAACCTACAAAGAGCAAAATATTGAAATTTGGATTAATTGAACTGCACTGATTTTTGAATTCCCATCCTGTCCCAACATGACGGTCGGGCTCAGAGGGGTCACCATCTAAGCCTAAGGGTCACCGAACGTAAAGAATAGACATTTTGTGCTTTTTGTTCAAAAGATTTGGTGCAAATTGAAGCAAACTGACTTCATCCTTGGTCCTGGTTTCAAGGTTCTCACTATTTCCAGTATTTTTGCTAAGCTACTGCTGGCATAGCTTCATATTTATAGTTTTTTAAAAGGATAGTATTCATCTTCTCATTTCCCCCAGAAAGTGAATGAGTATTTCTGGAAATGCGAAACAAGGAAAGAAAAATATCCCAAAAGTTTGCAATAGAAAGGTCTTCATACTATAATCAGTCTTGTTTCTTTTAATACGCAGTATACCTAGGCCTCTAAAGTCACACCATGGGGCATAAAGGCCGGCACAAATGTGTAAAATACACTTTCATTTGATGGGCGTGTGTGTATCAGACTAAGCTCACCACGAACGCTGCTTCCTCTATATAAAGTGCTTGATGTCGATAAGGAAGTCTGGCTACACTCTGTTGACATAGATCTTCAAATCGGGCGCTCAGCGTGAGCAGCAGCCTCTGTAATGTGGCTGGTATTGCCCGTTCTCCCTGTGCACTACATTAGGTGCCGGTTCATCTGTTCCTGTGTGTGTTGAACAATGGAAAATTTCAGAGGGCTGGTGAGGTGTGGCGGGAGAGAAAGGCTAAAAGATACCACTGCAAAGTACAAGAGAATCATTAGCTGGAAGTGTGGATGATCTATTAATATTATGAGTGTATTTTTGCGGAACTTGCTGCTTTTTGATATTTACAAGCACTTATTTTACTCACATCTTACATTTCTACATTTATAATCGAAATGACTAAGAATATGGTTTCATACACGTACAAAGCTTAATCAACTTTAAACCCGAGAAGGACACATTTGTCTGAAGAGAGTTCCCTGAGCTCAGCTAAGTGACACGACACGAGTGTAAGCTCATGTTTTACACTTGGTTGTTTCCTCTGTAAAATGCAGATTTTACAGAGAAGACGAATATAAACTAGGCCACTCACAGGAAATGCATGGGCTTGGCTATATGAGTCAGATTCTCTCACCTGAGGGATGAAATTAACTTTTTAAAACCACATTTTAACATTTATTTATTTTTTTAATCACAGTGTGACATATCATATGCTTAGTGAGAAGAATTGACATTTGTCTGACAGCAAAATAAAATAAATCATGCATATAATCAACTAAATCACAGGATCACATATTTATGACAGTAAAATTGAATTTGGTCAAACGGTAAAAACAGACACGCTTTCCGTATTCAATAAATAAATAAAAAAAAATTATCAACCATTCACAAAAATGGTAAACCCACCTGCTGAGCTACGTTCGGGCAGAAATTGCATGCTGGACGAATTCTTGGTCAGACGTTTTTAAATAAAGTTCCTGTGAGTGTGCTGCTCGGCTAATGTCCATGTAACAGGCCTGACACCCAAAAGGACAAAGCTTTTTCTCCATACAGATATGTGAGGAGGAGGAGCTCCAAAAACCCCTTCCAATCTACAGCTTCTATTCAGTCTGTGGTGCAGAAAAAACAAGTAAGAACGAAAAATGCAGCTGCACTGAGCAGCCTTATTGGTCCTTGGATGTGTTAAGTCTAAGTGATGCAAAGTTTTGTCTAAAACAGGGAGAGAAAGTGTGAGGCACAAACTTGAGAACAACTCTGGCTTCCAAAAAAAAGCATGAAAAACAGCACAAGGTGGCCTCCAAATTCTCATCAAGTATTTGTGGGAGGCACTGGAACAAGCCTAATCCACAGAGCCCCCCCTCCCCATCCATAGGACCCAAAGGCCCCCACTAAGGACGCCCTCAGAAGACCCATGTCCATTCTCTGATGAGTCACAACAGTTTTGGATGCACAAGGGAGACCTACACAAAATGGTGTGTAGGTGGTCATAATGTTATGCCTGATGATATATACTTTTCAGTAATAAATAACTTTAAAGACTGAGTTGTTTTTTACAATTTACAATTCCCCATACAAAATAAAGGTTAATAATATATATATTACATTGAAGTAATTACATTTTGCCTTCAGTAATTATCATATGTTATGTTTTATATAATATGTATAACTAGTTATACAGCAACACAAAATGAACAACCACTGAAAAGACGATCAGCACTTTCTCCTTCAGTCTTGTCAAAGGTGCATTTGGAGACAAACAAGTGTGTTATTATTATTATGACCTGTCAGCCACGCTCGTGTCCCTCCATCCACAATGATGACGTAGGGAACCCGGAAGACGTGAGCTTGTTGCTGTCAATGCCACAGAGAAGGCACTCCGAGAGCTAAAAGCCCGCACATAAGACAAGATGACAGGACTGCCCCGCAGAATCATTAAGGTAATCATTTCACAAAAACAACGACTAGCATGACATTTTCTCTCTAATGGCGAAAGCCTCTGCATTCACAGTCTAAACGTCCCGACGCTCCGCTGGTCCGTCCCGGTTAACAGTTTTGTACGCTAGCGTTAGCTTCCATCCGGCTAACGTTAGTTTGGTAAAGTAACTTCCGCTTCATTCCTGTGCCTAGATACACAGAGGCACTGCCGGTTAAAAAAAAAATAATACGCTCTGAAAAGATGGCGCATGTATTGATTTGCTGTGTGCCTTGCGTATCTTTTCTAAATATACTTTCAATGCTCAGTAGCGTTGTGAAGCTGACAGGATAACAAGGCTAACTTTGCTAGCCCCGGCTAGTTTGTTAGCATTGCTTGTATTTGATAAAAAACAGTAACAGTTAAGAAGCTAACGCTAGTCGGATATGCCCAATATTTTTACTGCCAACTAACACTGACGTAAAACGTCAATGAAATTCATCTTGTTGTCTATTATTTTCATTATTCACTTTTTTTTTAATTTAAGTTTTCAGTAACCGGTGCAGTTAAACGTCTAAGTTAATTAACTCTACCACCACTGCAGACTCCTGCCGCATGACCACTGACTGTAGCATCAGCAAATAATGCTCGCTGTCTGAGCTGAGAGGACAGTTTGGGGGGGTTTGCTCAGCATCCTGATTATGATGCTGTTTAAGGATTTAGATTCACTGACCTGAACAACTTCATTCATCATTGTCCCAGCAGGAAGGGAAACTAGTGAAATGATTGATGATTTATATGAAAGTCCTGCACTAAATTCCCATTCGTGACAGTTTATTTTGAAAGAAAGGTGGTTATTATAAATGTAGGATCATTTTCTAGTTTGTGGTGCTGTTAAACTGTACTGAATTAAACGCAAAAGTGTTTCTCACTGACTAAAACGGGGCTGTCAGAATTATAAAACGAGCCCCCAGCCCCAGCCCCAGGCCTGGCTCCAGGGTGGGGCCCCGGTAACCCCTCCGGGCCGGGTACACGTTCACCTCTTGATCTTCTTCATGAAAGGTCTTCTGAACCGTTCTTTGTCTGGCCCTTCGCCTAAGACCAATCTGCCTTGGGAGGCCCTACCAGGGGCAAATTGCCCCGGACAGCATAGCCCCTAGGGTCATTAGGACACTCAAACTCCTCCACCACGATAAGGTGACGGTTCAAGGAGGAGCCACAGCCTCCAAAAGGAAAACACAGATGAAGCAGCAACTCTCTCAGTTATTTTAAACAAATGCTGAATGCTATAACCTTCATCGAGATAAGATTTAGTGCAGCACTGTTATAGTGGAATGCATTTGTTTTTAATAGTGTGCGCTTAACATTATTTAGATGCTGAGTGTGCATTTTCCCTATCACGACAGTATGAAAATATGAAAGTAATGACATAAATCAGATTAATAAAGAAGTTTCTACCATCTGAGGGATACTGTGATTTCTTGCCGCACTTCTTCTCTGTCGTATAGGCAGGTTTCATTTAAGGTTGCAAAAATATTCTGTATTATTTTTAATACAAATGTGTGCCACAGTCCCACAGTATTTACTTTAACCTAATAACTCCGCTATTAAGTTGATTTTTCCTTTAAGTTTTGGTGTTATATATATATATGGATATACTATGACCTGGATATTCGTAAATTTCCACAGATGTATTAGAAAATATCCTTCATTCACAAAGAATACGAGTAGCGTTTAGTGAGTAGTAAATGTTACACAGGTGTGTGAGGAAGCGGACCGCAGCCTGCGGTTGGCGGGCTGGGAACAGCACACTGCGAGCCGAGCCCTTGAGCCCTCAGAGCGTGTGACTGGGACTGGGAGCCCCTCTTCTGTCTGTGTTTTCACTGCACGGTTTTGTCTGTGGGTTATCTGAAGCATTTCAGGAATCTCACTCCCAGTTTCATAGAGGAAAAGCCTGTCAGAAAACAAGGGGTGGCGGGTGTTGTTCCACTGTAATCAGGTGTGCGTTTCAAACTGTCGCAACAGGATCCAAGTTTTTTTTGGATTGTGAAAATAGTCAGCTTTACAGAGGAAGTACATTTGAGTTTTATTATCAATGCTAAAACAGATAACCTGGAAGAAACAGTGTTTGGTAGAGGAGGGAAAAAAACAGCTGGTATAAGTATTGAGCTGCAACGTAGTTTCCTTGTAATGTGTGACTTATGCTGCTTCATGCGCGCCACAAACCATATCAGATACCTGCTCCTCTTTCACAGTCAGGTGTTTCTGCAGGTCGCTTGGCTGTCACGACGAGCCGGGAGTAGCCTTGCTGCAAGTGGCTGATGGTTGCAAGAGTGCTTGTCCCCCGTGGTGGGGTGGCTGAGTCAGAGTCACCTCTAAAAGACAGTCTGGAGCTACCAATGCAGTAAAAACCACCCTCCCCTCTATGTTAAAGGACAACAGCCATGCAGTTTTTTTCTTCTAGCTTCAAGAATGATAAGATGCACAGCTATTTGCAGCTCTTATATAAAGGCTAATGCAGTCATACTTCATATTTAAGCTTAATTAAATGTAATGGTTCAAATTAAGTGTATAAAACAAGACTTTCCTCTGTATCTTCGTCACTTCTTTCTGCATTTGGTAGAACTCAACTGTCACAGCTGCCTAAAATGATTTTGCAAATATCAAAAGAGGGACATATGGTGTCTTTATTTATGGCAATTCCTATGGATATAACTGGGAGTCTGAACTTTAAATAATAAATATCCTGAAGACTAAAGACTGAAGGAATTATGCGAGAGTTAGAGAGACGAGTTGTGTTCAAAAGGCAAAGATTGATTGCTCTCATCTAAATCACTGTTTCGCCTGTGTGCTACGACTGGTGCTCTGTGCTATATCTTCTTTAGCAGCAATTCATTAAGAATTTATGGTTGCACATCACTTCTACGCCACAGCTCCGGACCAAAACCGCTTTGGTCGTAGTCTGACGTGCACCTTCCCAGAAATGTAATTATCCGTTGCGGTGATATAGACCGTAACAGCTGTGACCTGGTCCTCACGTCTCTCAACGACTGGACAAGCACTGGACACAGGTGTAAATGTTTTCTCTGCATAGATTTGTTGTGGGAGCATCAACGGTGTTCAAACGTATTTTCCTAAAACCACACATATCTGCCTGAATTGGGGTGTACGGTAGTGACAGTGCGATTTATGTTCCTCTCA
The DNA here is from genome assembly GCF_963514085.1 of Chelon labrosus. Lineage (NCBI taxonomy): Eukaryota > Metazoa > Chordata > Actinopteri > Mugiliformes > Mugilidae > Chelon > Chelon labrosus. The sequence goes on from NC_140344.1 coordinate 18,753,490, forward strand.
GGTAAAACACATTAACATGTAGATACTTTTTTCTCTTTATTCACCAGGAAACCCAGCGCTTGCTTGCGGAGCCGGTCCCAGGCATCCAGGCAGAGCCGGACGAAAGCAATGCACGCTACTTTCATGTTGTCATTTCTGGGCCTCAGGACTCGCCTTTTGAAGGAGGCACATTTAAACTTGAACTCTTTTTACCAGAAGAATATCCCATGGCAGCTCCTAAAGTCCGTTTCATGACCAAAATATATCATCCCAACGTCGACAAGTTGGGAAGAATATGTCTAGACATTTTGAAAGGTAAGCTGGTGCTAATGCGTTTCCCTCCTGTCGTCTTTGTTCTGTCGTGTTACTGTTGGACAGCTTGTATGTACTGTGTGCTGTGGTGTTTGACTTGTGAATGAACTGAGGGGATTTGTCAATTTCATCTTGCTCAAAAGATCAAACGCCTCCTACGTGATACTTTTCACCCTGACTGGAGCTTTGTGCCGCCGCCACCACCGCTGCTGCTGCTGCTGCATATCACCAATGTCTCCACTGCTCTGTTACTGCAAAATGAAGAGATACGTCATTCTCTGTTTTTTTGTTTTTTATTCTTTTCAGTGTCTTACACTCTGCTGTCCCTCTGTGGTTTGCATTTGTGGTTTTCCAGATAAATGGTCGCCAGCTCTGCAGATTCGTACAGTGCTGCTATCAATCCAGGCTTTACTAAGTGCACCCAACCCTGACGATCCCCTAGCAAACGACGTTGCAGAGAAGTGGAAGTCCAGTGAAGCTGAAGCCATAGAAACAGGTGAGAGATCTGGCCCGTGATATTTGGCCTGCTCCAGCAGAAGGCTTATCACATTTCAGTCACTTACTAGCCTGAAATACCCAGCCAAAACAGAAAGATAGAAATACGTATACAAAGAACAGAAAAACTGAAAAGATTTTGTGGTTTAACATCCTTAAAATCTTCACAGATTTTTGATTATACTGCATAATTTTCCATCCATCATGATTAGTTATTAATGTAATGTCCTCATTGTATGCTCTACTCTTTGCCTGAGGTACAGATGTATTGTGAAACACTATTTAATGAACATTAAACCACACACAAAAGCCTCACATTCAAATACAGAAATATTTTCACAACAACATGATCATCTAGAATAGATGTAGTGTAGACCAAATGATCAGCATGATTCAGGAGTTTTTAGCACTTCCTAGCCTCCCAGCTAATAGTAACTCTTCCAGTTTCCCCTCTTGAATGACAAATACAGACTATTGCCACCTACTGGTTTCGAAGAGCTGTCTACTTTAGAGAAAGCACAGAACGTATGTGCTTGCAGGCCCGTGGCTGTAGTCTTCACGGTGTGTTTTTAAGTGGAAGTTTTTGATCCAGAAACAGGCGACGTCACAATCGGCCTTTGTTGACGGTAGTTTTTTGTTGTTGGTTTGTTGTTCCTGTAGCTTTAGGTGGGACACAGACTGAACCAGTCCACCCACAGTTCATTTTTCTGTTATTGTGCACCAACATATAAAAATGTGCACACTTACCATATTCCAGCCGTTTTCATTTCCACATCTGTCATATACTTTTATTAAACACTTGTTCATGCATGCTTTGTAAAGTTTTGTTGATTTATGTCCATAATCATATAATGGTTGTTGTTTTTTTTTTCCACAGCCAAGTCATGGACCAGGCTTTATGCTGGAAGCAAAAATGAAGTGTGAAGCAGCCTTAACAAGTGGACACACATGTGGAAGTCAAGTGTCAACACAACTTATGTGCTGCCAAGACCTCCTTCAACTCCTTTAAAGGACACAGTCTTTTATTATGCGTGTGTGTGTGGGGGTGAGTGTGTGTGTGTGTGCGCGTGCGTGTATATACGTGTGTGTATATATATATACATATATACACACACGTATATACACACTGCTGACGTGGTGATTTAAACGCTCACTAGTAATGAAATGACTTGTCTTTGTCCTAACTCACTACTATTCAAATGCATGGGCAGAGGTTTTAGATCTACACACCTGGCTTTGTTTGTCCCACGGAAGAAAGGGTGTCTACTTACGTCCCACGGTTTTGCGTGAGTGTGCGTTTTGGTGGAGGCGGAGCGGCGCACGTGCGAGTGGGCATGAGAAACTGTCTAGGTGTGATCAATATGATATACTTTTAATGTTTCTTTTAGTGTTTTCTCGTGTCCCGATTTGTTTCTTAAAAGCAGCTAACTACTATATGTAGACGCTCACCTGGAGAGGGTTGTGTCCTGTGTAGATTTCCCAGCAGGACGCATAAACAAGCATTGCTGTACTCTGCTTCAAGTAACCTCATTAAATACAAACTGCTACGACTAAAAATACAAACTGAGCCTGCCACCGTCACATTAACCTCTACATCCATTCTGTAGACTTGCGGGTGACGTCATAGAAAGTTCGGAGGGTGCGGTGGACATCGTGGACTTTTCCTTAGTTTTTAGCACTTATGTGTTATTACCATATCCAGTCTTTTATATGTGAATCTTTCTTTCAGTGTATACTAACAAAACTTGCTCCTTGCCTCATGGCATCGCTGTCTATTTCTACTAGACTCTCTTTTTGTTTTCCTCTCCACCTGCTCTCAAAGGCATTTACTTCAACAAAGCAGCTGTTACATTTGAGACGACGGTTATTTGACGGAGGGAGTACAAGCTTCGTGAGCCTGATGTATTTGAGAAGAGATGCTGGATTGTCAAGGGATCAATCTCCAAAAGACCAATGAAGGCTTTGAGTTTCAAAGGCCTTGATTGGTCTTCAGTTCACTGTCTGTACATTTGTTCATTTTTAATCTGAAGAGGAATTGTTTTCCTGCTCTCAGAAGGCTATCAAGCAGTCCACCTTCATATATGTTTATGTTCTGTAAATAAATTTTGTTGATTAATAAATACTTACCTGGGCGTGTTTCTTAAAGCGACACATGCATGAAGTTTGCTAAATACTACAGCTGCTTTTAAATTCAAAATGTGTTGAGTCAGAGGTCAGTGGCCAGCTGCCATGAATGCAATAAGAGTATATCTTCTATTTTTGTTTTAATACCTTTAACCGTTTTCGCAGTAAACCCCTGCAGTTGATTAAGAACTGTCCTCTACCACTAGAGGGAGTCCCTGAGCTTTATAACTTTTACACCCTCACTGAAAGCTTCATCCAATCCAATCCACTTTATTTATATAGCACAATTTTAACAAACACAAGGTTTCCAAAGTGCTTTACAAGATAAAACGCAATAAATAAATAACACAATAGAAACAATAAAATATGAAGTAGTAAAAATATGCATGTATACACATAAAATCAACACTCTACATGGTGTTAAAAGCCAAAGAAAAGAGGTTCATCTTCACATGCTGCTGTACACCGATCAGACATAACATTATGACTGCCTTCCTAATATTGTGTAGGTCTCCTTGTGCCTCCAAAACAGATGTGGCTCATTAGAGAATGGGCATGGACCTTCAGAGGGTGTCTTGTGGCCTCTGGCAACAGGATGTTTGGGTCCTATAGGTTGAGGGGAGGGGCCTTTGTGGATCAGGCTTGTTCCAGTGCATCCCACAGATATCTGATCAGTTTGGGATCTAGTGAATTTGAAGGCCAGGTCAACACCTTGTGCTGTTTTTCAAGTTTTTGTTGAGTTGTTCCTAGACTGTTTTTAAGTTAAATCAGCAGGACAATCATCAAAAATCTAAACGCAAATGTACCTTGGCAAACCAAGATTTTAGTCACTGATTCATTGATAATCAGACAAAATGAAAACAGTTGAATCAACGGCTTTTAAACAAATGGTGATACCATAACCATGAAGCTAAGCTGTGTTATACTGTTATATTTGAACTTGTGAACTGACAAGTTGTGTTGCATTTGCTTTCTGTGTGTTTTATCTATGCCAGTGTGGAAATGTTAAACCATTTCTGTGAAATCATATCTGAGCCAGAAAGGGAAGGAACGTGTTACATCTGAACGCCCTGACCTTCATTACAAGCTTAACACAAATGTCTTTTGCGCTTTGAACGTAGGCTACCTTCACACATCTTGGCTTGGAGTTGAAAATTTTCCAGAGCAGCACTTGAAAGCACCATCAGTTGTGGAAAGCGCATCACTCACGCCTGCGTTTTTTTTTTTTTTTTTTATATATATATATCTATATGTGATTACTAAACAACCGTGTTGAAAGCGGAAGGTGTGCCCAGCTGTCATCTCTGTGAAGACACTTGATTCGTGTGTGTGTGTGTGTGTGTGTGTGTGTGTGTGTGTGTGTGTGTGTGTGTGTGTGTGTGTGCACCGACAGTGTTCATGGATCAGCGTGGAGCTCAGCGTAACGTGGGAGCCGACGGGCAGCTTGTTGCGCAGCCCTCAGGTCAGCTGGTCGCAGCACACCACCGACACCACAGATGTGAGCGAGTTTGTTGATTCATGCGTGTTGACAGCGGCACTAAAACCACCATGGTGGGTACAATACACGACCAGATGCAGCCTGACATTGTCTCGGAGCGCAGGGATGAATGAACGGACTCCAGTAACTTGGACTGCCGTTTGAAGAAGAATACTGCTCTCTCAACAGTCTCTCGGAGGGACGATTTCTCCAGCGTTTGCTTGAACACAGTTGTTTTTGTTTGCCTTTTTTCTTTTCTTTTTCTTTTTCTGGCACTCGACGGTTACAAATATATATATATTTATGATGAAGTTCAAGCCCAACCAGACCAGGACGTACGACGGCGAAGGCTTCAAGAGAAGAGCGGCGTGTTTGTGTTTCAAAAGCGAGGAGGAGGACGAGGTAAGCTGCGTCTGTGGACGGCCCAAGTTAAACTGTTTGCTGGAGGAGAGGGCATTTACTAACATGCCCTGTTTTATTTTTGACTCGGTCCCGATTTAACTGCGGGACTCTTACTGTACAGTAGCATGATTTATCAGGGCACAGACCTGTCATACACCAGGTTTCTGTTTAATGCGTGAGTGCGTGTCTGATAATTGGTGTGTTGGGCAGAGGAGAACATAACTTGGCTGGGGGGCCAAATATTTGACCTATTAAACAGCAGGGCAGTCTGTGTGCAGCCAGCAGGAGACCCGCATTTTCATTTCCTGTCCAGGAGGGAATCCACATAACTCATAATTCATAAAGACAAGGCAGGCTGTTCAGAAACCATTGTCAGTCGAGGATTTATTTCATGACAAATTTCCTCAACCTCGGACTCATTTCACAAGTCTAATGCTGCATGTGTAAAATTGCAGCCCCTCGTCTTACATTACAACACCTTAGCCTATAAATGCCTCCTGTCAGTATAAAAATACTGCATCTATGTTCACTGAAAGAGCTGGAGTTTGTTTTCTGACTTGCACTGGCATCAGCTGATGTGGTTGTAGTACAGTAGCAGGTCACTAACCTGAAACACGGTGCAACGCCCTGCAGCCTGTTGCTGCTGAAGAAGTAAACGACATAGACCATCTTGTGACAATACAATGTGCTAGGAAACCTTTGGACCTGGCATTCGTGCGGATGTTACTTAGACATGTACCGCCCACCTAGACCAGACCAGATACCCCCACCCCATAGCAATGACACTCCTTGATGGCAGCAGCCATACCCAGCAGGATGCAGCCTGACACAGACACACACACACACAAAAATGGTTTAGGAACAAGTCAAAAAACATGAAAAACAGCACAAGACGTTGACCTGACCTCCAAATTCACTAGATCCCAAACTAATCAAATATCCGTGGCACTCCCCACAACCCATAGGACCCAAAGGCCCCCCACTAACAATATTCTGTTGCCACAGAACAGCCTCAGACACCCCCATGTCCATTTTCTGATGAGTCAAAACTGTTTGGAGGCACAAGGGAGACCTACACAATATTAGGAAGGTGGTCATAATGTTATGCCTGATCGGTGTAATAATCCTGCACTAAATCCCAGCTTCATGAAGGTTATGGTATTCAGCATTTGTAGCTGTTGATTCATCTGTGCTTTCATTTTGGAGGCTGTGGTTTATAGTACTACTGAATTGCATTGTCTCCAGTTTTACTCATCCACTCGGTGTTAAAACAAACATGCAGAGATCAGCAGTGTCTAGAATATGCATTCAACTTAGTTTGATATTAAGACTTAAGCTACGTTACTGTAGTTTTACGCTGAGGGCAGGGGTTATCTGCCTGATGACGGCAGCCCAGCTCAGGGCCACATGTGACAGCAGGAGTAGGGGGCTGAGTGGCTGTTACACAGTGTGCCAAACGCCGTGAGTGACCTATCAGCTGCAATTTATAGAAACAAGGTGCAGGCACTTGCTGTCCCTTGACAGATTTACTTTCCTGCTCCTTGTGCTGGCAATCTCTCTCTCTCTCTCTCTCTGTCTCTCTCTCTCTGCTGCTCCTGCTTTTCATCAGGGTCTCACACATGCTGACATAAGCTAACAGTCTGAGGATGATGGAACGGTCGTACGCCGTACTGATCTCGTCCTTCGTTCGCTGCGTGTGTCACACTTTATGTGGTAAACTATCCATCCAGCCTGCGTGCCTGGTTTACAGTCGCTTCCTGAACATGTCAGCTGGAGTGCAGGATAACAGGATGACTTCACTTCATGCACACATTAAAAAAATAAGTGTTTGCTTTCACTTTTCAGTACGAGGAAAAACAGTTTTATTATAAATACATGCCTGAGTGAATATTTATACAGACATTATTTCTGTAACTGGCTGTTTTAATGTCTCTAAATTTGCACCAAACACAATGTGGCCTAACATCAGACACAGTCTTTGGCATGTGTAAAACTAAAAGCTTTTTGTTTGTTTTTGGTGGAGATCAGCTCAGAATAATTCATTTTCGTAGCAGAATTGCTAAAACTTTTTGGAACAAAAATGTCAGCGAAAGCTAAAAAATGAAATTTCACGTGGTCACAAGACCAAACATGTATTCTCGCCTCAACATGGCCCCTTCATCTGACTCACAAATATAACATTGTCAGCCGCGTGGCAGTCGGATTGTGGAGCTCTTGTGGATGTCCCCACTCGGGGGGCTCTTCCTCGCTCTGACTGAGGTGTGCCCGGTGCCCGCCGGGGTCGTTAACCTCCTCCACTAAGCTCTTTTCTTCTCGCGCAGAAAGGCAACTGCTGATCCAGTGGTTTTTGAAAAGCCTTTAGGGTGCGCGCGCCAAAGTGCCTACGTGTTTCACAGGGCGTCCGTGTGAAATTGCGCATGCATGTGTGTGTGTGTGTGTGTGTTGTCGGAGAGACAAGCGGCGGTGCATCAACAGTTCCCTCGGTCTCACCACTGCTCGTTTAACTTGCCACCTCGTCATACGGTGTAGTATTAATGTTATATCCAGTCCAGCAGCAAGAAAATCGCCTTGATCAGAACATAAAAACATGTCAAATTTCTCTTTGAGTGATTTATCTTTGCTTTCATTACTTTGGCATTGCATATTAAGTCCTAATTGTTACATGCAGTCTTTTTTTTTAAATATTTTCATGATGTTCGTATTTAGAAGTAATGAAACAGAGTGGAAAATGTTGTTGTTCTGCGGGTTTTAGTGACCTCCAGATTCAGGTCATCGATGACTGTGAAATCATTCGCACCTTCTAATGTAGCCTGTCATCCGCACTAAATACTGACAGAGTTGCCAGTGTTAAAAATAAGTCACATGGTCTCCAGTAAGTTTGTAAATGCAGGGATGGATTCAGAGCAACACCCGCATGCATTCAGGCATTTGTTAATAATGAGCCGAAGCCCGTGTTGCAGGTGAACAGGACCTCTTTTGTGAGTTGTAGTTTTAAAGTGTGCCACTTCTCCATAAAACTGAAAGCTCAGCCAGCAGCGAGACTCTCAGAATGAAGCTGTCTCTCAGGCCTGAGATTTCTCTTGGGTTTTATCTTACGCTGTTTGACCTGGTTATGGAATGAGTTACAGCAAAGGGTCACTCATCACGGTTGTTTCTGTGCAACCGAGTCGGGCTTTGGCGGCAGGGAAGACGTTAATGATCGTCGCGAATCTGGCTTGCTTTCAGTATCCGGTCTCAGCAGGCGAATCTTAAAACTGGGAAAGTTCTGCTGGGACATGTGTTAAAAACAAAAAGAACTGATAGTGGCTCCTGGTTTAAGCCTGTGCTGCCTTAAGAGAGTTGCCTTCATTGCAGGAGAAAGAGTTGGCCGCACATGTCTGGTTAGCTCACGGCAGGATGGAGAAATTACTCACACGTGAACTTAATGTGGGTCAGAGTGATGCCAGATAGGGTTTAAGGTCAAGTGACTGCATCACCAGAGGGGCACCGTGCTCAAAAACCCAACCACACTAAAAGTGTCTCAGGTCAGTTAAATATAGATAGGGGCCTTATGTTGATTTTTTTGGATGAGAGTGCTGAGCAGTCTCTTTTTGGCAGGTTTTAGTCTTTTATCTTTTAATTAACGAATTACCAGAAATACCCAAATGTGGTCACTTTAATATACATTTAACCGTGTTCAATTTTGAGGTTCTTGTTCTTGTAATATATTCAGTAATGGCAAATTTTAAATGAGGCTGCACTGAAATTAGATTTCAGTGCATCAGCATACCAATAGACGAAGCTTCATGGACGTGCGGAACAGCCAGATCTGTACGACACTCCTGTTGCATCAAGTAAATGAAATGAATGACCGGCACGGTATGTGAGATGTTCAATACGCTGAATATATAGCACCTCACTTGGCTGCGACTGGGGAGCTTTAGTGATGACGGACTCTGGACTCTGGACTCTGGACTCGCGGGCTGGAATCTGAACCTTTGCAGTGTTTTCAACACCCCGATTCTGGCAGCAGAGGAGCTGACGGAGGCCTCCCTTCCTTTGGCAGGTGCTGTTGGTGAGCAGCAGCCGACATCCAGACCAATGGATTGTGCCCGGAGGAGGGATGGAGCCGGACGAGGAGCCCTGTGGAGCAGCGGTCAGGGAGGTGTACGAAGAGGTGAGGTCATAGCACGCACACATGAAACAGGTCGTTTACCACGAACGGTTTACTTAAGTTTGCACAGAGTTTACAAAGAATAACCTATGAATTTAAGTTGATTTATCTTGTCCTGGATTATTTATACCAGTACAATATTTATTTTTTAAAATCTTAATAGAAAATAATCAGAATTATAATACTGCGCCTTGATAATAAGGATAACAAACATGTCCTCATTTGATTGTGTGAATTATGTGAATCAGCTGATCAGTTGCACTAGCTACACTGTCATAAAATTAAAGTGCAAGATAGAGCAAGAAGAATCCGGTCAAAGTCATGTTCAAAAAGTCAACCCAGCAGTTCATTGCAATGTCATAATAACTTTCTGACAGTAGATCTGAAGCAGGCTAAACATTCACTCTAATTTATTTAACACGAGCAAAAACTGCAGCCATCCTAATAAACAGTTCAGCATCATCCACTCTGAAAATAGTTTATGTATTAACTCCACAGACATAAATTAGCATCGTAAACAGTCGGAGAATACAGCAAATCATTGTCAGCAGTGTCAACAGCGGGAACCACAGCTATGTACGTGCCGAATCCAGATGAGGGACGGAGATATTTGGCAATGATGCATAAAGGGTCAGTTAATTGTTCTGTGGTTTAGTAGTCGAGGTTGCTGGTTGTTGGCCAGAATGTTTACAGGGAAGCCAGCTCTGAACGTCTGCCCTGGATAGCAGTGTGCTGACAGCCTTGATGTATGGCAATGACATTTGGAAGGGGTTTCCAGTTTCCCGCGTCCCGCTTAGGCCAGACGTGTACCTGGATATAGACGAGCTGCAAAACTATTACTTCGGTGGCAAGCTAACAATTCAGATTGTAAGGTTTTATACCCTGCGGTCAAGCTCGATATGTCAGCCAACATGAGCGTCGCATCCACTGGGCTTTAAATTTAGACTTTTTTGAGTAAGCATGTCAAAAATGCATTTACAGGCATGACAGGTTTGTTCCTATAGCTAATTCTATACATGCCCACTCAACACCTTTCCAGTGTTTAGTGTACTCACTGGTTAGAAAACACACCGACAAAGTGATCCTTACAAATCTAAAACGAGAGGCCAAGCCTGAAATGTGCCACACAACAAGAGCAACAGAATTGCTAAACTAAGCCACAAAGTCCAGGAATGCGCCTCCGTGCCGCCCCAACACCCAACGACAGACCACAGGCTGCGACAGCAATTTTGAAATACGTAAGCCATCAGCGTCCACTGACTTACAGCATGTCATAAAGTGCCTGCCAACCTCTTTTGTGATAGAGAAAGTTTGCAATCTAGCACTCCCCTCAATTTACTCTCTACTTATCTCAATGTTTGTGACCAAGAAGTATGCCCTCCAGTCTGTGTATGTCCAACAGTCGGAGTGCCTTGTGACTTAGTTTTCATGTTTGTTTTATCTTGGGCTTATCTTTGCTTTTCTTGCTTTTCTCCTCTGTGAGATGATTAAGTAGCCTTAATCAGGTTAGTAAACCACAGCTGTAGGACACATATGAACTGATGATGTTGTCAAGTTCAGGGGCTGCCCTCCTCTATGATAACTCTGCAACAAACCGTGCGTAAGCGGAAATGGATCTGGACTCATTCACTGTACCAGAGTTAAGCTCCTCATTCTTTCGCCCTGACTATGTTTAGGTCTACCTGGTCACCCCTGCCGTGCTGCCTCACGGGCACGTGGCAGCGCTAGAGTGAGCCTCAGGGCTTCCTGGCATAGATTAGAAAAAATATTAAACTGAGAATATGCACACACATCAGGACAGAGATGATCTGTTGCCATGTGTAGGTCAAGGGTTAGGGTTAGGGTTCTCTCTGCTTTGTAGCCGTGTGAGTGATGAGGATGAGTTCATCAGGTCTTATATACTAAACCAAGAAAATCAACCCTAAGTGTAGTGAAATATTCATTGTAGGCTCAATATTAAATGCTAATAAAATGTGTGCTCCCTTAAATGTAAATGTGCTTAATGTAGTGACTCTGTTTTCGTCATCTGTGCAGGCTGGTGTGAAGGGAAAGCTTGGAAGACTGCTTGGGATTTTTGAGGTCAGTTTATCATGGACAATTATAGTAAATGCTCAAGTTACAATATTTAACGCTGTAGGAAATCTTAGCAGTCACCCTTCAGGACTTGTTAATAGTCAGAATAGTTGTTTTGTTCATATAATGTCTATAAAAGAAACAGTGTAGTCAATCACACTTGGTTTCCTCTTCATCTGAACCTCTGCAGCACAATCAAGACAGAAAGCACAGGACGTACGTCTATACCCTCGTAGTCACAGAGACACTGGAAGACTGGGAGGACTCTGTCAACATTGGTACGTCCCTCTCTTTATATCCCTCTTTTTTTCTCATTCATGCATTGATGCAAAAAAAACCCAGCAAATGCTAAATAAGGTCATGTGGGAAAATAAGTACGTCCCATGGAAATTGTTGGCTTTGTTGACTTTGGCTTTGTCATTCGGACAAGCAGACATTTGATTCTCTTTGAAAAGGAGCCTACATATAAAGGTGGTGTACAAAAATAACGGTAATTAATAATTTATATTAATAATTTGTAAAATTCCTTCAGGTGTAAGATGTTTGATGGGTTTTCTTACACGTACTACTGATTTCAAAGCCCCACAAAACACTGGGGCCATTCCATTACCCTCTGTTCTTTACAAGCCATTCCTTGCTGCATTTGCTCGTGTGCTTGGGAACTTAATTCTTGTTTAACTTCAGCTTTTGGACAGGTGGCCTCATGTTGTCATAAAGCACGCTTTGAAGAAATCATGTGATGTGTCAATGACTGCAAGTTACCCAATCCTTAGTTCTTCCTGCTCTTGGACTGAATTTGCCCCTGCGACTCGCCCTGGACAAACCGGCAGTCGTTTGAAATCTGTTCCGCTTTTGGACACTTTTCTTCACAGTGGGCTGATTTCAAGATTTTTAAAAAACCTTTACCCAGACTCCTTGATATCCACAAACTATATTTTTTATCTTATTTAAGGTCCAAAATATTTTAAGATAAACTTTTAATTTATCCTTAGATAATATGGCAATAATATTGCCATGATGGGAAACACTTACAATAATAAAATTAAATTTTGTAAATTGGTAAAATATAAAACAGTTTCAGCAGGCTTGCTAGCTGGCAGTTCTCTTCTTCCTTGCCCTTAAATGGTGCACTGCTACTCTTCTTTGTGTGTTACTGCCACCTTGTGTTGATCAGTGGAATTGATATGTCCTATGCTGGGTTCAGAAACTTTGCACGCCATACGTTTTAATGGTTTAACTCTAGTAAAAACATCTATGTAACTGAAAAAGAACGCAGAAACTATTTTTAATGGATTTTGTTATCTTTTGGATGATAAAATTAAATTTAGAGATCACTGCTTAGAAGTTTGAGCCAAGACAGAGACCAGCAAGTTTTCAAATGTGCGATTAAGCATAAAACTGCAGCACTACTGTAACAACAAAAGCTGCGAGCCAAGTTATTGTGGCCTCCAGTCATCTCTTTGTAAATGGAGAATCTGAGATATATTGTGTACATACACTATATTGCCAAAAGTATTCACTCACCCATCCAAATAATTGAATTCAGGTGTTCCAATCACCTCCATGGTCACAGGTGTATAAAATCAAGCACACTGCTTCTCACTCTCAGGAGCTCAGTGACTTCCAGCGTGGTACTGTGATAAGAGTCCAGCTGTGAAATTTCCTCGCTACTAAATATTCCACAGTCAACTGTCAGTGGTATCATAACAAAGTGGAAGTGATTGGGAACGTCAGCGAAGTGGCAGGCCACGTAAAATGACAGAGCGGGGTCAGCGGATAGTGAGGCGCATAGTGCGCCGAGCTCGCCAACTTTCTGCAGAGTCAGTCGCTACAGACCTCCAAACTTCATGTGGCCTTCAGATTAGCTCAAGAACAGTGTAGAGAGCTTCATGGAATGGGTTTCCATGGCCGAGCAGCTGCATCCAAACCATACATCACCAAGTGCAATGCAAAGCGTTGTTGCAGTGGTGTAAAGCATGTCGCCACTGGACTCTAGAGCAGTGGAGGCGCGTTCACTGTAGTGACGAATCACGCTTCTCCATCTGGCAATCTGATGGATGAATCTGGGTTTGGTGGTTGCCAGGAGTACTTGTCTGAATCCATTGTGCCAAGTGTGAAGTTTGGTGGGGGGTGGATTATGTTTTGGAGTTGTTCTTCAGGAGTTGGGCTTGGCCCCTTAGCTCCAGTGAGAGGAACTCTGAATGCTTCAGCATACCAAGAGACTTTGGACAATTCCATGCTCCCAACTTTGTGGGAACCGTTTGAGGATGGCCCCTTCCTGTTCCTGGATGAGCAAGTTTGGTGTGGAAGAACTTGACTGGCCTGCACAGAGTCCTGACCTCAACCTGATAGAACACCTTTGGGATGAATTAGAGTGAAGACTGCGAGCCAGGCCTTCTCATCCAACATCAGTGTCTGACGTCACAAATGCGCTTCTGGAAGAATGGTCAAAAATTCCCATAAACACACTCCTAACCTTGTGGAAAGCCTTCCCAGAAGAGTTGAAGCTGTAATAGCTGCAAAGGGTGGGTCGATGTTATATTAAACCCTACGGATTAAGAATGGGATGTCACTTAAGTTCATACGCGCGTAAACTCAGATGAGCGAATACTTTTGGCAATATAGTGTACATCAATGAAGTCAGTGCATGTGACCTACAGTGTCTACAGTCAAAATACTGACAGAAAAAAATGCAGCAACACGTTGCTTCCTCCCATAAGTTTATGTTTTACTGACAACTACCAGTGACTGTCTGTGCCATCGATGACAGTTTGTCCTATTTCATTGACTTTGTCCGCGCAAACATTACCCGGTGCCGACAAATACTTAATCGATAATGAAAGGATTAATTGGCTGCAGCCCTAAAATCGCCATTTCTTTTTTCTGTCTGTATAAAATGCTTCCTGTGACAAAAATAATGTACAGAATATTTATTGTGAACAATTTAAAAAAATAAATAAAAATCTAATACCCCTCAAGGGATTTAACTCATAACGTAAACTATTTGTAAAGTGGGAAATGTGGTTATGATCATTTACTCCCTTCGCCCACAGAAATAGAGTCCAGCCTATTCACAAGGGGGAGGAATGTTTGCTGTGCCCAGTTGTTTTCCAGTTATCATCACTCACGGCAGCCCCCCACACCCCCCCTTCACTTGTCCTCTTTTGCCCTGCACAGGAGCTGTAACTGAGCAGAAAGGGTTCGGCACCGCTCGCCTAATTCATTCTCCCCCCTATGTTGAAAGCCATTGGTGGCGGTGGCAGCGCTGGTGGTTTACCTCAGGGTGGCAACATAAAATGAGCGAATCCTCCCCCTTGCACCATCCTCCGATTATCACAGGCCGCGATGAATTCCTCCAGCAACGTGCTGTTTGGAATTTAATGGGAGGAGACAATGAGGTTGAATAAAGTATAAATAACTTCCAGCTGACGGTTTGCTGGACATTTTTATGGAAGGAAGGAGTCTTTTTTAGGAAGAGCTTCATAAACACTAACTGAAGTATGTCCACTCTGACATTGGTGCCACAACATGTGTTGCACAGTTTATTCTTGTGTGTGTTACATAACCTTGTGCTTTATCAAAGTCAGGTTTTTTGGTGTTGAGCATTCAGTCACCGTTCAGTTAGGCTCACAGAAAGCTTTGGTGGACAATGTCATGTAGGATGGTGTTTCAAATTCATTTTACTTTGAATGAAACTAACAGATAATTATGTGTCATAAGAGACGGAAGATGGAACGAGCCCATGCTTTTACTATGTTGCATTTTGCAGTTGTGTTGCAGATATAGACATGGAAATCACAAATGACAACACATGAAAAATGAACTCTGAAATTTAATAGCTAACTTGAGAATATTATTTAGTAGCGTCAATCTAAACTTATCAAAAGTTTTCTGATTTCTTCACTCGTTATCTAAAACTTTTACACTAAGTCTGATTAAGAGTAAACACAATAAATACAGTATTATACACATGGCCATATTGTACTGTACTGTATGTGGACTGATGGACAGATGGACTCAAAAACACGAGTTCAATCCTAAAGGTGGGAACCATCTGGCATGGATTGTGTTAAGGTGTTGCTTGCTACATTTACATGAGCAGTAGATCATCAACCTGAAATCATTCTGATCAGAGATTCCAACTGTTTACATGTAAATAAAATGAAGATATATGCATTTGCATCGAAACATAACGTTTGTGAACTAATTCTGCCCACCCGCAAACTGATTCTGTACGCTGTGGAACGTCAAATCTGACGGAAATATAACAGAAGAGAAGACTTTTTACCCCCACACCATTGACACTGACACTGAATTCATGTATTTTATCAGTGCTGCCCACGTCGATCCCATCTTTCCTCATCTTTTTAAAGACTTTCCTGAAAACTTCTTTTTTTGCATTTCTGTCGTCCCCGGAATCTCGTCACGTTGCCAAATTCTTTCCCCTATGTGGCACAAACATGTGCAAAAAGAATAATTTATTCTCACCAGACAGAAATCATCAGATCAAGTTTTTACATGCTTATTAGGAGCCAATGCACCGATCAGCCACAACATTAAAACCACTGACAGGAGAAGTAAATAACATTGACGATCTTGTGACAATACAGTGTTCTGCTGGGAAACTTTAAGACCTGGCATTCATATGGATGTTACTTAGACATGTACCAGCCTCCTAGACCACCCCATAGCAATGACACTCCTTGATGGCAGCAGCCATCCCCAGCAGGTTGCAGCCTGACACAGGCACACACACAAAAACAGTTAGGAACAACTCAGAAAAACATGAAAAACAGCAGGTGTTGACCTGACCTCTAAATTCACTAGATCCCAAACTGATCAATCTTCAGATAAGGCCACACTCTTTCAACTGAGGTAGTCACATGAGGCATTTTTGTTCTGACTGGGGTATTGGGGTATTACTGAGAGTATTAACGTCCTTATAAATGTAGCCACTTATCACAGCATTGAACCCCTACCCTCTGTACCTATATAAGCCACATCCAAACAACTTGCCTTTGCCTTTTTTTCTTGAATGTTTTCACAGGAAGGAAGAGGAAGTGGTTCAAGGTTGACGAAGCCATCAGGGTGCTGCAGAGCCACAAGCCTGTCCATGCAGAGTATCTACACAGACTCAAAGACACCTGCAATCCCACCCGCAGCCCTGTGCGCAGCCCAACTAACGGCAACACCCCGAGCTCCCGGGTGACGGACAACAGCACCCCTCACTATGTCGTTTGCTCCACACAGGGCTCCGATCTAGTCAGCAGATAGGAACGCCAACAGCAGCAGCAGCAGCAGCAGCAGAAGCCTCTTCTCCCGAGAGGACACCAAGATGGACATGAGGACTGATTACATTACTAACACAGCCTCTTCATATGTACAGTATGAACTGCTTGAAATTGAACAGAAACTCATATGAAGTGGGCCCGAACAGTGCCAAAGTGTTTTACAAATGTATTTAAGATTTTTTTTTTATGTGTATTTTTTAACAACCATCACCAGCTGCTAGAACAAACATGTCCATTTTAAAGCATTCAGCTTTAGACAGATTTTCCTCTGTGTGCTGCTTATGCAATGTAAAGGTGCTTTTTTTTTTTTTTTGTTGTCTTACAAGTCGATTATTTAACTGGCAGTGCACGCAGCGTGTTGGTGGTTTCCTGGAGGCCGGTGCTGGGAAGTGTTGGCTCTTAGAGGAAGTCCTATTCCCACAGTGAGTCGGTGCCAAAAACTTTTCTTCTGCGAGGCGTTTTGAAGAGGAGTAGCCACATATTTGTGATTAATATATTTTTATTATTATTTTTACAGTTATTTAATTAATAGCTGATGTGAGCTCACAACATTTTTTAGAAATTTCACCTTAAGAAATTTGAGAAACAAGTGCTCTGCCTGTAATTATCACCTCTAATCACCGGTAACACCGAACTCTGTAATAAAGACTTGGAGAATATCTGCACACAACCATCCACCTCGGTAAAATGAAGCCTTAAATACTTCTCCTTCAGATGCTCTTTAATTTGTATTTTTATTTTGTTCATGTGACTGTCAAATTGAGCAAATTACAGATTACTGCCACGATGACGTAAACACCAGCTTTTGTGCTGTGGGATAGAAAAGCAGTCAGCCAAATAAGTGTATTATTGTTAAGTGCATTTGACAGATGTGCAGTTTTATTTTTTTTAATTTCTGAGAAGATAGTAAGGAGGCCTTGGTGTTTTATAAGAGTTGATATAGTGCCTTCACAAACACAACAGTATATCGTGTTTGGTTTATGACCATTTAACAGCCTTACACGCACACACCGCTCCAACGAACCCTTTAATATTTAATCAGCTCTGGTTAGATTGCAAAAATAGATTGTAAAAGGAAATCTGGGTTTGTTGTCACTATTAAATGTACGGTATTAAGTGTGGATTGACTCTTTTTTTATTTATCTATGATTCACTGGGAAATACACCCCTCCCATTATGGACAGGAAACTACTACAGGAAATCATGCTCATTGTGGAGCCAGGCTTTTTGTAACGGAATTGTGTGATACTCTAGCTTCATTAACTGCCAATGGGGAAAGTTCATTTAATGTGTTTTTATTATTTTTTTTAATTTTAATTATTTTTATTTTTATTTTTGCATGTGTGACTGGAGTATTCTGCCGTGAACCATCATCTTGTATATAAGCATTTAAATAAAAATCTTTATTTATAAATCCCCGTTTGTTGTTTTTGTGTTTACCGTTGCAGCCGTTATTTTAATCTGAGATATTGGCTCGTGCGAGTGTCCTGCTCAGCCATCCTCTCCCTCCATGACCCGCCCATCCGCCGCCGCTGTCTGAGCCTGGTCAGGTGTTCGCTGTTCAGAGACGTAAACTTTGCATTTGGATAGCTGATTCGGTTTCATTTTGGTCGGGACAAACCCAGTCGAGGCCATGCTCAGACGGATACTTCAAATGGTGAGTTTAACGGCCAACAAACCGGTCATGATCGCCCTTGTTTGCTTAAATCGAGTCGTTTTTCCTTGGGAGACACAGGCCTGTTCATGTCTGGTTTCATGACGGGGACGCGTGTTTTGAAACACGACGCGTCGCCAATGGGCGGGTATTTCTTATTTTTAGCGAACGGGAATTCCTCGACGGGAACAACACCGCTCCCCCGTGAGGTCGCAGTGAACATATCAAGCGCTCTTGTGTTGGGTTGACACAGCTAGCCATTCACTGCTAACTTGGTTCAGTTGATAGATGCTACAGAGGTGAAGCTAGCACCTGAGTATGTATTTGCAGCTAATGTGTACACCTTTCCAGAGTTCGTCTGTCAATGAACAGCTCAGCTAGCTAACGTTTCTGCCCACTGGAACAGCTTATTTCCATTGTTAGCTCGCCTTGTTACAGCATTCTGTTAATTCATCGTCTACTCATCACATGCTAACGCTGACGTTAGCATCATGCTCACTGTGGGGAAGTCCGGTGTTAGCTTCCTGACCACAATATGGAAATAAATACGCGTTTAAATTAACTGAGCCCATCCTTATGTTAGTGACGCCATGGTTGGATAAACTTGTATGCTTGTCACTCAAGTTACAAGTGCGAGAAATGAACAGAGGTTAGCTACTTGGCTAGCTTCCTCTTAGGACTACATTTACCATAACCGCGTCATTGTGTACCCTTTGGAGTTACGGCCTGTTTGTCATGGACAAAATCTTGACACGTTTATTTAGGTCACAGATGACCAGGCTGGGATTCAACTGTAAATATTAAAATTATTATCAAAAACGTATTTTAATATCAGACATCAGGCAGTCTGTACTTAACCTGGCATTTCACAATAATTTAGGCATAATAATGTAGGGAATAGGGAAAAAAAATCACAATATTCAAAACAGTAAAATAAATTCCTGAAAGAGTAGCTGTCTAATTTTTGTCCACATTTAACCAGTAGATGATTTATTTTACTTCTTGGCTTTAGTAATATTGTTTTTATTGTGTCAAAGGCAGTGTAGCTCTTGTTTATGTTTGAAACGTGTTTGACTAGGGTTAAAGGTTGCGCCGTGATGCAGCTTTATTTGTCGACACAGCCACTCAAGCACACATTTTATCTATATCTATCTATCTATCAATAAAGATACAGATATATCACCAGCTCAAAACCATTTTGTGAATGGACCTGTGGTGGGTGCATCCACCTACTGTAACGTGCTCGAACTAAGGGCCAATGCACTGAGCGGACTCCCGACGACCCTTTATATTTAAGCACCAGATAGAGTGCCTCCACTTCCCTCCTTGTAAGGGTCTGAATTACAGGGTGCATTGGTTAATATAAACAGGCCAATTGCCTGTCACTTGTCTACATAATATTTAGAACAATGCATGTGTAAACACTCTAAGCCACCCTGTGAATTACAGCATATTAACAAGGTTATATCATTCTGAAGTAAAGAGTGAAATCTGTTTAGTAAGAAGAGCTTATGACATTAAGTGTTTTGGGAGTTACATGAGAAGTATCATCATGGAGCTACATTAAGGTAGAGGATAGGGACTCTGCTTATAGGCAGAGACAGAACTGGAGTGAATTTAAGTTTAAAAGCCGAGTGACAGGAAAAGTGTGAATGAAGTGACTTTGACTGTGTGGAAAAGTGGAAGTGATTAAAAGAATGAACAGCAGAAATGCCTCAAACTGGGCGTAGAGGAATAGATTAGACGGAAGTTGTGAGAAGCGATCTTCCTTCTTGAACTTTGCCCTGAGCTTCATATTTATTGTAATAGCCACCTAATGTTTAACAGTCAAGCATAAATGCAGCATAAACCCCTGCATCTAAACAGTTATCTGAAGAGGTCAAGAATCCAGCGACGCTTGTATTACATGGAACAACTTTAATTGGCCGATGCGTTTCAGCTCGTGGCCTTCGTCCAAGTCAAGCCAGAAAGACCACAAACCAAAACGCATCGGTGTCGCTCGAGTCATGACCTCTTCATATTTCTTTTCCTCCCTAACTGCACCTTGGAAGTAGGTGAAGATTTAACTTCCTGACACAGTTATTTAGAAGATTGAACATTTTGTTTTGCAGAAAATGCTCTAAAAAGACTGAGAAAATTTCTCAGCAGCATGGTTATTGAAAAGTAATGGGAAGAAAGTAAGGTCAAGGATAAAAAACATTTTTTTCTGTTGTCTGTACAGTTTAATTATATCAGCTTTGCCTTAAAGCTGCAAAAACAATCAAACTGGGAAAAAGTCTTCATGGGCTCATACTACAGTGTTGGTATTTCATGATATGACCGTCTTAAATAAGCAAACACAGAACACATCACAGGCTGGCTCTTATCTTTGCCACAATATTTGCTTAAAGCTGAAAAGTCACAACCAGTGTAGTTGTTTTTGAAACATGCACGGCCTGCACGGCCTTTTGCCTCCAAAATGTTTTCTTCATCCAACATTTACCCTGATGTGGACAATATAAGTAAAAGACCGTAGTCAGAGTTTGCATATACTGTAGATATAACTGGGATATAGTGTTAAACTAAGAGTTTCTAATTTACAATAATTTGAGGATAGATATAAATAAAAGTATATGCTGCATAGTGTACATTTATACTAATGAAGCCTCATTTTCTGTTCTGCAGACCCCTGGGAAGGGAGGGTCCCAGAATGCGGAGTCAGAGCAGCCCAGCACCGACCTCAACCACGATCAGACCTCTGAGGTGAAGTGGATTCTCATCTGAGAACTCGTTTTTCTCTTTTTTTGTGCTGCAGGGACAGAAGCTGTTTGATGTGACATTGTTTTCTGATGACTGTGTCTCCGTGCGCAGGGCTTCATCTGTCCTCAATGCATGAAATCTCACAACTCTGCGGAGGAGCTGTTCAAGCACTATGAGCTGTTCCACGATACCGGAGACCTCCCTGCTCATGTGGCCCCGACTCGGTGAGACTTATTTTGATACGCCTGACCTCACAGTGCTTCTTGACTGATACTTTTATTTTGTGCAGTTGAATGAAACACACTATTTCCTCCTTTTAGAGAAGACCTCACAATGCTGCGGCAAGAGGTTCAGGACCTGCATGCTTCTCTCAAGGTACAGTTTCTGATCTGTGTAGACGTGTGATTGTTTATGCAAAGACTTGATTGTGTATCTGTGCTTTTGTTTTCCCTGATAAGGAGGAAAGATGGTTCTCTGGAGAGCTAAAGAAGGAATTAGACAAAGTGCAAGGACATCTGAAGCAAGTAAATCCTTCAAGATATTTAACATGTATTATAGTGAAGAGGTGGCTTCCTGAAATTAAAACCGTTTCCTAAAGCGTGATGCCTATGATTATCTTGCTGTTTATATTCCTCTCTTTTTCTTGATTGCACAGAACGATGGGCAGGTGGTCTCAGAGGATTTAGGTACTGAACATTATATTTCAAAATATTGGTTGAAATGAACGGACAATCATTAGTTTTTAATTTGTGACCCTTTTTATGTTTCAGCCCTTGAAAAGAAGTTGAATGAAGCAGAGACAGAAAAGTTCAACATAAAACAGATGAAAGACCTGTTTGAGCAGAAGGCTGCCCAGCTGGCCACGGAGATAGTAGGTTAGTGTGGGGCCGGAAAACTGGGAGGCCTGTGTGCCTGTCTGCATCATTTAACAAGCTGAAGTACTCTTTTGCTATCAATACTATCCATCCACTGGGTTTCATCCAGTTGTCAAGTTGTAATTCATTCTTCAAGGTTTCACATTCCTCAAATCACGACTGAAATGTGATTTTTGTTCTTTTGAACTGTTGAAAACCGCAGACCTGAAGTCGCGCTACGATGAGGAGAAAAGCCTACGAGAGGCTGCGGACCAGAGCCTTGCCAAGTTGTCCGAACAACTGCAGAAAGAGAAGCAGGAGAACGAGAGACTGCAAACAGAACTGGTACATAAACACACTCTAATGGTGCCTGCGAGATTAGGTATGAGTGATCTGATCTCAGTGCTCTCGGTGCGCTTACCTCTGTTGTCAGCTCCTCCGCTAATGGTCCATAGCCGAGTGCATCGTCATCCATGTGACCCTTGTGTGCAATACACAGGAAAAATGTGCACCAAATTTAACGGAAGGACTTCCTACAGCGGGCTTTTTTCACTAATTTTAGAGTCTGACTAAATATCTAGTAAACATTCAGTTTCATTTTGGGAACAGGGCAGCCCCTTAGCAATAGCCATGTTTAATAAACTGACTCACAATCAGGAAATGCTGATGTTATTATCATCATCAGCAGTATACTGCCTGATTTTGGTACAGCTAGCTTTTGCTCCTGATGTGTGTACCTCACCTAGAGTATGCCTCTAAAACCTAGTCCACCTCTTCCAAACAGACTCAGACACAGATTGTTGTACTATGCCCAAGCATGATCCGCAGCATTCACATTAATCAAAAACTACCAGTCTCCAGTCTTAAATGTACTTGAGTAGAGTATGGAATAATATATTTTAACAAATTAACAATTTACACAGTGAACTTTCTAATTTTTAGTCCTCACCAGATTAAAACCATGCCTCTGCTCTGCCCCCTAGCTGCAGCGACCGGGAGTGGAGGATGTCGAGGTTCTGCAGAAGGAGCTGGTGCAGGTCCAGACTCTGATGGACCATATGACCCGTGAGAGGGAGGAGGAGTCCGAACGCCTCAAAAACCACTACGAACAGCTGCAGGCTAATTACACTACCTCAGAGGTCAGGAGGCCAAAACACCTGTTGCAACACGAGCTGCCACTCCCCCGTCCCTCACGTCGCACATCAAAACATGCACGCTAATCTCCACAGTTTACAAAGTCATCTACAAAACTGTGAATTTTCTAATTTAACTTTTCGTTTTACCTGCCGTTTGCTCAGTTCACCGAGTTCAGTTTACGGCAAATCGGCATATATACGTATATATATATGGACAGTTTTTAAGCTGTAGTTATACACAGTTCTTCGCTTCTGCAGGCTGCGACTATATAATAGGTGCAGGAGCTAACATTACATTTAGGTTTGTGCATTGTCTTGACAAGATGCTGACCCCAGCAGCTCTGTGTTGCAGACTGGCAGCTTTCTGTTGTTTCACGACTTACCTGTGTGTCTCTTTCCCTTCCCACCTCCTTCTTCTTCTTCTTCTTCTTCTGCTTCTCTTATACTGTATCTGCAACACTCACAATACTCAAGATTCGTAAGCTGGAGGTAAAACACGTCGTTTCAGCTTGGCCCCAAATTTACTTTTTGCCTGATTTTCAGAAATGGATTTTATTTTTCCTTCTCTCCTCTTTTCTGATTTTTGTGTAATGTGGGTTTTTATGCAAGTGAAGCCTGGTTGTTAGTTATATGTGCTGTTTTTTTCTTTTTTCTCTGGTGTTCGTTCTTCTCAGTGGTGCTTATTTTTTAATTTTTGTTTTTGAATACACACTAAATGCTTTTTCAGAAAGAGTGTTAACACGTGTGCCTGTTGTATTCCAGATGACCATATCCCAACTAAAAGCAGAGCTGGAGAAGGGTCCTCAGGAGGCAGCCGTCTACACGCAGCAGATCCACGAGCTGCAGAGCAATCTGAATAATTTGCAGCAGCAAAGTCAGGTAACTGGAGACTTTTACAGACACGTGACAGTTTTCTGACTCAGAACAAAGTGCTGTAGGCTCAAACATGTCCGCTGTGATATCAGTTCCACAATAAGAATGTGTAGGATTTATTTTAACTAGAGTACTGTTAACAGCCCCTCAGTTCCTGTAAACCTTCCTCCGTTGCTCAGCATCAGGTCCCACCACAATTCTCCCGCTGTCACCAGCCGTCTTTGACAACCGAGTCATGTTGACAAAAATTACACGCAACACTATAATTAAACCAGCAGGGGGGATCGCTGCACTGCCAGCTCTATCACTGGGGGTGAAATACAATCACAGGTAATGGCATTGGTGCAGTGGGAACAGTAGAATGTAGCGCAGGGTTACTGCCAGAGATTAAATCCTCCCACATCAGGCTCGCCAATGGTCTCCCAGCCAAGTGGATTTCCGGGTAAAAGGAGGATTACAGTACTGGATCCCCAGTGCGATGCCCCTGCCTGCCGCTTCTCCTCGCAACATAATACCCACACACCTGACACAGATACTTATCTCATGAGCTAGGAACAAAAATGCTGGAGCAGGGAGCGAGATACAAAGGTTTACGACTAAGGACAGGCAGGTGAACAACCAACGGGGGGTTTTCATTGGTCTGTAACTCCAGGATTAGAAAGCAGAGACGCAGCGTGAACCTGTAACAATAACACAAGAGAAAAACAGCAACAGGTTTGTAAGAAGGAGAAGACGAACATAGTCTCCAGAGAGGGTTGTTACTGTTTTTCAGCTGCAGTGGTTTATTGGACATCTGTGAAGTCCAGGTGCCCTGTCACACTCTCTAGTTAGCGGCATGCTGCGCTATTAACAACATTTTGTTCTTTATCACCCTGGTGCCAAGTTTACTGGCAAGGCTTACAGCAGGACAAGTGCTGCGCAGACCTGTGTCGTAAACCGCCCTCTAGAAATGGCATATCACACTTTGTTCTCGCCTCTTGACAAGCGACTGTTCTTTTCCATTGCTCATATCACACGAGGTGTTGGTTACTTGTTGCAGCTCCTATCACGCAAACGGTTTTAATTTAGAAAGACAAATGGCTTGTGGTCCAGTCTGGTTTAATTAGTGACTCTAACAATAGCTGAATAACCTCTCAAACATTGTCAGGCATTCTCCTCGTTCATGTTGCTCACTCAAGAAACACTAGAACTAAATTACTTAGTTTGACACTGTCAAACTAGGCTCCCTGGCTTTCAGTCCTATTCAGGGAACTTTGTTCACTCCTGTAATTCCCCTATCATAGCCAGTCCATGTCAGCCTCATGTTTCTGTGTTTTTTCTCCTCACAGAGCCTATCCGAAAAGCTTGCACGTAAGGAGAAGGAGTATCAAGAACTGGAGGAGCATGTGGGAGCTGAGAAAGTTGCCAAGAAGGGATTTCAAGACACCTTGAGGGAGAGAGAGTCGGAGGTACAAGAGCTCCAGGCCCGGGCCGCGGGGGCTGAGGCCTCGCTGCAGAAGGCCCAGGCGGAGCTCACGGAGAGGGCTGAGGAGGTGGGAAAGTTGAAGAATGAGATTGCGGAGCTGGAGGTGAAACACGCGGAGCTGAAGGTGGAGAGGAAACAGTTGGAACAGCAGAGGGAGGAGAAAGAAAGCCAAGGTGCTCAGCAGCAGTCTGAGATCAGTCAGGTGAGTACGGCAGGCAAAGGGTAAAATGTTGTACAACCCTCAAATCCGTCTGTACAGGCTTCTGGACCCTACTGGATGATGTTAGATGTAGATGTGGCGACGGGTTCATGTCAAGTGAAGGATTTATATATTTTTCAAATTCATCTTCAGACAAAATTCAGTGACTTCTCAACTCCCCTGGAGGGAAACAATAACATCCTGGTGAAAGGGGCAAACCCTTCACTATCAACACAGGTTTAAAGTGACTCATCATCAGCTGATAGTGGTGTTAGTATAACCTGCTGTTCACGTTTATCACTCATTCATTCAGTTATTTTATTTAGATTGGCATCCATATTATTTGAACATGATTCATAATGCAAACAGACATATATAAAGCATAATGACCCATTCATTTACTTTAATTAACTTCTGGATTTTCATTGTAATAAACCATGTATTGCATTTAATGGTTATATTTTAATGGTGTGAAATATTGATCCATTATCAAATCCCATTCTGAGAAATGCATTGTTCCATTAGTAAACTGTGAATACACGGTATCTGTTTCCTTCATTGAATCGTCCGTTGTCTTACTCTTGACTCCCTGTCTCTGTGGACTTCTAGCTGCACACCAAACTGTTGGAGGCTGAGAGGCAGCTGGGTGAGGTGCAAGGTCGTCTGAAAGAACAGAGACAGCTCTCTGGGGAGAAACTGAAGGACCGTGAGCAGCAAGCGGCCGACCTGCAGCTCAAACTCTCGCGCGCGGAAGAACAGGTAGGCTCATATCATCACTGCAGTGGAATAAAGTTAATTAATTGGATAGAACAGATATCAGAACAACTGTGCATAAATAAATCTGAGCCTTTAGTGTGTACTATGAGTTGTATAGTGCACTGTAAGATGTGCAGATCTGGCATGATTAAAGTGAGAGAGTGGGGAAAGATGTCTGTATAAAATTTACAAATTAAGATAAAGAGAGTCATGTAGCTCCTGTAGAATGATGGTGCAGAACCCTTGTTTGGGTGTATGGTTTGAAAAAAAAGGGGGGGCACATAGAGTAAAATAAATGCCTCTGTGTTTTGCCTCAGTTGAAGGAGAGTGCCAGTAAGAACACAGACCTGCAGCACCAGCTGGAGAAAGCCAAGCAGCAGCACCAGGAGCTGCAGGCGCTGCAGCAAAACACCAACGGCAAACTCCGTGAGGCTCAGGTACTGCTCACTAATAAACTGCACATCTTTTACATTCACCTTGTTGTCACACTGTGGCTCATCTTATGCTTTCTACTCATCGACAAAATACCAAATGTTCTCGTGTTTCATGCTGTAGAATGATCTGGAGCAGGTGTTGCGTCAGATTGGGGATAAGGACCAGAAGATCCAGAACCTGGAAGCGCTGCTGCAGAAGAGTAAAGACATTGTGAGCCAGCTGGAAACGGAGAGGGAGGACCTGTGTGCCAAGATCCAGGCTGGGGAAGGGGAGACGGCCGTCCTTAACCAGCTAAAAGAGAAAAACCACGCACTACAAGAACAGGTGGATTCTTGTAGATTTTAGATTACAAATCAGTTTCTTGTAGAAAGCTGAATGCCACAATAATCAACTATTGGTCAGCTTATAACCCTTTCTTTATATGTTGGTCTCAAAGGTGACACACTTGACAGATAAGCTGAAGAACCAATCAGAGAGCAACAAGCAAGCCCAGGATAACCTGCACAAGCAGGTCCAGGAGCAGAAGACTCTGCTGCGCTCAGCTCAGGACCGAGCTCACACCCTGGAGACCTCGGTCTCTGAACTCACCGCCCAGCTCACTGACAGCAAGGAGAAAGTAGCTCAGCTGGATGCTCAGGCAAGCCTCTGAATGATGATGTTTGACAGACTGAGCTGATCCGAACAATATGTTGTTCTGCGGGTTTTATTTTTCACCAGTGATTGTAACAGATTTTCTTGCTTGGTTTTCCTTCAGCTGAAGGCAAAGACAGAGTTGTTACTGTCTGCTGAGGCAGCCAAGGCTGCACAGAAGGCCAACCTAGAGAACAACCTGGAGACGGCTCAGCATGCTCTGCAGGACAAACAGCAGGTTAGCTTGCTTTTTGTGCCACAGTTGTTGAACATTTTGCAGTTTCCCCGTTTTTATTTCCTTTTAAAAATGAGACCGTTGGAACGATTCACTCTTTGACTTCTCTGTTGTTGTTGTTTTCCCCTTTTCATTTTCATGTTTTTAATCGCTGTCATCCTGCGTCTTCCCTTTGCTGCCTTGTGTAGGAGCTAAATAAGGTTCAGACGAAGCTGGAGGAGAAGGCCCAGAGGCTCAAAGAGAGACAGGAGCAGTGCAGTCAGCTGGAAAGCAGTCTGAAGGAATGCAAAGACAAGCTACTCGCCTCAGAACAGCGCACAGAGCAGCTGGAGGGGCTCACTAAGGTTTGTGCTGAGAATCGTTTTACCCGTTCATTTTTGGTGCTTCTGATGTCTTTCGTATACCCTTTTTGATAAGTGAATATGGTGTTTGATCTGACAGAAACTGGAGTCACAGGTAGGGGAGGCGCAGGCCACACGAGACCAGGTGCAGCAGGAAGTGCAGAAGCTTCAGAAGGAGAATTCAGAGGTGAAACTGAGAGCGAAGGAGCTACAGCGGTCGCTGGAAGCTGAAAAAGCAGGGTGAGATCAATTTGGCATATTCGTTTTGATCGTAAGTGATACCCTCTAGTAACTATTTTATTCCACTGTAGAATATCTTCTAATTCAAAGATATATGTGTTTCCTCTGTAAAGTGTTACAGCTCTGCAGGAGGAATTAAAGAAAAGGGCAGCCTCTTTGAGTGATGTTCAGCAGCAGCTGCAGCGCGGAGAGCAGGAGGTCGCTGCTCTGAAGGTGAATCTGGACAAGGTGACCCAGGAAGGAAAAGCACAGCACGCAGACCTAGACAAGAAAGCTCAGAGTCTGGCAGCAGACCTTCAAAAATCCCAACAGGAGAAAGATGTGCAAAAGAAGGAGCTTGCTTCTACTCAGGAGAGCCTAGAAAAGGCTAATAAGGCACTGAAAGAGACTCGGAGTCAACTGGACACTGAGAGGAAGAACCATAAAACAGCCATGGAGGAGAAGGTGGGCAGCTCACATGCAGCTCGGTGTTATTTCCTGACTTTAGAGTTTTGTTTTCATAGAAGGATTAAGAAAAAACCACCTACCTAGAATACCAGCTTGTGACTCACATTAATTTGTCCTAATCCCCAGGGAAAGGCCAATGAAAAGACGAAACAGGAGCTTCTCAAAAATAACGAGGCCGTCTCCAAGGCAATGAAAGAGTCCGTGGAGCAGCTGGAGCAGACGAGAGAGGTAAGGCTCTGAGAAAAAGGAAAGAAAAAGTGGAAGATCAATCATGGTTGTTTGACATTCAACACCTAAACATGTGTTGTGTGTCTGAAAATGTCAGGCAGAGAAGAAGCTGAGGCTGAAGCTGACCTCGTTAGAACAGCAGCAATCAGAGACTCAGGGGACGCTGAAGGAGAGGGAGGACGAGTTGGAGAAGCTGCGGGCGCAATTAAAGACGACCCAGGGGTCCTTGGAAGAGGAGATTAAGAAACTGAAGAGCCAAATGTCAGAGCTACAGGGAGTTGGTGTCAAGAAAGTAAGTAGCAACTATAAATTGATTTTTTTATTATCGTTATTAACGGTATTTGTTGTTGTTGTCAAGGAATCAATGATCATCTTAAGACCTCAAATATACATACATGTACTTGTTGACTTGCACCTCCAGGCAGAAGAGGAGAGTAAACTGAGGGCACAGGTGACAGGGTTCAGCCAGGAGCTCACTTCTGAGAAGAGCCGGACAGTAGAGCTTCAGAAGGCCTTGGAGCAAAGCCAGGCAAACCTCACCAAGCTTCAGTCTGACTTCTACGGCAAGGAGTCTGAGGTTTCTGCCCTGCGTCAAGACCTTAAGGTACATAATTGCGGGACACAGCTGATGATGATAATAATGATGATAACGACGACGATGAATGCCGGTTGAATTTTGCAGTATACAAGAGTTTTATATCTGGTGTCTGTGCCAATATTCCAACACTGGTAGCGTTTTAAGTTTAAATGGCAATATTTTGCAAAAGCTGAAGGGAGGAGTGGCCTGTGGTCAATTTTACAATTGGCCCACAGCAAATTCTACACATACAATGTAACATAGCCCACACATTGAACTTGCACTTGACTGTATTGTACTATTTAGTTTTAGCAGTAGGCGGCGCTAGCGTCTCAAGCGCGGCAGCATGAGACGCTCACTTTGACCTCACCTGGCAGAATCAAAGAAATGCAAGATAGCGAGTGAGACACGGTGGAACAGCGAATATGAGGACAAATAACACTACTACCACACGACCTCCGTAAAGTCCCAGGCTTGGGTTCAGAAGTAGTCAAGAAATACAGAGAAGTTTCCACAGATACCAGAACACTAGGTTGACATCCATGTCTGCCCTCAGTCCCGTCTCTTCTTTAAGCACTCTTCAAGATGACAAACAACATTGGTGATCTGTGTTAATGAACTTTCTAGTGTCGTTTTAAGAAAAAAACAGCGACCTGTCATGTCTCTCAGATTACTCAAAAATCTTAGTGTCAACTCTGTGAGGTAGTGCTGATGTTTAATCAAAGGGGACACATTTCTTAGGTCCAAGCTGGGTTAGCTTAGCTCTGCTGTAGTGAAGCTTTAAGGAAGTCATGTCAACCTTCATCACTTCTAACTAATTCTCAGTCATTGATCAGTAACTTTTGCGATCAGTATTTATGACTTGGAGAAATTCAGTCTGATGAATATGAATAAATTATTCTTCTCATTTGACCCTCCTAAGTATTTAACTTTTGAACTTTTTCTGTCTGCAGACATCAGAGGAGAAACTGTGTGTGTCCCAGGAGGAGCTGGCTGCCAATCGAACCCACCAGGTGACTTTAGAGGCCCAGATCCAGGAGCTGAAAACGGGCCGGGGATCGCTGGAGCAAGAGCTCGCCAAACGGGAACAGAAGCTCCAGCAGCAGGAACAAACCCTGAAGGAGCTGCAGAAGCAGCAGGTTAGACGGACTGACGACACACGAGCAATTAACTATTATGTGACTTGACGTTGTAGCATATTGTAAATGGTGTCTGTTCATTCAGGGTCAAGTTAAGGAGGAGCTGGAGAAGGAGAGGAGCAATCTGGAAGAGCTGAACAAAGCCAAGGGTGTCCTGGAAAAGAAGAACACCAAACTCACAACTGACATAAAAACACTAACAGAGAAGAGTGAGAAGGTCAGTCACATATAATGACGCTTCCTTAAGGTTTCAGAGCCTCTGCTAATATAGACACTGGCCACCGTGCTATACAGTCTCCCATGCATGTGTAAATGGTTTGATTTAGGAATAGGGCTGGGTCACATTCTTCAAAGTCATAGCTGAGCGTCATTGAGTCTGGATTTTTTTAAGCTGCCTTAACGTTGCGTCTGAAGCTGTCAGAGCGATAACTGCTCAAGCATTTTCAAAGTTTTTAACCCCTTCCTACTACATGGGCCTTTAACAACCAAGCATTGTGCGTAAAGTGACGGTGTCGTGTTGCTTTTCAGGAGCTGGGTGAGCTGCGGGAAGCCAAACAGCTGCTGATCCAGCAGAAACTGGAGATGCAGGGTCAGGTGGAGGCGGCTCAGAGCGCCCTCAAGCAGGAGCAGAAAGAGCACCAGGCCACCAAGGACAGCAGGATTCAGAGAGAGGAGCAGCTACACGCTCAAACCAAGAATGTCCAGGATCAGTTGGTAGGCTCATTCGCAAAATCCCAGCAGATATTACCTGTTTAAATGTCTTTTTTTTTGTCTTGTGACATTGTTAATTCTTCCTCCTCAAGGCGGCCGAGAAGCGGGCCAGAGAAGAGCAGGTGAAGCGCGGAGAGGAGGCAGAAGCGAAGCTGAGTGTACAGGTGACGGCTCTGAATGAAAATGTGGCCACGTTGAAGAGGGAGTGGCAGGGCAGCCAGCGGAGAGTGAGCGAACTGGAGAAGCAGACGGATGAGCTGAGAGGGGAGATCGCCGTGCTGGAGGCCACCGTGCAGAACAACCAGGACGAGCGACGGGCTCTTCTGGAGAGGTCAGTCTGGTGTAGCTTTCCTTTCAGCACACCTCCCCACGGGTTATGATGTGGTAATTTATGACTGAGGTCACATGCGCTCAGTTCATGCCTAAGGTTTTGTTATCCAGACACTCAGTTCCAGGAAATAAGAGAAATAATCTGTGTCAAATTAAATATGGACATCTCGACTTTGTACCCTAACATCTATCCAGACTTTGGTTTACAGCACGTCCTTCGTAATTCTTAAGTGACAAGAGGCAAGTGACAAAAGCCACGAATCAAACAAAAGTCTTGAAAAAGTAAAAACGCACCTACAGATCACAGAGATGCCGATTTGTACTGGATTAGTGTTATCACAGGACCTCTGGGGTTCCTGAGAAATAGGGTAGGTAATTTGCGGTGTCATTTTTACTTTACAAATTACAGACATGGCCGATTTGCGTGGGATTAAGATCACAGACAACCTCCGCTATTATTACAAATTACCGGAGGTCCGCAGGTAAAACTAGTCCCATGCGAATAGGGCATTAGTCACGTTGCTGCAGGTAGTAGTACCACCAGTAACCACTAGATGGCATCTGATTTGATTTTAATGAAAAATAGATTTTTCACAGCCATCTAGTGTAGGCCCACATGGAACAAAATCACACTGAAAAATTGCTTTAATTTGAGTCTGTCAGAGCAAACTGGGGTATTTGTAGCCTTAATGGAATTGTCAAAAAAGGACGAGTTCAACAGTACTCCACGGAGCGCTACTTTACTCTTATATATTCAGAGGCGCAAGGACACAGTGTCCACAACGGCGACTTAAGTGACAGCTAAGCAAACACTGTGGTTGAATGTGGTAGGAAGAAGACCTTTTCTTTCTTCTTTGGCAGTGCGTCACCTGATTGTCTACCCTTGCTGTCGGAGTGATGACTAAGTCCTTACATCACCTCCTTTATGTACTCCCCTAACTAAGCTTGTAAAAGCACCGTTAATGAAAACATGTATTTGTACGGACCTGTCATATCAAAGTAGAACGCTTTAAGATAATTAAAAGCTTTGCACTGTATACACGTTAACAACTGAGCCCTGCAGCGCAGAGTGCTAGCCGGTATTTTCCACGAGCGCTGTGGATTTTAAAATATTAAATTAACAAAAGTTTCATGAGCCGCTAAACTGCGCGAACCGCACACAAATCACCGGTGCGCTGCGGCTGTCGTGTTTCAGGTGTGTGAAGGGTGAAGGCGAGATGGAGAAGCTGCAGGCCAAAGTGGTGGAGCTCAGGAGGAAGCTGGACGACACGACGGCGGCCATGCAGGAGCTCGGCAGGGAGAACCAGTCGCTTCAGGTCAGCTGCAAAATCCCGCCGCGACAGGAGTTACGACATTATCTGAGCATTGCTTCAGGCGCATTTTGCGTACAACTTCAAATTCACACATTGAAATTTAATTTCACTTTGCATGAGGAAGGATATTTAATGGTCGATAAAGGATGTTGCAAGTGCCACAGTAGCACAACCACAAAGAAACAGGAACACACAAGATCACATGACATGCAGAACATGAAAGACTGAGTAGACAATAAATACAATTAGTGGCTTCAAGTCTAAATATCAAACAGCTAAGTTAAGAGAAATGAATGTGACTTCTGATTGTGACTCCTCGATGCCTTCAGATCAAACAGTCACAAAGTCTGACCAGGAAGTGGGCTGAGGATCACGAAGTGCAGAACTGCATGGCCTGTGGGAAAGGCTTCTCTGTCACCGTCAGGAAGGTGAGTGTGACGCTTCCTTGGAAGTTTATTTGCTGACAGCGGGACATCTCAGCAGTGCTGCGTTGTTAATTCTTCCTCTCTGAATATCCAGCACCACTGCAGACACTGTGGAAACATATTCTGCGCCGAGTGTTCGTCGAGGAACGCCCTCACGCCGTCCTCCAAGAAGCCGGTGCGGGTGTGCGAGACGTGCTTCGAGGAGCTCCAAGGCTGACTTCCCGCTCGTCCCCTTACACCCCCCTCCTCCCCCTTTCCCCTATTGTCCCAATGAGAAGGCATGTCTTTGTCATTTTTAATGTGCACTATAAAAGGACAGTTCCAGTGCAAAGACTCCCACCTGCGCGTGACCCCTGGCTCTGGCGTGGAGGGGGGGAAACGACGGAGGCGATTCGCCGAGGAGACCAGAGTCACGTGATACGACGGGGTGGGATTGGTTGGGATTGTCTGTATCTGTTTTTGTGCCTTTGCTACTCCTGTGGACTGCCAGAGAGCGGAGTGATAACAGTGATAACTAAACACCACCCATCTCTTTGAGTTCGTATTCTCCATCGTTGTTCGGCACCGTTAATTCGCTGCTTTGTGTGTCGTGAAACGCTTGGCATCTGGAGGTGTCGGGTCAGTGTGACACTGCAAGAGTGAGTATTGTAGTAGTGATGTTGAAAATCTGCCTTACAAAGGTGAATGCAGTTATTTTATATATATATTTTTTTCTGTACAGAAGTCAAAAGTCAACCCGATCACAAACTACTATTCTCATTTTCACAGCATGAAAACTTAAACTAGAGTAATCTGGAAATGCAAGAACATGTTTGTTCATGCGTAGATGTTCTGAATTGGTTCATTTGGCCCCAAAACAAGTTCACTAAAGCTTTAATTTGACGCTAGTGTGCAGGGTTTCATGAGTGTATAAATGATTTTAAATTTAAGAGTATGCATTCATTTTTATTTTTATTTTTAACTCGCAGGTCAGCCGCATTAGATTTTCAGTAACTCTGTACCGTACGTTCACGGGATGAATGAATCCGCTCAAGTGTTGAAAGGAAAACCTCCCCAAAGAGAACAATTCAACCGATCGACTCGTGCACCAGCTACTTTTCTGTAAATCAAATCCTACGCGTTCCCTTTTGTGCGGCAGAGCGTTTGTGAATCCGTTGAAATTAATGTATTCAGCCTAATTCATGACCAAAGAATGTCTGCAGCAGGAACACAGCCGAGATGAAGGCCCTGAGTTGGTTGCGTGTTTCAGTATTTTTCTAAGCGTCGCCTAAAAAAGAGAAAAGGAAAAAATGAATTAAAAAAAAAAGCTTTTTCTGAGTTTTAAGTCGCAGGGTCGGACGTTCTTATCTTGAAAAGCGGCGCGTGCATGGCGATCAGAGAGGCTTTTTAAATGTACAGTCGGTTTATTTCTTTCCGTGCCACATTTCTCTTTGTGCGTTATATTCTACAGATTGTGGTGCTCGCAGTCATTGAAGGTGCCTGCATGTTTTATTTTAATTTTCCTGCTGCTTGTGTCCACTCACTACTGCTGTAGATGTGCGTGCGTGCTCTGCTTTGAAGCAATAACCCTAGCAGAGAGTGTATGTGTGTGCGTGCGTGTGTGTTTTAGTGTTTAGGCCTGCTGTGTACGCGAGAGATGCGCTTGCGCGACTGTTGGCTGCTCAGAACCTCGGTATCTTCTCTGGCACGTTGTGCGTTGCTGCTTTCAGGTACGGCAGTTACTGTCGGCTCTCTGCTCGACGCGCCTGCAGCTGAGAACACTGTAGAAGTTCATTCCTGCTTTGTTTAATTTATAATAGCTGACAGATAATGGTAAGACCTCTCGTGGAACTGTCCGGAGCAGGTGATAACACTGTACGCCAGACGACAGTGCACGCTATCTTGCAGCTTGTTTCAGACTACCAAATTATCTCTTCGTGCTTGTCTGCTCATTGCAAAAGAATGTCCATCTCAGTTACAGTCTCCGGGCAGATTTTTTTTTTTTGCGTTGCATTGGTTTCGTTATGTCTACCTCAGATTGGCACAGGAAAAAGCACTATTTCTAAACGACAGACATCACAAATGTTGTATCTTTGCCTGCATTTGATCAAGGATTTGTGATTGATCTATCATGTTGTACAGACCCTTAAAATCTAGACAGATGATTTGCACCTTATTGTATCCTGGGCCTCGTCAGAATGAGAACCAGCCACTAACGTAGGACCACCAAGTTTATACAGGCTTCAGCATTTCTAGCCCCATTGTACTTAAAACTGCTCATTAATACTAAGGCTGTCATAATTATCTTTGTAAATGTTTGTAATGAAAGAGGGAAAAAAAATTATAACACTTGTGGATGTGGAATAATGACAACAGTGAAACTGCGTGGATTCATCAGTGTCTTACTCATTTTTACAAAATGATCACCACAGACCTGTACACACTGAAATGTGGCTTTCGCTTCTTGTTGCTGTCAGTTATCATGCATGATGATTTAACTGGCCCCCGTGGCTCACACGTGTTCTCCATGTTTAGTCATCATATTTTGGGGTTGTGAAGGTGTGCCTTAGGCCGGGCGTCCTGCACGTCGCTGCTCACCGTTTAGCAGCGGCCCTGCACCATGCATCACCATCAGAGTCAGCGTGACCTCTGCTCACCTGAAGGGAAGTAATGTACTATGTTCACGCGCACCAGTTGATTTTCTAATTCATTGTCATGACTTAATTAAAACCTACAGTATGTTTCTACTCTCTTGTGCTGTGTTTTTGTGTCCACGCATAAAGAACGACTCTTACAGCTCATCAAACAGTTCAGATGTGTCTCATGATCTTGGTCTTTAGATGGTGTTCACATTTCTTATTATGACATGAAACGTGATCAAAACCCTGGTCACAGCTTGGTTGGATCGAAATCAAACAGAAAACACTCAACTTTTACTACATTAATCAGATTTATTGTACCCTAATGCAGCAGCTGCCTTTTAGAGGCACACATTTAGTTAACAAAATAATCCTAGTGCTTGTACAGGTATTTGGGAGACTTGAGGGGACAGTGAAGTGCACATTGACAGTAAGAGACGTTTCAGGTTCTGGCTTCTAGTGCTGTTTGACGGCTCATATCTGTGAAGACTCCAGCCACAGTGAGGAGCCCTTGACTCGCGGCTGCTGAGAGTCCAGCTTCAGCTGCACCGTCACAGCGCCCTCTATCTTTGACATCCACGCCCTCTGGAAAGAGTCACAAACACACACAAGGTGTTCAGGAACAGATGCAGCAGGTAAATGCTGGTCAGCATGTGTCTCAGTGATTAAATATTCTATTTTGTTAATTTAATAGCTTTTAACTTGTGTTATTTTGGCCTTCATCTGCAGAAAGGCCACTTTAAGAAGTCATAACCTTCGTTTAAGGTGATGTGACAAAGCTCAGATAAAAACCCACACTCTATTTTATGTGTAAAAAAAAATGTGAGCACCCAAAGTAAAACTAAATGAATGTCCCCATGAAAAGTGTTTCCTGTATAAAAGGAAGCTGGGTGCTGCAGTCTACTCTGACTCTGACTGTACAGCTTCGGTGATTTTCAAACTTAGATCCAAACCTGCTGGTGAAGGGCAGACAAAGGCAGAAGGAGGGACAGCATAATTTGAGAAAGCATTTCACTGGATACCAAAATAGTATTCGCCCTGAGTGCAGAATGAGTCATCTCCATTTTTAAGTCCTTTTTTTTTATAACGACCTATTTATGGTTCATACAAAATTTTGACTTGTTGTCGGACCAGATGTAATAGAAAATGTATCGTATAAAAACACTACGCACAAAAAACTAATTTGAGTTCACCAGGAGTCATGACCCTAGCATCAGGACTAAGTGTTTGTTTATACTGTGTTTTTGTGACATATCCATGTGGTATGTACTAATCCGCGTTCCGCCTCCTGCTCTTATTGAACTCTGTGTCTTTTGAAATTCATAAATTCACGCTTGAACTGATGTACCTTGACAGACTCTGACGCAGCTTGCAGGACGAATGCACCAACACACTGTTGGTAGCGGTTCTGGTGCATTATTATGAAAGAATGAGGCAGCCCAGATGCTGTAAAGAAAGCAGAACAGTCTTTGATTAAATAATAGAAACACGCAACACTGGCTGCGAACATAGAGAGAGATAACTGTGATCTGGCATGATAACTTTGACTGGTAACCGCTCCCCTGAAATACACTAAACAAAGTACTTCTTTAAAATTACAAAGGAAAATAAACAGAAGCCATGTCTTAAAAATGATTATTACAGGAGGCGTTTAGCTGATCAATGTTCTTGAGCTGCAGTCGGTCCAGTGAGATGGGCTGGTCCAGAACCATGAAGGTGCACCCCTCCTTCAGCAGCTGATCCAGCTCCAGGTTCTGCGGCAGCCTCAGAGAATTCTGCTCGGGACCAGTGGACTTCTGCACAGAACGTCAGGGCGCAAAGTGAGCACGTCGCTAACAGCCTTTCACTGAATATCAGTCACTGATCCAGGACGTAGTGGGAACACCACGAGATGTACCTTCTTGTTTCTCTTTATCTTCGTAATCAGCAGGAATTCGTCAAACAGGAACAGATAAACATCGATCAGCTTTGTGTTCTCTGGTGATGAAGCGGAGAGAGATGCGAAAAGATTTTTCCCAAATCAAAACACCGATCACGTAAAAGGTTTTGGTTTTACGTCAGCTACGCACACACACACACACACACACACACACACACACATACACACCTGTGAGCACCAGTTTCCCTTCGTACAGCAGACTTCTGTGAGAAATGAGATTCTCCAAGGTGACGGCCTTTATGAGATGTTTCAAATTCTGAAAGAGTGGCAAGAAAATTGTCACCTTTTGACATGTAAGTTGACACTGAAAGAGCTCATACCAAAGTAAAAGCTTTCTACACACTCAATATTCTACAATAGGTTTATTTAACAGATGACACTTCCTGATAAAGGACAGGGTAAGTTAATCTTTACAAAAAAAAAATAAAAAACGCATCTGTGACTTTAACACAGAGAGACACACACATATTAATATGTACACAAACCAGACAGACCTCAGGGATGAAGGCACGCTTGTCTCTCTGCCATACAGGCAGCCACACCAGGGCATCTCTCAGCTGTTTCACCTTCTGGTAGTTATCCAGCCATTTGACCTTTCCCTCCAAATCACCTTTGAACAGACATGGCAGATGTGTGCTCAAGGCATTTGCAAAAAACAAATATAAAAGCAGTTTTGTTAGGCAGCTATTATTTTCTGCGTACTTCAAATAAATCAACTAGTCGAGCGTCACATTACTTATTAATGAATGTATTGAACTCAACACTGTGCTTAATAAACCTTATTATCTTGCTATGGTTTCATATATAGTTGTTCCAAACACGGGCGTGACCAGATTACAGCTTTTCCAGTAAATATCCCCCACACCCAGAGAGGACATTGGCCCGCACATCACAGCCATGTTACTCCACGTCACCTGCGCTTTGCATAGTCATAACCATTAAAGAGGAGTGGTTACAACACACACCTTGTGGTAAAAACGTACACACCTATTCAATGGCTCCGGGAATGTGTGTCATTACCGTGGCCGGCGCAGTTTGATTTTTTTTTTATTTGTTCGATACAACAACATGACATCAACATGAATTGCTGCACCATGTTTTCCCACAGCCTGCCCATCTAGTTACATAGTAAACCGCCGCAACAGGTCTGCGGGCTGAGGCATGCTGTGAAGACTCAACGGTCAGGGCCTGCTGGCTGCGGTCCAAGGCATGCAATACGTTTGCTTGAAATGAGAAGAACTCGTCTGTTTGTTTGCGTTGTCAGAGATAATCATGCTGACAACTACTTAACACGCCTCTTGTATCTTAATATGTCTGCAAACTGCCCTGCGGGCTAACACCTCTGTAGGCACGCTCAAGAAACACCCGATCAGGTGAATGACATTATCTGACGATTCAGGTTCAGTTTGTCATCTGCAGCTGACGAGCTGTGTGAAGTTTTAGCACTGTGACAACCCGTGCTTATTCCATCAGTAAGAGTCTGCTGATATGCCTGAGAGCATCTTCTCTGCGTCGACACATTTTTTAAAATTTAAGGAGGCGTCGCTGCTCAGGGGGGAAGACGTGTATGCTGCTCACATATAGACGTGTCCACTTGCTCCGCTACAGTCTGCAGGCCTCTGCTTTCCTCCTCGACCCGACATCTCTTTGCGATATTCCGCAACAACAGCGGGTATCGGGTTAGCCTCTGCAGTGGCGCCACCAACAGATCACGCAGCTGCAGCCGTCGACACTGCTCGTTCCTCTCACACCACTGAGGAATAAAAGGAGGAGACAGGGAAAGGATACGACAAGAGGAAGGCTCGGTTAGGGTTTCCTCGAAACGAAAGGAAAGAGGAATTATATCTAAGAACAAACCATAATACAGACACACAAGCATCATGACAAGGAAGGTGACACGGGGGAAGAAATGGTGACATTCCTATCATTGGCGGGCCTCTGTGACACTGAACTGGTTGCTGTTTAGGCAGCAGTGTTGCCGTGTGTTGTCTCTTATAGTTGGCACTAGGTACACAGTGTCCTTGCCAGCGGGATGACTGGCACACACAGTTTAGCTGCCTTACTGAGTTCCCTCCTGTACCTTCACATACGATCCAAAGTCATCTCTGGCCTTCAGGTTTTCCAGATAAAGCAGAGCTGTGGTGTAGTTGAGGCAGTATTTCTGAAGGCAGTGGCATATGCCCTCCTCGAAAACCTGCCAGCAGAAACGTTATAGTTATACAAACACCGGGATACAGACTGCTGGGTCACATCAGCCGCGAATCAGCCATCTGAAGTTCACTGCTCTCTGTGATGTATAAACTAACACTGTGACGAATATGGTTCAATTATTAACCTGTGACAATTTCCAAATTCTGTTAAACTTTGTAACTGAGACTGTCACTGGGGGGGGGCTGGAGCCTATCCCAGCTGTCATCAGACGAGAGGCGGGTTACACCCTGGCTGTGAGGCATCAGTGCTAACCACCATGCCACCCTGTAACTGAAACTGGTTTAATATAAAATCAAATGTTGACGACGTGTTTTCTATTCTCAGTGTTTCCGGCTGTTGTGGTGTGAGATCAAGAAGATAGTGGTGATGTTAGTGGTGTGTTAAGTACTCACATTCATCTTTAACAACATTTTATTACAGAATCCTTTCTATCTTTCTTTACTGATACTTTTATTATATTTCTGCTTTGTCATATTTGAATTTCCCCGACAAAGGATCAATAAAGGAATATCTTATCTTATCTTAGATACAGTCATACAATTAAAAAAAGCACATCAGCCACAACATTAAAACCTCCTGCATAAATAGTATGTAGACTCCCTTGTGCCTCCAAAACAGCTCAGACTCACTGGGGCATCAACATGGGCCTTCTGAGGGTGTCCTGTGGTGTCTGGCACCAGGACATTGGCAGTGGGGGCCTTTGGGTCCTATGGGTTAAGGGGAGGGCCCTCTATGGATCTATGGCAGGTCAATGCCTTGGTCTACCTTTTCATGCTTTTAAAGCTGTTCCTGACCATTTTATTGTGGTGTGTCTGTATTATCCTGCTGGGCTTGGCTGCTGCCACCGTGGAGTGTTGTTACAGTTGACAGGAGTCTAGGATCATAGACTAAAATCAGGGACCACTCATGCCTACAATGCACTGTTCACTTTTTCAGTTTCTGTTTACATTTTTCAGTTCATTGTTCGCATTCCCATTTGCACGTATTTGCACTAGTTATTTTATATTTTATATTAGATTTCTATTTCTAAGATTTTTTATATTGTTAGGCATTTGGGTGGACGGCAAAACAATAATTTCGTTGTACAGTGAAGCATGTTTCCACACTGTGCACATGACAATAAACTCTTTGAATCTTCAATCTTGAATAGGGCGGACCTTTGCCCTGATCGGCAACAATATTCAGGTGGGT
The DNA here is from genome assembly GCF_963514085.1 of Chelon labrosus. Classification (NCBI taxonomy): domain Eukaryota; kingdom Metazoa; phylum Chordata; class Actinopteri; order Mugiliformes; family Mugilidae; genus Chelon; species Chelon labrosus. The sequence continues at coordinate 18,794,482 of NC_140344.1, forward strand.
GGTAAATGCTTAAGCAACATCCATGTGAATGTCTAATCCAGAGGCAGAACATTTCATTGTGACCAGACGATCGGTGTTATTCATGAGCAATTTTAAAAAATATCTTCCTTTGTCTTATCGGTGGACTTTAAACAACTGCCCGACTAACATGAGTGATGTCTGCTGTCAGAGTCAGTGTGTTGACAAATGAGTCACGCTTGCCTTGCTCAGCAACTCCAGCAGGGTGGGCCCGCCACCCTCTGTAATCTCCAGCGTATCCCTGATGACGCGCAGGAGGTTGTTCAGGAAACCATAGCTCACCTGCAGCAGAAAACACTCAGTGTCAAGTGTCACTGAAAGGCCACGAGACACTGTTAGTTATTTAACAACGTGATACACGAGGTGTTTGTGGGTAAATTTGCACAAACACTGACAATTAGACAATTAAACATTGGCTTTCCATGTTAAATAAAAGCCAAAACTTTTTATACTATTAGTTCTACAGATTGTTTCTGTAGTTCTCTTTTGCTCTTTGGTGCTGTACCAAAAATATCTATTTCAAGGATATGAATGCCACTGTTATTTAGTATTATTTACATAGTGGATGAAACTAGCAACTGATTTGCATCACATCTCACCAGGCAAAGCTCACTGAGGTTTGCAAACAGCCTCCACAAGTCAACATCTGTCAGACAGTTCCTCTGTTGGAGGTTTGTGAGCGTAGCCGAAAACACCTGAAGGGCACAAAGAAGTCACAGAGAGAGAATAGGTTCAGGGTATCTGTCGTGCTAGGATTGAATTTCAAATCCAAGTGCTGCGAAGAATGGAATAACCTGAACAGACTTTCACGACATCGCTCAAAGACTAGGAATCCAGTTGGAAGATGGAAAAACACAAAGCGGCAGGTGTTGGGTTTCATTTGGGTTTGGTCTATTTATTTGTGGTGTTGTGTGTGCTTGTGTGTGTGTGTGTGCATTGTGAGGCACCTCTTTGAGAACCATGAGCTGATCCAGGAAGTAAACGCACTCGCTGGTGAAGAGTTCCCAGATGGCCTCGTGCCTCTTGAAGCCCTGAGGGTCAGAGTCAGCGCTCACCTGGGAGGACTGGTCGCGCAGGAAATCGGCCAGAGAGTAGTCCTGGACACAGACGTTAATAAGTTGTGACTTTTTCAAACAGGAAAGCTGCATCTCGGACACCTCTGAGAGTTTGTTTGTATAAAAAACTGCATATTGCCAGCGTGCCACCAGTATGAGGCTCAAGAATATGTCAGTGTTTGTTGATACACGTGTTGAGCGTCAACCCGACAGGTTACTCCCTGGAAATTCTGGTTCTTGCACAACCTGTGTCATTTAAACATCACAGGAGCTTTGCTTTAAAATGCAGTTTTGTCACATCTGAGGCACTTGTTAAACACTGAGGTGTATTTGGATTGGAAATCTGCATCTCTCAGTTGTTCAAACCAGAACCAAGATAATGATTTACAAAACAAACTGTACGGACACTTAACCACCTGACAGCACTCATTACTCACCTTATATTTCTGCAGTTCCGAGTTTTGCCAGTCTTGAATCTGTGCTGTTGAAAGATATTTTTCAATATCTGACACCGTGCCTGTCTGTAGCTTCCCTTTAGTCTGAAAGGAAAAGACACACACACAGTTGTGTTATGTTTTCAGTTATGTGTGCACGCTGGCAAGGAAAGGGGACGTGTGTGCATGTTTGTTGTTTTGTTCTGGTTATTATCAGTCCACCTAACAGTCCAGCACCCACAAAAACTAAATTAACAAGTTTGGCTTCAGTTCTGCATTTCGAGCGTTGACCAATTACAAAATCTTTGTGGGATAAGAGGAACCACTCTAATCTGCTTTGGGAAGTGGGTCAGAGAACAATGTCCAAACCAACTGTTGAAACAAAGTACATCAAAACAAATCACAAGTGCACCACTGGCACCAGTCACACACATCGACCGCTAACAGGCAGAAAATACACGTACCGTGCTACGCCTCGAAAAAGGCCACTTTGACTTCTTAGTATCTGTAGAAATAGTCAACATAAAAACACTGGTTATTAACAGGAAAAAAAAAAAACACGCATAGATGTGTCCAACAGACGGAATTATAACCACACACAGAACAGAGTGGATAAAACATAAAGTGGACTCAAGAACAATGCAAAGAAACCTGTAAGATTTCAAGTTAAATTACGTAGAAATGTGTTTAGTGGTTTTACACCTCAAGCAGACACAATGAGCATTCTTTAAAGTACCAAGAAACATTAAATATACTTAACTCTTTTTAATATCGAGCAAAATTTAACACTGCCCTTCAAAAAAACAAAGAACTTTAACTCTAAAATAAATTGGTTATATAATCTCATTATGGAACCGAAATAAACTTGTCAGTACTGTAATAATACTGAGAGCAACCACAGATAGAACAGCGACTGCAAATAATACAGAAACAAATGTTTGCTCAGGCTTTATCTTTAATTCATGTTTTCTCAAGGCGAACTGTGTTAAAAGCGTTTCTTCTGTCAGAGGGATCAAGGGTTAAACCTACAGTGGTTTTGCTGTTTATATAAGCAATATAACTAATAGATAACAAAGGCAACTATTTACAGCCTCTTTCCCTATTATGGAAAGTGACTCACAGCCAAAAGCAAAACTGTGATCACCATATCAGCAAGAAGGGAACGGGCAACAGCAATGCATGATAGTTAATTTTGCTCTTATGGATCAAGGCCCCTTATATGATGATTCATAACTGGATATATTAATCGGTGCATGTGCACGCAACAGAAGGCAGGTAACAGTCTGCGGGGGCTAAATCACAAACTTTGAAAGAACAAGAAACTAAAAATATGTACCTTCACCAGAGAAGTTTGAATCGTTTAACATGTCTGCTGCTCCGTTGGACACAAAAAGGTCTCCTGGCGAAACATCCAGTCCAGGCAAACTGACCACCACGGAGCTCCGCCTCCTTTCCTGAAGCCTGGGGACACAGAAGCAGATAGATGAACCCCGTCTTTATATGATACCTCTCCAAAAACTTTCATCTGAACTAGAAACAGTTCTTCAAACCGTTAATAAGCAGCTCATTTAGACATCTGAGAATCAAAAGGATTATTATTCTATTAAAAATGCATTGTGGGGAGACTAAATGTGAGCCACAGGAAATAACTGGATTCCTTTTGTCATTTTACGTGGCTGAAATACCACAGAAATACCATCTACATTGTGCAGCAAACCGGCGATTAACACGAGAAGCAGAAATTACAAAGGATAAGTGTTATGTGTCTGGATAGATTAATACGTCGCCCCATTTGTATGGATGGAGGCGAGTTGTCAGTGTTTGCCAGATATAATCCTCTTGGTCTCCTTTTCATAGTTAGTAACGGAGGCATTGCTGGAAAAACACAGGCATGCCTTTTAGCCTCAGGCCAAGCTCAAACAGCCACTGGTCTCAAGTGCTTTGACTTATCCTCCGCTGTCGTTACTGTGCTGAAAGTAAAAATGATAAGTTCACGTGTTGAAATTAAAAACTAAACACCTTCACAGATGCTAAATGTTATGGAAGCTGACATTAAGTATGCACACTGAAATACCTAGAAAGGTCATGGCCATGGGGCTGCTTTCATTCAGATTTAAAAGAGGCTAAACCTAGAAAAACGAGATCTCTGACAGCGCCATTCAAACAATCACAACCCAAGCGGTGTCCATCCTAGCAAGAGGCTTGCTAGCGTGGCTGCAGTCAGCAGAAATAAAGTGCACAGCAACCAGACAGGCTGGTTTTGCTAAAGGTAAGGTTCACTTTCAGCACGCTGACACTGATCAACTGCCAGTCAGTGACCCATGTCAACACTCTACAGTTTCGCTTCTAAATATTTTAATGTCCCGGCTTCGAAAAGTTCAGACGCGGCGAGAAGAAGTTACAAAGGTGGAGACAATTACATATTTATAGAATCCCTTTCACACCACTGGGGCATTATGAACGCATCCTCATTCAGTCAGATAGATCCAAACACACCTGACTTGTAAAGGTTATCAGGACCATAAGGAAGCTTGTCTTACAAATGAAGGCTAACATCCCTGTTTATGATAACAATACCGTAAACTGGAGCAGAAGTGCAAGCAAGGGGAAGTATGCTGGTACCGGTTTACTGATACAGTAGTTGCATTCTTGCTTTCTGCAGAGTTGCACAAGCAGCATATTAGCTTAACTCAAGTGAACATGTAGGACACATGGCTGCAGGGCCAAGTTGTACATTTCGGAGGATACGTTTGTCTGCAGTTGAACAAGGGTAACGTGGTTCATTTTTCCTGACAGCACAAACTGTTCCTTGGTCTTACTGGCACGTCCGTGCTCTTCCCGGTAAACTGATACAGCCTCAGACTCCAGGTCAATGTATAGGAGGGCAGTGCTGAATCGACAGTAAAACAGATAACAGCACCTGAGCGCCGCAGATGCTGATGGGACAGTAAGAAAGGGCACCATTACGCCTCTAAACCAGGTCAGCGCCTCCTTGCAGCTCATTCCACGGCATCCTCACAATGACACCCTGTTGCTTTGTGGCCGCTCAGAAAGCTCTCTCTGTCAGCCCCTCTGCCACCAAGAGCACTGGTGAAAATGGGTGCTTTGTTCCTGCGCAACAAGAGAAATAATGATGCCCCAAAACAAAACTGTCCCAACCGATGGTCTCACAAGGCCCGGTCACTGTAAGAGGCACAGTGCCAGGGTGTAATTACAGGGACAATAGCTGCCTAATTATCCAGTGAGGGGAAGAGCCTGGTCACTCATTAGGAGGGGTGTGGGTGGCAGTAAGGGAATAGACCCTTAATGAGGGTTTGTCTAGCCCATGCATAACCATGGGACTCTCAAAACTCAACCCACCATGCTTATGAACCATTAACAAAGACATGAATGACAATGAATGCACAATGGGGCTCCTTAAACCAAACTCCAATCATCTCATTTTGCTCACGGGCCTGCAGAAAAAGCACTCAAGTTAAAGGTACCGCTCTCTTTTTTGCAAATGAAACTATTTGCCGGAGATGCAGAAGCAAGCGTGAGCAGTGTATCCGCAACGGGAAAAAGTTTTACTATATTCCTGATATGCAAATATGTTCTCACAGGGTGGACAGGCAACATGCAAAACCACCCATGGTAAACTCACCTATCATGGCAGGGATCCTTCTCCTGTAAGAAAAGAACAGTTGTCATTAGTGGTGTCTCTATAGCAGTAATTATATTATTTAGATGCCCTGTTAGCACTGCCCTACTGTACCCACAGCATCAAGTAGAGGGTGCGAAGACCTCCTACTGCTACCAACACCACTATATCACTTTCAAAGACAACCAAATTTGAATCGGTGTTTTAAGTGGTCGCTTGCATTCAAAAGCCTCTGATATTGGAGGAGAATGTCGGGACTCTATTGAGAATGTGCCCGCTTGAATACCGCGAGCTGATGAATAGATCTCCCCATTATCTTTTTCCATCGCTCACTGACCCCTCCATTATTGGGTGACTGCTGACTGCGGTGAATAGGGGCCCAAGGAGAGCACTTCCCAGGGCTCTCCAGGCAGTGGGCTTGGTTAGAGCTGTCATTGCATGTAACTGCTGATTCATTTGCTGTCAAAAGCTCGCATTGTGAGTGACCACTGCAGGAGGGAAGGGCAGAATGAGGGAGAGAAGGTTTCGCGCGAGAAAGGAATGTGTGACCATTTAATTTATAGGCTTTGGATAAAAATCCACGGCAGACTGCGGGAAAATGAGTTTGCGGTTTTATGTGAATATTAGGGAAACAATTTTTTGCACATTTGCTTGACTATATATGCAGACACGGTTCAATTAAATTTACACATAATCCTGGTAAATACTCACCTGCGCCTGCACCTGCGCCTGCGTCTCACCATCAGCAAATTCAAAATTATTAACAAGAGTAGGGTGAGCACTGCGACAGTCTCGTCTGCTGGAAGTGACACTGTTGTCTAAAGTCTTTGATCTGTGCCATTTGGTTTTCTGTCGGCCTGAGGATGAAACTGCCTGATGATTGTGATTATTCTCTCCATCAGAGAGGGGGCTTGGTGCAAGAGGAGACTTCATTCTGGGAACAGGGGACTGCTGGCAGTTGGGGGATGAAGGTTCCTCCTTAGTGCTCCCCATCCTGGCAGGATCAATTACAGAACGTCTGGTGCTCCTCATCCTCCTCAAGGTGGGAGACGTGGAAATGCGGCCAGGAGCCTGGCGGTCAAACTGGAAATAAGGCGGTACCGAGCTGTCAGCGTCTGCCAGAGACAACTGTTTTAGCTTGGATTGTGTCCGTTTCAGATCTATGTGCATTATGACCGGGTTGCTGGTCTGACTCCCCTTGTCCTCAAAGGGCCCCCAGTCTGTTTGCGTCTCGGCATTTACCACGCTCACACCAGTCGTGACAACTTCATTTTCAGCCCATTCAATGTAGCTCCAGCCCAGCTTCTTTTCACTGCCCTGGTCTTCGTCCTGTAGAAAAACTTGCTTCATTGTAGACATTGTCACCTCAGAGGCATTTTAGTGTGCCAGAGATCAGAAAATGTGTAATCTCAGGGTCTGACTGCTTCCCCTCCTTCGAGTTAACGTCAGATGATAATCCCGTTGCATTCCAACACTGTTCACACGTCTCAAGCTCCTGGGGGAGAAAAAAAGTAGAAAACGTGTCAGTACTGAGAGGCAAAGAAAGCTAGGCACAAACTTACCTCTTAATCTACTAAAAAGGGGATTTGATCAGGATTTTTAATTTGGCAGGAAAAGAGCCATTCAAAGACAGAGTATGCTTACAATGGAATGGGTGCTACTACATTAATGTTAGTTAAGGCAGGTTTGCAGGTGGACTATGATGCTACAGCACACAAACTGTATTACAGTGTAGAATAATAATTAGTTAGGCTGTGTGGAGTTTGAACTCTTTATTCCACTCTCTGTTGTCTGATCTAGAGAGTGTACACTGATAGACTTTCTCCTTTTTATCGCTGTCCCATCTGTTCTCCTAACAATTCAGGTGAATTCCACTGTTTATTCAAAGCCGCGCGAGCTGTTAACACATGCGCGAGGCAACAAAGGTAAAGAGAACGAGGAGGGATACACGCGCAAATCCGCGCCAACAAATTTACTACTAAATATGGTGAATATAAAAGCGGAAACGGAATTTATTTGGGAAAGAAGCATGAAAATAATGAAAAGAAGTG